>NW_024884711.1:13792246-13933886 GCF_019232065.1 Centrocercus urophasianus
GAGAGTACCCACTAAATAAGAGATTTTACCTCGTACGTGCCCTGGCTCGCCTGACCTCATCACAGATTAGCTGCCATAGTAATATGTTATGCCATTCTAACATGGTGGTATTCCTGCTTCCTGACAGTTCGTTCTTCTTTTTCAGCTGCTTTAATGAAACATCCCCCTCTTTACCTCTAAAACTGCTGCACCTTTCACCTGCCACTGTCAGAAAACTGCATTCTGGTTCTGGAGTTTATTGTGGTATGTGACTGCATCTTACTTTCCCACTGGTTCATGCATACCATCCTTGGTAAAATGTCCTCTTCTGGAGACAGATGTGAAATAACTGATATGTTTTATCCACTGTTGGCAGCTTTTAGATATGAATTGCTGTACTCTTGTAAAAATAAGAAGATGCATTCGCTTAATGCTTTTTCCCTTGATTCCAGCATGTTCTGCTCTTATATTTCTCGTTTAGATTCATGCCTAAGCAGTAGGTTTGTCTTACACCATAACAAAAAGAATAAAATTGTCCGTGCAGTAAGTAATTAATTGGATATGTTTTTTGTAATTTCAAAATTTTACACTTTAAAATGCTACTTGAGATGGCTCAAGCAGGGGTAAGACTTTCTGGGACTCATTTGGTGATCACGGTGTGATTCATTGGTAACATATTTTGCCTAATGTGTGTCTTCACTTGAGCACCAGGACGATGCTCACGAATTGCATTTTACATTCTCTGTTCCTGCAGAATCGGCTGGTGTGAGTGCATGATCTCTGTGGCTCTGGCTATGCCTCAGTCCCAAAGAGTGACTGCTCTTTTTGTGCAAACTTGCAGCTTAGCAAGGTTGGGAATGCTACGTATGTGACAAGATCTTTCACTATGACATGCTCACCAGCTCTTCTTTGAGTGCTCTGTAGCTAGATAAGATTTTTTTCCAAACTTGGTAACAAGAGTAGATCCAAAGAGATACTTACGTGCTTATCTCCTTACACTTATGTTAAAATCAGTGGGAAATTAAAAGCTTAGGATTTAAATACTTAGAATTTGGAACTATCCCAAGATCCTTGTCATCAAAAAGGCAGTGGCCTCGTTTTATGTAGATGTCCTAGCACTCAAAGGGTGCATAAATTACTGCATCACTTATCAATTTCTCTTTAATGTATTCCTTTCTTATATCTGGGACTCTGTTAATAGAGAAAAAGGATTAAAAAGCATAAAAATAACTTGTATGTAAGTTTCTTTGAGTTGAAATTTTATCAGTCAGCCTGTCAGCACTAACATATGGGAAACATAGTTTTGCTACCGTGCATTGCAGGGGCTAAAAGTGCTGTTCAGACCATGTGCTCAACTCCTACAGAAGAGGGACTTTATATCACTTGTGCAGCCCACTCACAAATTTAAGGGGTGACATCTATGGATTCTGAAGATACGGTAACCAAAATATTGATCTTGTTAGAGAAAATGTAAAGTGGGGAGGGCAAAAAGAGATAAAGGAAATCTTCTAGGTCAGTGAGGAATTCAGTAAAACTTCAGTTATTCCATTTCTTAAAAGCTTATTGTATTGTTCCTGCTATATTGAAACAGTAATTGTAGATAACAGGGAATTTTTACGTAGCTTTTCCATATCTTGGGCTAACTTGCAGTAACATATAACATCTCCTTGTATCAATTACTGTAAAGTACTAAAGATCCCTACTGTTTTTGTTTTGTTTTGCTTCCTAAAGCCCCCTGCTGCTGTTGATTACACCTAGATCTGCTACTGATTGGAACTGTTAAAAGGCAAAAATAGTGTTGGATGGTTTCTGAATCATTTAATTGTAGAACTAATAAGATGTTTTCACTGGGACCTAATAGAACTGATAATATTAATTACAGATAATTACACAAAGTATATTCTGTAGTATGTTGATAGCTTTGTAGTACATACTGAACTTAGTGCACGTGACCCTTGAAAAACTGCTTTCTTAATACAGCAATAATACCAGTTAATGTCCAAAATGGGCATAGAGTTACGTTGGCTTATCTGTGTAAGAACCATTTCAATTCTGTTTCCTCCTCCACTGTCCATTCAAACTCTCAGCTCTGACAAGGTTGAAATGTGATCTGTTAATGCATACAAGGAAGTCCAAAATGAAAAAGAACGAAAATACATCATTAGTTATGAATGCTAAGATTTAAGTGTTGACTTTTCTATAATGTTTCATGATTTTTAAATTCTAGCTAGAGAATTTTCAAGGGGTGGGGGGGGAGAAAAAAGGATGCGAAATTCCTACTACTTAGGTGAAGAAAAAAGAAAGGAAGGGAGTCTGAAGTGACCTTAATGCCTCATAAATCTTCATCAGGATTTGGAGCATCCAGGAAGTGGAGCTGCAGAGCAACTCTAGCATGGCCATGTGCATCTTGGAGGGCATTATGCACAGTTGAAGGAGTCTATCAATTATGACTCATGATTAACTCACTATTTCGTTCTACTGTTTTGCCAGATTTGCTCTCCTTCTCACATACATACAATTCTCTCACGCGGTGCAAAGAAAGTGGCAGCAGGGCCTTCTGAGGGACCAGCTGAATCTTCAGTTTCCAAATTGTTCTGCTGTAGTCAATCCAATCAGCTTGCCTTTTGTCTGCAATCACGTCTTTTTTTTTTTTTCTCAGTTATCCACATTTTAAAATATAACTTGCATTTTACCCTTTTGATGGGTGAAATGCTGGGAGGTTTGAAAAGCCATACTACAGAAAGCAAGTATGTGTAACAACGTGTGTTCTTTAAATTTATGCATACAAAATACATATCATGGATTCAGAACCGAGGCTGGAGGAAGCAGAGCAAATCTCAGTGATGAAGATTGTCGACTTTAGTAACATTCAAATTTCATGGAATGTAAAGAGTTAAGCATTAGTTGTTGTTGAATTCATACTCCCTACAAATTTTGGCTTAAATAATCAAGGCAACAAGATGCTACCTTCCAGAATAAAGGAATCAGTCATCCACTTTGCAATTCAGTAGACTCTTACTTTCCTTGACCAATTATCCATATTGATTATTTGATTTAAAAAGAGTAGAACAAAATTATACTGCTATATCTAGAAGAGAAAAAAAAAAAAAATCTGCTTATCTCAAAAGCAGATAGCTTTCCTTCTGTTTTTCTCTTCTTTCTACAAAGACAAATGTGTTAGTATAATGCTCGTTGAATGTACTAACAGCTATCAGGATCTGTTTCTTTTCTTTGGTCTGGTCTGTATTTTTGCAGAGATTATTTCATGCTAGATAAACAGCGGTTGAGAGTTTTGAAACATATATTATAGTTAACTGAGAAAACGAGATCAATTTTTAAAATGAGAAGAAAGAATTGAGAAATTGATTTCTGTAGTTTCCATTGACAGGTAACATTTTGTCTGTTTACAGTTGGAAAAATGTTTTTCCTAAGTACTGTTAAGCAAAATAGTATCTGCTGGTCCCTGAAAAGCCAGTGGTTTCTCTCACAGATTCTTGTAAGATTCTGCAGCTGAAATTTGGTTTTAGAGTTTGAATGTAATCGTGTCTGCACACATACTGTATTGATAATGTGCAATGCATTATTAGTAAAATTACTTTGAACTAAGCTGATGAAAAGGAACGACTGCAGCTCCTTGCATTTTTTTTTCTCTTCATGCCCTACAAAGGAAAAACAAAAACAAAAAAGAGAAAAACAAAAAAAAAAAACAAAAAAAAAAACACCCACAAAACCAAAACATAACAAACCTTAATAATTGCATTCTTATTGCACTTTGAAATGTTGGAGTTCTTCTGACTACTGATGCTTGTAGTCTGTGAAAGTCCTGCAAGGAATATATAGTGCTGCACTCCAATCAATTGGAAGCGCTAGCTGAAAGCTCTCAGTGCACTTTGAGAAAGCCTGTGTAAGGAAACAACTGCAGTTTGTGCTGCTCCAAAGTACTGCAGTATTCTTTACCTTAATCCCTGGCAGCTATCACCTCCATTTTGTTGGCTTGTCATCAGCATCTCTATCAGAGGAAAACTCCAATGCATGTAGCAAGAAACGAAGCGTGTAGGGGAAAAACAGAAAGGCTCTTGACTGAAATAGTCCTTTAACTTATTAACAGACAAGTGTGCATGTCAGAAAAACACACTTGTTTGCTGTGAGTATATGCAATAGCTGATGGGTAAAGAAATGGAAACCTTAATTGCTGCTCGAGTTTAGGTCACTGTTCATTCATTCATTCGTTGCCGGAGCTATAAAGTATTCATATGTTGCCACAGCACATTACTTACACATGACTGAGGGAGAAGGAAGTAAGAGCTAAGATGCTTCATAGACATCGACATCGGGGGGATTAACATGTCTGCTTCATTAATATATATGTGCATACTTTAATGTTGGAGTATTGAAACTGTTTCAAATGAGATTAAAAATCTCTTAAGGACTTCTATCGTGCTTAGAAACATTTACATTTTTGCATCAGTCTTGCCAGTTTCCTCACCATTTTACTTTTCCTCTGCCAGTGGGGTAGAAGTGCAGGCACAGTGCTCATTGCTTTCCGGCTGCCTGGCTTTCTGTTGTTTTTCTTTAGCTAGATCTGCTCACTGTACTTGCTAGCCATCATTAAGCGTATATGAAACTCTGTAGAGTGGCAGGCGTGGATTCTGAGTGACATTTCTGGCAGCATTTTCCTTGTATATGGCACCAGGCCTGATTCTCTGAAATTTTAAGCATGTATGATCCGTATTTGCTTCCGCTGAATCTGTAGGTACTCTGTCATTTTGGAAAACATGCTGTTCTGTGCAAACCTTGGGCAGCTAAGAGATGAGAAAGTCCTGGAAATTTAAGTAATGGCCATATGACTTGGTTCTGGAGAGCAGCAAGAGTACAGCCAACGTGAAGGGATTGCCACTCCTACTGTGTTAATTGTAGACCCAGTAATCACCCCTTGTGAAACTAGGCTTGGAGATCAGTAGTGAATTGTTCAGTAATGTTTACTGGAGCTCTTTAAAATATATTTGCAATGTATAAAACACTTTGATATATAGAAGCTCACATTCTAATAAGATTACATTAAGTATCCTAATAAGATCAAGGCTTGAAATTATGTTTTTCCGGATTTGAGTGATATAAATTAATTTTAGTTTAAACCAGTGTCAGTGTTCTTAGATGTACGTTGTAAATACTCTGCTTGCAGTTTATGTGGGTCTGCATTTAAATTAAAAGAAAAAAAAAATCAATTCTCCTATTAATGTGAGAAGTATTTTCTCATCTTCTCGTTCCAGTACTCTGTAGCTACAGATTATCAAGGCAACGCTGTAATTATTAAACTCAACCAGTAAATTATATAGAAAACAACATTGGCTGATCACTGCACTCTGTTGGAACTGGCCTTTCATTTCTCATTTAAATCTAACCAGTTATATCTGTAGGTCACTCCAAAAGTAATGCTTCCTATTTATTTCCATGAAAACTGTAACAGATACAAAGAGCACTATAAAACTATTTAGCAGAGCGTATTCTCACCTCCAAAAACTACTTTTCAATATAGACACCACCATTAGCTATGCATTTTCACCAGTGATGGACAAGAGTTTGCTTTTGCTGTAGCTGGACATGACTCGTTGCCACTTCTAAAACTCCACCCATATCCTCACTGTGCACCATCCAGTGTTTGGTCTCCAAAAATATTCAGCAAGCGTCAGTGGTGTCAGTGGGTGCCATTGTTTTCCACATGGAGGAATTCAGTGACACATGTTTTCTTCATCCACATTCCCATGTCAGGCATCATTTTGCCAGACTGTTCCTCAGCTGCTGTCTGCATATGACAACAACTTGTAAAGGGAAATAGGTGCGAAGGTTCAATTTCTACTGACATCCCACCAACATCCATCTCTGACATCGTCAGCTGACACAGTGAAATAAGAGACATTATTTTCAGAGCAGCCATTGCAAAATGAATTAATTATTCTTAGTTTAGTTCTCTTGTGGAGGCTAACCCATGTCACAAAGCCATTCAACAAAAAAAGTGAATTCTCTTCAGGAAGACCTTACAAGTGCTTGCAAAACTGATATATGCAGTAAACATTCAGTACAGACAAAATTAGTTGTTTGTTATGATAACAGACTGACCAGGGTGAAGTATTGGATTAGTTAAAAGGAACTTACCACAATAGTATAATTCTGCTGTGAAATCTGTTAATTTTATACATTCCGTTTTATTCTCTTGTTAGTTCTGATTTCTCTGTAAACTGTTACACAATAAGGTGAATCTAACTGTAGGTTTTAATATTGATAATGATAAAATTTGATACTTAAAATCAGGAAAAAATCTTGGCTTATTTCAACATCATCATATTTGTCTTCTTTGTGGTCTGGATGGAGATACCCGTGGGACTCAGATAAATTGTCCACCAGGTGGGCCAACTGGGCAAAGATACTAGCTGGTTTACGCCTAAGTATCTGTACATATGTACGTAAATTATGTGGTTATAATCACTCTTCAGGGTACACCACCTGCTATATCAGATTGTTATGTAAGATGTTATCCAGGAACAGTAAATATTCCTGGAGTTTATGATCACGATATTATTTTTAGTATGCTAGCGTTCAGTTTTGGATTTTGGTTAATGTGGTGATTCACTCTTATGATTTATCTGATAAACACTGGTTTCCTTCAATGTTACTGTCAGATCAAAATATTTAATTATTAAATATTGAGTTAATTTCTTGTTTAGATATGTAATGTTGTGCTTAAAGTGCAGAATACTTGGAAGTGTGGCTCCTACCCTTCCCCATTAAGACGTGGTCTTCGCTCCAGCACTCACAACTTGGGCTAGTTTTGTTTGTTTTATTGTTTGTATAAAATATGAGGCTCTTGGAGAAGTTAATATTACAGAACTGAGTAGCCGTCTTATTTCTTGAGATCTTTTAGTTCACCGGAGAGAAACGTATCTCCTATTAGTTAAAATTAGTTCACAGAACCTGAAAAACGTTTCAGGTGCAGAATACAAAAAGCATAACAACTTTAGAGACCCATTCCAGTTTTATGTGCAGGATAATAGCTGGAAAGAGTTGATTCATTCCGTTTACCATTGATGACCTAAGATTTCCCTCCTTCCTGTCTGAATACAGCTGAATATGTTTTTAAGGACACCTCAGCATAATCAAAAACAGCACATTTTACTGTCCTATTGGTAAAAAGTAGTAGATACAGTGTAAAAGTTTTTTTTTTTAACTTGAATTCCTCCATAGTTTTAGGTATGGATCTTGTCGAATTCTTTACTACTTTGTTAACTTAAATACTTTATCTTGAGCTATGGAGCAAGAGCAGTAATGACCTTCAAACTCAATTTTCCAATACTGAATTTACACTACGTTAGAAAATCCAGTTCAGCTTCTTGAACCCACCTGCCTCATTCTCAAGTAAGCAATCTATTGTAATGTTTTTGTGAATTTACTATGTCTTTTTCTTTTAGAAATTGTTTCTCCTACAGTGTGCAAGAAATAGTTTAATTCATATTTTTTCATTATAAAGGACTAAGAGTGTTAGCAGTCTTGTCTCTATAAACATATTTAAAATTTCAGGGAGAGTTTAAATATTTATGAAAATATAAAAGGTAACTTAAAGATAACATGTTTGTCTTGGAAACTTGTGGCCAGAACTTATCTGCACACAAATTACTTTTGGGAAAAGAGAGGAGCATACTTACAGTCAGTTTTAATATTTTTAATGGCTTTCACTTTGTACTTTGATGATTGTATAAAGCCTTCAAATATTAATATATATTCAAGATTAGGGATTTATAGGCTTCTTTTGTTACCATACATTGCTTGTCTGTGAAATTTTCATGGTCTTCTGATTTTTCTGAACCATAGTTATTCTACAAGCGGAGAGAGCTGATGCTGCTCCTAACTCTTCATTGCATTAATAAGTGAAACTCTTAGCCCAAAGATAGCAAAAACCATTCAATTCTTCAAAAATAGTCTACAAGTGGAAATCATATATGCTGCAGAAAAAAAAAGAAAAAAAAAAAACAGCTTTTTGCTAAGGGTTTCAGTTTTACAGTTATTGCTCTTCTGATATGGGAAGCATGCTGACTTTAAGTATTTGTCCTTGTCATATATATTTATTTTTCTGAGATCATTAGCTTTGTTTGAAAGCTCAATATTTCATATAGATAGTTATAGATATCTAGTTATAGATAGCGTATCTGAAAAACTAATAGTGATGAACTTATTTAATCACTGTATTGTTTTGTGGGAAGATGATTTTTAAGAATCTCTCTGTGTTATTTACATCATTTAACTGTTGATCTAGCATTCTTGTAACAAAAGAATAAAAGAACCTATTACTCCTGTTTTCGGAAGTGCAGCAGACACGACTCAGTTGTATTCCTCTATTCTATTGTGAGACTTTGTGATTTTGCACTAACACTCTTGAAAAACCCAATCCTCCTTCTAGCCTTTCTTATCTCGCAGTGCAATACAAGGCATTACAAACTGAGACATTTCGTATCAGAAAGCCATCAGTAGAAAAAGGTGGATATTCTTGAAATTTATATTACCTTACTTTCTGTGTTTGGACTATTTCTTTGATGCTTATGAATTAGTACTAGCTATTCTAATACAGTGCTTCTTCTTTTAAACAAATGTTTCCCAGAGTACATACTTAGTACTTGTCCTGTATAGCAAATATTCAAAGGTTTCAAGGAATAGCTGTAGCAATTGCAGGAGAATTGTATAAATTACCATCTCTTTTGGTTTTTTTCCTCCTCTCAGTACATCTCTTACTATAATTAGCCAGCATTTAACAGCAAATGTTTGCTTTGGTTAAATTATTCAGAACATTTATTTTACTTGTCAAAGGTTAGATCAGGTTGTTGTTTGAACTGGTAATTAAATGCAGCCTAATACATGGTCGTGTTTATATGTGCTATCAGCCCTGTTTCCACCTTATTCTGTATAATTTTATAATAGTAAAGGCTGACATTTAGACAAAAACTCAAATTCTGTTTGCTTGTAAAGGGAGCTAAGACTTTGCTTCTACATTGCATACATCTGTATGCTGAAGAAAATTAAGACTAGCATTGTTTGAAATATCACATATATGGATTCCCTTTTTGTAAAATTAACATTCCTCAGTGCTGCTTTGTGAAGGCCTTTTATATATTTTAGCATGTTTATTTATAAAATCATTACACAGCATCTGGAATGTATTATTTTTCAGAGATGAAGATAAGGTGGATAAGTGCAGAACTGTCTTTTTCTAGGAATCCAGGGGCCCACAAGTATAAACAGAGGGCTGGAGCACCTCTCCTATGAAGATGGGCTGAGTAGTATGGGCTTGTTCAGTCTGGAGAAGAGAATGCTTTGGGGAGATCTCATTGTGACTGTTCAGGGCCTAAAAGGGGTTTATAGGAAAGCTGGAAAGGAATTCTTTATCAGGGAATGTTCTACACAGATAAAAAAGGTAGAGTTAGATTAGACAGTAGGAAGAAATTATTTACTCAGAGGGTGGTGAGGCACTGGCACAGGCTGCCCAGAGAATCTGTGGATGCTCCATCCTTGGAAGATTTCAAAGCCAGGTTGGATGGGGCCCTGGGCAGCCTGAGCTGGTGGGTGGCAGCCCTGCCCATGGCAGGGGATTAAACTATTATTGCTTTAAGGGCCCTTCCAACCCGAACTGTGTTATAATTCTAATAGAATACCAAAAAAAGTCACAGGAACATATAGTATATTTAAATTGCATTACCATATCCTTACCAGAAATACGCATAAAGCTACAGTGCAGAAGAGTTCTTGAAAGTAATTCTGCTTATTGCCTAATAAACAGAATGAAAATAATTACATAGTTGAATCAGATGAGCAAACAAAGTCTCAAGGTGAAAACTTTTTGTGAATTGTACATTTACATTAGAGCACTGAGACTGCCTGCCTATCCTAATAAAATCAATGGGAGTTTTGAGGAGGACAGAATTTGGTCTATAGTCTTTCATAACAAGTTCACAAACTATTTTTACCACAGTGAAATTACAGTCAATCGAATAGTCATTTATATCATGTATTTGTTTGCTTTTTATTTCAGCAATGTTTATTTTGTTGAGTTTGAAGAAGAGTAAATTACAGAGCTTTTTTAAGTTTTTGTGCTCATATGCTTAATATTGTCCAATATATATGAAAGGTAGAAATATTTTTTTTTTTGGTCCAGATATAAGCACTACAGTGAAAGACTGATTTTTCAGTAACTTCTTTTTCCCTACTTTATGTAGACAAGTATTCCTGCCTTTTTCAGTACATTTTTGTTCCAGCTTTCTCTTTGTGAGACTAATGTAGTGATTTATATACATTTCAAACAACCTTATTTCTGAGCATTTCTAAAACATTTTTGAAATTTCTTAACTGTTGTACTTAACGTACTGAAAGTACAATTTTTGAAAGTCTCATAGTTCTGTCAAATCAGAACAACGCTGATTCATATCTTGTTAAGAAACAATTCAGACTTCATGGTAGTGAAATTCTAATTTATCCACTTGGTGATTCCCAGACTATCTTATGTGCTTGCAAAAGCTGAGATAGTGTCTACATCTTTTTTCTTATTTCTATCTTAGAAAGCCAAAATTGACAACTTAGTTCGTACATATGTGATCTCAGAGTAGCTGAATTTATTATATTTTTCACCTTTCCTTCTCATAATCATATTTTGTAATAAAGCTGGCATAAGCCACCAAGAGCCTCAATATAGAAGGAATAAAGAGTAAAAACAGAGTTATAAGTTGAAGAGTATTCTTGATTATAATTATAGCGTTCCTTGCATGACACTAAAGAAACTCGATCTATGGTGTTCAATTTGTTGTTTTACAGCTTGTTAAATTTTTATACTTTATGGCTGTGGGAGGTAGCTAAAAACAAGAAAATATACTATGCTCTTACAGAAATTATTTTGACCTCTAGGTAAAGTACATTTATTTGTGTATACATCATCTGAACTGTGAGCTGTTTTGATTGATGTAATAGATTGCATATACATATGGCATACAAAGGCCCTAGGTTAGGCTAGAGTTCTGGGCTCTTTCAGGAGGGACTAGCTAAATATAAATAGAATCAGAATGATTAAATTGATTTTAAGTTGTACAGAAGTGTCATATGGGTGTAAGTTGTGAGACAGAAATGACAGACTGCATGCCTTTAATTAGGAAAACTGGTCTTAAGTTAAATAATTACCGTACTAAAATCTCAGAAGTATTTCCGTATCACTTTGCACAAGGACTACCTGGAGATGTAAACCAGTGTAATTCTTTCTCATGGTGTCTTCGAGACCATTGATAAAATGAGTGTTCACTGATGTATTTTGTGTTTGAACCAAGGAGTTTGGCAAATACATAGTATTTCAATGGCAAAAGAATGAACCAACCAGAACCAAAATCTTTATTCTTTTCTGCACGTCTCTCCTGACCATTCCTGTTGGACTAAAATAAATGAATTAATAACCTAAATCATTCCTTCTCTTTCCTTATTAAGAGCTTTACCAAACACAAAGGCAATGTTGAATTTAAAGGAGGCAAGTCAATAATACTTCTTGGAAGGCTAACTTTGTAGCTTTGTATGTGGCATTTTTTAGAAAACTGTTGAGAATATTGTATTGTTTACATATTTGAATGGGTAAGGAGAGTCTTACATTGACTTCTGTGGGGAGAAAAAGATGAGGTGGAGTGGCACAGTGAGGGAGTACTAGTCTATCTTTCTGTATTATTTGCCCTCAGTTACATTTTATGCTGTGGCTCTTATTTCTGATGAAACTCTGGCAAAAATTCAAAGTCAAAAAATGGCAAGTACTGTTAAAGTTGCCTAGTGTTCTTGTATCCAGTGCTGCACTTATAAACGTGGCTGCTAAAACTGAAAGGAATTTATGATTTTCTTTCGCAGCAAAGAACTAGGACTTCCCAAGAACAACTATATGGAGGAGCAATTTTTGTGTGATCCTGTGTGGAGGCAGGAGTTGGACTCAATGATCCTTATGAGTCTTTTCCAACTCCAGTTCTATGGTTCTTCCTGAGAAATCTGAGAGCTTCAAGCCTTCCTGGAAAAATGTGGAATTGCTGGATTTTTTTGACAGAGAATACTCATCTCAGCTAGGCAATCTGTCATCTCTCCTTTTATGACAGATTTGTTGGTCTGCTTTTTCCTTCCTTTCCATTAGGAAGCTAAGGGCACATTCTACTGTATCTTAGGAGAAAAAAAAAGATGAGTAGTACAAGGGCTGCTCTGAAAGTAATGACTCCTGATTTATTAGTTTGGTCTACAATGTCAGAGGTGGATGTTGGTGGTATGGCAGTAGAAGTTGAACCTTCACACCAATATTCCATTACATGTGGTTGCCAGATGGCAGGTAGCAGCTGAGGAGCACTCTGGCAAAATGGCGGCTGTCATGGGAATGTGGATGAAGCAAAAGTGTGTCACTGAATTCCTCCATGTGGAAAAAAATGGCACCCGTTAACATTCATTGACGCCTGCTGAACATTTTTGGAGACCAGACAGTGGATGTGAGTACAGTGAGGCAGTGGATGGTGTGTTTCAGAAGTGGCAACAGCGACATGAAAACCTGTGTTGCATATAAGCAGGCACAGCTATCACACTGCAAAATAGTGTCTCAATCAGCTCATCCACGCATATTGGCTTATGGTGGTGACTATGTTGAAAAATAGTGTTGTGTGTAGCTGAGAATTTGCTCTGTCAAATAGTGTTATTTTGCTCTTTGTATCTGTTGTATTGTCCATGGAAATAAATAGGAGGCATTACTTTCGGAGCAATCTACCTACACAACAGACCAACATTTAGCTGCTTTAGGATGCACAGCCTTGCTATTAAGTAAAAGAGTCAAGTGAGAATTGCTCACACCTGTATTCTCTGCATGCTTGTTTTCTTTCCTTCTGGATCCTGTTCAAAATTCTGATTTCACTCTCTTTATTTGTCTAAGTGATTCATAGCCCGGCCTCTGTTACATCACATCTGCATCTAAGCTATTGATAGAAATGCAACCCTGTAGCAAAAAGTACATCCTCCTAGATTTTTGCTGTGACCAGTTTCATGTGACCAAATTTAAGTATGAGAGTCTGCAGTAGGATAAAAAAAATGTGAAAGAAATTTGTTGTTAGTTGACATTTCTTACATTTGGAGGTAAAGAAGTTAAGATTTGTCAGAAGACCGAAAAATGAAACAAACAAACCCAAAACCAAAAGAACTGGAAATTATGTGAAAGCAACTCTTTTCTCCAGGAGGACTGTCAGTGTTAATGGCTATCACTGTTTATAATTTATACATTAAATATTATTAAAAAGTCATAGTTTTCTTGTCCTTGTGTTAGATGATTATCTGCAAAGGCTTTCTAAAAACAAATAGAAAAATTTAATCAAGGAGGCATCTAACCATATCTTGTTTACATCTGTTATATTCTTTTAATAAAATTGGCTTAAAAGCTTAGCCTCAAAGGTGATGCAAGCTTTCTGTAAAGCATAATGACAGCTGTTATTCCAGTACAATTCTGCAAATCTGATTGCAGTTTCTTGGGAATTCCATTTCGTTTTTGGCTTGTAATGATATTCAGACAACACAGGGAGATTCAGTCATGTCATAGTGGGTGGTGAATTAGAGAGACCTCTCAACTGAGCTTAGCATGTTTAGGAGTCATCAGTCTATTGTATCACTTATTAAAAATCGAGAAACTTTGAAAAATCCTATCTGTAATTTTGCTCTGCTTCCCCAAGGCAGAACATACACAATTCTCAAGGCAACTCTTGGCTTCCTAATACCTGTGATCTTGTCTAAGGTCTCATCCTGATACTGAGGTGTTGGCAAAAAGTGTTGTGTGAAGTAAGGCTTCTGCTTCTTACTGTGTGGTGTGTGCTTGACCCCCTTCTAAGGCAAAGTAGCCCTGGGATTTAGTGTAAAGAGAATAGAACTTGATGGTGGCAGCTGTTTCTGATGAAACAAATTTACTGCCAAACCAAAAAGCCCTTTAACTAATAAACTGCGCCTTGGTTTTATTAATACTGTCCCCTCTGGACTTTATTTCTGAATTAGTTTATATTAAACATGCTTATTTGGTGCCCTGAATTGTAGGGTATATTTCTAACATTCTGCAGAATTAAATATTTCTTTGTAGATCCAGACTTTTGTTTCTTACAAACTTGCAAAGACTGTTTTCCTACTTGGTGCTCAAGACTTGGTGCTGATTCAGGTTTTGAGGCGCTGCTGCCAACGTGTGTTCAGTGCACCATGCTGCTTGTACTGGTGACTTCTGCGCATGTGTTTTATGTGCTCTGGCAACGAGCAAAGACTACACAGAAAATATTTTAGGGGGAATAAATGCCTCCAAACAACAGCATGATTTCTATAATGTACTACAGCAACCGTGTCTGCCTTGCTTCTCTGTGCCTGAAGACTTCGGCAGTACCACTTGTTCCCTTGACAGCTTGATGTACAGCTACAGAAAAGCATAGAACATATCCAACTGCTCAGAAGTTTGAATGGAGTGTAAAAGATAGGGAGGGGATAGGAAAATGACTTGTAACTGATAACGCTGTGTTAAGAGATCAAGAATTTAAAGAAGGAAGGGTATTGCACTGTAGTTTTCTGCTATTCATAACAATACTACCCCTGACAGGAGTTAGTTTTGAGTTACTGAACACCAGAAACAGAAGAAATGCTGCACCAAAGTTCTCTGTCTGAAAAAGGAAGAAAAACATTCCTTGTCACCATCTTAGTAACATGGAATGCAGTAGTACATTCTTACTAAAACAAGAAAAACAGCAGGAGTGATACCGTGGTATAGTGCTTTCATGCAGTCAACTGCCAGCATGGTTATCACGGTTCATCTGTACCTTGTGTTTCCAAGTCATAGGGGTTATTTGCTTTTCAAGTCTTTTATTCTGCTCTGCTTTACTTAGGGATTGCTGTGTGAACTGAATTAGATGTCAGCACCTCGTCTTGGCTTTCCATTTCCACCCAGTTTTCCTCTGCAGCTGTGCCCATTTGCATTCAATCACAGAGACTGAATTGTGTACATGAACGTGGCTCATGCTTCTTCACATTACTAACTTTGTTGTAAGATACAAAGTGAATTCTGTCTCTTTTTGCTCCTTTGAAAGTGGCTATGAAATTTTGTCCTTTTTCCTTAGCTAGTGGAGCTTACACTAACTTTCTCTGTACCTCAGTGTGAGGCCACGCTGCTTTAGTATCTGCATATCTAGAAGAGAAATATTTGATGTAAATGCCTCTGTGCGTGCATGAACATGCTGGTGTTTCTATAAAAATTGTCAGCCCCTGTAGAAAACTGTTTTCTAAAAATAGTGAAAGAATAAAAGGCTGAATCCTGGATTAATTGCTTAGTACTCTAAAGCTGTGATATCCTAGAAACTTACTTCATTGAATACACTTTTAGTGTCTAAGCTAGTTACTATCATTTCGGGTAAGGCTGCAGGCTAAGCTGCCATTTTTTACGGCTCACTGTTTTGATGATTTCTTTCAGCCTTGACGTTTTTTGGCCTTTTGGGTTACATACGTATTACTAAAACATAAAGTATGTAGCATAGCATGGTGCCTGTGTATTTCTGAAAGTAAAACTCTTAAATAGTTAAAAGCAGTCATTTCCATACTATAAACAACAGTAAACTACTTTAATGTCTTAACTGTGTTTGGAAGGACAGTACTTTAATTTCAGTTACATTGAAATGTTTTGTAACCAGGTAAATAAAATGTATTCTGTAATAGAATAAACAAGCAGATTGCTTGGTTTAATGGGTTTCCAATTTGGTATGATACATTTTAATATGAATAGGGCTTTTAGCACTTCTGGATTACTGTAAGAGGAGGTAGTAGCTTCACAGTTAAGTAATGTAAAGATCTGAAATCTCGTGTATTCCTTGTCCTTCATTTCAGTCTTTCTTCCACTAATGAACAACATTTTGATTTTTCAGTCATGCCATAGGCTGTGTTTTCTAGATTCCTACTAGTCTTGTTGTTCCTTTCTATCTACACCAGCTAGATGTCAACCCTCATAGGCTGTCCATATAAAGATGGATACTTTACTGCAGCTTAGATCTTACTGGCATCATATGATGGGAGATTTACTTCATATACCTGTAAATAAAGCTACATCTTGTTTTTATCTTTTTTTTTTTTAAAGTAATATGATATTGTTGATTCACCTTCAAATTGTAATCCACTTGTTCATATCCTTTTAATCAAAGAATAACTTTCTTTGTGTTAAGTGCAAGGCCTTCTTTACTTCTGGTAAAATTCTGGTTAATCTTGCAATAAGATGGCTTTGACTCAGTAGAGTCAACTGTCCTGTTTCTATGCAGGTACTTCTGCCTGTAGGAAGAAAGTAGCACCAATGGTCAGTTAAAGTACACATTTTGAGGGCAGTATTCATTTAGTCAAAGCTACTGTATGAAATTACTTTAAGCTGAATTGTATCTGATTATTTGAAAAGAACTAATTTATCTTGTCTCTAATCTTTCTTTGAGCTAACCCATATATATTTTAAATGATGCTGTGTCGGTAATCTGATTTGCAATGGAATCATTTGGCAAAGAGTAAAGCATAGAACACTTCACCTGCCTTTCCATCTTGGATAAATCTCCCTTTCCTTCAAATAAGAGATCAAATCTTTCCGTTATTTTCTTCTTCCAACTAGCTTGTGTATATGTGTATATTTACATGATAAATGAAGAATGTTTATTTCTTGTTCCTTGTGTTCCTTATTCATTTTCTTTCTGATTTGACCACATGACTTTGTGCTTCAATATACACAACCTGCATTATTTGATCTTTGAGTACATTCTGCTCGAGTTTTGGGTCATTTGTGGTTTAGCTAAATTCATGTAATTCTATCTTCTGTCTTCCTGTGCATTGGGATACACTACATATAATATAAGAGAGCTCTCATAAAGAGTTGGCCAAGTTTCCTGAGTTCCTGTCATCACTTGGCTTTGTTTCTTTAAAAAAACAAACAAACAAACAAACAAACAAAAAAAAAAAAAAAAAAAAAACTTGTTTTGTTGAAATCTTGTTCCTCATTACCATGTTTTTCACCTTTTTCCTTTCCTAAGATTCATAAACTTTGTCCTTCTAAGATCACTTCTACTAGAAATTTTCATCTTTCTGAGTTAATTTCTACTTGTGGCTTAGAGTCCAGTTCATTTTAATCCAGTGACCTACTCTTCTGCTTTTTCCAGCTCCTTTCTCAAAGTATAAACAAGTGAAATTAAAGTTCTCTTTCGTCAGATTATCCAAGCCATTGTCCAGCCAGTTTCCATTTCCATTATGTCTTCTGTAGTGTTACAGTTTTCCTTCTTTTATTACCCCTATTTTCAACCTTCTCCTGTATTCTAACTTCCAAGTAAATGTAGATGTCTGTTTACAAGGGACTGCTCTCACTCATTTGACTGGTATATTCTTTCAGAGTAAATAATTCTGCTCTTTATTATTATTCTAGTAATGATTTATTTCATTAAATCTTACTTGTTATGCCAATTCAGTTATAATTTTGATCACATGTAAGGATTATCAGCTCCTCTTGTTTATTCCCCATATTACTGTTGTTAGTAAACAGACTTCAGCTGTGCTAAAAAGATTGGCCTCGCACTCCCTCTTCCTCTCCCTCTCCTCCTCCTCTTTTTATTTCCTTTTTTGAGATACATAGTACCACCTACTGAACTGTAGCACTGGGAACTTAACATGGTTGATACTTTTTGTACTTTGTCGTCATTTTCAGAGCTGGAGAGAAGCAGTAAATGTCGAATGTTCATAGTGTTAGAGTGTTGTTGACAAGATTGGTAGGGGGGGATATGTTTATTGTGTACAGTGGTAAACAGTGCATAAGGTTTTCAATCCTCTCTGCTTTATTTACCCTATTTCTTCCTGAATCAAACTAGCATATCTTGCAGTGTCACATAGCCTCAAGAAAACCATAAGCTAGAAACTGCAGGAGCTTGTTCCCATCTTGCAGCAAATACATTGGCAATTCCATGTCTACTAAATTAGGAGAATATAATTTACTTATGATAGCTTTGTGGGTTTACTTAGTGTTTTATATTTTAACTCATAGCACAAAAAAAAGCTTTTAACTATCATGTGAATTACCAGGAGAATACATTGTCATGATCCCCAGCTATTTATACTGTTTCTTATCCGTGACATTTAATTCACTGCTGAATTTATACTTTGCATGTTTAAGTACTGTTAAGACATGAAAGTTGTAGGGTTAAATCTGTAGACAGTGCTTTAAAGCTCCTATGATAATTGTTCTTAGGTATGTATTCCTTTACTGTGGCTCTTGAGACAACTGTTTAATAGACAACATTTGAATAATACAAATGTGCGGTTGGTAAAAATGGATTACGGTTTCAGGGTGGTACCAATGGGTGATATTTAATATTGAATGACATGTATTAAGACAAATGCTTTTATATATAATTTATTTGGCATTGTAAATGCATTTATCTTGTGAGATACAGACCCCCTGTTGCCACATGAAGTATTCTGGAAAGGTTCAGAGTAAATAAATAATAAAACCACTTTGATATACAATCTAACAATATTAAATATTAAGACTTTCACATGATTGATTTTAATACTTAATTAACTTATTTAAAGTCCAATGTAACTCTGTTTTTGTATTAAAGATTAGACAGGCAGAAGTTAAAATGCAGGAAATGTTATTAAATGGGACAAAATTAATTGCATTTCATGATCTTCAGACTCACTGGCTGTTAACCTGTCCATCAGTGCAGTGATCATGTTTGTTTTGTTCCGGATCCCAGCTGATGGTAATGTTAATCAGCTTTACCATGTCAGTCCATTTTTATGTTTGCGTCATTCTATTTTAATGATACATAATCTGATACATTTCATAAAAGAAAACAAACTTGCTTTATGCTAGTCGAAGTTTGTCAAGTTGTGCATTTTTCTTCAGAGTTAGTAAATGTTCCTCCTGAAACGTGTTTCCTCAAAGTGTTAACAACCTGTGGAAGTGCCTGAGTAGCATCCCTGCTGGGTTTCATTGCAGCTGGTTTTAACCTAGGTAGCAGGTTTTCTGTATATAAATAGAGGTGGTGTCAGTGGAGGGTTGTATGTTCTGTAAGAGGTGGGCTCAGATGAGGAAGAGCAGAATCACTCCATGGATGCTCAGAACCCTCTCCCGCTTGGCCTTCTACTGAGAGCAAACCTGGGATCTGGAATTGCTTCTAGATTATTTGCAAGTCATCTGCACTCCATTGCTTTAAATATACACAATGCATGTTTATACTCCTCATATTTAATTTCATATCTACTGTAAAATATTTTTTGTATTCTGTTCTCACTTCAGTGTGCTAACATGCTTGATTACTTCATAAGCTGCAAATGAGGGGCAGAATTATGAACCTTCATAGCATGATGCTGTCAAACTCAACAAAACATGCACAAGACCATTACGACATCAGACGCTTTTCGTTGGGTCATTTTAATCAATTTGACTTCAGAGGGCAGCTAATTTATCACTTAGCTAAACAAGTATTTCCTCTACTTGTCATCAATTTAAGTAATTAAAATGGTAAACTTTGCTACATGGCATGAAATAAATGCCCAAAGATAATTTGAAGTAGGTAGATGATACAGTCTAATAGGATGAATGCAAAGTATTGTTTAAATACTTTCCTACACGTCAGTAGTTTGCAGAAATGTCATATTCCAGTAACACTGCTTGTACTGATATATACCCTTATATACTGATTTTAACCCTTAGTTTATGCAATGCTTAGTTTCTTCCACTAAGAATGAACATTTGTTTATTTCCTTTCTTCACACATTAAAGTTTTTACTTTTTTACTTTATTGTTTGGGGATCAGAGGATGACAGAAAACATGAGTGAGACAAGTTCTCAGGATGTACCTTGTTAGTTCAAGTAAGCCTGCAGACCTGACATTGTATCCTCTCAGCAATCTTAGTTTTCCTATGAGTGTTTTCAAGTTGTACAGGAAACTGGTTTGGAGACCTCAGTTGGACTTTGTGCAGTTTTCCTACCCCGATGCTATGGACCTCTTCCAGCATGTGGTTTCTTTTCTTTCATTGAACCATAAGGGGAAGGGAAGAGAGAGCAAATGGGCATCAGAAGTGCTTCTGACTTCCCACTTCTGTTTTTCTGTTCGGTTACACGTTCTAAACAGCCATTCTCGTTTTGTCCAAACAATATGAATATTCTTCACTTGCTATGAGTTTTTGTATGTTTTGGTTTATCTTGTGCACACAGATTGATTAAATCATTTTAAATTTCTATGCAGAGATAGATGATAAAGGATAACATTTCAGAATTGGTTTAGTTTATTTTGAAATTGAAATCATTCAGTAACTATTTTTGAAACAAAGTGTGTTACCTATATTTGTTTCAATAGTTATTGCAAATAAAGAGATAAATTAAGGTCTTATGGCTTAAAATAAAGTACTATGTTTATGTTCAGATTGAGAACATGATAGTTTTGAATTTATGATATTTTTTGACAATAGAGTAGTCTTGTATTTCGCTCATTTGGTAACAAATAGTCTTGCTGCTTTAAAAAACAAACGAACAAACAAAAATACCTCTATGAAATTTGGTTTTGTTACAAGCATTTCAACTTCTGATTGAACATTCATTATGATTAGTCTATTACATGAACATTTATTATAATCAAATCACAGAGGACTCTGCTGTTTTGTGCTCTACTGGCTATAGTGATATTCTTCTATGTTTATATAATACATGCTTTTGCCATGTTTTGCCCAGTTCCTGTCTGGGTGACAAGTGCACCATTGACACTTCAGCTAAAATAGAAGCAAATCTCACAGAGACTTTTGACTTAGTCTTGTATTTCTAGCTAGCAGATAATTAATAGAACAGGTAGTTGATTTCTGTTATGCAGGAGGTTGTTAGTAAGGTGGAAGTAAATGTTAGTAAAGTTTTTCCTAATGAAAGCAGGCCGATATTTTATGCTGTGCAATGGACTGAGGAGGAGACCATGTTGGAGTGTATTATAAGCTGGTATCTCCACAGTTTTTTTTTATATCCAGAAGATTTCCATGTTTGTGTCTTTAAGCCAATTTTGTGGGATTTTGGGTTGTTTCTGTTGAGAACTTGCACTGAGAAGTCACAGGTTTATCAACAAGGTGCCTTTTCTACTGTTGAAAACCAGACTGGGTTCATTCAACGTGGTCAGTGAGGAGTTGACATGTGGTGCTGCCATAGGTGGAGGCATCTGAGCTCTGGGCCATGTGCTGGATGCATCCAGAAGTACTGCAGGGCTTTCTCTGCTCTCACACTTAGAGAGAGGAGCCAAACACAACACTTATCTGCCTTGGGCTCACGGGTGGGTTCATGTCTCCTTTCATTCCCCTAAACGAGGTAAATGTTTCTTATGCAGCCCTAATTATGTTTCCATGTATATTAAAGAATAGTAGAACTCCCAGTGCTGGGAAGGGTGCCTGCTCTTCGTCTTTTTTAGGCCATCATGTTTGAAGAAAATTAGTAGGAATAGATAATAAAGTCACTGTTAGCTCTGACTGAGAGTCTAGGTAGGCAGTATCAAGTCTTGTAAGCTAATTGAATTTCAGAGGATTTTAATAACATTTTTATTGTTTCACATTGAAAATGCTTTTAACTTACATCTTAGTTAATATGAGCAATATGTTATAGGCCATTACGAATCAACCACAAACCTGTAAAGAATTAATCTTTCTCAGAGTAAGATCCCGAGAGTAATCATAATTATTTAATAGTTTGCTTTGTTCTTTCTTAGAAGAGCTGAAAAGAACTTAAGTATGGAACTATAAAGGAAATTGCTTGGACTATCACTAAAGCTAATAGTGATACTTTTTTTAAACACTGATCAAATGTATCCATAAACAAACACGAGTAACTGATTCAATCACTATTTGAGTATCAATAGTAAATCTCTTTAGCTTTAAAATTGCTGTAATTGACTGTAAAGTAAATTATGGCTCTTACATGTTGTAAAGGCATGGTATTTGGGGAGTATTAAAAAAAAAAAAAAAAATGAGAGAGAGAGAAAGAGAGAAGGTAGAAACAGAAAATAGGACAAAGGAGAAACTTATCAGAGCCGATTTCTTACTGTATTACTCATACAAATGAAAGAAAATGTAAGTCCAAAGCACATTTTTTTCTTAAAGTGGTGGCTGTTAATAAGGAGATTTTGAGCCTGATTCTAGGTCTGAAAAGCTAGTAGCATTGTGCCTTACTTAGATATGTCGTGAAGGACCATGACAACAAAAAGTTAAACTGTAGCAGAATGGTGTAAATGAACCTTTAAAGGTCACGCCTTAGAAAGGCACCAGCAGTGATACAGCAAAGACAACAGGAGAAGCCACTAGAATTCCAACAGGAGAAAAGTGTAAACGTATCTTTCTACAATTTTTTCTTTAAATAAATAATCAACTTTTAATTGTTACAAGTTTTTCATTTATTTATTTAAAATATCAAGTAATTTTAAACATCTGCCAGTATTATGTAGTCATAGGACTGCAGGCAAGCATTGAGATATTGTTTAAATAACTAGTAAGTTTTCAAATGCTTCTCTCGAAGTTATTATTCATGAAATTCCTGTGATTATGGTTAATAAATCACATACAAAGCATGTGAAGTGTGCTTGCATTCGTAATGTGTTTTTTGAGATCATCCAAAGTCTTGTTAAAGGCCTTTCTGTATTTGTGGTGCTTTTTCTCTAAGGCCATGATTTAGGTTTAGTTTGTGTAGCAGTGGTAATGAGAAGATGGTTGGGCTGGATGATCTTACAGGTTGTTTCCAACCTTGTGATTCTATGATTCTATGATTATTTGATTGTAAAATTTGCCATAAATATGCACCACTGCAAATGCAGGCAGTCCTGCCTTCCCTCAGTTCCAAGCACCATCAGATAATGTTTTAGCTAGAAAGTAGCAACAGGTGATCATTTGTTTATTGTTAGTAAACTGAAGTCATTAAGCGTATGTGGTCAGGGCCTTGTAGGAACCATAGGAAAAGCATAATTAAAGTGATTTTTGAATTGGTAATATACCAATCCTGAAACTGTAGGAACATACCTCTTTGTATATTTCTTCTTCAATATGGTTTTCTTGGAGTTAGAAATTTAAATATTGTAAACTAAGCAACTACCGGAGATGATACTTTAAAGTGGCAGCAACAGGCCAGTGTTAGCTCCGTCTCTCTCAAGCTGTTAATAAATTGCTGTGTACTGACCAAAAAGCTGTCTCAAAAAATGTATTCCTGCATTGTGATAATGCACTTGAAAGGTCATTTCTCTGTCTTACCTCTCTGACCATAACACCATCTGCTTCTCCCTTTTTATTGGCATCCTGTTTTTCATTGCAGCAAATATTAGCTTAAAATGTACTTCACATGAGCTTCTAACATCGTTCTTGGTCATTCGTGTGTTACTGATTTGTATTCCATTCAGACTGTGATGATGAACTTGTATAACCCTCTTGTTGGGTTTTCACTGACCTGCTTTATCTCCTTTTGTTCTTAATTTTGGGAAGAACTTCTTTATAAATATTAACTAATTAGCTGATTAAGTTTCTTCAAATGTTTCCTTAACATCACCTTACTACAAAGCTAATAGAAATCTTGATTAAACTGAAATCATCATACCAATCATTATCTGAAGTTTCTAAAATATAAATATGGTTAAAAGAAAAATGTTTTTCTAGGATGAGGTGTTCTGAATCCAGAAGGATGTGATGATGGCTGTTACCTCAGCTTTGCTCTACAACCTTCATTGTTCCCACAGCCTAGCATCAGTTGTTTTTGTAAGGAGATGGAAAGGGGAGTTGAGAAAGCTAGAAAAGGAAGGAGAGAGACTCCTGCCACAACTCACTGTCCCTCTAAACAGTATATGCATTTTATTTGCATGTGATTATTGAGAGCTACTATAACGATTCTTTTGGACTTCAAGTAACAAAATATTTGAAGGGAAATGCCATTATTCTTCTATTTAGCATCTAATGATGATTTTCTACCTGGAAAGTAAGGAAAGATTTTAAAGTATTTTAAATTGTGAATTGTGTTATTGCAATGTAGTTAAAGAAACACTGTTTGTTTCTTCTTTTCCTCCAGATAAATATCCTTCAGTGGAAATTATTGCCAGTATGTATCAATCTGTATCTGAAACCAGACACCCTTTGCAAACAGAGGAACAAGAAGTAGGCATTGATCCCTTGCAGAGTTACTTGAACAAAACAGAGGAAGGTGAGTTTTGTATTTCTGTGGGGATGTTTTATTTTAACTTTATACCTACAAACATAATATGTCGTGATGACTATACCTGTCATAATTTGTTTAATTTTCTCTTAATTTTCTTAAATTAATTTTGTCTTAATTTTCTTGTCAACGAAGTTGACAAGAAAACTTAAAGAATATTTCACAGTTTGTGTAGTACACTCTGATACTAAGGAAAACCACGAAAAGTCAACTTTCAATTTCAGACAGAAACATTAGCCAAATGTTTAATGCTCTGTCATCCTTTTTTAATCATAAACCAAACACTGATTTCAGCATAAGAATATTGAAATAAAGCATGGCTTTGAGTTACTTTTTGAAAGATGGGCTCTTTCACAATTGCTCTGGTTCCAGGGTTTTTTACCTCTTTATTTATTCAAACTGTGATAAAGTGAAATGCATTATTTTGGAAGAGTTTATAGAAATAAAAAGGGTGATTTTCATATTTTTTGTTTGACCTTCTTTTGATAAGAATATTGTCATATATACTTATTTTTTAAAATGCTGAAAGTTGAGGTAGAATGAATAGACTCTTAACAGCAGAAGCTACTTTGTAACCCGAAATAAATTTTAAAATGCAATGTAATGAACAGTGAGAGCAAAATACTTGCATAATGCAATGCATGCCTGCACCGCTTCTCTTTTCTACTTATTTGCTAGTGGTGACAGTATAGTTGGTTCGAAGAAAGTGATAAGCTTAACAAGAAGCCAAGATCCTTGTCATGAAAACATTCCTCAAGTACTCAGTTAGACACAATGGCACCTTAACTACCTGCAATTTTCCAGTCATTGAGCACATGTACCAGGAGGGCAAACTAAAAAATGTGTTTTAAATTACTGAGTTGAAACAACTTTGTCACATTTCTTAAGTCCCTCACTCACATCAACCATTCTTTGTGGGTGGATCTGTCTATAAATCTTCTGTTTACTAGTGCTTAATAAGAAAGCTATGTCAAGATTTGCTTAGTCAGTTTTACTACTTCAGTTTAGAAGAAGCCAGTGCGTTGCTTTAAAATACGTGGGTAAAACTTCATTGCTCCTTTGAGGGTTTTTTTGTTGTTGTTGTTTGTTTGCTTTTTCTTCATGGCTTTATAAAGCTTTTTGAGTATCAAAAAGTTAGAATGAACATCTAGGGGATAGTATTTTAAAACCTGATGATTAAATGAAATAGCTTTTTCACGTCAGTGTTCTTCCTCTGTTATATTTGACATCTTAACAGTATAAAGCCATGTTGGTCTGACAAACTAAAAGCAATTTTATAAGTATTTCTAGATACTTGAAAATAATCCGTTGCAATAACCTAAAATAAAAACTGTTTTCCTGAGGAAGTATAGTTTGCTTCTACTTTACACCAATCAAGAAAGATGAGTTTTTTCTTCTGATTTTTTTCCCTGAAAATATTGGAAATTTTCTCAACTCCGCTTCAAGGAAAACCAAGATTTTTATCCTGTTAAAAAAACTCGGTAAATTAATTTTAGCCTTTATTGTGCCAGAAATGATTAGTTACCTTGACTGAAAAGGTTTCTCGTTTTTATCCCAACCTTAACATCTCTATGACATACAAAGTTATTGGTATTGAATTGATGTTTAAAAGTGCCATTAATTCATTTACCCCAAATGTTCATTAACAATGTAAATGTATGCTGATGTTCTATGAGACAAGGAAGTGACTAATGACTCTTCGCACTAACAACACTTAAAATGAATAGAAACTTTAGATAGCTAATCTTGAAGTAATCAAGACCCTCATTCAGCCTGGCATCTCTGTATGCTCTAAAACAGCTGTCAACTGTTAAAAATATATACACAACACCACATACGCACATGCAAAGATAAAGATATGTAAATACATGGTTCCCCAAGTCATAAAGGTTACCAACTATGGTACATTTTTGATGTTCTATCTATGTAAATATTTTATATAAAGCATCCATTTCATCTTCATTTTTGTGATCTTTTTTTTTTTTTTTTACTGTGAGACACATACTGCATTTTAATTTGAAACTTTATATATCCAAACTAAATATTTGAAGTTTTAATATTTGATTTTAAATAAAACATGTATTTATGCCGTGTTACGTCTTTGAGCATCAAGGTATGGCATCGTTTTTGTCCATCTGGCCTGGTTACAAGTTCAAAATAAGGAAGTAATCAGTGTTTTGCAAATGATGTATCTAACTGTTGAAACAAAATAATTAATACTTAGGGGATGGATGGAGAATTGTCTCAATTCATATTGTGATATATATGCACAGCCTTTCTTCCTTTTGCGTATGCATTTTCTAACAGTAGCTCTGCAGCGTATTAGAAAATTGTATGAATCCTTATCTCATTGAAGAAAAATGTGAAGTCCCACTTAAAAATACTGTAGTATACTATGAGGATGGGGAAGATGCAGCCATTTCTTTAATACAAAAAAGACCTTGCATAGTTGAAGTTGCTTGAATTTAGCAAAGGGATTCTAATGTGTGAAAGCTGTATTTAAGCAAACACACTATTGCTTTAGTAGGAAAAATTGATCAATGTTCTATATAATATTCTGAAATACCAGGACATGTTTGAAGCTGAGCTGAGTGCTTAAAGGATTACTGTGGAGACAAAGTTATAGAAGTCGTCACTGGGATGAGGTAATAAAGCACACCACTGTTAAGTACGCTGAAAATAAGTACATAATAATAGAGCTAGTCTGATTTGCTAATGTATGCAGAGGACTGTGTTAAGTGTTTGTAGCTGATACTGAAATGTAGAAATGGGAGAAATAACGTCCAGTTGAAATTGTCTCCCAAGGCACTCATAGAAAAGAAACCTTGGGAATTTGTGGATTGTTGTTAAGTATAACTGGCTAGAAAACAATATACATAGATCAGGTTTTTTTCATTTACGGTCAGTGAGGAAGAATGTGGTGGATGGGGTTCCAGAAAGATGTTCATTTAGTCTAGCAGTACTTATTGCTTTTATTAAAATTTCTGTGAAGTTACAGAAGGAAAACATGTTTTATTAAAGATATGGCTGTTAGCACAGTGAAGGGCTAACACTGAATTCAAAGCATTTTTGAGATTTTAGATAAGTGCCCTGTGAATAATAAGATTTCAGTAGGAGGATTTAATGTTGCAAATGCAACATTGATAGATAGACAGATTGTCTATCTCAACAAATAAAACTAGAACACAATAGATGAGGTAAATTTAGAGAAAGATCCAGGTATTCATATAAAGGTTTGTTTAACTGTGGTTCTTTGAATGTTGAATTACGACAAATCATGAGAATGTGCTTGTTTGCAATTTTACAAAGTCAGGTTTCTAGTTAACAGTTTATAAACTGTTAACTAGGCTACAAACTAGGTTTCTAGTTAGCAGTCAAGAGTTTTCTTATTCTCCTGCAATACTTAAATATTAAAAAGAATAGGATATATTATTTCAATTTTTTTTTATTTTTTTCAATATAAACAAATGCATGTTCATTGCATATATTCAATCATATATGCTTTTAAATTGTAATTTTAATAACTAGCAAAAATTATGAGAATGGGATTCTCATTTTTGCAGCCTTACAATTCAAATGGTATTTTTTAATAATTTTAGGAACGTTTTATTTGGGTTTTTTGGTTTAACTTTTGGATCTTAGTGTATTGTCATTTGCGTGCTTGTACCTATAACTTTTTCCTTACTTTTGACTATAATAAGTAGGTGTTATCTTAATACTTTTTGTGTTCAAAAAGTTTCCATGGTGTTGTTCATTTTATTCATTTCATTTTGTATGATTCTAGTTATCTTCATCAGAATAATATGGTGAATCTTTTTGGTCTCCAGATGATACTATAAACAACGAGTATAGGATGGGAAATTTCAGAAACTTTACTCTTCTACTTTATCCTTCTGTGCTACATCTAACAAACACTTTGTTCATTTCCAAATGCTTCAGGTTTCTGTTACATTTGAAGAGATTAATTAGGGTAACTTTCTGAGCTGCAGTAAATTTTTGCTCAAAGTTATAGAACTCTCCACATTCTGACACAAGTTTTGAAGAATGTAGTTGGTAGTATTCCCATTTCATTCATGTAATAAGAAAGTTGATCCTCTAAGGACAGACTGGAACAATGCGTTTAACACTCTTCAATTTAATTTGCTCAATATCACAATTAATACAATTAAGGTCACTTGAAACTATTAACGAATTGGGTAATTTACTTTAACAATGTCAGTGTGTTCTCACAATTACATTTGCTTTAATTAGTGTACAAGCTATTATTTAATAGCATACTTCAGATAGAAAAATGTAATGTGTTCTTTGTTCTCAGTAGAAGAAAAGGGGAAACCTTTAATGGGTAGAGTGTTTTGGACTTCCTATTTGGGGGGTATATTTCTTGTCTAACAGCTTTAACTGGTGGTGAGAACAGAGAAGGATGGCATAGCTGGAAGGATAAAGATAACTATTAAAGTGTACGATTGATATTAATCTAGTTAAAATAGATCAGTTGCTCACCTCACACTTACCATTGCATCCCTTGTGATTTTCAAGGCTGTCATGAAAAAAAAAGTGAGATAGTAGAAGAACATTCATGTTTCCATTTTGACCCTATTCTGTGAGTTTCCATTTTTCCTTTTGGAAGAATTTTTCTGTTCTGGTATAAACCTCATTACCTTGATCACTGTGGAGTCTTGCTGTATAAAACCATACCTTACATCGTAGTTTGAACAACTTGATTTATGCCATATTATACAGAAAACATGCAAAAAGCAGAGGGAAACGAAGTAACAAAATAAATGTTCACCTTCAGAGAACCAAATAAGAGGCACATGCTGTCAAATAATTTCCCCAAATTTTAAGTATGATTCACATGGGGACTATTTTGATCTCAGATACATCCTTTTACAATCATTCTGGTGTTAAGAGAGTTACTGGTGGCAGAAAATTATTGTCTCCTATTCAGTCAATAGCTATTCAGTCTTATTATTTTCTACCCTTAAAATCCTCCTCAGTTTGCCCTGTATGGCATTCATCCACATCTGTGTTTTGAGAGGTCACCTCAGTGGTTACACGTATAAGAAACAACCACAGAGGTCCAGACCTCTCTGTGTGAGAAGTACTTTCCTAGGTGAAAGCAACTGAGAAAACAAATACAGTGAGTATTTGAGGCTCTATTAGTTTTATATTAATATTTTTCTACAGTGTGTTGTATGACATCATGTGTGTCACATAATGTATGTTCTTTCATCTTCTCTCCAGAGAAGGAAAAGTATGTGGGGTACAGCATTGTTCTTAAGAGGCCTCACTGTGTCCCAGCAGCACAGCTCTTTCTAGGGCTCATCGTTCAGAGCTGCTGGGGCTTCTCTGCCCAGGCTCTGCTTCTCCATCACAGGTGTAAAGATTGGAGGTGTGCTAGAGAGAAAAGTACCGTCTTTGATGTGCTTTGTATTTTATGAATAAAAACAGGAAGGTTGTTACATCTTCGAGCACCATATGCTAACATAACAAGCATTTTAATATTAATTTACTAATAACAACTACTGTTTAGTTTGCTTTTAATTGAGCTGCAACAGGATTGTAGTGACAAAGGCTATTGAAGCTACATGCTATATCCTGAGTTAACTCAGTCTGTCACTAGCTCCTTCTTAAAGATCTTGGTTTTCTCTTCAGGATTTAGTTATACTGCAGAGTTCTCACTAATCAGATGCAGACTGTGTGTGTGCCCGGGGTCGTGTGTGTCAAACACAGCTTCAGAGTAGAAGTCCTTGAACTGAAGTTCTTTCAATGCCTGTTGGTCCAGAGTGGTCCAGCTACATGAATTCCAGTTTTGAGATAATGTGTTACAGATAATCAGTACAAGCACTATGTAGGAAACCTGTGTTCAATGGTTTATAAGACATATGAAAAGACCTTTTTATTTGTCAGTGTCTGTAGAAGCAGAATAAATCTAAACTGATCATTTTGAAAGTTCTCCTCAGCATCACTGCACAGAAAGTAAGGCCTGCCTCACAAGTAACACTGGGAATCCTCCTCTATTCGGTCTTGTCAGCTGGGAGCTTCCAGTTCTTTCCAGATGCCGGCCTGCCCAAATACTGGCATAAATTACTTATCAGTCTCATCATTCTCTTAACTCCTCATGTCCTTATTTAGGGAAATGCTGGTTTCAGTGTTTCTTTTTCCTAGCTTCTCCCAAATCCAGGTTAAAGCTCATCTAGCTAGCTCTCATCTTGTTTCCTATTATATCTGTAATATAACGTATGTGCTGTAAAAACAAATGGTGCAATTTAAATGAAAAAGATTTTTTAACTAAATTTGATATGCTGATAGAAGCTTAAAATACCAAGCTGAAAATTCCATTTTAACTGTAGTGACCTCTTGACATCCATACAGAAGAATCTTTTTAGTAAAAACTTTATAAATTTAATGTGAAAACTTCATTATTAAAAGTTATACAGAAGTCAGTGCAATCATTCTTTGAATGTTTTACTCAGATTTGATGTAAAAATGTAGTATGAAGGCTAGTATATGTAAACACTTCAAATATTAAGTGTTTGATGCAGTGATCAGATTATGTTAAATGGCTATATCTCTTACGCATGCAAAAGGCAGGTTTTCTCAATTTAAAAAAATTGAGCTGTAAAAGCTTGATTTTCTTTGTGTATGTATAAAAAAAGGCTAGTAAATCAGAATTCTAGCTGAGGCCAGCATGATTGGTAAAGGATAATAATTAAATGTTTGTGTTCCCTTCTGTCCTTTCATACACAAGACTGTAATTTACAAAGCTGTTTGTAAATTGTATGCAGCTAGCTGATATTACATACCCCTGCACCTGAGATTAAGTGTATGTTTAAACATTTTGAAAGAGTTAAACTGCCACAGATTTGATTATATTAGAAATTGATTGCTCTATATAACAGAAATCTGTCAGCATAGACAGAATCTTTCCTACCTTTTATATTTGTGGATGTTTGTAAAAATCTGGAATTCCTTATTTTAAAAATTAAAAAGTTTGACATGCTTTTATTTAAGTGATATTACCAAGTGATACTGCACAGCTTCAGTTTTAAGCTTCTCATTAGCTTGTAAGCCTTATTCTTCATCCACCTTGAATGCCCCTGTCGTCCTTTGTGCACATGCAGAGCTCAGAGGTGTGGGAGAGGAATAAAAGTGCCATCATACCAAATAATTTTGTACTACTTAAAATAAGTTAAATGTGTATTAGTTATTGACAATCTGGCCTTTTAACAAAGAAAAATAAGCCTACGGTTAGGTTGCCACTGCTACAAACTAAACAGCTGATACTTTAATGAACAACATACTGAGGGCCATCCAGGACATAAGGCAAATTAAGCAGGTTACAAACTGCATATCTTCTGTTTAGATATAGGAGATCTCCCCAGCTCTGACAATTAGCTCTACTGATCAGGCAAGCAGACAGACAGAAACAGAAGGAGGCCATTTGTATCAATTTGAGGAACAGAGCTAGTAATGAAGTAAAATATTCCTACCAGATATTTTCAACGCTGCTTTGGAACTGATATTTCTAACTGCTGGTTTCATCTTAAGAATAACAAACAAATAAATATGTGCTGCTTAACAAAAGCGTATTTTCTCTTGTTTACAAATTGAGAGCAAAGGAATAATAATGCTTCTTACCCACAGGGTTTTTAAAAAAGGAGAAAACATTTTCTGGACATACAAACAAATATGGATCTTGGTAACCTGACAGCTTTGTTTAAACGTTGAATTTGAGTTTCCTTTCATGAAAATCTTTTCAAAGTACAGCAATTCAGCTGTGAAAACCTGAATACATTAATGATGACAAAGAACCTCTGGAATGAGCCAACATTTGTTTTTGTTCTTTTACAACATTTCCTGATGAATTGCACATACAAAAAGTGTTGCAGGTTATTTTAATTTTCCTTTCTTACTTTGATAATAAATGTCTCCACTGTTTACCTTTTCAGTTAAAGTACCTTATTATTACTAATCAGCTTTAATTATTTATAACAAAATGACTGTGAAAGATTTTTCTTTGATGTAGAGAAAGTCAGGGACCTGATCCTGATCCTATTAAAATTAATGGCAGGGTTCCAAATGACGGTAAAGGCAATGAGCCTGAGTGCCCTTATTGCTTAGGTGAAGCAATAACTCAGCCCATGATACTGAATTTAGATTCAGTATTTGGATTTCCTTAATTTTGGAAGTGTCCAGATTTCAAGTATTTGGTCTCATGATTTGACTGCTCAGAAGCAAGAGTGCATATAACTGTTAAAGCCCCGGTCTTCATTTTGCACATCAGATATGAAAAAAATTAAAAAAAAAAAAAAAAAAGAAAGAAAAAAAAAAGGGTAAGTATACAGGATTGTTGGAGACTATCATATCTCTAAACAAAAATAAAGGCTAAAACAGAGGGAATTAAATGTGTAGAGACTTACTATTTTTTTTTTTTATTTCTTCCCAGTCAACAAAATAGCAAACCAAGCTACTGTAAAACAATAAAACCACGTAGATGTGGCATTGAGAGTCATAGTTTGGTGGGCATAGTGGGCTTTGGTTGACGGTTGGATTTAGTGATCATAGAGTGATCATTTTCCAACCTTTGTGATTCTATGATTCTATGATTTTAAATTATACTGAATACGAAGTGAGATGTATCAGATGCCTGTATGTGAGCTGATGTTTAAATTATTTTATATAAGTGAACTAATTCTGGGTTTTGTTTCTAAATATTTGAAGCCTAAGATTTATATCTGTGTATATATATACACACACACACATTCTGAAAAAATACTGAACGCTTCTGTCAGAGTCTAGAATACATTTTAGTATTCACGACTATCCCTCTTCAGCTTTTTAATCTTGTCAGAAGTTTGGGTCATTGCAACAGTAATCATGTGACTATAATGTTTCAAGTGCAACACAGATGACACGAAAGGATATAGCAAAATAAGTTTATTTTTACTGTTTGTGACAATCACACAATGTTACGATGCAATTTATGCCCCATAGCTTGATCTGTTTATAAAGAGCAGTGGGATTTTAGGTTTTCTTTTGCATCTCTGTGCTTACTTCATCTCGTTAGAAGCTATCTCATACCAGAGAAGCTAAGAAATGAATTATCATATCCATATGTATAATAATAACACCCTATATTCTCATACAATCAGAAATCTGAAACAGGCAAAATGATAGGCCTGATTCATACATGAAGTCAGGTTCAGAAACTGAACCCAGATCATTCAAGGTTCAGAGAGCTACTTCAGTGACCATGCTGTTCTTTGTTTCATGCTTCCTTTGAGTCAGGTAGCTAATTCACTGAAAAAAAATCATAAATTTGGTACATATCAGAGTACACCCACGACATTTTCGTGTTTTGTATACAAACTCACAATAAATATGTACCTGTCAGTCTTCATGAATTTCAGCTAAAAGTATTTTTGGTAACTGTCATGTAGAAAATATTTTCAAAGAAGCAGATCAGTGTCACCTTTTCGGTATTATAAGTTATCACATAAAGTTGAAATGTTTTAAATGTGTTAAACTATTCTCTAAACTTTGGTAAACCATAGCAAAATATGGATGTATACATGTGAATGTTACTATTAAAACATGTTTTGGCCACAAGTTTGAGGAATGCTGCTCTAACTTGGTGACATATTTACTAAGGTTGATTTGGTTTTATATCATGATTTTCTACCTTGGCACTGCTAGCTCCTGTCTTAAAAAGAGTCAAAATTGTAGAATTTCCTAAGAGAATTTCCAAAGTAAGCACTGCATTCTGCTCTTACTGTTTCGTTCTGCCATTAGGTACTGTGGGCATTGACATACTGTGTTGGCTTGACATACTGCTCAGTGTCATTTGTGAATCAGTTAACACAGTGCTAGCTTCGTGTTTCCTCTCCAACTCCTCTTGAGGTACTTGGAATACCTATGTCTTTGATATTTATTGGAACATAGGTGGGAAGGTTAAAAATCAAATTCAACTTCTGTAAAATATAATGGCCACTTAAATTTTTTCAAAAATTTCTCTAATTTTCTTCTTTTAAATATCTTAAGTCTGTACAAACAGTTGGTAGTTAAATGCTTCTGCTTGAATACTGGAGTGAAATGCAATAATATATAAACTGGGATAGGAGGTCTGCACTCAAATTTTTTACCAAGTCCCAGCCCGTTAAGTGCGAATGGGACCACATAACCAAAATGCTATCAGTAGCCCTGTGTGATAAGTTTATCCACTAAAATTTGGATATTCCATTACAAATTAATGTTTTTTATCTTCCTAGAAGTTAAAAGGCACAGACTTCATCCAGATAAAGCTTTTATGGTGGTGATAATTATTTTCTTCTGAGAAACTGGATTTATAATGGAATCAATGATTTAAACTTAGGAAATATGAACTGTATGGTGTTTCAGTTCTAAGTGCAATTGAAGGAATAGAGTTCTCATGTAAGACAATTAATGCTATAATTTTGATGATGTGAAAACATCTGAGTTTCATTATGCATACTTTCTGTGTGTAAGCCATAGTATTTCAAGGCACCGTCATTGCTTTTGTTTACTTTTCATCTGAAATATTTAAAGGGTGGAGCAATGGAACATAAATCTGTCCATTAGTGGACATTTCTACTTTGCACTCAAATGAATTTTCATCAAATTTGATTTGATGACTGCTGGCCAGAGCACGTGCTATCTTAATGGAAAAGGGAAGCAAATTGAGAAACAGGACTACCTCCAAACTTCTGTTACCCAGTATTAACTCATTCTTTATGAAGTACAAAAGGAAATACTGCTTTGCAAATGCATACAAAACTCCATTCTGAATTATCACATCAATATGTCCACAAAATTATCACAGAAGGGTTAGAAGGGACCTTGAGAGATCAAGTCCAACCCCCCCTGCTAAAGCAGGTTTTCTGCAATAGGTTGCACAGGTAGTCATCAAGACAGGTCTTGAATATCTCCATAGACGGAGACTCCACAACTTCTCTGAGCAATCCAAATCAGCTACAGTAAGAGATTTCATTGCCACTTCATTGGGATTTCCCATTTCATTGGGAAGTTTTGAAGTATTGATTGTTGGTATTCTAAAAATAATGCTCATGCAGATTAGTTTGGTTCTTTTACTTATTTGAATAGAAAAATGTGATGTAAGTCAGATATTGTATGGTAGAAGATTCAGTTCTGTTTTGGGATTCTTGTGACTAACCAGTCAGAACTTTTATTTTCAGTATTCTGGAATTAAAATTGAAGGTTTTCAGTATGATTAATGTATTTTATAAATTTGGATTTAAGATGAAGACATGACAGTTTCAGCTTTGGCATTTGCATAAACTAAAGTTACACCATTGTAGCTTCTTCATCAAGAGAATGTTTCTTTAAATAAGTTGCTTTGTAGTGTACTTTTATCAGAAGTAAATTTCTATTTTGGGAAAGTACCATATAAAGCCTGTATTAAGTGCTCCATTACTCCCTCTCATTTACTTAATTTCTGCAGGAAAAAAAATGTTATTTCTGTGGGGGAAAAATAAAAATAAAAATGGTCTGCAGCAGATTTTTCATTCCAGAATTAATACCTTTGTGATACTCTAAGTCCTCTAGACACAGCAAATTTGGGAAGATACTTGCAAGTTTTCTTCTATTTCTTGTTCATAACTGACAGTTTAAATTTCAGAATCATATGGAAAAGTAACCCTGCATTTGGTTTCTGACTTTAGCATTACTTATCTAAGTACAATTTTCTGGTTTTGCATATTAATCTATTCCTTGTTAAAACTGTAGCTCAGAGGAACAGCTTTGAAACTTTTGAACCTACCAATTTTTATTTTTTTTTGTAAAGTAATATATAAAGTTGAATTTAAGTTGGATATTCTACTAACTGTGACAAACTGCTAACTATAAAATGCGTAAAAATTTGAGGATGTTGAGTTGATTGTCAACTGATAATATATATACAGAAGTTGCTCTAAAAGTAACGCCTCCTATGTATTTCCATGGAAACTTCAACATATTTAAAGGGGGCAATAGCATTATTTGATTGTGCAAATTCTCAGCTACAGATCGGTGTTCTCACATCCACTGTTTGGTCATCCATAAACATTCACCAAATGTTGGTGAATATCAGTGGGTGCTATTTTTTCCACATGAAGGAATTCAGTTCCACACCTTTGCTTCATGTGCACTTTCACATCAGATGCCATTCTGTTCAGCTGCCCCTCTGCTGCCATCTGGCGCATGTCAACAACATGTAGCAGAACATTGGTGGGAATGTTCAACCTCTACTGCCATACCACCAACATCCACATCATGGGCCAATGTAATAAAATGGGAGGCATTACTTTTAGAGCAGCCCTCTTGTATAAGAAAGTGACGGTAAATATTTACAACAGTACTGAATCTTAAGATAGAAAGTGTTGACATCTGAAAATCATGTAATAAATTACATGTACAGAGGTGGTTTATTCTAGCATAAGGGACCTCTCACACTATGGATCCTACAGCAGCACAGATAGTGTCAAATTTCCTGAAATTTTGATGTTTTTTGATTTGGGAGCTTACTGTAATGACACTGAGTCTTTGCAGCAAGAGAAGAGAAGAGCAGTTACATTCGTTCTTTATTAATTTGATTCTGCCATGCTACAATCTTCCTTGGAAAATAGGCATAATTAGTAATGATTAGAAATATTATTAAACCCGCTTTTAAAGTATAATTGAAACTTGGAAGGTTAGTTGAGACACCAGAGGTCTGCCGTGAATCATTGCAAAGAGAACAGAATTGTACCAATGCCATGTTTAGATACCTGCCAGAGCCCCTACTGGCTTACCACCTTATTTACTCTTGATGACTCAGCCCAAGCTGCTAGAAGAAAGTTTGCCCAGCTTGTTAATTCTTCCTCTGTTTAAGTCTTTGACCCTTGAGTTTATAAATTGACACCATTTTGCACCAAAAGTGATGAATACATTTTGGGACATGTTAACTTGTTTTAGTGGTTCTCATTACCAGCTGCTATTAAGTCCAAATCTTGTTACTGTTTTACTGAAGTTAAAGAAAAGCAAAATTTGAGAGTGTCAGATTGGGTTTGATTTTTTCCTTTTTCAGACCATATATATCAGTGCTCCAAAGGCCTGTCTTGTGGCTGGTTCAAACAAAATAGAAACACATATAAACATGTAAAAGATCCCATTCTGAGAAATATCGACTAATTTCAGGCAAAATTATTTTCATTTGATGTTTACAAATAGCACTTTTTAAACTTTGCCTAGAGGTAGGGAGGGAGGAGCATTTCAAAAATGAGATGTTTAAGTAAAATGACTACAAAAGGATGTAATCTTCCATTTTAGTGTATTTCTTCTGAATAAGTTATGCTCTAATAAAAATTAAAGAGCAAGTTACATTTCGAAGATCAGGTCATCGTAATTCATTGACATTAGGCCACATAACTGAATAATGTCTTACTTCAGTGAAATACATCAAATGAGATCAACAATTATGACTCATAAACATGCCTCGCAGGCATAAAGCAGCAGGGAATTAGCATGTGAGGCTGATAAATATGCATGTAAATAAGCTCCCAAAGGAATAACATGGGTTTGATTGATAGGTTTAGAATTGGAACATATGTAAACCCCTTTATTCCTCATTCTGGTGTAGCTAAGTAAAGATGCGTTTTACTTGTTAAAAGTTTCAATAACTTTGTAAATCTTAATGCCACATCTGCTTTTGTGTGTGCAGGCACGTGTGGGTGTCACTTGTGAGATTGATTGAATTGTCTACAGGGTAGATGCCCTCACTTGAATTGTAGTGTTTGTGTATGTATACTGTAGTGCTTGTGTATGTGAATGCACATATATGAGTATGTGAATACTACGTACTAGGAGGAGTGGAGCAAAACATTATTTGAGGATTATGATCAGAACGTGTAACTTTTGAAGTTTGTTTTATAAGTAAAAAATTGAGTTGTGAGTTTTGGCATATTCACCGGTATATTTATTTTTGCAAATCCTTTCTGCATTGAAGGTAATTACTGTTTATATCACAGAAAGTTCTTCTAGTGCTGCCGTGTTTAAAAGTCTGGCAGGGATTCTTTATTTACTTCCATTTTTGTTGGCGTCTTGCAGCTTGAACTCTTATCTACAACTTCAAAGTACCTATCACAGCAGTATCTTTATGTTTGATCAGCTCAAGTGTTTATGCTGTGCAGAGATTTACATCTGTATTGTTAGAAGTGTATATAACATACTTTGTGTTTATAAAACATTAATACTTTGGTTTGCCAAATATAGACCAATTGGTTGCCATGTCATGTGACCTAGCATACATCTGCTTTATTACCATTCCCTGCTATTAGGCAGTAGAAACTTTTCCAACTGATGCACTCGCACTGATGTTACATCATAATATAATTATGCTAAAGTAATCTTAGAGCAATGGCATGTGATATGCAAATACATTTTCAATATTATGAGGTATGTACCGACTGTAGATTTTAGTTGGGTATGTCTTATAGCTAAAATAGTCATTCTGAGAAATTTAAGATGGGATTGGTACCAGAGATTATCATTGTTCACATGTGAAAAACTCTGTTCTCTAATACATGTCTTTTGCTTACATGTACCTTTCTATGGAAATAAAGGTTGAGCAAAAAGACTTTCAGCTGTTCACATTTATGGAGTAGTAGGGAATATATTTTCCAGTTCCGATCAGTAAATTCAGGAGCTACTGTTTAGTTCTGAAAACTGGCTCTTTTTGCTGCTTAAAAAGAAAAATAAAAAATAAAATTGTAGCACTCAGAAACATCAGAATCGATTCTAGTGTGGGTTCTCATGAATCAATTTATAGCTACCCTGTACAATTTATATAGAAATATTCCAACACCATAAACTGCTTAACTCAGAATGTTAACAGGCTGTGACATCAAGAAAAAATGAGCCCTGTATATAGCCATGGGGAGGGGGGCAGCAGAGAGGGATTTCGTGCAACAGAGATGAATAAGCAGATTGCTGTCTGGAACTCTGATGGACCATGTTTTTAGCTGTGTAGCACTGTCCTTTTTCACAGAGCATGCCTAGATATCTCTTGAGCCAACAGAAATAAAAAATATAACACTTTTATTTTTTCTTTTTAATTTTTTTTTTCCCTAACAATGTGCCCTTTTTACACGCAGGACCTTGACAGACTGTCATTCAGTTTCCACTCCCCATGAGGAATGTCCTTGAATGGCTCAAGAGAAGCCAGAAAATTGTTACTATGTATTTTTCATTCACCTCTAGAATTTTCCACATTTTATCCAACATGTGTGAAGCCACTGGGAAATATGGTTAAATGAGTTAAGCAGACATCACCCATCTGTGCATCTTAGGGAAAATAAAAACAGTGCTGTCCCTTGGAAATCTTTCTTGGTACATAACCAAAATCCAACAAAAAGCCACCAGTTTGAAGCTAAACCTAGGCAAGGCTCTTGTAGAAAGGAAGGGAGAAGCACTTTGAAAAAGTTTGCTTCTTCTACCTCACCCCCAGTCTTCCTGGTGTGTTGCCTTTCATAATGCAAGGTGGTCCTGGCAACTGGGCTCTTTTGGAATTCCTGAAGGCTATTGGGCACAGAAGAAAACACACCTACAGATCCTGCCTGCTTCAGCCAGTGTTAAAAACCTGGCATTCAGCCTCAGCTCTGAATTTTAGTCAATGCACAAGCAAAAAATACCCTTTTGTAGGCTTTGCCCTGTTTGTGCAAGTGTTATATAATTCTAGATAGAGGGCATCTTAATAACTATACATTTCTAAAAGTCTTGAGCCACCCATTTACATTGTTCATTGTTATCCTTTCTACTACTAAAGTGACTGGTAATTTGTATCTCTCAAACGGTTCCCGCTTGGATTTCTCATGTACTGAAAAGTCAGATGCCTGACATTACTGTGTAAAGTTAAGTGCTTGGGGTTAATGAATGGCATTAAATTTTATGAGGTCATGTCCAGTAGATGTTAAAAGAAGCTTAAGGGAACTTTATCACTGATAGAAATTAACAGTTGGCATGAAAGAATGCCTGAGGGAATTCAGTTCTAAGCAAAAATAAAATTAGTGGTATAAAAACTAAAATATAGAGTCATTGTGATTAATGTAAACACTTTTGTTAGGTAATTGGTTACGTGTTGCAGTAAAAGAAATGAGACCTCACAGTTTGAAAGGAAATAATATTATTGTATTTAGAAAGCAATTAATGCTTGTAGTCAAATAAGAAGAATCTACATCACCTACAATATTTATATTCTTTCAGTAAACATATAACCTTTGGGGCTGTATTTATCAAATAGTCAAGTCTCCACTTATTTACATTAGGTTTTTCTTTGGGCAAAATATGTTTTCCCTAGTGGAGTATGTTATTTTGTTTCATTAGACCTTTATTTCTACTCACATGCGTTGCTTATATTACAGACCAAATGAGTACATACTGTGTGCTGAAGTCATCTAAGGTTTGTGTTTTGGAGTGACTGACGGATGGCATGAAAATTCTGTTTAAAAAAGAAAATGGCTACATTAACTTATGGATAGATCTGTTTTGCATAATTATGTGGGGAACTATTCAGTAATTACACTAGTATTCACATGCTGTAATTTTCGTCTTCTTTATTCGCTGTCATTCCAATGAGAGGAAATGGAAAACTTATTCAGACATACATCCTTTCTTACTTTGCCTTACAACCTGCAGTCACGGTGTATAGTACTTTCAGACAGCATCTGTACAGCTCAGGTAAGAAAACGATTGTCTTAAATTTGATGTTCACTGCGTGTAAATTCTGCACTCGATCTTCCAAGTCTAAGGACCCTTTGGATACGCCTGAGTGACTTGTTAGTTTCACATCACTTGAGGTCTCTGCTTTCTGGACACTTGGAGGTAACAGTGTCAACCATGACGAGAACATAGAGCTTTATGATTAAGAGTCAGTTTTTGTAGGAGAGCTTCTTGTCTCTGTGGTTGTACAGAAAGGTACCTACTCTGTTATCCAATATAGCAAATCACCACCACATCCCTAATTTGGAAAGGGAAAGCTGAAGAAAAAGTGAAACTAATTTAGAATGTGTTGTCCCTCAGGACTGTGCTGTTGCTCTCTTCTGTTGCTTTTGTGACTTAGTATGAAGTAAATACCTGAATCACATCTTGTCTCATTTTCGTTATTTGGTGCTTGGTCAAAAAATCCAGTGTCAGATAGTTAGTGTGACCATCTGCTTGGTGACGTGTTCATTTTGCACTCAGGCTGTTATCACTTTGGCTAATAGATGTGGTGTGTTTTCTGTCTTAGTGAGCTGGTACAACTATCTAGAAAACCTGACTGCTCCTAAACATTTGTCCTATTATTGTGTAAAATAATCATCAACCTTTTAGAAAACTTGAGTAAAATTGTAGTCATCAAGAAAAATCCAGTTATACTGATCTAATTTTGAAGTCTTGTAATGCTTGTATCTCCAAATACTTCGTACTTGCATCCTTAGTTCCACTTTGAAGCCCTCCACCGGGGCTTTACCTAGTCATTGGCCTCACAGGAGGGTAAGAAAGAAGAACGGAAATCTGTCCCATGATGTATTTTATACTTCTGCCTGGAAAAGTTTTATGGGGAATTTTTCTCAATACCTACAGCAGTGGGACTGTTATTCTACAGCCTACCCTACATTATAGTGAATAGAAACGTTTTGTCATTCTGCTTGTCACTGAGATGTATTTTTATATTCTGACGCTGCTGTGGACTTTCATCTGTTAGACATCTAGAGCTTGCTGCTAATGCATATATATCTTTGCTCTTCAAGTTTCTCCGGATCTGTCATTTACAAAATGCATCTGCTTTTGCACCAGCAAAGTACACAGTTGGTGCTCTCCAATTAACTAAGGCATGATTTAAAAGAATTTTGATTAACATCTAGTGTTTTCATTATGTTTTGGCATATTTTGATTTGACAGTTTAAAAGCTCTAGCTCAGTACTTCCTTTATACAGTTCTGTGGTATTTTTCTCCACTAGCAAAATTTATAAAAAATGTAGAGTCCTGTTTCATTTTAGAGTCTTCTGAAGTATGTGTCTACTGGACACATAATGTATTCTGAGAATTAGCAACCTTACTTAGATAGCTTTATATTAGGAGCCAAGAGCTTCCTGACATCATCTTATACAGCCATGTTATACAGAGCCAGGTGGTTTTAGGCTCAGATGTCCTTTTTTGGTGCAAGTTCCTCCTACATAGCTGATTGGATTGGGTTAAGGGCTATTCCATCCAGAATGTCTCTTTCAGGGTTGAATATTTAAAACCGTGAAGCAGTGTTTTTTGTCTGCAGTTTGCTGGCTTTCTTCAGGCTGTTTTCCTCAAGTGTGCCTTGTATTGATGCTATGATAGGGTGAAAGTATCCTAGTATTTTTATTTTTATTTTTATAACTGTGAACTACAAGTGTCTTATATCTACAGTTTCTAATTGATGGAACATCTCCTTTAAGTTTTGCCCACATAACATTAAACTTTAACTAAAGACTCTGTTGCTTCTTCAAAATCATTTGCACAATAGGTTTCTAAAAAGGTGAAAAAATGTGCTTTCTGTTATGTTACAAATGATAGGTAGGTAGATGAAGTAAAAACCATATGAATTTCCAAGGTGTCACATTCATCTTTGAATTAAACCATTGGCAATCCCTTTACTTTTTTTATGTGTGTAAGAAATCCGTATTAGCCTGTTGGGCCTAATGAAGTGACTGAAGCAATTGTGTGAGAGCCTTGAGAAGAGTGCAACAGCTGGTAGCAGAGTCCTGGAGCCCTTCTGCTGCTTCAAGCAGTGCAAAATGGAGCTGTGTTAGGGAGAAGGCAGCAGAGCAGTGACTCAGTGCCTCCGTGTGGCTCTAGGTGGCTTTGGAGCTGGCTGTTTCCACCATGGGCCTTTCCCCACTTCATATGGAGTATTCGTAAGATCGCAGCGTTTGAGAAATGTTAACGCATTGCCTGCATCTCTGTGACAACTTCCTAATGTCAAATTTCAGATCTGTTTTCTCTTCCTCAGAGCTGAAACCAAAAGCTGAAATTCTGACTCTTGGGGATAGTGCCAGTCCCTCCATGGATGCTAAGCAGCTCCTCTGATTTTAATTCCTCGTATACCTGAATTTTCCAAGCTGTTATACCGTAGCTTCCTTTAATAGGAAGCTGCAGAGAAAACAAGAATTCTTCCTGTTCTTTTTTTTAACCTCTGGTCCTGTCCATCATGAAAGCCTCTGACCAAGTGCAGGAGGTGAGGCTGCATGTCACTGCCATGTGGCTTCCTAGCCAGACTGGATTTCCTCCTGATAAACGTATTCTTTTCAGATGAAAAGCTGGCTTCTGGTTGAAAGGGCAATTCTGCTTCAATAAAAGAGCACTTAATCCCTTCTCGTTTGTCTTATGCTATCATTTAATCTTGGCAAAACAGCAGTGTTCAGAAACTTCTACTCCATCTTTTTCAGCTCTGTTTTTTTCCTAGACTCAATGGATTATGCATTATCGCTTTTGAGTATGAAAATCAAACTATGCTTGCTTATTATCCTAAACAGACAGATTACATTTATCTATAAGATACAAACGGGGTTAAAAATAGGATGTAATTGAAGTAAATTAAGGACAATAGTAGCCTTCAAACATATAAAGAGGTGGTATGTTTTTCTTATTGTCAGTTTAAATGGTCTCTGGAGACCACCTTTTTACACTGATTGTGCATGTCTAAGATTAAGCAAAGCTGTATGACCAGTGCTATCTCAGGAGGATGCTGAGTCATTAACTCATGTTTATTGCCTCTTGCCATCTTTAGATTATTGCAATTTATAGCTCAAAGGCCTTTTAGGCTGTTTATAAGTTAAAATTAGCTAAATTCTTCTGGATGCAAGTGATAAGTCACTCTGCACTTATATATCATGGAATATAAGTTCCTAGCAATGATTCCAGACTACTTCTAAGATTTTTCTTTCTGTGCAAAGTCTAATTGTGGTACTTGTCTCTACTTGTATATATTACTCTATCGTCTGTTTTGCTAGATCTGCTGTTTGCTATTTTGTTTTCGGTATATGCTCATAAAGAATTTATTGAAGTTAGACATTATATTATTTATTAAGGCATCCACTTCAACCACACATTTAACACACTGCATTATAGTATTTGTCACATTTGATGGTGACCTAGGAGCTTGTTTGGGTTTTATATTGTAAATGATCAGCAACATTAGGCAGCAGATGCAGACTGTAGTACAGAGCCTGTGAATAGAATTGGGCATAATAATTGGGCGCTTAGACCAAGGACAGGTCTGCACTGCAAAAAACAAAAGACTGAAAAAATGTTAGAAAAATCATGTTCTACCTTATCCTGTGGATTTTTTTTTTTTTTTTTTTTTTCTTTAACCAGTCTAATTGCTGCTGGTAACAAATTCAGTTCAGGCATTACTGGGCTAAATGCTTATTGATTGCAGTGGAAGTTGCATTTGCTTATATAAGCTAGTATTTTGTATTTCCTATTGAATGGGAAGTAAAGCTCTTTTTCCCTGCGACGTGCATTTCCTGAAGAGTTTGTATCACACTTAGATTTGCCCTTCCCATCGTGCTTAAAGAGATTATGTTAAAGCACCTCTGGATGTAAATTGTTTAAGGTATTAGTACTTAACAATCACCTGACAACTCTTATCAGGCATTCTTATGAATTACTTCAGTGGTATTAGAGTAAAATTCCCTTTTCTATGTATTTTACTGTTCTAGTTTAGAATGCAGTGGATAGTTCAGCCTATTTTAGTAATTACAGAAGCTTAGACGCTTAATCAGGAAACAAAATGTAATAAATAAGTGCTTTGAACATATTTATTGTTATTTTAAATTGAGCTGCAAGGAACTACATTCCTTAAACACCGATGCTACACTCTGGTTTTGAAATCAGTCAACTGGAGGTTTATATACACTTTCCCATCCACTCTTTTTCACACACGCATTTTGCATTTGAAAAAGGGGTATGCAAACGTGGAGGCTAACCTGATGACAGGGCTGGTATCAAGATTTGTGAACACTCGGAATCAGTTTCATTTAAAATGGAAACCTTCTTATTTTTGCATGTCTTAATTTGGACTGAAGTGCGTTGATAAAATTATTTCAAATAGAGCTTTTGCCTGGAGAATACGCAAAGTTCACTTGTGTAAGCGTATACACATAGGCAATTGTGATTTGATATGCAGAGATCACAGTAGATGCCACTTGATTGTCATAAATCGTAAATCAGCGATTCAAAAGACACCAGAATTGACTGGGCTGGAGCAACATGCAATACAACATATTCTTCTTATCTCTGTAAGTTTTTGTTCGTAACAGCAAACCAGTGTGTCTGCCTATCATATTGTTCAACAGCTCTGCTGCCTTTCTGTAGGGCTAAAACAGGCTTTGATTTTGCACCTTTGTGTCAGCGTTGTGTGCTTACTTTCAAATGTCACCAGCTTTCACTATTGCAAAATTAGCATATGCGCGGGTACTCCATTGTGTTTTGTGTTTGTGTTCCTTTCCTAACTTGCATAAGCTTGGGGAGGGAAAAAACACTGTTAATGCTAAGTGTATGTTTTTCATCCTTATATCTAAGGGTAATCAAATGAAATATTTCCCCATGTAAGACATTTAGACATTTGTACTTCTGATCATAAAGTCCTGCAGCTGATTATCAGCAAGATCTGCTAACTAGCACAGTGTATCAATTTTTTATTCAATTCCTAGCAAATATTTTAGGGCACATTAGTTAGAACTGAAATGGTAACAAAACAAATTTATGTAGCAGGCACCGTGCACACTGGAAGTTTTTATGTATTGCTAAATGAATTTGAAAGAAGGGGCAGAGAGTCAAGTTTGCATCTGAAAGGCTACTCACCAAATTGCGTTGTGTTTGTTTTGCAAAACTTCAGGAACTTGCTCAGACTGAAATGTTCTTCAACTTTCCAACCTAATAATTATTTTATAAATATCAGAAGTGCAGTGCACTTAATTCTTTAGCTGAAGGCATTATTTTCAGTTTCTGTACACTGCTTCAAGCTTGCTCCATTTAATCATTTCAAAAGCTTATTTGGTGCAAATTGAATTTAACACTGTAGTTGCAGGGGTGTTATGTAAAAAGTCCGAAAGATCGCTGCTGTGCAGGGTTTGTCGTACAAGCGATTGAGCTCCAGAGTTCAGCGGAGACTGAATCATCCTAAACTCTGCAGCACCCTCTATTGACGCCATGCAGCAATGCCGTGTGCGTCGCTTCTTTATTGCCAGGAAATCTATCAAAAGACGGGACAGAGAAATCAATAGCTTCGCTACATTTTACTTTTCAAAGAGCGAGTTTATGTAGCTAAGTCTTAATTTACCTTATGTTTGGGGATTACTTCCCTTTTTCTTTTTATTTCTTCTACTGCCATTCTGGTCTCTCCAATGGACCTGAATCAGAAAGCTTCAGTCTTACTTATCTAGTATTTATTTTACTTTATTTTATTTCGCTGCGGAGATCCTGAAGACTTTACAAACTGCAGATTTGGTGCAGTCGAAATGCAAATTGTCTCTTCTTTTGTAAACCCTTCAATTGTCAGACTGCTCTCTTTCAAAATAATAGAGGAGCCTGGAATCGCCCGTGCTAAAATTAAGAATTTATAACTGTATGGAACAGATGTTTTCATAAACATTTGCTATAATTAATTTCAACTAGGGGATTGAAGGAACAAAGCAGTTTTTCCCTCTTCAAAACTTTATTGCCTTTTCCCCATACAGCAAACTCAGAAATCTTTGCTTTAATATTGTTAATGAAACAAATTTACTCTTCTGTTTGGTTTTCATTGTGAAAAAGGAAGGCTTAAATTGAAGAAGATAGTGACCTTTGGAACAATGGACAGTTATGTTGAATTTGAGACACTGCATATAAAGAATTAAAATACAGTGTATTTCTTTAGGAGCTCGTTTCTGAGACTAAAACTCTGTGTTGTCAATTGTCAAAGCTTCCTACATATTAGAATAAATTTTATGCAGATCACTTTGATGAATATGTATCTGTGGAGTAAATAGTACGAAGGAATTTTATGTTTGTAGAGTTGTGAACCTTGATGTTACAAAAAGGAAAAGGAGTCTCGTGGCATTATATATAGTTTTAATGCATAGTAAAATGCTTATTGTATGTTGATTACCCCTTTATACTCACAATAAAGGTCTGCAATCTGTTAAGCAATTTTTTTTTTTTGTTTGCATTATGTGAGAAACACATTTTGACTAAAATTATTCTTCCATATTTGTATTGTCACTAGTTTTTCAGGGATATTGCTTGAAATGTATATAGATTAGGATTCGAGTTTTGGTGCTTTTGTGAAGAAGTAAAAAATACCCATACATTATTCTTCTGTTTTTACTAGTTTCTATATATCACATAAACATCATCTAGGGAGAAAAAAAAATGTTTAAAGTTTTAAAATAAGCACAGCTTAATTGTTTTGCACCTGAAAGAAGCGGTGCAGCTGCAAGGATTTTTTGAGCAAAATAGAATTCCTGACTGATCTGTCATCTATAAAGTGTGCAAAGAAAAATAGGTAGCTGTCATTAAAATTACATTTCAGCTTTCAATAACCATTTAATGAGTAGCGTAATTATATAAGTATGGTACCTCAAGTACTTCACTCAATAATTAAAAATAATCTCATCTTTAAAGTGAAAGCGCTATAATTATTATTTGACTTAACCAGGACCACTGTTATGATCTCCAGTGGCACCTCAGATTGTTCAAAGTGGTTTTGAAAGTATAAATTAAAATTGGATAAATCATTAAATTATTAAGCTTTAAATATCTGAAAATGAATATAGAGTGGAATTTGGAAGTCATGTTGTAAGAACTGACAACCTTAGACTGCAAGCATGTATTTGTGTTAAAATTTCCCTTGTCTTTAATCATGAAACACCACATTAATGATTGGGTATTTTATGTCAACTAGAACTTGAATTTTCACAATTATTAAATACCATTTTTAAAGAAGACCTTAGATTAGAATACAAAGAAAATATTAAGCAGAGTGCAAACGTGTCAGCAAAGTGATCTATATCCATTTTGATACTTGTGAGCAGGGGAATGCACAGTTTGATTTCCTAAGTGGGATCATTTTTATCACCAATTCCTAAGCTGACAGCCATAAAACCCTTTCACAGTTGACATAAGATTAGTAAATAGTTTATTGCTATATAAATAGAAACATGCTGTGTACCCACAAGTAGTAGTGCATGTGTGTACACACCGATACATATAGAAAGAAGACATTTTTTTCATATCAAAAAATGATACATAGTTTAGAAAGACAAGAATTTGGATTCTGATTCTTTTTTAAATGTTTAAAGTACATCCGTGGAGTAAAGGAATTTCAGTTCAGCTTCTTGTCTTGGACCTTTGGTTGTTTACTGTTTCCCTGGTCTTCTCTATGAGGAATCCTGTACTGGATTTTTATATCTTATGTAAGACAGCTGTTTTCAGAGCTGATTCCTTATTGAAGGAGATGATTGAGCAACCTGTGATCCCCAATGGTTCTTCACATGCTTTTCCACTCACTGAGCACTAATGTAAGCTTAAGGTGCTCACTGTGCCTGCTATATACCCATTGCCTCTTCCTGCTCTCAAAATTAGTGGCTCTACAATGCTTCTTATTGCCAGAAGCAGAAACTATGTGCAGCACCTTAACAAAGGTTTTTTTTTGGAGTGAGGTTATCTTACAGTTTGTTAAAGATAAAAATACAAAATAGTATGCTACATCTATAGTATGTTTCATCTATTTTATGTCTACAGTCTCAAATGTTCTTAGAGAAGAAGTTACTGCAGGTTACAAACCGATGTGTTCTGTGTGAATCTAGTACTGTAATAAACATATAATTTACAACTCCTTCTCCATGCATCACTGAAATCCAAAGAAGATGACTTTTGAAACGTTCTTTTTTATTAAATGCATCAATTTCTAGTTATGCTAATTTCTTTTGAAACAGCTTCCAGCTGTGTCCAGTAGTTTCAGCTCCTAGCCACCTAAGTACCAACTCCCTTTAGCCCTGAGTCTCCATCTAAAAGCAAAGTCAACTAAAATACAGCAATGGAATTGATTTTTTTCCAGCAGAAAGAGTATTCATTTCCAGGAAAAGGAGTTTCTCCAGTTAGATCAGCAGTTAAGAAACACACTCAGAAGGTATTCAGTCCCTTTGAAGAAACTGCCTTGTTTTATTATCACAGTCAAGCCCAATGACTCCTGTAGTGTTGGAAAGCTGGGCATTGTAGCCTTCCTTACTTTGATACAAGTGCTACCTATAAAACTGGAAATTTCCACTCCCTTTCTTCTGTAAGTGCAATAAGGTTTAATTTAGTTTGTTGGGATTGGTATTTTTGGGTTGGTTGTTTTTTTTTTTTGTTGTAGTTGTTTTGTTTTGTTTTGTTTTGCTTCTCCAGCTATTGCATTTGAGTTCAGAATCCTTCTTGGGATGTTTAGGACAAGATTGGTAGAGAGCATCTTTTTTTGTTTTTTTCAGTCTAGCCTTTTACATTTTTGAGGCTTGGGATCTAAAGATTAATATGATCCAGAATCAATTAACGTTTCTAAAGGAGACCATAAATTCAGTTATGAGAATCATGAACCTTATATTCATAACTCTTAAGTGTATACCCTAATTTGACTAGAAAGTTGAATCATTATCACGCAGATGCAAATGACCTCTGAATTCCATCCGGAGTCTACCAGACCTTTCAAACACTAGGATAACTGGAACTTCCCTGAGGAGAGGTGATCTAGGGCATGGATTCCCACAGCTTATTGTCATTAGTGAAATACGTGTCCAATTGCTCTTATTAATTGTTGACTAAACGCTTACCAGGATTTGCTGGAAAGTCTTTCAGATACCAGTAGGTGAAATTTAAGAAATCTTTTTAAGTTAATGAGTACTTTCCACTTTGTGTTATCATTTTTAGCAGTTTTAACAAAAGGCATTGGATCATCTGTCAAGATATTATTAACAGAAATATTTATCTTACAGAGAATGAAATAAGGGGGGGGAAAAGGTCATTTTACTAATTCATGTTTCTGAGAGTGCTGGAAGTACATAGTCCTGGACAGTTTTGATAGCTGCTACTAATGACAGTATGGAACAGCAAACGTGGCTCTCAGAACAAAAAAAAACAGTAACTTGTATGAATGATATTTATTAATGCCAGGTGTACCATTAAGAATGCTGAAATATTGAAGTGGTCATTTACAGAAGGGAAATTATTGGGGTTTTTTTCTGAAAGAATGTTTCAGAATAAAGAATGATACATATAGAGTTGTTTGTGAAGGACAGCTGACTGCAGCCATGTCCTTTAAGTCTTAGTGGATATCAGACCACAGATGTTGTTGCGTCCTGTTGCATCCTGATGAAAGAAAATATTTTTTACTGAAAATCTACTTTTCTTCACTAGTTGATCCTTTGGGCAGGAGAAATGGTATAGCAGAAAGATGATAAAGGCCTTGAATTTTTTGTGATAGTATTCAAGTAGGAAGAAGATCTTGTTGTCATTCTTATATTCAAAAAGATCTTTTTTAGCATATAAACATAGCATTGTGAATGAGCTTCCTTTTCAGTCTGATTTTTCCCTTTTGAATTTTGAACCTTCCAGAACTACAATCTGAATAACAGAGCACGAGAATGTAGCCAAACTCCCAGAAATAAACGTATGTGTTCTTATCAGTTCCATAGGTGAATTTCCCACGCTCTTCTTTGTTTCTCTTCTGGACCTCATGTCATAAGATATTCTTTTCTCATCATAGCAGAGTATGTTTTGTAACAATAGTGGAAGAAGATTTTTTTTCCAATGGTTTGTTGATTCAAAATGAGTGAAGAGTGAAGGGAGGAATTGGCACTTCATACTTTATAAAATGCTAGATGTTAAGTTTCTGAATGGTCACTCTTGAATTACTAATTACAAATCTGGATCCAAGTAATCATTTCCTATTTCACACTTAAACAAACAAACACTTTCACACAACCCTGCCACTAAAATACAGAAATCTGAGATTTCACTGGGGACACGTTCTTTTGAGGGACATATTTTCATGGCACGTGGGTTTTTACTTTGATTTTGAAAGTTGCTCATCAAAAACAAACTCAGTAATTTTGATTTTCACAACTTACTGTTTTTATTGGAAAATTTGCCACAATAGGTACCATCTCTGTACACTACATTCTTTGCCAAGTTAGAGTCAGGCCATAAGCATAAAGAGGTCATAAAGACAGTTATTTTCATAGACTAAGCAGGTTAAACTATCAACTTGACCTAGTAAGACTCATCACTAAACATTAGTTCCACATTCACATATCTCTTAAATAACTTTGGGGACAGGGATTCACTGATCAGTCCCTTCCAGCCCTCTCTCTGAAAAAAGTCTTCCTAAGGTCCAGTGTAAACTTCCCCTGGTGCAACCTGAGACCATTTATTGTGTTCCACCACTTGTCACCTGAGAAAAGGGTCCATATGCTTTTCTTTCCATCTTGTCCTAAGAATCTGATTCTGTTTATCCACCAAGTTCTGTCACTCTCCAAAGACTTAGGAGAGGTGAAACAAGACTTGTTCACAGTTCTTGTGATGGTTCTTAATGGCTTTTATTATTTATCCACTCAAGTCTCTGCCTCATCTACAAACAGAAGCATGATACTGAATATAATTCTCTTTCTGGACTTGCGGCTGATTGTTTTGCGGTTTGATCTGCTAGAAATACAGTGTCTTATTGTATCCATTTTGCTTTGAAGGAAAAGACAGAAAGAAGTTGGTATCAGTAAGCAGAACAGAGCCTGTAAAGGTGCCTGATGCTATCTATAAATGCATTAAGGAAATACACAAAGACATAGAAGAATTATTAAGCTGCATGACAAGTTATGCAACAGTAAATAGTACGAAACAGAGCATGAATAAATTTTATTTGAAAAATAGAAGATTTCTTCTGGCTTTTAATAATCCTTCAGTAGAAGCACTTATCACATAGATGAAGGACGCCTAGTGCTTGCTTTCTCTGTTTCACTCTGCTATGTATGCTTTTATGTCTCAAGACATAAAACCAGATGTTTTACAGACATATTACTTAGGTAATTTCAGAGAAACTTTGAACATCTGCTATGAAAAAAAAAATACTGCTGTTACACAGTCAGCTCAACATTTTTCACAATATAGATGAACTTTTACATTCTTTGTAAAATCATAGTCATCTATTTATATGGTATAGCTCTTTGGCTTTATTCTAGTAAAATTGTATTTAGTAAGTTGAGAAGGGCCTCGAATGAAACTTGCAGTAATATTAAGTCTTAGATTGCCAGAACAGTCAGGCTCCAAATTGAATATACTGGCCAGTTGTTTCAGTTGCCAGCTGTAAGAATTTGAAGGTGCAAAACTGAGCTTTGACTAAGTAAGTTTTGTCATAAACTAAAATTAGCATGTGCAGTAAAATCGATTGTAACACTTATTGTGTTATTTATTATCATGATCTGTGTTATAACAAAGGCTTCTCACTTCTATTTTGTATTAGGAGGATCGAATGAGAATGGAAGCACACAGCACACCTCAGATTCTGCTGGAACATTTATTTCTTACAGGTTCGTAATTTGTTATACTAATTTTCTAATTTTAATAAGCTTGAATGTAATAAGCAACATAACCTATTTAAAGCAAAAAGGCAGGTCTGTATCTTTCAAGATTATTGTACAACCTAAATTGCAACAGTTAGCAGACTGAAGATGAAGGATTTAATTAAGAATTATCTGAAAAACTTGTTTTCTAGATTATTATTTTTTGAGACTTTTTTTCAAAATATTCAACTGAGGAAAGTTTTGGACATCTGAAAGCCTAAATACTTTTTTCTCTAAGGTATGCAGTAAAGTAGAAATTCTCACCTAAGTTAATAGAAGCTAAATGCTGAAATTTTTAAGTGATCAGGGTCACCTTTCTGATTTTCTCAAAAGTAACTGCATTTGCAGGCAAAATGGAATTCTATTTGTTGGTTACTACAATTAAAATGTAAAACAAAACCATAAGATTTCTCAAATTCTGGGGCTAATCTTTCAATTCCGTTAGTAGTAAATACCAGTTAAAGAAGTATAGTACTGAGCAGCTTTGCACAGCACTGTCAGTAAGCTTGAGTCTTGCTTGGATAAGTACTGGAGGATGTCTTGTACTTGAAAGCAAAGCAACGTAATTGGCAGATCTGTAGTTTCGTCTTTCAGCCAGCAAAATACTGCTTCTGCTACAAATGCTAAATCTTTGTCCTTGTGACTGATAATTAATAGTAAGATTTGTGCTAACTGGAATTACTACATCTGATTTCAATGCTGAAGCACGGGAAAATAAAGCAAGCCTACCATCATATTATTTTGTATTCACTGAAGTAAACTGTGATGATTGGCCTCTATTTCTTTCTCTGTTTGTAGTCTGTTGTAACTTGTTCTCCAAGGGAATGGGGCAGGCAGGGGGAACTTGCCTGTTTGCCTTGTCCTGGCTATGGCTAGATAGGAATATAGCATGCTCCTTGGCCACCAAGCTGTGCTCAGTATGAGCAGTCCTCAGGTTGGGATGACCAGTGGGGACAGAAGTTGAGAACTTGTTGCAGACTGATGACAGATTGCTGACAAGGAAGGAAGAAAGCAGGCTTTCATTGAGGATGTTAAAAAGAAAGAATTCTCATGATGACCCAGGTGGAACGCAAAGAGCTTGCTGCAATTCAGACACCCAGAGAAAACTTCTGGGCTGAGAGCAAGGTTAGACAAAAGGATTTGCCTGCAGGGATGCTTTTGGCCAGTGGAACCAAATCCTTGCAATTTTCTGTATGCTAGTAAGTCCGTGGTTCTGTTTTCTGTTCTGATGAAACCTAGTTTGTATGATAAAAACCCTTTGGAGACCATTAGGATGCCCATTTTAAGAATATTGTGTTAGCAGATCCATTTCAAAGTTCTGCCTTACTCAGTTTTGTCTTGTATTGTATTCTCTAACTTATGCAGCATACAATTTAATTTAAAAAGCGGGGTCAAAAATTCCATGAAAATATTTCCATTCTCTTCAGACCCAAAGCCTACATAGATACAGCGACCATGTGCTGGTTTTGACTAGGAGAGAGTTAATTTTCTTTATGTCTCAAACATTGCTGTGTTCTGGATTTGTGATGAAAACAGTGTTGATTACACTGGGATGTTTTAGTTGTTGCTGAGCAGTGCTTTCACAGAGCCAAGGACTTTTCTGTTTCTCATGCTGCCCTGCCAGCAAGGATCTGGGCGTGCACAAGGATCTGGGAGGGTACACAGCCAGGACAGCTGACCCAAGCTGACCAAAGGGATATTTCACACCATATGGCATCATACTGAGCGATAAAACTGGGAGAAAAGAGGAAAAGTCGAGGACATTCGCAGTTATGGTGTTTATCTTCCCAAGTAACCATTAGATGCGATGAAGCCCTGCTTTCCTGGAAATGGCTGAACATCTGCCTGCCGATGGGAAGAAGTGAATGAATTCCATATTTTCTTTCCTTGCAGGCACAGCTTTTGCTTTACGTATTGAGCTGTCTTTATTTCAACCCAAGTGTTTTCTCAGTTTATCTACCCAGTTCTTTCCCCCATCTCTGTGGGGTGGAATGAGCAAGTGACTGTGGGGCACTCATGTGCCTGATGGTGTTAAATGTCGACAGGCCACGAAGCAGCCTCTCAAAAGGAGGCAGGACAGAATTTAGTCAGATCAACAAAAGGAAAAGGTTGAGAGCTCTTCTCTGCCATTAATTCCAGGACACTTATAACTGAAAGCTGTTAACTCCAGAGACCAGCTGTTGTGCCTGCCAAAATTAAGTTTGGGAAAGAAACTGCAGCTAGACTCTGGTTCCATGAGTTATGCTGTGGGGCTGGGTTCCTAAACCCTCTCATCCTACCCCTGGCACTCACCAGTCATTGAGCTGGTCCAGTGGATTTGAACGAGCCCATCTGGGGTGAGTTTAGTGGTGATTTAGTTCATGCTGTCGTCCTCATGAAAGTTTGAGTGAGTACCAGTGTCAGGGGAAGGAAAGCAGCTAGAAATAAGTGGTTGGATGGAGAGTGGCATCATTTCCTTTGGTCAGCCTAAACCATAGCAAATCGTCCAGTTGAGTCAGTCTGTGGTTCATTGATGGAGTGCAACCCAAGACATTATTGGTGCAGAATCCCATGGATTGATCAGGCATAAGACACCAAGATTGTACACTGTGCAGCATCTTCTTTGCATTGATTCAGTCAGATAGCTAATGGGCAATTATTCCAGAGCTGGAGAATTTGATGTTTAGCACTTACCTGTTGGTCTCAGGACTTACACTTATATGCTTATGGATCTTATGCATGTACCATTTCAGTACTTCAGGAATTTTATGCCTTGTAAAAATTAATTAGGACAGTTCTTACAATGTTCTAAACTTATTCCAGTGTTTTAAAACATCTTCAGTGCTCCACAAATAAGCAGAGGATAAAGCTGGCTGTTGTATCTTCGTATTCCTTAGTCCAAAGTGAATATAATAAATAAACATGACGTTGACGATGAATTCCACTGGAAAATAATCATATTCTGTCAGAGAAGATTACGACACAACTTGCAAAACTGAAGTCAATTAACATTTTGAAAGGAGCTCCATATATCACTGCCAGAGTATTATTGTTGCAATTAGAGGCAAGATGATAAAGCAAGATAGTACAGTATGTATATGTGTATGTGCATATATAAATAAAAGAAACATCTAGCTTTTAATAGTTACCAGGCTAGCACCATTTTTAAGTAATTTTACAGTGTTTTAGTTATGAAATGAATGTTTCCTGCTCAGTGGCAAGTAACAGCCATCATACTATGAGACAGGCTGTAAATTTGCTGGTTGAGTTGAATATTGTATTGATAGTTACAGTTCTGGGCTGCACATTACGTAAAAATGAGCAGCTAATACCTTATGAAAGATTAAAAGTGAATCTTAAACTACCTTGAAAGTTAACGATGGTAAATGTAACGAAGAAATGTTATTTCTTTAAGGACTCATTAGAGATTTTGATTTAGCTGTCAACGAGTATTGTTTCAGTAAATTACTCATTTGATAAAACTGATGATAGTCTAGTTTATCCACTGTGTTTCAGTCTACTCGACTTAAAAGAAATTGGCTAGTGGATTTTGCTGTAAAAGAGACCAGGTCTTCTGTGGATCTTGATAGATGTCATGATTGCAGAAGGCTAACAGATACGAATTCTATGAGAAATTTTCAGTACTAAAGTTTGTTTTAAGTTTTTTCAGTTTATTTAGGTGAAGAGGGACGTTTTAATGTGGTGGTGTCATCTTAGAGTGTGTGGTTCTTGCTTGCATTGGTCACAGCACAGATTTAATGCTGCTTATGTTCAGATAGTAAGCATTTCCCTCCAGGTCATAAAGTTTCTAAGTAATGTAAGTGAAAAGCATGCGTGAGTGGCACATATTCCTAAATATTCTGCAAGTTTGAATGTATCCTGACTGGTCACAGAATTTTCTAATTGGTCTTCAGGTCCTGATGGCAAAGTTTGTACTCTTGAGAAGATGCCTTACTAATAAGATGCTATGGAAATTCTTTCCTAGAACTATGTTATCAAAATTTGAAGTTCAGCATTAGAAAAAAAAAAAATAAAATAGGCATTTCATAATCTCTAAGATACTTGGGAAATTTTGAGCTTCAGTGTGCTGTAATATTTCATTGCTATGGATGAAGCCTTGTCTGGATGTGCAAATTGGCTGGACTTTGCCAAAAGGAAAAGAAAAATAGGTGTGGATCTCTAGTTTCAGTATCTGCAATGCAGTGCCACTGGAAAGTAGAAATACTGTCTTTCTCTTGCCTTCCCAAGGGCAGCTGACCTTCTCCTCGCCAAAGAGGTGAACCCCTTGCCAGCACATATGACTACAGACTATTACATTAATCTGTTTAGCCTCAGTACCAGCTGCTTGCATGTTTTTAATTATCTTATTAGATGGTATAACAGTGACCTATGAAATAAAATGAAGGTGAGTATTTTTTAACTTTATTTTACAGGCTATTTTTCTAAATATATTTTAATGACCTAATTATGACTTTTAGGGAGAGCCATTGATGCAGACATTCAATTTGGCTGATAGAATCTAACATCCCAAGGACACTTATTTTCTTCCAAGGTGGATTTGTACATTAATACTGCTTCTAATAAATATATTGCCTAAGAAAAGCTCTCTTTTCATACTTGCATTGTTAACTTACTATATGATTCAGAGACCCCTGACTACTATGCTGGATAATTTCTTACTACGTCTCTACACTTTTATATAGATTTAATTTCTACCCCACGTATCAGGATTAAGTTAATTCATGTGTGGCTTAATTCCATGCTTAAACATGTAAAGATTGCACAAAGTTGTGTGATATATAGTCAATATATATTCTTCCTTCCGCTGATATTTAACCTAGGCAGCAGATTTAAGAAATACTTTGTTGTTCCATTTTCTTACCCTGACTTCTTACAGATATTGCTTGCCAGATGTTTTCTCTCTTACTGCAAAAAGGCAATGTGGTCCTGCTGGCTGAGGCATGTTTCTTGTGCACCAGCCAACAACTACAGGACTGATTTTGAGCTCACAGAAGAAAGACAGCAAAGGGTGCAAGCTGTTTCTCCCTGTTTCCACTCCTTTCCAAAATTGGGTAGTGAAAGTAGTTTGACTCCTGTTTGACCTATGGCTTTTCTTGGCAGCTGAGTGAGAAATCACTACATAGACTCTGTCCTTATATGCAAAGGGGTAGGCAACATATTCCTCCACCTTGCAGAAAATTCTTGTTTTAATTTGGTAGGAAATAACTTTTTCCGTCTACACGCACCTATTAGTCTTGTTACTACAAAGGTGTGTTCCTTTACTGTTTTACCTATAAGATATCCTCATGCTTATATAACCTATTTTTCCTGACTTTATACACTGTGTGACCACACTGTGTGACCACACATAATCAAGAGCTGGAAAAGGCAAGCTCTTTTTTCCCTTTGGGATTTAAAATATTTTAAGATTCAAAAATCATAGAGTAAAAAGTAAGACACTTCTGTTCTGTAAGGACAATTCTCAGCACTTACGTCTTTCCACTCTTTCCACAGTGCAGTAGTAAATCTGGCATCCATGTTTGTTTTATCTCACAAAACCAAAAATTTTTCTCAGGAAAAATTTTTGGACAGCATCTTGGTTGATGCCGTTTATTTGCAAAGAGGCGTTTTCACTACAAGTCTATTTTGTCTGAGCCTCTGAAACTCATAATTATTATATTCTGAATGCGCTTATAATCTTTTCCTGGATGTAATGGTTTGTGCCAGTAGACTCATTTTTTTCCTGTTGGTGAAGAAGTTTGCAATTCCATCTTGCAGATTTCTTATTTCCAGCAAGAGAAAGTGACTTCTTGCTCTGATAACAGTTTTCCTCCAGAAGCCTTTTTTTTTCCAATCCAAGAAGACCACTTTAGCACCTACCGGGAGCTTGGAAGATTTCCATTTTCCTCTGAATTCTTCCAAAATTATTTTAATTACTTTTCCTGCTCAAGGGCCCTTACACAACTTCTTGTCAGGCCTCTTCTATTGGATCTTGTTATCCAAAGGAATTTGCTAAGAAGTTACTAAGACAAGTAAGAAGAAATTGAATTACAGAATCACAGAATCACAGAATCACCCGGGTTGGAAGGGACCTCAAGGATCATGTAGTTCCAACCCCCCTGCCTAGCAGGGCCACCAAACATACACATTCAGATCAGGTTGCCCAGGACCCCATCCAACCTGGCCTTAAACACATCCAAGGACGGGGCATCCACAACCTCCCTGGGCAGCCCGTTCCAGGGCCTAACCACTCTCCTTGTATAGAACTTCCCCCTAACATCCAACCTAAATCTTCCCTCCTTCAACTTGGATCCATTTCCCCTAGTCCTGCTGTTGTCAGCCCTTTTGAAGAGTTTACTCCCCTCGTGGGTGTAGGTTCCCTTCAGGTATTGATAGGCTGCAATGAGGTCACCCCGCAGCCTTCTCTTCTCCAGGCTGAACAAGCCCAACTCCCTCAGCCTGTCCTCATAGGGTAGGTGCTCCAGCCCCCTGATCATCTTAGTCGCCCTCCTCTGGACCCTTTCCAAAATCTCAATGTCTTTCTTGTACTGAGGGCTCCACACCTGGACACAGTACTCCAGATGGGGCCTCACAAGAGCCGAGTAGAGAGGGACGATCACCTCCCTGTCCCTGCTGACCACCCGTCTCCTGATGGAGCCCAGGATCCCATTTGCCTTTTGAGCTGCCAGAGCGCACTGCTGGCTCATGTTCAGAATTGAAGCAACCTTGCTTCAACCAGGTGCCTGGATGTTAGCGGACAGACTTTGAGTGATATGGTGAGGACTGCCATGCCCAGAGCAGTAGATAGAATTCTACTCAGGAGACTTAGAAAGTGAAAAAAAAAAAAAAAAGTCCTATCTATGTATGCAAGGAACTTCAAAGGTCCTGGTGGCATAACTACAACGGTTAAACTACAAGGCCTGGAATGTACAACTGACAGATCAGTAACAATACATATTGAAAATAGAATAATAAAATGACCATTGTGCAGTTCCAGCCATTGAACATGATGTCTAAATTTTGTTTTGTGGTTCTGGTGAAATTGAGACTTCCAGCTGTCTGTAAGAGTTCTTGCCAGATCATAGAATCATAGAATCATAGAATCCTTAGAGTTGGAAGGGACCTTTGAAGGTCATCTAGTCTAAATCCCCTGCAATGAACAAGGACATCCACAGCTACATCAGGTTGCACTGGACTTGATTCAAACTCACTTTGAAAGTTTCCAAGGATGGGGCATCAACCACATCACTGGGCAACCTGTTCCATTGCCTCACCTCCTTCACTGTAAAAGGATCACCTGCCTTGACCTGCTGACCACAATGCTTTTGATGCAGCCCACAATACAGTTGCCTTTTTGAACTGTAAGGGCACATTGGTGACACATATCTAGCTTGCTATCCACTAGTACTCCCAAGTCTTTTTTGGCAGGGCTGTGCTCAATTCTTTCATCCTCCAGCCTGTATTCATTCTGGGAGTTGCTTCAACCTAGGTTTAAGACTTTGCATTTGGTTATGTTGAACCTCATGAGGTTCACCTTGGCCCAATGCTCAAGCCTGTCTAGGTCCCTCTGAAAATGACATCCCATTCCTCTGGTGTGACACCACACCCCACAGCTTGGTACAACAGCAAACTTGCTGAGGGTGTACTCTACACCACTGTCAATGTCACTGTTGAATATATGAGAGTATCGGCCCCAGCACTGACCTCTGGGGAACACCATTCATCACTGATCTCCATCCAGACATTGAGCCACTGACCACCACTCTCTTGAATCAATTGTGCAGCCAGTTCTTCGTCCACTGAACAGTCCACCCATCAAATTCATATATTTCCACTTAGGAGAGGAGAATGTGGGGTACCATGTCAAAGGACTACTGAAGTCCAGACAGACGACATCAGTGGCTCTTCCTTTGTCCATTGATGCAGTGACACCATCATAAAAGGCCACTGGGCTGGTCAAACAGGATTTGCTCTTGGTAAAACTGTGCTTTGTTCTCCCGTACCACATTTCAGTCTTCCATGTGCCTTAGCACTGCTTCTACAAAAGCTAAAGAAGACCAGGGTTAGAAGGAAAGTGAATGGATTCATGATCCATTACAGAGATGAAAGAAAATAAAGTTTAGAGTACAGCGTTCTGTACCCGATGAAATGCTGCTGCAGGTAGAGATTTGCTGACCACAAAGACTTTTGTTTCCTCTCCGGTCTACACTTGCACGCATGCTATCAGCTTCAATAATGTTAGGTTTTTGCTTATGTTAAGAAAATGATTTTACTTTTATTCATCCAAACCTTTTTAACTCTATGTCAGCCAAAACTAAGTGAAACCCTAAAAGCTTAGAAAACCTGGCCTTCGAATTGTGAGCCTCCTAGTAGTGCAGCTATGAGGAACAACATCAAAAAAGACATATATTTTCCAAGAAGAGCAATAAGCTTTCACATGAAAGCATTCAAGTAGATTTTCAGGATATCAAATATAAATCTGTGTATTTTGGAAATGTTTATGTTTTAGAAACTTTCTGCTTATTACTTGATACTACATTTCAATTGCTTTTTTTTCAGGTTTTTATAGAAAAAATTCTGTTTTCATTACACTCCTGGCTTTTGCTTCACTTTTTTCTCAAATGTTCTTTTTATGGCCTAATAAATAATACAAACTATGCATGCTTCTTGGATATATGCATCACATTTGAACAGAGCTCTTGCATTTGAATGTAAATACTTTATTCACTTACTGATGTTCCTATCGATAAAGACCTCATATTGCAAAACATATCACATGATAATTAGTGGACTTTTCTTCTTTCTAATGGACTGTTAGCCTGTTGCTTCGTTGGGTGCCTCCCAGGAACTGAGTTTGGGTCTCAGCACTTTAAAAGGTACATTCAGAAGATAAATACATGAGACAAAATAACTATACACACTGAATAATAAGTTGTCAGGTACAGGTTTCTTCATTATCTGTTGTTTGAAATGAAATTTCAGTAATCATGGATAGTAACATTAGCCAGTAGGTCCTAGCCCTTGCAGTCCCAGAACATAATCTTCAGTGACATAGATTTTAATTCACTGTGCTTGTTCCTCATTTACATTTCTACATTTTTATGAGTTTTCGTGCCTTCCCTGGTGTTTGATGTTGTTTGAACATCATGGTACAAAAATATTTTTTATACTATTGTTAAACTTCGGAAGACTGCATTTGTATGCATCAGCAGCAGTATTTCATAAATCAGTATGTATAGAAGTTAGCTGGCATTGTTTGCCAGAATATCTGTGCTGTATCACTTTTTCTCTTTTGTCTTCTTTCTGTTTTTGAAAAGGGTATTTATTTTGTAATGAGCTTAGGTAGGCTAAGGTGTTATTCTGCATATCTGTTATTGGTGTATATGATTTACCATTATGATGCAGATTAAAATTAAGCAAAAGACCTTGAGGCTGATACTCCACTATAGGCTCTCAGTGGAAGAATGTCTTTGTTACCTATTCCCCAAAACTCCCACAGCTCAGCATTGCCTCAGTAAAACTCCAGGAACTGTTATTCCAGAATTATTTTCTAGGCTTCTCGTTCCTTTCCTTACAGTGTATTGTCAGACAGTGACTCTTCTCTTTGAAAACTTCAGATTTTTTTCTCTCAAAACCTAATGTTTTTAATTGTCTTTACAACTGTTATAGCTCTAAAATATATCCTAAGATGTGTCCTGTTGGAAAGAAAGAATAAATATATATGGTTAGCTGAGAGATCAACCTCATTTTGTATAAGGAAAAAAGTATGTGTGCCAGAGCAGGCCCCAACATAAAATTAATTCAGAGACAGACTCAAAATGCCATGCTTATGGTAGAAATACGTGTTTCAAGAGATGAGAATTAAGAAAAAAACCTTGCAGAACAGATCTGCAGCATTCATCCCCTCCATTTTGCTTGGTTTTTCATCTAAATAATCCAACTGTCTCAACAAATATTTTACATTGAACCTTCACTGCATAGATACACCACATGAAATTAAGTTTTTTAAAGGAACATTAATCTAATTACTTTTTCCCCATAGGTTTTACATTATTAAAAGTTTACAGTATGTACCACAACCTATTAGACTGCATGTTTAAACAAGTGAGAATATAAAATAGAAATGTGTACAAAGTAACCAGAAAACTCTAACATTTATATTTACCTATATTTTAATTGTATGACTTAAAAGTGCTACTGTAACACATTATTATGCATTTAATTTTCTAGTTTGATTAGAAGCAATTGCATGTTCTTATTCACAGTTTAAGTCACTCCAACTGGCCGTAGAAGCAAATGGGATGCAACTTCAGTGAAGCAAATGGGATGTGGTAGACTTGATCTGTGATCTTTATTGCTCATTTCCCTTTGACCGATGAGATTTCTACAAGCCTGGGTTAACAAGGCTCAGATATATTAGTTTTACAGAGCGGGGCCATATCATTTCTGAAATTATTCTTTTAGAATTGAAAGTTTGTTGATATTGCATGGTGTTGCCATTACTGAAACAGTCTCTACAATTGCGAGGTTTCATTTATTACCTTTAATTCAAAATATCTGAGAAACAAATTAGTGGATGCTTTTCAGAAAGGATTTTAGATATCATTTAGCTTTCCTAAAACTGTGACAGATTCCAACTTCTATTTACACAAAAGTCTTTTTTTCTGTCACATATAACTTTCCGTTTTAGTTATCCCAGCAGCCAAGGCAGGATGGAGAGGAGATATAATCTTGCCAAATTTCTTTTGGCTGTTTTAAATGCAATTTTGTTCAAAATATGTTTGGAATTGCATTAGAAGTTTCTTTTAAAAAGCATAACGTCATCTGCACTAATACAATTTGAGAAGTGTTGAAATTACTGCATAGCAATCACTCTCAACAGTTAGTGAAAAAAATAACCTTTTGAGGTTTCTTCCTCTTCATTCCTTCTATTTGCAGTTGCACAGGTTCGAACCTTTTACTGACACAGCTGACATCCCAGTATTTTGAATGACTTTGTAGAATGTGGTCCACTTTTAGAACAATGTGAATAGCTTCAGAATTTGTGCACAAGGGAAAGCATCACTCTCAAAGCACTGCTACCTTAGGGAGGCAGCTTGGCAGAAGTTATAATGGCCAATGATGCTACAAAATTTACAATGGCAAATGAAGAATATTATACATGATAGAAACAGGAGGGTTATTTAGATAGGCATAATATACTGTAGTTACTGAAGTATAAATGACTATCAAAGAAAAGGCCAGATTTTTCTCAAGCTGTGTCTGCTATATACCATACGCTGTATTTAAAGGAGGTAGAATTGTGGTAAACAATCAGGCAGCTCGCTGCAGAAGATTGGGATGTAGAGGAGATACAGAAGCAGTGAAATGAGTAGATAGGCTTTCTGACTTATAGACCAGGGGATGTGGCAACAAGGAAGGAAGTTTCCCCACACTACTGTAGTTACTAGTGCTATTTTAGTCACTTGGGAATATTGGTAGCAGAAGCTAAAAGTCAGCTTCAGTCATCATTGTTCTTATCCCGAGTACATTTGCTTTTCAGTGAATTAATAATCAAGATCTGGGAACGAACAACCATTTTTTAGAAAACTGTGAAATCATAGAATCACCGAGGTTGGAAAAGACCTCCAAGGTCATCCTGTCCAGCCCATGTTGGTCCTGGCTGAAAGGTGATGGTGCATTTGTAAGCACAAGTCTAGTCCTAGCATGGATGATGAGTTTCCTCCTATCTCAGAGGAGCAGAACTATAATGGTATGATCCATTCCCAGCAACTCTATCTTATAATTCTTTTTGAGAAACTGCACAAGTTCTATCTAAAACAAAGTTTAAAAAAAGTCCTTCTCGCAACTCAGCTTATAAGACTGAAAACTATCTAAATTTAGCTTGCATATATTTAGGGCAGTTTTTAAAGCAAGAATTTGTTACTATTTAGTATAACCTATTCTGTGACTTTAACTGCTGAAGAAAGTCTGGTGAGATCTTACCCTGGAGTCACAATAATAGTTTCCCTCTTTCTGGTTTCATTTGGTCTCCCAGGGAGAAGTAATAGTCTCCCTTGTGACAGTCAGAGAAGGAGATGTTCACCTTAAGGACATGCAGTGAAAATAAATCAGAAACACATTTCCTTGCACATAGCCCAGCTCTTTGCATTGCAGTTGCCATTAGAATTTTAGAGAGGATGGAGAATGTCTGTTAGGAAGTCTAGGGCCACTAGGACCATCACTAGAGCTTATGCTGTTCCTGAGATTCATTTCAGTAGAAGGTGCAGGAAATATAGATTTAATTATTTTATTCAAACTCAGTAGATGGTTTGGGACAATTAATTTCCAATTGTTTCCCAGTAGAACAGATTTACTTGTATATTAATGAGGCACAGGTGTTAGGCCCCTGGTGCCTGCATGCCTGGGAGGCATATTTAGGTTGTTTATCTAGTCAGCCATAGGTACTGCAAGGTACTCAAGCTTGCCTTTAACAGTTTATACAGTGAAGCTTTTTAATTTTTTGATGTTTTTTTAAATTTGCTAGCACCTGTTAAAATTTTAAAACTGATCATGTAGAAAGAAGTAGGAGTGATTTCAATAGTAAATAGCACTAAATGTTAAAGAAAGTCATCTTCTATTATGCTTAACTGCCCAGCTTGACATTAAGAAGAAAAGAAGGTTCATTTAAGCAAATATGTCATGTGAGGAGCTAATACAGTCAACAGCATACTTTTCTATTGCATATTTTTGGAATAGGTACTTCTTTGTCTAGAGCTGAAACATGAATGTGCTTATATTAATATTCATTTTTCTTGTTTATTCACTGAACTGCAGTACCAACATTTTAGAGGAAATGGAATAGCCTCCATAGACATTATGAATTTCAGTAGCTGGCATAATTATAGCGATCTACATATTCATTAAATCCAAAGAAGAAATGTGTCCAAAAAGACAGCCATGCGTTTAGAAATGGCACACAACTAAATATATACATTTTAAAAGAGTTGCTTTTCTCTCCTTATCCAAAATCGTGTAGTGTCATATCGTCCTTAAATCAGCTGTGACTTTTTTTTTTCTTTTTTTCTTTTCTTTTTTTCTTTTTTTGAATAAATGTTCATTCATTTTGCTTTTGAACACAGTAAAGAATGGGAAGAACTATTTGTAAACAACAATTACTTGGCAACTATACGGCTGAAGGGGATTAATGGGCAGCTGAGAAGCAGCAGGTTCCGTAGTGTTTGCTGGAAGGTAAGAAGAGAAAATATTTATTTACAGTTTGTGGTTGCAATATATCAACACATTACCTGATGCGCTGGAAGATTATTGATGCAAAGAATCATGAATTTTCCAGCAGACTTCATCCCAATGTTTTCCTCCTCGGTTTTGTAATTCATAGGACATTTGCTAATCATATTGAGTTGCCTTAAAGCTGAATTGTGAGTGATAGCAAATGGTTCCTTCGAAAGACTATCTTTGTGTTGGGTGTTACGTTTAAAATTGAGTACAATACAGCAGTTTCTCCTGTCAGCATCAGCACATTTAAACCATGCAATGGAAGTAGAAAAGTTTCTCTGAATTCATGTTTCATGGTATGGAAATTTAAACTCCTTTAAAATCAGTTGGACGCTTCTCCTAAAACTTCTTCCCAGAGAAATGAGAAAATGAGGACCAACCCCTCTTATCATGACTGGAGAAAAAAGGCAGAAACACAAAAGATGCTTAGAGGTTCCTCACTACATTTTTCAATAGTTGCAGAGAAAGGCAGGGAGAAAAAGTACAGTTGCACTGAGGTGCTATATAATGTCCAGAAGAGCTGTGTTGCACTGGCATCTGACGTAGCTTTGATAATAGAGAACATTTTTCCTGGTAGAGTTGCTCTGTGTTAGCATCAATAATTTAAATGACCTCACTTGGAATCTCAACCTTGACTTTTGAAAAGAAAATTGAAATACACTTTGTCCATTAAATAAACAAATTTCAAAAGCTTCATGTATATGGATGGCATTGAACAAATTTAAAGATAATAAAGATAATGAATAATTCTAGAAATTAGACTGGTTTTATTTGCATGTCCTGAAATGGGTTAGGACTCTGTTTCAAATTGTTTATTTTGAAGATGCTATCAGTGCTTTCATTAACTTCTGAAATACATCTTTTTAGCAATTTGAGAATGTTGGGGTTTTTTTTTGTCAATATTTGCTGTCTCATAATCCTTTATAATATGTACATGAAAGCATATTTTAAAAATGAAGAAAACACTTATTTTGCTTTATTTTAGATGCAATTAAATAGCATTTTCCAATAGATGTTTCTTTCTAGCCTCATTTAAACAGAAATCTGAAAGAACTGAGATGTAGATATTCTCAAGGATTTTTTGCACAATTAAATCTTTTGAGTTTTTCACAGAATTTTAGAATGTACTTCTTTTATATAGACTAAGATTTACCCTTTCCTCATTTCTTAGGCAGAGTCTCTCTCTGAGTAGTTAGTTTCTGCTCAGCACTCATACTTGGTTTTACATGTTACAGCAACTCCTCAATGTCATGTAAATAGCTCTAAGATTTATATATTCATTTTTATCCCTTCTTTGCATTTTTTTTCTGCCTTGGAAGTCATAGTCAACTCTACTAGAGCTGCTACAGCTTACAAAATTGAGTTTGTGGTATCAATAGGATCTAATAATTTCTGTTGTATAATAGAACTGTAATTGTTTCTAGCTTGTTTGTTTATTGACTGGAAAGTCCTGAAGTCAGGATTATTCTATAGGTCTTTACTTCCTTTTCCCTAATTGTAGAATATTTGTGCGTCCTTCCTTCAGTCTTCAGATTATGCTATCTGGTGGGATTTATATGAAAAGCTGTATTACATTGATTAAATTAATTGTTTTTATTTTTATTTGTTAATAGTTGTTTCTGGAGGTGCTACCCCAAGACAGAAGTCAATGGATTAAAAACACTTCAGAATTAAGAACTTCATATAATAAGATAAAAGAAATCGTAAGTTGGTATAAAATAGATTCTCATGATTTCATGTAGGTACAAATGCTTGTAGTATAGCGTGGAAAGATTTAATTTTTTTCTGTTTTTATCCAGCACATTACAAACCCTCGAAAAGCAGGACAGCAAGATCTGATAATCAACAATCCGCTCTCTCAGGATGAGGGGGTAAGTTAACCCTTTGTTCTATTGATGTATTTCCTACAATTATCATCATCATCATCCTGACATCTCTAATAAGAAAGCAGAAAGTATTTTCAAAGTTGTGACACTTCACTGAGAGTTTAATTTTAGGCAACTTTATTTTTATACATTGCTTTTTTACTCCATTTTATTATATGTAAAAAGATATTCAGTATGTTATACCTCATATCTTCAAGCATGTCTGCTAATGACATTTTTTTAGCTTCTTACCATTTTTGAAAGTTCATTTTTTTGAGGGGGAATGGGGAGGGCAAGTTTTCTTAAAAATCTTAATGAGATTAAAATAATTTGTTTGGCAGTATTTAAGATATTTACACCTGGAAAGACTTTCACAGATCTCTCTGATGGAGGGGTCCTACGTTGTTCACATGCAGAAGCCCATATTTGTTTGTATTTAGTGTAGTTTTCTGTTTCATATTTAATACAGAAGGAGAGATGTTTGAATAGGTTTGCTGAAACGTGGAAGCATTGATCATAGGCACCTTTGTGGTTCTGCAGCCAGTATGACTGTATATGCCATCAAACCTTTGTTGAACGCAGTTGTACAGAAAGTTGTATCACACGCAAAAGATTTAAAGTGGTCTTGTTGTAGTTTATGATAATACTCAGCAACACAACCTTCTTTCTGCCTGTGATTATCTTTTGAAGAGAGAAAACAAAGGTTGACATGTCAGGGGCATAGTCTGTAAAACAAAGCCACAGGACAAATCAGACATAGGGATAAAGAGCTGAGTGCCTTTCAGTCTCTAAACATTTTACCTTTTGTGTCCTGGGTTTTCCTTTCTTTTTAGCAATCAAGATTCTGTTTCCTTTGCATTTTGGTTTGATGAACCGTTTGGATAGGGGAAGGAAAGAGAGTTTCAAAATTTGATCTAGGTCCAATTAATAAGATATGTCAAGGATACATAATAGTTTTAAATATTTTTGTTTACTTCACATTTTGTGATGCAAATATAGATGCTAATTAACATTTTACTTTGTTATTTTATCTTTCTTCTGCGAGCTAACACTGATATACTTTCCCTTTTCTTTCTGTGCAACCTAAGCATCATTGAATGCAATACTGCACAAGCAGAGTGGTTACAGTCGTTAACAGAGAAGGAAGAAATTCTGAGAGTATTGTAACACTCTGCTTGTACAGTATTGCATTCAGTGATGCTGCTTCTGCTGCTATCTGAGAGCTATCCTAAATGAAAATACTGCTATAGATTCTGTTCCTTCTATATTTAGATCAGTATGGCCAGGCTACCAATTCTACAATAGGATAGGCTCCTACACTACGCTTTCTCAGGCATACAAACAACATTTGCTGACACCTGGCAGGTTAGCTTTTGCAAAATATTGCTAAGCAAGCCGCAGAAACAAAAAAGAGATCATGGAAATGATTATAAAAACAGATACAGAAGAAACTAAATGTGTTCCAGACTGTTATTTTATAATATTTATGTTGACAGTGAGCTTCAAAGATTCTGATTTTAAATAAAAAAGCCTTTCTAGAATTGCCAGTTTTGTTCTGCTCTATTTGTACAATTAGAATGGTATCATTTTCATAATAGGTGTTTAATCATCATACATTCCTAATTTGATTTTTCCTTCACTAAGACAAAGTAGCTTGGTTGCAAACAATTTTTTAGCATGGAAATTATTGCAGCTTCTAATTAGAGTCCATATACTCATAGGAGAAATGTAGCACAATGAACTGGACCTTCTTCAGTTCAGCTATTGGTTCTTGTGAGTTTGAATTTACTCCACTTTACTACATATTCTTACAAGTAACTCAAAAAACGTGCAGCCAAATTAATACAGTAAGCAAAGAAGTAGGATCCATAAACTTACATGTTTTCATCCTGATATAAACTGACTTTCTAGGATACTACAGACAAGTCACTAACATTCTTTTTCACCCCCCAAAAATTAATGTGCGTTTCCAGGATTGGTGAGGATTAATTAGTTAATATTTGTACAGTATTTTGTTGTACAAAGCAAAGCCTCATATATTAGTACCAGCCTTTGTTTCATATAATTATTTTTCCTTATTTCAGAGTCTTTGGAATAAATTTTTCCAGGATAAAGAGCTTCGAGCAATGATTGAACAAGATGTAACAAGAACGTATGTAGATCTTTAAAGAAATTTCTAAATATAAATGTAGATTCTGTATTTTTATGTGGTATATATTATATAGTGTTTTCTTGACTTAAGATAGTGTAAATGTCAGGATTGTTGAACATGAATGTGTAGAAACATACATTAAATGTATAAAAATACAGCTTTCTTGGAGTGAAGAATGAGAAAATTGAGTTAAACATTAAACCCTGGAGATTTATTGGTATCATTGAAGAAAAGCTCTTCTAAATTAAGATATTAGGAAATGTATTACTATATGAAATCTAAAATAGAGTTTTCCATGTGAAGCAGAGAGAAGAAAAGAGAAAAAGGAAGGTCTTTTAACTCAGTTATTATCATAATAAAAGATTGAACAGATGAGTTTCTGTAATTCTTAACACTTATTCAATCAATAATAAAAAAAACTGTGAAATTAGTAAGGAAAATGTCAATGATATAGAGAAGTTAAGCATTTCTATTTTAATTATCACTTTTCTATTGTCATTTGTCGCATATGCCTTTTGTCCTGTGTCTGTCTTTCCGTCTTCCTGGCCCTTAAGTTATTCCTATTTGGTAACCTTTCTTCAGATAGAACACTGTTCCTGAAAGCATTTCTTTTTAGAGTTGTAGCATTGGCTGATATCTAAATCTAATTACGTTCAATTACTGTTTTGGTACCATAGAAAATTTTACTGTATGCAAACACTTTATTGTAACTTGAAAAAAGCAGTGATAGTCTCAGACTGTTCAAATCCCAAGCTCACGTGTTTTCATTTACAGAAACAAAGTCAGCCAGAAGAAATCACTGCTCTCTGGTTTTCAGAGATTTTACATGTCTGTCCCTAGACCCGCTCTTGAATGCATTTTTGCCATGAGATGTGTAATTAAAATCTGAATATGTTTTCATGTACGTTCTCACAGATGGCATTTTTTGTTTGTTAAAGGGAACAGTTCAGGATGTTCTAAGATTAAAATATATACATATCTAAAACATAATTGGAGAATGAAAAGTTGTGTGAAGGGTATGTTTAATGTAGGATCATTTTTAAAAATGCATATACGAAGTCCAGGCTCTCTCTCTGGCAAATAGTAGAGCGAGTAATGTTCAGCAATGCCAGTAACAGACACCAATAAGATGATTATTTATTAATATTAAATATTGTACTTAACACTTGTATGAAACAATAGCAGAATGTGTCATAAATATTAACGTAAGTCAAACCAGAAGCAAAATTTATTAGTAGCATGATATGATTTTGCAGAGCATGTGCATTTATGTGTACACTATATAATCTATATCTTTTATATTTATATGCTAATCATAAAACATTTTATGTTTATATATATATATGGATGTAAACTAGTATTGTTGTAAGAAGTGATAACCTTGGCTCTGTTCCTTGTCTTCAATGTTGTACTTTACATTTCTGTTCTCTGAACAAATTTATGGAGTTATAATATAAAGATCTGGCAATACATTTCAGTGCTGTTGATTATAGTTTAAAATACGTATTATATTCAATTATCAACATCAATACCTTCTAAATTTTATTTCTTATTTAAAGCATAGCTTTTTATTCTTTGTCAGTGAGTTCAATACTCCATCTAACGGCATTAACTTAACAATGCTGAATAGTGTGATGATAACTATTCACACAGTATCGAATCACAGAGTTCTGTCTTTCGTTGAGAGCCTCTTTTCTGTCTGCACCCAAATTTCTTTTAGAAGGTATTTTTGTGTCCTTTTATTTTGTTGCCAACCTAAGTTTCTTCATTGTCAAAGTTTGGCTGACACCCATGGAAGGGGCTCCTAAGTGGATAAAACTAATGTTTTAAAAAATTACTAACTCACACTGATCTTCTCTTTCAAAAAGTAAGGATTTGAACACACTTTTTTTTTTTTTTTTTTTTTTAATTAGCAATTAGGGTGAAACATTTTAGTAAAATTCCCGTTCCCTTGTGCTGTCTTTCTTAGAGTTATAATTAAATGTAATATTTTGGTATTCATAGAAAGTTGTATTCTTGCCTTGCCTGGCTTGAGGATACTGTATTTCTAAAACAGTGCTTTAGTCATAAAATGACATTCTCCATAAAAATCCGTCCTGAACTAAGAGTTCCCTCATGATCTCTTGTGTTTACATTTACCATAATTAATATTTCAGCCAGCTTATTCATGAGTTTTTTTATTATCCTCTCTGTCACAATCTCTGGTATTACTAGATCCTCACAGATATCTCTGTGTATTTTTGAGTTTTCTTTGTTAGTCTTCTCTTTCTAAAACTCATAGGGCAGGACTGAATAACAGTCCTTCAGAAATAATCTCTTCAAACCCCTAAATTATGTCGATTGCCATCTGCTGTAATGCACCTTTTTGGTCTCAGCTGTGTCCTTCCTCTACAGTAATGTGATTAGTACAAGTACATACAAGTATCCAAATGTTGGTCTACCATTACCCCCACCAGGTGCCAGGAAAATGTTACACTATTCATCCCAATGCCTTTCTCAGTACTTCCATGTTCTGTGTTCAAACCATAATGTCTTCTGTGCCTTGGCTCTTGCATCAGATCTTTCATCCAAGGATTTCAAAGCACCTTTCTAGCTATTTCTCTCATTCCTTGTTATTACCTCTGTGAGATGACCACAGTATTTGTTAAAACTCGTAGTTTTATTGCATGTAATCTTTTGTAGTTACTTGTTTTTTCTCTGTGATAAGCTTTACAAGAGTCAATAAAACTGGTGTAAAATTTAGCACTCTAGCTAAGACCTTGGAAACAGGCAAGGCAAATGTTTCTTGAAGAAAACTTTCCTCCAGTCCATGTGACTTCATTTTGAAATTGACAATATTATAACCTTTATATCAGAAGTCTATTCTGAATCCTAACATCATTGTCTTCCATTTTCCCTTCTCCAACTTTACCTTTTCTTTTGTCGTTCTACCTTTCCAGATTTATTTTTTTAATTTGCTATTATTCCACATAGTTGGATGTGGTTTGGGGTGTTTGCTTCGTAAAATATTTTTGCCATCTAGTTACCTCTTCAATAAGCATAGAAACACTTTTATTTGTGCACTTACTCATTAAAGTGCATCCTGCATAATCAGTTTCTTTCCTGCTTCCAGCAGTCAGTGAACAGAATGCTTTGTGAAAGTAGCTTCAGAATAGTTACAGGTTACAAAAACATGCATTTTCCCGAATAACAGGATTTTCCCATAAGCTTTTTCCCCCTTTCCTCACATTAAAACTACTTCATACCATGCCAAAGTATCCAGTGTTTTTGTAATTTTATTAGAGAAAGCTCCTAAAGACAGTGAAATGCCACATAACCAAAGATGCCAGTAAGATATGTTGGAGCTTTTATTGGAGCTGAAGAAAATTAGGTTGTCAATTTTCATGTCAACTGTAAGATATTTTATTAATCTTGCCTTTAATATGCTTTTAATTTCTCAGATATGCATGAAATACTGGAATTTTATGTGTATGCTCCTTCTGGCACACTCTCTTCAATTTTATTCCAGCGTAGAACTGGAAATTCTATGAATTTCTTTAACATATTGTAGCTTTTGTACTCTTCTGCACAGCATTGATCTTAAGAGGAATGAAGAACAGTTCTTGAAACTGCAGGACAGACTGATGATCCGGTTACAGCTAACAGCCCAACGTAGAAAAAAAATATGAGAATTTCATATGAGCTGTGATAGTGTCTGTGGAGATTTGTTCTTCAGTGCTTAGATTTCCAGTACCTGAATCAAGTTAATCACCAGTTTTGCAAGGGAGGTGGTGTTTGGGAGTTGGGCTTTGCTGATCACACATCCACGAGTTTTAGTTTTGGTAGTGTGAGACTGACAGCCAGTCGAGCACTATCTTGGTGCTTAACTTAAGTTAGTTTTGGGATGCTGTGCTGCCTGAGACCGGAGCCATCTGGTCTATTGGGTTTAACAGTACACATTCACGATCTTTACTTCAGGATCATTTCAGCATACTCTTGTTCTGTCTCCTTTCATTTTGTTTCAAGCCAGCTCGTGTTCATGACATGGAATTTGAGAAGCAAAGGATCTTGATTGTCCAGGCACCTCAGAATGGACTCACAGGGGACACTGTCTTATTTGGATTAAGTTCTTCAAGTTGTTCATATTTTTAGTGGATTGGTGTTTAGAGAAAACTGACTATTAAAGCAACCTGTCATTTCATTTCATTCCAGCATCTCTCTAGTTTTCAAAATGATTAAAAACATTGCACATTTGAATATAACCACTGATATCATCATGTAATAAACTGATGTATATTAAACACTGATCAGAAATTTAGTTGAAGAACAAATAAAATAAGTCCTTCCAAGTATTCATATTCCAGCAGCACCGACAATTTAAAAAGAGATGGGAAAACAGACAGGAGAGATGTCTTACTTCTGTCTTACCTAAAAATATTTGTGGAACACCAGTGGCTGAGATTTTCTGGGCTATACTGCTTACTGTTGTTGTATTTCTTCATTTTCAGCTTTCCTGAAATGCAGTATTTCCAGCAAGAGAATGTGAGGAAAATTCTTACAGATGTTCTGTTCTGCTATGCCAGAGAAAATGAGCAGTTGCTCTATAAACAGGTAATGAAAATATAGTACAGGTGGCATTCATTTACTCAACATTTTCTGTATGGTTTGACAATAATGTAGTTCTGTTGTATCTGAAGTTGTATCCTAATGCTATAGTAATCAAAGAGCTGCTTGTCAGCTGTACAGTAAGAAAAGTAACATTGAATAACATATGCTTTCTCCTCACAAGGCAGTCCCTCAAATTGTTTTCTTTAAGGTTTCTTAGTCATCTAACTTCAAAACTCTTTATAAACAACATCCTCTACTTCAATGCTGGTAAAATAAAAAGAATAAAAAGAAGCTTTCTTGGTATGCAGCGGCATTAAAAAATGGCACTGAATAAACAAACAAAAAAAAAAAAAAAACTTCTGAAAATTTACTACTTTTTTATATAGTGTTTTATATACTTTTTTATATAGTATTTTAAGTTCTTCCTCAAAGTGATAGTGCTATGCTACATAAAAGATAGCTATGCAGCAACCAAATGCAGTGCAGCTGATAAATGTCTATTGACTGAAGAAGGGTGCTGACACATACCACTTTTATGGCACTGCCACAAGATACTGCTCCCACCATTTTTGCCAAAATGGCAAAGGTAGCCTTTAGAACCACTGAATATACATCCAGATGGGATGAGAAGAAATTTAATGTTTCTTCTGAATGTTTGGAAGTGAATATGAGCTTGATACTGAATTAATGTAGCAAGACCAATATGCAAAATTATAGATGTAAGTATATTTGTATTTGTTTCCTCAGGCTATTAACTGTGGGGAGAGTATGGACTGTCAAACTGAGGGATACTGTGTGCATGGACAAAGGCTAAACTGTAGAGCAGCAAGCTTTAGGTAGGACAAAATCTTAAGTAAATGTGAAGACTTTTATAACACACTATGTGCTCTCTGGCATGGTCTGCGACCATCCTGTCCCTAGCCAGGAAATTTGTTGTGGTTCATGACATGACCTACGCATACAAATTCAAGGACCAGATACTTATATCAAAAATCAAATATATAGTGATCAAACATGTAAAGTCTCCATGAACCAGTTACTTTTTATGTTTGACAGACTCTGAGCAAGGAAAAGTCATGCATAATAGTAAGAAAAATAAGATTAGTGAACTGTGTTTTAAAGGGCACTGCTACAGGAAATATTTCAGCAGTATTCAGCCTCCTCTTTCTAGTGAATATAGGCCAGAGTACTGATGATGGGAAAATGGAAGAACACATTCTCGCTAATGTAGTCTATCATTTATTGAACAAGAAGTATTATTTTACTCTTTGATATGACTTAAAAGGACTTAATTACCCTCTGTTCATATTTAAAATCCACTTGATTCCTCACCAAGAAATAATACCTTTCTACATAAGGATGGAATATTTAGCCAGATCAAATTTTAAAAAAAGAAAGCCCTGAATTTCATCACAAGCTGTTAAAGCTATTATTTTCTACTAGGTGACACCCCGTTTAACATAGACCATATTGTTAATAGTTATGGGATTTTATTGAATTAATGAGACTGTTATCATGTAGTAGAATGTCTTGCTGAGTTAATTGAAACTGCAGAGATTATATAAATGGTATTAATGAACTTTGACTGCCTGATGCCTCAGCTTTAATAAAGACTGCTTGGTGGGCTAAATGAACATAGGCAGATAAAAGAACAGGTTCAATTTTGTGAGCCTACAGGCTGTTGACAAAGAAAACTTCTTTACCTCTGTTTTCAACTGGTGTTCGTTGCATCAGTAATGCAGTAATTTCAGGATAGTGTTGCTACAGGACAACTACACTTTACCATCTTTAAACTGTATAAACTGAAATAAATTTGAATTATGAAAAATGGTGTATTTATTATCTTCAAAGTGATTCATTGTATCATCCAAGTCTTATGGTGCTGTGCCACGTCCACAAAATAGCAGATGATTGTGGTTTCCTCTTTTTATGAAGATGTCACTTTTGTCACATGCTATCTCTTTTCCTTTCTTCATTCTAAAAGACCCTTTCTTTTACAATTGCTGAGCTTGTATTAGTAACAATCCTGCTTTTTTGTTCTTCTCTTTTAGATATTATTTATTCTACAATCATCAGTACTCTTCTAAGAATTAGCTAGTAGTAAACAGAATTTGTGGTGGTAACAGGACATATCTTTTTCTCTTTTATCAAACATCTATGCAGTAGTCAGCCTTCCTGTCCTACAAGTTTGCTTGGTTGTTTTTACCATTTACTCACCATGTTGAGGTTAATTAAATCAAAGCATAGTGTATTTTCTTGAAAATAACAAAAGTTCATCAGTAAAAAATCTCTTCCAAGATGCTTTCTCTGCAGTAGCCAGAATGCAAAGCCCATATTCTGAATTTTGGCTTCGTATTCAGTACCCATCACAGGACTGGTCCTGTTGTTCTCTTGCACTTGTATGACCACATGCAAGAGCTATAATTGCTATCATCATTATGATAGTTGACAATAAATGACAAGTTATTTCTGTTAACAACTGTTTCTCTTCCAAATATTTGGAAAAAGTTCTTATTCCTAGAGAATTTACATTCCTACAAAGAGAACTAAAATATTTACAATATTTTATAGAAATAAATACATAGCACCAGTATACATTCTAAGAAGAATCAGTGTTTGCTTAATTTGCACATATGCATAAAAGTTGTCTTTGTAGTAGGCTTTGTTGTTTTTTGACAATCATGGAGTAGAATTTTATTTGGTGGAGAAAGAAGCATTTCTGTCCCTACTCAAATAGAACATAATGTTGGGAAACTGTATTAGAGATTTTTAAAGACAGAATCGTCACTGGGATCATTGAATTTTTAAATAGCAGCTGTAAATGCAACATTTAAAGAGAATAGTATATTGTACTTGAAAATGAGTAAAACTTACTATTAACACTCTTCTGTAATACTGGTGCCAAAATTCTGGTCATAGTTACTCTGAAAAGAAATAGGGACGATTAAGCTAAATCACTAGGCTGACCATTATTCACTCATTATTTGATTAACCTTAGAGAAGCCAATATAATTTTGAAATGCATCGATTCACTTTTCATAGTAGAAGTGCTGTATTTCTGGTTTTCTTTCTAAACCACAGACTGCACTATGAAATCAATATTTTGTTGCAGCTGGGAAGTGTCATAAAATTATCTGAGCTCTGTCAACTTATTTATTAACACTAAAGAGTTTTAGTAAAATGCAGCATTGAAAAAAATATGTATATGCATATTACATTGGTGGCTTTTCTTGCCAAGTTAAAAATCTCTAAACATTTGAAGTATTCTTGTAACTGAAAGATCAGAGGTATCTTTTTGAAATCCTGATATTTCATCATCTGTTTGTTTTGTTTTTGTTGTATGTGGGCAGCCACATTAGGATTCTGCTTTATTATATAGTTGATACATTATTATGTTGGAAGAATGTATGATGTGCTTTTATCTTTTATAACTAATTCTTATTTTATGTCCTCTTTCTTTTTCTTCGACTTCTGTGTTTACAGCTTAGGTGATAGTTTTATTAGATAGTCAAGTTTTTGGCATTTCCATTTCTCTTATTTCATGTGAGTACGTGAAGGTGAATAAAAGAGTAGACATGGAGCTGTTAATTATCTGAGGTCTGTGAATATGTGTGGAAGTACAGCTCATGTTATCAACAGTTTATTTAAGTATTTTGCCATTTCTATTTATCTTTTAATTGTGGACCTCTCTCCCTGTCTCTCCTATTTCTTTCTTGGTACTACCGTAAGACTTACAGAAATATGAAGCTCTCAGTTTGTTATTTTAACTATATTGTTGTGTTTGGGAATTTTTTATATTCTCTCCCGAAATCAAGTGGCTACATGAGAATCTTGGGTTTCACCCTTTTTTGGTTGTTTGTTTGTTTTGTTTCAATTGAATTTCTGTTTAGCCTTCATCTTTTGAAGATTCTGAAATCAGAAGGGAAAGAAAAATTTCAGTCATCAGTAGACTTGCTGATTTTAGCTTTGCCTAGTGGCTATTGTGGCAGCCCTACAGCCACTTGGCTGTGGCCATTTGAGCAGTGTTAGTCCTAAGAAATGGAAATTTTCCCAGGATTTCAGCTGACAGCACACAAAGACATTTACATCACCACCACCACCTGTTTTTTAACTCATTACTGCCAAATATTGGAATTTCCTCCTACGAACAAATGAGATTCATTAGCATGTAGTAGAGATAGATGGATTGATAGGATAGACAATTGTCTTCCACATCTGTCTGAGTCATCTTCTCTCAGCTCGGTTTGAACTGCTTAAGGAAAATCTCCAATATTTCCAATAAAAGTCAAAGGGTATTTTTCTGGTACTGGGTCTGCCTAATATGTATGATGCTGGCTTTAAATGCTACATATAAAATCACAGTTCTACAGCTGAGACCTGTTGGGAGAGTATTCCTAGAATTCAAATCATAATCTCTTTGACTGAGATCTTAATAATATGCAAAGATACTGCCCAGAGAATCCCAACTAACCAAAACAGTGAGATTTGCTAAGATTCTGACTGTGGTAGAGGCACAAACCAAGACCATAGCAAGTAGAGGAAGAGCCAGTTTTGGAATCCAAAAGCTCCAGACAACATACAAGATTTTGGAGGCTTGAATGCCTCCAGGAATAGGGCATCCACAGCTTCTATGGGCAACGTGTTCCAAAGCCTCACAGCCCATTGTGTACATAAATACAGGTCTGTAATGGAACAGTTCCAGATCTCCTATACGTTCCTTTAATAACAAGCTTATTTTTAATATTAACATAATGACTATTTAAATGCTATATTAAAAAAAAGGTAAAAAAGACTGTTTTTCATGTCCATAGCAATGGAATTTTAATTTTTTAATTACCCAAATAGCTGCCCTAATCTCTTCTACTGCTGTGCTGGTTTTGGAACATTATCAAGTAAAGCACAATTATAAATTTTTGTAATTTGTCCTTATTGCAGATCTTTGTACTATACATCATTATTATAATTAACATAAATAAAATTTATATTTATGAATATAGATCTTGGAGCAAATTGCCAGGTGCAGGGTTGTCTACCCCTGCCAATTTGTTGTCTGTCGTGTTAGAAAAAGGGAGAATAACTTGTCTTCTCATATTTTAGCAGAATAAACACTTGTATTTAATCAGAATTTAGAATAAAAATCATTGCATATAAAACCTTTTTTTTTAAAAGAAAATAAATGGTCATGTGTTCACCTGTGCCTGGTGTTACTGGCTGCTTGATGCTGTGCATGAACATGAATGAAAACTCTTACTATACTTTGCATCTTTTTATGTTTAGGGTATGCATGAACTCTTAGCTCCCATTGTCTTTATCCTGCATTGTGACCACCAAGCTTTTTCACATGCCAGTGAAGCTGCACAACCAAGGCAAGCATACTGTTTTATTCTTGAAGTATTAAATATTTTTCTTCTTTCAATAAAATATGTAAAGTTTGCTGGACTAGAACATATAAATATGTGTTTTTTTATTATTATTTATAATTAAGAAATGGACCCAAAAAAACTGTTACATCTTTGTGCTTTTATGGGAATGCTTTTATTTCATTTTCCGTACCATAGCTTCTGAAAGGGGTTTTTAAAGTGTAGACAGTGGTTGGTTCACAGCTGTTAGCCAGAGAACCCAACAAACCCAAAGGAAAACCTTAATCAAAAAGGTTATGTACATACTGTTTCACCTCATGGTTTCTTATTGCCAGGTAAAGCTTAGTGTTGTCATTGCAGATAGAAAGTGCAGTACCAAAATGGTCTTAGAATGCACACATTGATAACTTTCTTTCCTTAAATCTTAAAAGACAAAATCAACGATGTAGATAAGTTGCTGTGATTGATATTTCTTTCAGTATCTGCAGTATTGTAGCTGCAATACCTGACTATGGTTTGTCATGGTAGTAACAGTAAGTTTAGGTATTGTTTCTCCATTTCAATCAAGCAGTGTGTGCACATATTTATTCACTTATATATAAAGTGCTACATCACATATGCTTGTCTGCTAACCGAGTTCAAATGCTTTTTTCTTCCTTTATATGTAAACCTTTAAAGAAAACCAACAAAGCACTGGTTTCCTGCTTGAATCATTTGTGATATTTGATCAATTTCTTTGTCTTTTTTTATCATTACCTAAGGAGTCTACTGTTGAAGAAAAAACAGTTTAATTACTTATGCCATATAATATTGTACTCCACAATATGATTGTCCAAATGTAGTATTAGTGTAAGGATGGAATTTATTTACAAGTATGTATTTTATTCAGTGTATGTCTTCAGATATCCTGAAATTCCCTAGAAAATGCTCTTCACTGCAAAGTAACTCAAAATTACCATATGTTACGCAGAGCATTCTGTTCCACTGCCACTGAAAAAGTAGAGCTACACAGCAAAGTAGATGGAAAAGAGGTGCTGTCACTGATTAATTGCTGTTAAAGTACAATAAAATACAGGCTATTAAAACAAAATAAATTAATGTTTTGATACTGCATATTTGACCAGTAACCATATTTTTTTGTTGTTGTTTTGGACAAACAGTGATAGATTGTGCAGCAATCAATTATTCTAGATCAAGCATACTCAAATAATACATTGTGACATTCAGTAATTTGTTATTTGGAATAATTAGATGGTTACTTCATTGTAGTGTAGACAAGGCAGCTAATTTGTTTTTGATCTTTATAAAAGGGAAAGACTTCATTTGTTCAATGGAGTCGCTCTTTTTAATTAAAAGGCTAGTTTTCTCATTTGCTCTTTATATGAAAGTTAGCTTATAAATACATAATATTACATACAGAACACTGACCAAAAATAAACATTCACATTTAGATTGTTCACTCTTGATTTTTGCAGTGAGGAAATGAAAGTTCTTTTGAATCCCGAATATCTGGAACATGATGCCTAGTAAGTCTAAACAACTTCCTTTACATTTAATTTACTCTTATTATTAAATAATGTAATGTATTATTTAACACCACATTTCTGGATTTTCCCCTTTCAGTGCAATGTTCACACGTCTTATGAAGACTGCAGAGCATTGGTTTTCAACTTTTGAGCATGACAGTCAGAAGGTAAATATTACCTTAAAAAGTACTGTTTTTATTCTTAAGCAAATGTGGTTTTTAATAGGATTGAAGTAATTTGAAGATGATAATATATTTTCTCTTAAAGCAACTTTTTTTCTCTTAACCATCTCTTTTTGTCAACAATTTTCTTTTCCTTCCTTTTTTTCTTCTTGGCCTGAGCATGTTCTAAGGCAATGTCTGTGCCCTTTGATCACATGTGTAGCTTTTCACTGCAGCTAGTATGCTGCTTCTTTTCATGGAAAACCTTTTTCTATGTATAGTTCTACAGAGCTTTTTGTTTTCTATTATTTTTCCTGTCCTCTTTGAACTCTTTGCAGAGCTATCTAGTCCTTGCCTGTAATAACCATTTTTCATGCACGGCAGATTTAACAATTCCTTATGTCCATTTTGCCTCAGTCAGGTGCTTGAAATTTTCTTCAATTACATTTTTTCTGTTGTCACATCACACCAGCGAGAGGAAGGAAGAGGTGACCAGATTCTCAAAGATTCTCTTTCCCTTTCTATACCTCTCTTCTTTAACGCTGAAAAATGTTTTTTTTTTTGCTAAAGTGTAGATAGAAGACTCTAGCAAAACATCCATGTTGCAGGTGTCCAAAAATTTCAGTGTGTTATATACTAAAAGAATTAGCCTCTAGACTCAGTTCCAGCTTGATGTACTTCATCATTTTTCACATGGGGCAAGTAAAGTTAATGAAAAAAGCAGTAAGAATTTGGTCATTTTTTGATACCTATTTTTTGTGCACCTATCTATGCACAAAAAACTATACTCGCAAACTTTAATTAGCACATACTAGTTTTGCAGATGTTTTGGTCTGTCAGTTGAAGTAAAAGATAGTTGTCCAAGTGCTATTTTGTATTTAAATTTTTAAATGTATTTATGTATATATTTTACACAATATGGAGCGTTGGTATCTTAAGTCCCAGGAGGTATACCTGCCATAGTGAGTAATGCAGGCAGGCTTGTTGGTAACAGTGGACAAGGAAAAGTCTGAAATACCCAGCCTCAGTCTTCATTGGCAACTGCTTTTTATACATCTTGAGCAGATGGATTGGAAGGTATATGGGAACTGTTGAGTCACTGCCTGAACCACTGATTGATCACCTGAGGCAAGGACTGAGTCAGCCATGGGAGCACAGGTGAAGGCAATTCAGCTGTGTGACTGGAAAGGGTGGAGCCTGGCTCCATCTCTCCTAGACCCCATTTAAGGGTGACTGCCAGGGAGAAAGATCTCTATCTGGAGATTCCTCCTCTGTGGTGTTTTCTTTGTGAACCTAGATCTTTGGATACAGGTGAGCATTGCTTCCCTGTTTGTTTGTTTTTCTATTTTCGCCATGATAATTTTTCCAGTTGTAACATCAATTGTAACAGCAGATAAGAAAGGCTGGGGGAGCAATGTTCTTATCACTGTCAGTGAAGATCAGGTTTGCGACCACCTGAGGAAACTGAACATCTGCTAAGTCCATGGGTCCCAGAGTCCTGAGGGACCCGTATTGGCTGACATACTCACTAAGTCACTCTCAATGATATTAGAAAAGTCATGGCAGCCAGTTGAAGTCCCTGGTGACAGGAAAAAGCCAATATAGCACCCACTTTTAAGAAGGGTAGCAAGTACAATCTGGGGAGCTACAACCTGTCAGTCTCTGTGTTAGTGAAGGTCATGGAACTGATCTTCCTGGAAGCTATGCTAAGGCACATGGATTGTGAGAGACCACCACCAGAGAGTGGTGGTCAGTGACTCAGTGTCTGAATGGAGATTAGTGGTGAGTTGTGCCCTTCAGGTGTTAGTGCAGGGAGTGGTGCTCTTCAGCATCTTCATCAGTGACATCAGCAGTGGAATTGAGTGTGCTCTCTGCAAGTTTGCAGCTGACACCAAGCTGTGAAGTGCAGTTGGCACATCTGAGAGATAAGATGCCATTTAGAGAGATCTAGATAGGCTCAAGAAGTGGACCCATGTGAGTCTCATGAAGGTCAATAAATCCGAATGCAGAAATTTGCATCTGGATCAAGGCAAGTCCTGCTGTCTTACAAGCTAGGACATGTAAGGATAGATCATAGTCCAGCCAAAAGGGACCTGGGGATACTAGTGGATGGCAGCTGGACATGAACCAGCAGTGTGCCCTCAGAGCCCAGAAAGCCAACCATATCCTGAGCTGCATCAAAAGAAGTGTGGCCAGTATGTCAGGGGAGGTGACCCCCCACCTCTCTGCTGCCCTGACATCCCTGTTCATTGCAGGGGAGTTAGACCAGATGACCTTTAAAGCTCCCTTCCAGCTCAAACAATTCTGATTTCATTATTCTCTATCTACAGTTTTAAATTACCATTTGGATTTAGGTTTTACATAATTTTCAGTAACTGCAGATAAAGCATATGAGATACAAATTTTATGAACTTATTACATAGTCACTTTTATTCTAACAATAAAGCTGTGAGACACTTCTCTGTGCATAGCTTTTCAGAATTCAGTGTATTCAAACATATTTGTTCCAATTTCTGTCACAAATGTGGTGAAGTTTGAGGTTGAATTTTCTTCCAGGAAATAACTAGGTCGGCTTACAGATTTACAGTGCCTGGGTAGAAGGTGAAAGTTTACATTGCCCTTTCTAGTTCTTTCATGGCATAAAAAATTAATAATGCAAAGCACATGGATTAATATCTAGTTGTTTGTTCTTGTTCTTTGCAAACATGTATAATCTTTAATAATCCTTTCTTGTACGTATTCTTTTTACAATCATGACTGTGGATTGGCTACATAATGAAGTCTGGATCTTCACAAATGAAGCAATGAAAGCATGTGCTCTGAGATACGTGTTACATTTTATAGCTTCTAACAGTTGGTTCCATTACTCCCAATTGCCATTAGAGGAGCTTCTCCAGCTATGGCATTCCCTAGTGGTTAATGAGAGAAATCTGTCCGTGTTTTATGTTTGTGCTATGTCCTAGCCTCTCTTTACAACTGTAGCATTTGTTTCCTAAATGCATGAATATATAAGTTGTATTAATATCAGATACCAGCCATTCCAATACGTGTTCTGTTAGGTAATGTTCTGTGGCAGGATTTGGTGATTCTGTTCCTAATACTTAAAGTTTTCAGTTGCATTTCACAGATATCCATATTTAAACTGTCAGAAGTGAATCTGATGCTGTCTTGTTAATAGCATAGCAAATCTCTGAGCTGTCCTTTTTCTTTTTATTGTGAACTGCATTCCTTTGGGATTGATAATTTATATTTCAAGGTAGCCGTAGATGGCTAACCCTGTGTAAGGTTTGCCAAGACTTCGGAGCTCGTAAAAAGAGAAGAGCTTTGTCCCTTGTGGCATGGTAATAAGTAGTGAGTATGAGTGTGGGCGCACAGATTCTGAATTTTAGGCAGAGACACTGCAAGTCATTTCTACTTAAGCATGTTGATGGATTAGTTGTCTTAGTTCATTTGAGCATCTTTCTGTTTGGGCAATGTCTTTCATGTTTGTGATTTTTTTATTATTATTATTTTTTTAGCAATTTCAATTGACTGAATTTTTTTTTTTTTTTTTTTTTCAAACAAACTGCATGAAAGGAGGTAACGAACTTCTCTTACAGACTCTAGTCATTCACCAGATATCTTCATGCCCCAAATCATGAGGCACAGACAGTCTGTACATTGATTATTATTATCTTCCTGCCCACAGAGGTTGTCATGCTTTGAAGATTTCTGTTAATGGAGTTAATTTCTGTGGTTCCGATGAACTGCATTTTGATGGACACCATTTACTTACCCTGTGATTTTAAAAATGGCAAGGCAGCATATATTATTTGATGCTCTTAACCGTGCTGATTTTCACAGTCAGCAGTGTGTCCGTGCTGAATTATGCACAAATGTTGTGAGATACAAGTAACTTCTTTTTGGCGCTCATCCTTAGGAGGAAGTTTGCATTAGTTTTGGTAATCTGAATCTTCTGACACTTGAGTTTGTCTTGTAATTTTGTAAAGATGGCTATAAACCCACAGACAACTAATGGTGTAAAGGCTGATTTAGGCAACTACCTACTCTTGCTTTAAAACATCTGATAGTTTGAAAGAGTCTAATGTTGAGATTTCTAGATAAGAATTTATGCCTATAAAAATTTTTTGCTTCTGTCTGTGTTCAGAGGAGAGTATTGCTGGCCTCTTCTCCTTAGTGGCTAGTACCACTAGTTTCCGATTATCTTTCATGAGTCAACACTCTTCTTACTTTTTTCACTTTTTTTCAGGGATCTTTTTTTTCCAAGTCACAGATTTAATTATCATCACAGGCTTGTTGCTTCATCTGCATGTTTTTTTGACTTATGTGCGAAATTTGGTGAATGTCTTCTTTTAATATGAGATTGCTCTTTTGTGAAGGTCATTCTTTCAGTATTTCTTGAAGCATTTATTCAAATATGGTTACTTCACTTGCATCCATGATTCACATATTCTACATAGCTGTTATGCTTTCCATGGTATAACTGTTCAGCTTGAATATTCTTCTCTTCTTATAATTAACAAATATTTAAAAAAAAAAAGTTTACTCATTAAGGAAGTTAGTAATAAACAACAGGTAGGAGAAATGCCCTTTCACAAAATACATTTGTCTATAAAGAACATTAGTATTTAAATAATAAACAGCATTTCCAATTGACCCTTAAGATGCTAGAAGTTTTATTTTAAATTTCTCTTTGGCAGAACACAGAAGTTTTTGAATGAAACAATCCCATTGCAGTGAACCTTGTTTGACAGACTGTGAGGGAACTTTGGTCAAGTGATTTGCTAGGACACCTGAGTTGAATATCTCTTGCTACTACAATAGCATTGCAAAACCACTGCATTATAGTAGACAGATCATTCCCTTTGCTGAAATTGTCATAGCAAAGCAATAATGATGCAGATTTTAAGATGCAGTTTATAATTTATCAGATCCTTAAATAAAAGCATTTTACCTGAAATCAGCATTCAGCATTACATTCTATTTTCTGCAGTACAGAAATGGAATAATTAAGAGCAAAAATTTCAAGCAAAGGAGATCAACAAAAGCCTGTTTTTGTAAGCTATTTGATAGGGATTATTAGATGTTAAGTGTCCACTTGAATGTTAAACCATGTTATAAGTAATTGTGAAATATGCATACTGCTCTTTTTTCCTCTTAAATTGCTGATGGAGAGAGAAGAGGATTGAAAAGGGGACAATACCATAAGAAACAACCTTGGAGATAGTTTATACAACAGAAAAAAAAAAAAACACCTTTCTTTGTTATCAAGTGTTAGAAATAATGTACTCTTCACTGAACTGAACTAAGTGAAGTTGTCTTTCAACAGTTATAGCAGTAATTAAGTTGTCTTAAAATATTAACCCTTTGACCTTGATAATGCTTCTCTGTCAATACAATGAACAAAAGTATGTAAAAATAAGAACCATTTTTTAAATGAAGCTTTCAGTTCTGAGAGCCATGATTACAAATTGAAACAAAGTCTTCGTGGAATCTTCTTACTATTCTAATCTTCTTTCTAATTTTCTAATATTTTCTAATAACTTTAGCATTGCTCCTAACAGGTTAATTCTTCATTTCCCTTTCCCCTATCTTTCTCTTGAAATGTCTGATTTATTCTTTTTTGTTTCTTATCCTCCTTTCCATGGGTTTCTGATTTAGGATGCCTATGCTCCAGTAGTTTTCTTCCTCTGTTTTCACCTGCGTGTGTCATCTTACAGATTGTGACATAATTAACCTTTGAGTCCAGCCAGCTGCATTTTTATCCTTAAGTTCATCTTACTGCTCTATTTCTTTGTGGCTTTAAAGATTTTCTAATCTTTTATTGAAGATTTTTATATATTGAGGTACAACCACATGATTTTCTGAGTAAGGAAAGCCTGTTTAGAAAGGTTATTTAAAAATAAGTTATTTGCTGTTTGGAATGCAGCTTACTGTCCTGTGAGGGCATATATTCTCTACAAAGTTACTATTCATCTGTATTTTTTTGGTCTGACAAATACTGCTTATATTAAAGCTGATTATTCTAGCTGTCAACACTTTATCAGCATGTGGAAAGTAAAGCACGTACATAGATTTGACTTGGAGAACAAGGGAATGAAATGCCTGGGGAAGGGAAACCCACAATAGGTGCCACAGAAGTGGTTACTTGAAATTGCTCTTTTTCCGGAAAAGACTATTGATATTTTTAAGTTTATTTTGACACCAGAGATTTTAAGTCAAAAAATTTCTGTAGCATAGGTAAACAGCAAGGGGTGTTCAATTTTTTTTTTCCTGTTTTCTGTGCTTGCAGGAGAAAGATGTGATGATTACACCTATGCCATTTGCAAGGCCACAGGACTTAGGCCCGTCTATTGCTATTGTAACTAAAGTAAACCAAATTCAGGATCAGCTGCTGAAGAAACATGATATTGAGCTGTACATGCATCTGAACCGACTGGAAATTGCTCCACAGATCTACGGACTGTAAGTGTTTGTATCACTTTACTTAATTCCTTCTAGTTTTATTTCATTGTGAAGGATGATTTTGTCCTGAGGTTTTTAATTAGAGGAATGAGGGTAAGAAGTACTTAACTCTTATGCCTTATTTAATTGGCAGCATTACAGTGAATAAACCACACAGATGTATTTGTGACAATGATGTTCCCTCTGCAGATCAAGTCCCTGCAGTTCTATACTGGGGGACTTGTAAAAGATTCTCGTTGCGGTTATGAAGTATATATTTCAGTTGTGAATATTATCACATATTCTACCTGTGATTTTCCTGTAAGAAGTAATAGAGCAACAGGAGACAAAGGATGGAGGAGGACAAAAGTCACCAGCATTGAGTAGTTTGCTTAATTTTTTTTTTTTACCAATTCACTCACTGTCAGTGAACTTTCCCCTGTCGCAGTAATGGAGGTTTGGATACTGGTAATGTAGGTTTTGTGGGGGATGTTAAAAGTTGTGACATAATGATGATAAACTGTACACAGAGTTGCTCAGGTAGTCCTTGTTCCATTAAAGTGGCTCAGGTCTGTTCAGCTAGTTTTGTCCTGTGTGACCCCATTCTGGGGGGGGGTGGGGTTAAGGTCAGCTGTGACTTTAGAGGTTTAGAGGCTTTGTCAACGTATGTTTTCAGTGTGGCGTACAAACCACACATGGCTGCTATTTAGGTGAATCTAAAGCATACAACTTGCATGAACTATGAGGTATTGTGAGTTGACTGTGATTTTGAGAAAGAATTTTGCCTTCATAATCTGGCATTATAGACAGATTATTCATTTTGATCATTCCTTAAGGGGCAAGTTGTATTTATAGTTGCAGTGACAGAAAAGTAAACTTTTTCTAACTTTTTGCAATGACTTAAAATTAACGTGAAGTTTGCCTTGAATCACAAAACAAAAACTTTCATACGTAGGACAGAATTGCCAAAAGTAATTGTGAATTACATTTAACAACTTGATAGAAAATGTGAAAAGGAAGAGAAAAGGAGTCTTATTGCAGAACATAACTGCAATACTTACAAATAAAGTCTAATTTGATGTTATCATAAACTGAAATACTGCTGAGACATAATATGCCTTCAAGATAAGAGTTGAACTGCAGATTAGTCACAGACTTGCAAAGAGCATAGGAAGGCAAATTTAATTCTACAAAACTTGCCTCAATGGTTTTGATATCACTGGGCTACAGGGAGAGGAAGAATAAACTAAAGAAACTCAAGGTATTAAGAGCACAAAGAGGATAGTTTGTCTTATTAAAGCATTTTTTTGCATAATGTGGAATTTTGTGGTTTTTTAGTATGCTTACTAGTCTGGAAGAGAAAGCAGGCAATGCTGATAAACTTCAGGGATAGCAATGAGTAGGTGGGTGGTGTAAATAACTAGGAAAACAAAAAAGCCAGGGTGACTGTTTTCTGAAGGCTTATGAAAACACACAAAATAAGATAAACCTCAGAAATTTGCAAACGTATTTTGGTGCAAAAGTAATTTGTACTGTGGATGTTCAGTTTAATATTTTGTCTTTCAGTGAGAAATAATTGAAAGAAAAAAATTAGGCTTAGCTCAAAAACGTGACATTACAACTGCAGAAGAACGGTGCAGTCTGGTGTGGCATAAATAGAACTGAATCTGAATAAAGAAAATTACAGTTAAGGGAATGAATTATGAGAGAGAGCTTCAGGCTGACTATCAGGAAAACCTTACTAACGGGGAACTGTTAGACTGTAAAATAATATTTCAAAATTAACAATGGAAAAAAACATCAGAATATTTTAAACACAGGCTTTTGAAATGCTCTCAGAAGTTGATAGTATTGTAAAGAACAAATCTGTGTTGGCAAAAAAGGAAAGTAGGTTGCAAGTGAGGTCACATCCTTCTCTGATTTCTGATTTAATATAGAGGACAAGATATTAATATGCTGCTGGAGGAAAGTATCATCACAAAAGGCTTTCATTTAGTGGCAGTCTGCCCTAGCCTGAGCAAGTTATACAGTCTACTTATTTTTAAAAAATGCAGTCATTTCTACTTTGGATCTTCTTGTAAACTTTTGTGGTAAGATAGAAATTCTTGCTTACTCTTTCTACTTTCATGAAGTTGGTTTTTAACCTTTAATTTTCCCAAGTAGTCATTTCTTTATCAAACAACATGGCCAGGACATCAGGTACCCCAGTCTGTTCTGTAATTCCATGTTCGGATATGTTCCTTTAAAATAAAGTGTAGCTACCCTCTTCTTGAAAGTATGCTCACTTGCTAACAAGAGCAGTTTTAACTGACACTTCTGTACTTGGAGTATGACTCATTAAATATCATTACTGTCCAGTGGTGCAAAGGTATGATGCCATTTTTATGTACAGTACATATTACAGTGTTTATTAGATCAGCTAGTCCTCTGTTAACCATCGCGTCATTAGCTGTGTGGAAAGGCTGAACAGCCTGAGTCTATTCAGCCTGGGGAAGAGAAGACTGAGAAGGGATCTGATAAATGGTTATAAATATCTAAAGAGATGTGGGGGGCAAATGGATGAAACCAGACTCTTCTCAGTGGTGTGTAGTAGATCAGACAAGGAGTAAAGGCCTAAAACTTGAAGATAGGAAGTTGCGTGCTAACATGTGGAAGAACTTCTACACAGTAAGGGTGATGGAGCACTGGAGCAGGTTGTCCGGTGATGTTGTGGAGTCTCCTTCTGTGGAGATAAGACCCATCTGAACGCCTAACTGTGCAACGTGTTGTGGGGTACATGCTTTCAAAGGGAGTTGGACTCGATGATCTCTTGATTCCTACCAAGCCCTGCGATTCTGTGAAAAGGAAACTTCTCTGATACTTGCTGTTTTGTGAAGTTCTTGCTTATGAGAGTGGATTGCTTTATCTTCTGGGAGGCAGTATTGAGCGGACTTCACATTACCTAGCTATCTCATTTCATTGCTGAACAGAAAGAGAACTGTGGTAGGTCAAGTAAGATGTATTATTGCTCTGGCTATGCCGTATTTTTGTTCTGTGGTGATGCACATTGATGTTATGTACAGTAGCCTTAAGACAGGTATTTTTTTTTAAGTAGAAATTTTGTGAGATAGCAGATTAATTCACTTGCAGTCAACCACGGCATGTCCCAGTGATAATTATTCAGCTGCTATTAATATCAGCTAAAATGGAACCAGCAGTACACAGATAAAGGCTTTTGTCCTATCATTCTTCAGTCTTCTTTATTTGCTATGGAGTTTTTTGACCTTAAGATAATGTTTTGCAGAATAACATTGTTTAATGTGCCTGGTATCACTGCAAATTGCATGCATTCTAACCAAACTATAATAATTATCTAATCACATCTAATTTTCTACTTTGTAAAGTAAAGTACAAGAATAGTTGGGAAGTAAAATTGAATTGATTACATTAACAGCTCACTGACACGCTTTCTGATAATAAACTTTTCTCTAAATAAAAACAAAAAAGCTGAAATTGAACAAAAAGATTAGATACTCTGAAGGGCTGACAGTTTCAATATTTAGTTTAATTACAAAATTAGATGAGTTAGAAAAGATTAATGTACTAGATGATATGGTATTCTAATGTTAATTTCCTTGACCCTTACATCTAATTCATGTTAAAGTAAAAAATAATTATTGCAACACCATTCTGCAGCTTCTGCAGTGGGCAGTGTTTGCAGTGACAAATTAAGCAGGTCACCTTCCCAGAGCGAGACAGAAAGAAAGGTTGAAGAAGTCCTAAAATACGCATATATGAAGACATTTTCCTCCATTCTCAGTTTGTAGTAGAGGATTTCTTTTAGACTTCATTTAAAAGATTAATCAATTGGGAGAGCCGCTCATAATATCATTATAACTACTTTATTTTATGTAGTGGGAGTTTCAAAGTGAATTATATTCATATTACATCACGTGAAATTCATATAGAACTGCATGCAATAAGTACAACCAGCTCATGTAAATATATATGATACACACACAACGGTAATGACAAGGCATAAATATGAAGTCCTTTATTTAAGAACAGAAATTAACTGATGGCATAAACTCACTAGCTTCTGCATCAAAACTCTGATGGCAGATTGTATGCTGGTGGTATACTGGTTGAGGAAACTCTTAAGCACACATCCATCTAACAAAAAAGCACTTGCAGAAATAAGTGTAAATATTTCATGATAGCTTAATCTCAGTACAAAAGAGGCCTACTCAGAACATTCAGTGCCAGTGACTTTGCCTCCCACTGCCACTCTACTTTCCACTGATCAGACAGTTGTACTGCATACTGCGCTTTGAGATTCAGTTTCAGCCCTTTAGGCTGATACTGCAGTTATACCTCAGGAAGAAAACTCTCATGAAGCAAAGGGGGGGAAAAAAAAAAAATGAAGAGAAGGTTACAAACCAAGTCACAATGTACATTTGAAGCTAGCATTAGAAAGGTTATATTACAGCAAAGTCAAAGCAGATGTGCTGCTCCACTATAACTATTCTTAGTTGCTTTGCTGTGAGCACTGCTATGGGGCGTCCACCTGTTTTAGTTTCTCTCCCATTCCATTACGGTACCAGGCAGTATTCTTTTCTGTAACTGTATTAGTCTCTGGAGAGAGAATTTAAAGGATTTAAACAGCAGTAGCAAAGAACCATAAATCATATTCATTGTATCCAGGAAAAAAAAAAAAAGAAACTCTCATCAGATTGAGTAAAAATCTTCATGATCTTCAGTTAAAGTTGAATTACCAGTCTTTCAAAAAAAAAAAAAAAAAAAAAAAAACCTTTTTGAAGATCATCTGGGATGCCTGGATTTGTTTTTGACATTTCACAAAGGGGGAAAAAAAAAAGTATAAAAAGAAACAGAAATAGTATATAGCATGGCCAAAACCGATTCCAGTTTCTCTGTGATTTTTAATCCAATGTCATCAATTAATTGGACAGCGATTACAATGTAACCAACTTCAATATACTGTGCTTGCAGTAAGACAGCCGCCAAAATCTGGCCCTACTGTTAAAATAAATGAATATTTAGTATCAGTGATGACTGAGACTAAGTAAATACAAAATCTTGATGAATGAAGAACTAATTCTCATTTAAATTACATGAAATGAATTGGGAAATTAGTACCAGTTACTGGTATTTCTGGTTGAATTCCAGTAATTATGTAGATCGCTCCAAAAGCAATGCCTCCTGTTTATTTCCATGGAAACTACAACAGATACGAAAAGGACAATAATAATACTTAATAAAGCAAATTCTCATCTATACAGCACTATTTTTCAACAGTCACCACCATAAACTATCCATTTTTTGTCAGCAATTGGCATGAGCCTGCATGCTGCACTCATAAAAATTCTTTATTGCTATCTGGAATGTGGCTTGCCTTTCATGTTGCTGTCACCAATGCTGAAACACCCACCCACCACCTCACTGTGCTCATATCCACTGTTTGGTCTCCATAAACATCCAGCAAGCATCAATGAATGTCAGCTGACGCCATTTTTCCTTCATCAAGGAATTTGGTTGTACGCTTTTGCTTCATCTGCGCTTCCTTGTCAAATGCCATTTCCTCAGAGTGCCTCTCTTCTATGAACTGTTGCACAGCAACAACATGTGATGGAATATTGGCAGGAAGGTTCAGCCTCTACTGCCATACCACCAAAATTTGCCTCTGAAATTGTGGGACAACATAATAAAACAGGAGGCTTCTGGAGCAGCCCTCATACATTTTCTTCTTGAATTGAAGCATTACATATAAAAAAGATTTTAATATCATTTATGTCCTATTCTGTCTGTCAGTAGAATGCTTGAAAGGGCTTAATGTCAGATGTAAAGGTTTTTTTAAGAAAGGTTACAATCCACTGTCGGTTCCACAAATTAAAAAAAGATACAGTCTACTGGATTTTTAAATGAAATTTTTGGGAAGTGACACAGAGCTCTGAAGACTTTAGTATGATTTTTATCTTGTGTAGTGACATAAACATTTTCTTACAATAATTAAGTTGAAAATAAAGTGACAGAGGAAAATAAATCTGAAGCTATTTTAGGAAGTCTCAGTATATTTTCGTGGAGACATCTGTTGATGTCTCAGTTGTGTTGCAGTGGTTTACTAAATATCAAAGGGTTTGCTTTATGCAAGTAAACTTTGGGCATTTCTTGAAGTATCAAGGTAGATATCTCACTTTCAGGAAACAAGCAAATGGTCCGTACCTCTGGGTGTTGCTTTTCTTCTGTTTTAAAATGTGACTACCCATCTTTTGTTTTCTAATATGATGGATAAGTTTCCCCAGGAAGCTTTCTGATTTGTTGACTGAAATATTTTTATCATTGCTATTTTGTGTCACTTGGTTTTTCCATTCTTGTTGTGTATTAGGTTGAAAATTAGTGATTATAGTTATCCTATTTCCCCACTCTCACAAGTAGTACTGTAGATTTACGTTAGACTTAAGATTTGAGCATATAATATACATAATGTGAATGCCTACTCTATAAACGGAATGAGGTACTGGCTGAGGTGTCAAAAGTGTTCATTGGACTTTTAGTCCCCTGCCACCTAATTATGTGCTGAGAAGATAATGAGTAGTACTGGATAGCTGTGAGGATAGAATGAAGATTTGTCATCATGTTGTTCCTTGATGCAGGTGATGAGCTTCTTGTATGAAGCACGGAAAGCTGTCTTTATGTGGGAAAGAAGCAAGCAAGAGGGCCTCCATTTTTACTTTCATCGTACAGCCATAAAAAATCTGGTCACGTATAACATAAGTGGTCTTCCAGACCAGTGGATTTGAATAGAGTATCTTCTGAAGCCTGTGATGAAACTGGGAGAAATATATAGAGGTGTTTGGAAGTCTGCCTTTGTCTTTCTAGTCAGTAGCTATAAAGCAGAAATTTAAGGTGCCCTGTATCGAGTATGGACTTCTCCTTTGCTTTTCTTATACCTAAATCACATCAGCAATTCAAGTTAATCAGTGCTGTTTAATTTAGTGCATCATTTTGTTTCCTTCAAGGACACAAATCTTACTCAAAGGTAATGGAACAGAGGTTAAGTAGCTGTTGCAGGAAACAATTACCTCAGGCGTATGCCTAGAAATGGTATTGAGCTAACATGTCCATGTTAACTTGGTGCAGCAGTTTGGAATTAAGCATTTGCTAGCAACCAGAGCATTTTGCATAGAATCCATTCTGTGGATAATTCATGGTTTGATTTACCAGTGCTTCATTCTGACTAATTCATAACTTTCTATCTGATTCAAGTTAGAATGGACATGCATATATATATTATTAGCACATCCTTTATTTTCCTGTGAAGACATATTATTACAGCTGATAATGAAGTAATGAATAGTTCCATGTGCACCATACAGGAAGGGAAGATCATCTTGTCATCGGTCTCTAAGATAAAAGCTGGTCCTCAAGAGTCATGATAACCTAAAGGCTAATGCACAGAGAAAGGAGATGTACAAGGATGAATTTCTACTAGAATGCAGAGAAAAGCCTCATCGTCAATAATGGCAAGATGCTGAAGACAAAACTTGGCAACAGTTTTAAATTGTAAAATTTAAAAACTATTCTTTGTTCTTTAAGAACAGCTAGGATCAAATGAGTGGTGCAGATAAGAGGAATTTTAATAAAAATCCTTGAACAAGTGAGCATGAAATACTTAATGCATGACCTAGGCCTGCTGGAAGCGCAGGAGATAAATTTCATTTGGAGAAAAAAAATAAAAAGACATTTTGAGTAGTTATCTTTTTCTTCCATGTCAGAACAAACTAAGCCATTTTTTATTTTCATGGAAGAGTGGGGAGAGGAATGACGCGGAACTGCATTTGAGAAAAGTGATAGGTTACTGCCTACCGATGTGGGATGACTACTTCAGGGAAGGCATGGCCTTCAATGTATCTCCATTGATCTAGGAGGACATGTTGGTATGCAAGCTCTTGATGATTTTCATCTGAATCCTTAGTTTTAATGGAAAGTTATATCCTGAAAGCACAATGAAAATCTTATCAAAAATTAATAAACCATAATTTTGTAGTAATATAGCCAGTCTGCATTGTCTCTAGAAGCCTGCATTTGCTAAGTGGAATGCAGGTAACCGGGGGGGATGTCTCTACAATGTCAGCAATTAAAAAGAATGCTCTTTTTCTGCTTTTTCTCCCCCACTAAAGTAGTAGCTTGCCAGCTAATCAAGTCATCCTGTCTGCCTGTGATCTGAGAATAGTTCTTGAGCAGTGATTTCTATCCCTATGGACAATTCTTTCTCTCTCCAGTCTAACCAAATGTTACAGGCTGAGGTGAGGGAATTAAAGGAAAACAAAAAAAAAAAAAGACAGTGAGGGAGATGGGATGAATTCTGCATGGAACCTATATAACATGGATTTTTTTTTTTCATTCTGAATCTTCTCTGACATACCTATTTTACTGGGAGTTCTTCATCTGGATAAACATATGTCAGTTTTGGAAATGTATTCAATCTAAAAAGCTCCTGCTTGGAAAATAATACCATAAACTGTACTGAATTCTAAAATGAGCAAACTCAATAATAGTTCTCCATGACCTTGTGAACCTCTTTCCAACATTTGCTTTAGTTGTAGAAGCTTCAGCAATTTAGAAAAAAAAAAAAAAAAAAAAAGCTTGCTGCAAATATGTGCGTGCCTTGAGTATCTTTTAAGGTTCCAATGTGCCAATGTGTTTTTGAGCAAGAAGTATCCTATGAAATATTAAAGCAGGCTAGCTATATCTGAAGAATAAAATCCATTAACACAGGTTACAGGAACAGGTTGCTCAGGAGTACTGCTATTAATTAGGGAGCACAATTCTGTGTAACTTTTGCATATTATATGAATTTGCAATCCTACTCTAGGTAAAGGATGAGAAATGATGACTGGCAAAATTTCTAAAAATAGTATTATGTTACCATACTAACACCATAAAGATCATTACAGTATTTCATCGCGTGGCTTAGTGAATGTGACAGCATGAGGCCTTAAATGGTTGAGTTATAAAATTTAGCATGAAAATCCCAAAATTTCTGCAGAAAGATGAAATCTGTACACAACGCTGCAAAATAGAATTGCTCAGTATGGAAGAATGAAAACAAACAAGAGCAGGAGCTGGTTTCAGACACATTTTGAGATCAATGAATGAATCATACTTGAATTTTTAGAAAAAGTCAAGGGTATTGTTCTATTTTCTTCCTCTGAAAATACTCTTAAAATATCATTTCCAGCTTGATATTAACTCTTATGGTACCTTCCTTGAATTTCCAGAGTAATGTTTATAAGGAATGAAGCCAGTGCATGCACCTAGGCCTTATTATTCAGCACTGAATGTATTGACAGCTGTACATTAGATCTTCACAGACTTCATAGAAGCAATCCTATATAATATCAGGAAATTACCAACACCACCTAGGAAAGTACACAAGAGAGTGTCTCTTTTCACAGGCCTTACACTGGCATCTGTAATTTTTATTTATCTGCTTCTCTTTACTTTTCATCACTTCATTTGAAACTAGGACCATGATAGCGTGCTTTCTATGATTAGCTTTGTACAAATATTTTTCTTCTTGAAATCTGACCTGTCTACAGTGATCTTTGAATGCCACACAAGCAAGATATGCTGTTACTGAAAAGAGGGAGAAAGAACAGAAATTTGTTATCGTATTTGTTGTCCATTAAGCTTATAATTGAACAGAACACAAAATAACATCCTATATGGGATAACTCAAATCAAGCCATTTTGCCCATTGTCTCTCTTACTTCTGAGCAAAATCACAATAGTAACTGGACAACAGAAGAAAAGAATTCCTACAGTTTGTAACATTTCAAGGTACTTTATACACAGAAACATAAATGAGGACGCATTTATGTGTGTAGACTGAACAGATGAAAAGACAATAGCTTCTGTGATCTTAACAATTCTATGTATTAGTATTAACGGTTTGACAGGTTAATATATTGAAAACTTGCTTAAAATTAATTGAAATATTTCATTTTCCTTTTTCAATAACTATAATCAGAAAAACCTTTTTTAATAGTGTATTCACAAATCCAGCCAAAGTAGTTAGCACTACATCTTGCTTTACTGTACTTTATCTGAGCTCTGGGACTTTCCCATTGAAATACATCCTCTGATTTATCTTCTGTCTAAACTACTTTTTACGTTATGACTGTGCTACAGTCTTTTATATTCCCTGTGACATCATGAGACAGCTGTGTTACATTGTGTTTAAGCAGTACTAAACCTTTAAACTTTAAACGAATATTTTTCTTCTTGGAGGTATAAATAGAATATGTAATAAGCATCTGTGGGATATGCAATTAATGTCACTTGTGAGGAGAGGCCTTCATGATGCACTTGGGTTTTGGCACTCTTAAATTATGAGCTCTTTACTAGACTCATGGGATAAATTCCATATCCCCTGGATGCTTATTATGTATCTTCCATGTCCCTTAATTCCTATTAGCTGGATTAGGAGTTGTTGTGATGTTGAGGTTTATGGTAATTTAACTGGGGTGTTTCTTGGTTATCAATAAATAAACTTCAAAAGTTTAGTAATTTTTATTTTCTAGCAATTCCAATGTGAATAGCTGTAACAATTTACATAAGATGCTAGTTGGATGTACTAAAAAATTTGGTCAGATGCGCACATTAGTGTATCCATTATCTAAATTTTTAAAAACATGCAAATGAATAAAAGTGAAAGATTTCAATAGGAAAGAATGAGCCGAAGTGTGAGGTTTTAGGGTAACCAAGATGGTATTTCCTTTTGCTTCCAAAAATCTTCCAAAAAACTATTTGCCTAGAGAATAAATATTTTGTTGCTCAATGATGATGTTATTAATGTTCTAGTCTCAGTCATTACCTGGGAAGTTTGTCAAACTGGTACAGAATGGCCTAGATTAGTTATCAACTCAAGAGCGAATAAGATTTTTAAAAGACTCAATAAAGTCCAGTGATTAATTGTTATATACTCTGATTCATGCCTATCCCATTTTATCTAATTTAATAAAAGTCTGAAATGATGATTAATCCTTTAACACCAGCAGTTGCTGGTACATCCATTATATGTCCAATCTGAATTCCTCTGCCAAGGAGTTAACTACTATTTTGAACTTGGTGTGAAAAATATCATTATAAATTTCATTAACCTGATCATCAAATTTAAAAAAGTCAACTCATAAAATCCATTACTACATATCATGCATCGAAGATTAAAAACTGGTCCTCAGTGGGCAGGAATAGCCAGGATTTAATTCCCATAGCATATGTTTAAAGTGCTCATATGACATTATTGTATCTGTAATTATCAGAATTTTATGTTTATTAACCCAAGTGAATTAAGAGTCTTGTTTTGAGTAAAATTTAGCATGCGTGTTAAATTGACCATTAATTCTGAGCAAATCAATGTATACGTATTTACAACAAATTAAAAATATTTGTTTAGGATATTGTAATAATTTTTGTGTTTAGAGAATTGCGTTCCTGTAATTTTTCATTTTTGGATGAAATAATTTACTTCTTCAGTGTTTCCAGTTGGCTGTCTTGGTGTAAATTCCCATGCCTGACATAGATTTAAGTCTTCTGGGGGAAACTTGAAATATTTCATGTTTGCATTATATCTCAACTACAAATAAGTCTTCATCTTCAATTAGGTGTTTTTTTCCAAATAGGTAATATAGCACTGTTCTTCACTGCTGCTTGGCCCTCTGTGAGAGAGACTTCCCTATGCTGTGCATTAAATATGCCTGAGGAGAGGAAATAAGCACAGAAATTCACACCTCTCCACAGTGTTCTGCATAGGTTTGTTAGTGTAAGGGTACGATAGACATTCTGTTAAGGCATTAAAGATATGATACCTGAGTTAAACAGTTTAGAAAAAAGCTAACAGTACAAATAGGAAAATGTTATGAAAGCCTTTGTAGAAGTCACCTGTGACCTAGATGCAAGTTCTTTCAAAAATAACCTACTGCAAAGTTCAGTTCACCAATATAATTCAAATTCTCTTATATTCATAGCATTCATAACTCCTCCATTTCAACCAGTTCAATGCACAGTTTAAAATGTGGTTGGACTTCCCAGTCTGGCTCCAACAGGTGCCTTTACTGAACCAACTCTGGTTTCTGCTGTCTGTACTGGGCACAGATGTAACTTCAGATATTTAGAACTGTTACAACTGTCACTGCACACTGCAGGAAGACATGCAGCTTTACTGCTTGGTGTAGTTTCACCTTACACATCCTTTCATGACCTGTCCCAGTCATTGCATCTATTTCACTTGTTCTCTGAAAAGAAAATGATGAAGTCAGAAGGATTAAAGAGACCCCTTTTCATCCCCAACCTACCTGCCTGGTGAAACACCTTTTTACAGACACCTAGTATCACATCAGCTGCTGATCACAGCAGTACAGAAGTTTTTCACAATAGCCAAAGAGACTCCTAAGAGATCTTTATTATGTATTTGGATTTGGGGGCGTTGGATTTGGAAGTGCATATTTGCACTGTAAAGTTTAGGTTCCCTTGGCGTAAAGAAAGGAGGAAAATGCCCAGATGATTTTATTCTTGGATGGACCAAATCTTCTTTCTAAAGTTCATCTTCAAATCAAAAAAGTTTGTCCATTGTGAAATCCTTGCCTTTGCAACCTTGTTGATTGAATTATCTTTGATCTATTTTTTGATGTTATCTTTGATCTAAATTATCTTTTGATCTATTAAATGCCAGGCTTAGAGCAGCTCTTACTTCTAACAAATGTTTTAAATGTCTGCAGTACCTCACATAACCTCTACCACCCTGAGGAAAAAAAAAATTCTCCATAGAGGTTGCAGTGGATATGAAGAAGTAGCATCTCCCAAGAATTTATCTCTGTGGACTTTAATAATACCCAGCAATGTTTCATGGGATCCTAAAAGATTTTGTAACTTTTTTGAGTGTTTGAACATTACAGAAAATTACTTTCCCTGGGCTTTTTAGAGGAGTTAATTATCACATTTGGGAAAAGAAGAGCAGTGCTACATTTCCTTAAGAGAGAGTTAAGAGGTTAAAGTTAAGGTTACTGATAAAGAGAAATGAATATTTGCTTTACTTTGGTTTTAGTCTCAGATATCGTTCGTATGTCCATTTCAAGAAAGAAAAGTGCAGTATTTTTTTCTTGAGGTGCTTTCAATACATGGCTTTCAGGCAGAGGTAACTGCTCTTTGGCTGCTGAATCGCATCAGAAGTGAAACAGTGCAAAAAAAAAAAAAAAAAACACAGATACATCTGAATCATCCAAGTGCCCATTTGCTTGATTATTTTTTTCTTAAATTTCGGAACTGGTAAAAATTACATGATTTTCACAAAAGGCACAGAAGTTTGGGAGCAAATCAAGCTCTCCTCAGAATCCTTTACTATGAGAGTGGTGAGGTGCTGGAACAGGCTGCCCAGAGAAGTTGTGGATGCCCCGTGGCATCCTGGAGTTGTTCAAGGCCAGTTTGGATGGGGCCCTGGGCAACCTGCTCAGTATTAAATGGGGAGGTTGGTGGCCCTGCCTGTGGTCAGGCATGATCCTTGAGGTCCCTTCCAACCCGGGCCATTCTGTTACTCTTATTCACACATTGAGTGAAGATTTGGGTCAAGACAAGGAGACGAATGAGGGAGAAATGAGATATAGAGGAAGGCCTATGTGTAAGGCCAGAATTGCTGAATCTGGAGGATATAAGTTGCATTTTCAGAGTAGTTCAGATGTTAAATAATGCTGGAGGTCCTGTTGCAGCAATCATATGGTAGTCAAAGGAGTGAAATTAGTACCTGATTTTAAACCTGAACATGGATGTTGTATTTATGTTAAACAGATTAAGAGTAGCCTCAAACACGTACTACTTCAGTCTTTGTGTATTTGCAGGTGTGGGTGAAGCATTACAAAAGCATATACTATTTAAAATATATATATATATATTTCTTTAGCTAAATCCTTGGTAACATTCGGGTGGAAGAAAAGAAAATAAAGACGTAGTTTAACTGATTTTGGTGTGTGTGTGTGAGGGGGGAACGAAGGTTCTTCCTTTTTTCCCTGTTTCCTCCAGTTATAAAAATTACACTGATTACACATCATAAAGCCTATCTGTAATAAAACGCATCAGCTGGCCAAGGTTTTCATCGCTCACTCAATAATCCATTAATACAGCAACGCTGCCCAGGCATCTTTATAATACCAACTCGGAGGTAATTTTAATCAGCTAGACCAGCTGGTATTTAACAGCAGCTGCTGGAGATGCCACAAATATACTCAATAGCTGACATCTTTATTTGCAGTTTTTCAAGGGGAGAAGAGATCCTCCTGTGGTTACTTATATTGAGCTTTTTTTATTATTATTACATATATAAGTGTTGGTACTGGAGGATAATACCTGAATAAAGGAGTGAATAGAGTTAAAATAAAAAATAAAACTCTTGGAATCGGAGGGCTTTTTCATGAAATCTTCATAAATGAACAGAAAAATAAAGAGTAGATGCTGGCTTTGTTGGAGTGTACAGCCTTTTCCTGGTACAGTTGCACTAAGCTCAGACATTGCTTGCAGCATAAAATGTGCTTTGTGGTGCTGCACTGCCCTGTCTTACTGAAGATTTTCTGTCTCTCTATGCTAAAAATAAGTGAAAAATAGTGCTTTTGATAGAATAAAGTGATTCCTGCTCACACGTGTTCGATTTCAACTGACACGTGCTTCTTTTGTCCTCAGTTTTGGTTTAAAGTGCATGCAGGAGTATATATGTGTATATATCTATGCTTAAGTATACGGATGTTTGTGTATAAATAATACACAGTATGTTTATTTGTACTTCTCATCTCTTATAAAGCTGAGTAAAGTGCTGCTTTCTGCAGCAGTAAACGTGGAATACAATTTCTCACTGGGTTCAGGGGGGACTACCAGAGGCAACACGAAGTTAACAGTCACAAACACATTATAAATAAAAATTTAATTACACTTGGGGGAGCTTGGCTTACAAAGCTCACAAATCCATAATGGAGCTTTCTGGTAATAAAGGCCTGATCTGTTTGTTAAACTACAATATCCCTGTCCTTCTGTATCTCTTCTTTTGTATAAAACTTTAATTTCTCCATTGCTTACCAATTGCAAAAAGGACTGACTTCACTGGTAAACAGTTTTTTTCTGTCAGATACCAAATGTTATCTTTCTTTATTAAGCAAATAGTTGTAGCTCTTAGGTAGGGCAGGGGAGGTGCAATAAGAAGTGTGAGGATATCTATTTTTTGTTGACTATAATGTGGCAGAGTGGATGGAGATACATTTAATATCAATTTGACTTGCTGGAAGTAGGCTTTTGCTAATGTATGAACAAATTCTAATGTAGCAGTTTCTTTGTTATGAAGATAACAGTCATGAATGAGGAAGAAAATGTGCTCTTATTAAACTTGTTAAAGATGGAAGTGCTCCTAGAACAGTAAAATGAAAAGTACCAGGCAGTTTTATTTCTTTCTTTCTTTTAGACTCAGAATCTCATAGGTGAACACGGGGAGGGAGACAAAAGAAACTAACTTGAGTACATGGATATTAATCCTTATAAAAAATTAGAGGTTATACTAGTCATTTGTAGGTAACTCATTTATAATTCTCAGTGAGGTGTTTCTCTGATCAAATACAGATGTGTCTGAGGCTGTGACTGCCTGCTTCAACTTAAAATCCAGCAGTAGAATGAATTACTGCAGTTGTGATTTGACTAAAAAATACTTAGCAAACATGTTTTCTCTTATTTGTTCTGAAAACAGTCTGTTTAAGTTTGTTTAGTGTGTTTGACAACAGACAGTTTGATATATTGCCGGGCACAGCAGTAGGTTGGACTTGAGTAGTATTAGCTTTCAGTGTTTTGATTAATGGTAATCGTTTCAATGAAAAGGCATGTTTTACGTACATCTCATAGTTCTGAAAAACAGAAGTCAACTTGCAAGATCTGTAATTACTGTTCTGAGTTAGCATATAAAAAAAGCTTCAAGAGCATGCAGGCAAATCACAGTAGGGCTTTTGTACGTCTGTTTATTTCGTGCTGTATTACATTTTGCATTTTGTAGCTTTTAAACAGTAATTTTTGTCTAAGAAAATAAATCTTAGTTTTCATCTCTTGTTGAATGCTGCATTGTGTTTAAGACATATTTCTGAATTCCACATTGTAATTCAAATCTTAGTACAGTGAAATTTTTTCTTTCCAATCATCAATAACAATAAAAGAAGGTCAACTTGGAGACTCCCCTGTCTCCTCTAATCCCAACAGTCCTATAGGGAAGAAAAAGCTATCTGTACACCTTGAAAGACTGTTTTCTCTGGTTAGAAAAATACTTACTTATCCCACTTGCAGAATGCATTCTAGTTTTCTTAAGACGCTTTTTTGTGTGAAAAATAAATATTTCATTTTCAGTGTATATTCAGGAAAAAGGGGAAAACTGATTATTTTTGTATTTAGGTAAATAAAGGATTGTAATGATATGTTTAGATGTAAGGGATATAGTACAGGATGTCAACTATTATTACTAATGCCATCTTTCATTTATATAGAACTTTCATCCTAAAAGACTCTAGTTTCTAGAAAATGTAGATTTAAGCCAAAAACACAATTAAAAATATATTTCCTTGTCCCGGCATGTTAGCTTCAAAGTATTGTGTGTCACTTTAACAGACAGTACCAAAATATCTTTCTTCTGCTTTGCAGATGCAAAAATGTACCTTGAAATGGGTATTCTGAAAATACTGTTAAACCATCTCTAGAAGAAGAGAAAATTGGTTTTATAGGTTCCTCATTTTATGGCATGCTTTCTTCTCAGATTTTAATATTTTGCAACACGTTCTCAAAGAAGAAATGAATAGATAGTGCTTTTCTACATCTGAAACATGTAGGGGCATCACAACCTACCTGAATTGTTCCCTAGGCAGCATTAAAAAGAAAGCAGTAATATCTAAATTGTAGAGGGAGGCAACTAGATTTCTAAGTGTGGCGCCAATGTTTGTAGTCAACAATGAGACATAAAAAAATTGTAGCCCGTGTTGATAACTGCAGGGTTTGAGGCTTGTATTATTAGAGCTCGCCTAAAAGTATTAACACACAACTCATGTCTAGCCTTTGTATAAGCTATGTTCTATTATATATTTGGGGGGGAAATAAAAATCTGTAAAGCATGAAATTGTGGTGTTTCAAAACGATTATTTCTAAAAGTGAATTATCTTATCTCATAGTAGTACTAGCTTGGATTTCCATGTTAGATGTCAGGTGGTTTATTTCTGAGCAAAATACAAATTAATAAGTGTACATTTTAATACTTACCTAAACCAGTGACAAGAAAATAAATACTACTTTTTATTTACCTTGCAGTTAACAACCATGTGTCATTGTGGCATCTTTTATTGAAAGGAACTTTATTTAAGTAGCATAAACTTGTTGGATGGGCTTCAATTAAATGATGATTTGTTAATGCAAATGTGTAGCGAATGACTGGTAGTACATCTGTCTCTTCATCCATAGGCCATTACTGTGCAGCATTAGCACATGATTGTAAAAAACTGGAAATCATTATATGCAGGTAGTACATATTCAATCAATTCTGACCTTATGTCTCTGACGAAATAAAAAAAAAGTATGCAATGTAAATGATATTTAATCTGAACACACACAAAAAAAAAAAAAGAGAGAGAGAGAGAGAGACAGAGAGAATCCTTGAATATCTGTGATTCAAGCTGTTAGATGATGTGAGGTGACTGCTGTTTGGGATTGATTGTTATTGGTGGCCCCAGTGGGGAACAGCCAGCACATTAATCCTGTGTTACTCCTCCCTCATGCTCCTCCAATCCAAATAGTATTTTTGTTTATATTAGGAAATAAATACTGTTCTGTTTATTTTAAAATTCCTCTCTTTTGGAGATTGAAAGGAAAAAGCTCTGTGTTGATGACCAGTGTTAACCAGTTAAGCAGGCAGGGACAATTAATACAACAAAAAATTGTACAATTAGCTTCAGCTCCATAAGTGTCTAATGAGCCATTTGTCAGTCTTTTGGTGAAATAAACTACTCTATCTTAATTCTCCACTCTTGCAGCAAATAAATAGAAGTTATGAAACACCCGGGCACCAATAAAATATAATTTATTTTGCAGGGCATGGCAGAACTCCTTACATATCTAAAATGAGCATGTTATTTACAAACGACTTGTAATACTCATATAGAAAAAGAGGATTTCATTCTACAGTAGATATGTTTCCTTCCTGATTTGTTCAATCATTTAAATATATAATTGCTCCTAAAGGCATGTGAGTTAAAATGACTTCTCCTGATGTGATTAACTCATAAAGCCAAAAAGAAACTCAAAAAGGAACCTGTGAAATGCTACGGATCGGCAGTCTGCAACACAAAACATTGCAAACATTAGGAAGGACAAATTATTTCCGTTTTAGAATACTTCTTTTCTGCTGTTCCATTCCTGCCCTTCCTGGACTTTTCAGATGTACAGATACTATATCATTAAAAAAAACAACCACAGTGGCAATTGCTGTTCAAATACCTTGGTTGGTTTTGATGAAAACGGGGGCTGCAGGAAGGCTGTCTGCAATACGATTAGCTGTGAAGAGCAAGGTTATTCTGCTTTCCTTTCCCATTCAGAGTAGCCTCTTTCTAACAGAAATTGGTGTAAATATTTCAGGCCACCTTAGTCTTTCTCACTTGTAATTTTAAAGGAATGTCGTCTATGATTGAGTTCAGTTGTGTGATGCCTTTCTGACCAAATATCTTGCTATGCTGTTTTAAAACTGTGGTCAATAAGTATTTAAACAAAAGACATAAAAAAAAGAGGATAGACCAGAAAATGGATAGAGCTCTGTTACTCAGTTTCATTCAGAATGAAGATCCTCTGTTCAGAAGGAGGAAATTTTTCAAAGAGCAGAAGCTGCAGGGACACAAGTCCTCCTGAGAGACCAGGAGAGAGAAGCAAGATGGCTGGTGCTGTGTGGATAGAAGAGGAGAGAATAGGGAGGGAATATCAGTGTGAGCAGAGGTGGGATTTACTTTGTGGAACGAGGCTTGAAGAAGCCTGAGATGTTTTTGGCAGATGAGATGTTTATGTGCATAGATGCATATGTATAGCCAGTTCCATTGCTTTCAGGTGGAGATGTTTTGCACATAGGAAAGCAATTAGTTTAGGCATCTAGAAAAGTGATTAGGGAAATCCGTACAGAGACTTTCAAAGCTGTATATGATGTTTAGATATAATGGTAATTTCAAGATGGAACAGCAGTGGGTTTTTGTATTCATGTTTATGAAGGTAACAAGCCAAGTTCAGAGAAATGTTGAATAAAAAGAATCATGACCAACAAAAACTAATCCCAGAAAATTGTGGACAGTTTTAATTCAGATAGAAACTATATTGGTAATAGAAGGCCCACCATACAAAAATGGGGCAGACCATTCAAGAAATTGCTGTAAGTGGGAAGTCAGCATTTCTGTGGGATCAATTGAGATAATTGAAAAGGTTATTGTACAAGAGTATTGGGAGAACGCTGTCCTTTGGTAAAACACCTTGCTGTAGTCAAGGTAGACAACATCCATTGCTCTCCCCCCCATTTAGCCAGTCTGTGATGACATCATAGAATGCTAAGAGGTTGGTCATGATTTCTCCTCGGTGAAACCATGTCGACTACTCCTGATAACCTTCTCTTCCAATTGCTTGGAGATGGCATCCAGAACAAGTTCTTCCATCACCTTTCCAGGGATGGAGGTGAGGCTGACTGGCCTGTAGTTCCTAGTAGGTCCTGGTAAATATGTATGTGGTGTTTGTAGGTGTTTGTTTTTCCCTTTTGATTAATTCCCTCAGTATATAGGTTATATTATAACAATAATTAGCAAATTATAATTGAAAAGATTTTAATTGATGCCTACTATAAATGTTTTCCATAACAAAATATTTTCCATAAAAAATAGTGTAGTTGAGATTAAAATTCAACTTCTATTACAAAGTACTGTTTTCACTGGTCCTTAACTCCAAGTCATCTCCTTTGGAATTTCTCTTGTTTTTGAACCAAATCATTCATTTTAAAGGAAATCTGCAACTAGTGTTAAGTGAATATCAAACAGCTGTAGTGTATTTACAGAATAAAATGAAATAAGATGAAATAAAAAATCAGATGAAATATAACAACATATATATTTAAAGGTGTTTTATTTTGATATTTACATAAAACAAATTCTACCAACCATCGCTCCTCGAATAGACTTGAAGGACCAATTCCATTATTCTTGTGAGGTCTTAGAATTTATGGTTTATTGATGTTTAAAAAACTATGTCTGAGGAATTTTTACAGATGCTTGAACATGAAAAACAGAAAAATAATTTGATCTCTTTATTTATGTACTGCCACTAGGTGGCAATACTAGTGATACCTGTCCACCAGCCAGATGAGACATAACTGGTAAAATACAAGTTGATAGAGCAGGAGAAATGGTGATGCTTTTGCTTTTCCAGGTGTCTGATAATAGATTGAAAGTGAGTTCATGCTAGGAGCAACTAAATTGATTAGCTGTGTGAAGGACATGTAATCAGGCTTCCAGTACTTCTAGAAAAGATAGAAAAGAGTTAATGCCATTATAATAAGTACTTTTAAGACCTCATCTGAAGTGCCTATGCATTTGTGGTTAACTGTTCAAGAAAGATCGACCCAAACTGCTTAAGTATGGCTGCTAGCTCTGAGCTTTCCCTTTCTTCTGATCAGCATCACTTTACAGGAGGAGCATAAGTGAGTTTGACTTATCTAGCCAATTGCAGCAGAAGGTGAGAGGACGTGATTGGTCTTTAGAAATGTGTCAGGGAATAAATATAGAGTAAGTTGGACAGTGTTACCAAAAGTAAAATGATGGAAATCGTATCAGATTTATATACTGAATATCTGAAGGTTGCTAACTATTGTAGGAGTGAGATTTATGCGTGTGTGATGACAAGCATAAGAAGAACAAGAAATGTCATTACAGGATCAATCTTAATAAAAACCAACCCTATAACACATTGACCACAACAACAAGGAAGTGGACTAAATGAGATGGAGCTATCCTCCAATCCTAGAAGGTTGGTCTGTGGATTTTTGTGTCTGTCTCCTAATCGCAGGCATTCAGTGTTAATCCAGATGTGGCATTTTCAACTGCTAGTCTTATAAAAGGATCTTAATATTTATACCCGTATGTTGTAGCATTTGCTTCATGATGGCTTGCTTATAGAGGTTCAATACAGTCTGTACTGGTTACTTGGTGAAGCTTTTTCTCTTAGTTTGAAAGGTGTTATTGCTGGTGTTTTCCCCAGAAAAATTCCTTTACTGGGGAAATCTGCAATTTTACAGTTCTGAATGATAATATTTATTATTTACACTTAAGTCAGAAACAGGCATGCGTTGTGTGAAGTGCTTATTTTCAAGAATTCCCACAGTATTTGGGAGCTTTTTGTGTTTTCCTTTCTGTAAGCAGTGAAGTTATCAGGGGGTTAAAAGATCACAGTGATTCTGTGCTAAGGCATCTGCAAAAACTTTCTAGCAGAGCCTAATAAAGCCCTGCCCCATTTGTGACATACCAAATCACATTCTCCTTGCCTGGTCTGACAACCACAGCTCTTAAACAGCTGCTGGGGTAATTTGCATAAAGGAGATTGTAAATGTCTCATTGGAACGCATGCAGCGCTATCCACCCAAAAACCACTGCCTGAACACCAGGAAAAGAAGATTGTAGTCATAAAAATTGTGGCTCTCATGATTTTAGATTATGGTCTCCACAGTCTTACAGCTTTTGCAAATACCAAGCTTTTGTTCAAAAAAAAAAGTTTCATTTACCGATACAGAACAATACAAACAGATGCCATGTTGCTCTCTTGACTCAGTCTAGCAGAAAATTGACTTCTGCAGAAAAGGTAGATGTTGACCCCTCCTCAGATTTTCACCCTAGTGATGAGTGAATTGGTCCAATTTAAACTATCTATACTAAAACTGGTTAAAAAAAAACTTTATGGTAGCGAAAGGGAAACAAAGGAAATGCAGAATAAAGTTAATTTAATAAGAGGATTCAATAAAGAGTAAACAATGCATAAGTTGATACAATATGTTAATTGTCTGCCTACATCTGCTATGTTTTATGATGCATATTTTCATAGAAATTAATATTAAAGCGGTACATATTTTCATGAAAATTAGAATTAAAAGGGATGTACTTGCAGAACTAGGGATTTTACAACATGGTAGGGATTGTCTTAATGCATTTCCTTAGTTTTAATGGTATAAGTTTAAATTGGAGCATTGAAGCATTGTTCTCTTTGTCTTGAAAGAACTTGAATGGAGTAGTTTGGCACGATGATGAAACTGTGTTGGTGTTATATACATAACTGTACAATAGGAAACCCATTAAGCTCTGCAGAGGTAGTGTCTGCTTCTGTTAAAGCCACTAGTTCATTGATATTCTCAACCAGAGCTCTGCCCAATTTCTAGTGCAAGTTGAGACTTTTTAGGTGGTGCCTCCTCTTTTTGAACACTTCCTCCAGTCTCAGTTCCTGGAAACACATTTCATGCAGTTACACCAGTCTCAGTTGCATCACCATCATAAGTAGAAAACAACTAGTAGCGATAGAGTAAGTTGTCATTCTCCTTTTACTCCAGTTTTTAATCATCCAGAGTGCATAAGTTTATTAACACCCAAGTCACCTATATCTTTGCAATTAAAAGTTTACTTACTAACTCAGTTTCCTATAATCAAAAGTTTTGTATATATCTGTGCAATGACACAGTGGACAGCAATTGTTTCAATGCTGTTGAGTTTTAATATTCATTATAAACACTGAATTAATTTTATAGTCAAAAGGTTGTACAAGAGGGATATGTTTGAAAAAAACTAACAAAGTGAACACTTTTGCCTTGTGTAAATTCCAAGTGGTTTAGAAAAAGTTTATCAAATCATTTGAAAGATTTGACAAGTCTCTTTGTTTAGCAAGATATTTAAGACAATGATAGTACATCAGTAGTGCAAGTTCAACATTGGTAGACATCTTGTCTGACTTCAACAATAAAAATGTATTTTAAAATAAATTTAACATTGGACTTTAATAAGATTCGCCATTGGTACCTCATGAATTTTTCTGAGGTCCTACTACTACACATACTTTCATCACTTGGTTGTGGTTACTGAAAAATGCAGGAAATATGTAACTGAAGATACATGCTTCGTTTACTCAGACTGCTACGTACTCATATGTTACAGCTCATAATGGTGTAACTGGCTAATGATGTAGCAAAACAAGGTGTGTAAATAGTAACAAAATCCTTACAGAAGTAACTATTATGATTGAAGAGGTATGCAGGTTTTCATGAGCACAAGCCTTTTTTCAATTCTAAAGTAGAACTACCATATTGAAAAGCCAGTTTTTAGATAAGGTTATTGCTCTGAGTTAAAGTAGTATCAGCTAATCAATCTGAAAAGTATTTGAATACAATACATCTCAAGTGTGAAGCTTGTAACAGGAAACAAATAAACATATAAATAAAAGATAATGCTGCAAGGATAGCCCACATCTGGAAAATTATTTTTAAATTCCTTGATCCAAGTTAGAGCTCTTGCTGAGTCAGCCTGCTTTGGGCAACAAAAGTTTGCTAAACTCTTCATGACCAAATCCTTTTCTGTATGAAAGTAAAATCCATAAATGATTTATTGGTAACAGCAACCCTTTGAAAGCAGGCGTGGAATCATATCACTAAGACTGTGGAATATTATCTGAGACAGTAAGAAAGTTGCTAATGATAGTTGGCAAGTGTTGTCACAGCCTGGTTTAGCTGACAGAGATGGATGCTACCCCTCAGAATATGCATTCTACCTGTCACAGCCAACTAAATACTCAATAGCATAATTTCCTTCAAATAAAATATCACATTCCAAGCAATCAGGAGCAAGAATCCAGTAGAGAAGGTGTGCCTAGAGGAAATGTTGAAATTATCAAGATTCAGTGAGTTCAGCTGTAAGATTACCTCTCTGTTCCCATTAACTGAAGGAAATTGTCAGTCTGGAGGGTGGTTTCCAGTGCTAGATGTTGTGTTGCATGGGATGATCCTTTGTTTAACAGACAAATGCATTTGGCTCCACTAGAATGGTTGTAGCACCAGGCATGTTTCTGGCTTCCTACCTTCCAGTCATGTTGTGCTTCATTGTTTTGGAACATAGAAGAGCATGGTCAGATAAATTAGCCTTTAGATACAACTATCTTCCAGCCCTTTCTTTTCATACCTTGACTTAGGGATCATTTATTGTGCTTCTGATCACATCCCTCCTTTCTGTCTGTTTCTCTTTCGAAACTCAGCAGCAGTCTGCTGAAGAGCCTACTTCCATTCATGGAAATCCTTCCTATGAGGTGTCCACCTCTTACCCTATGAGATGGACACCTCTCCTGTCTGCATTTGCCAATCATAGGAAAAGACAGAGGATTAGGATGTCAGGTCCATTTAATGCTGCCAAGAAACAATTCTGAAATGTCTCTTGTGTGCCTCTTTCATCAGCACTGAGTATTTGTAGCTTCGGAAAAATGTTTCTCTTCAGAAATAAGTTAAAATATAGTTTTAAGAAAAAAAATTCAAAGAATAAAGAGAGCAACAGAGTTCAAATTAGCACCGTTTTGAGAAGACTATTTCAACTGTGTAAATGTGCAGCAGATTTTCTGTTTCTGAAGCTGTGGACCATTGTAATAAAATAAGTGGCATTACTTTTGGAGCAGCATTCTTATATAGCCTCCCTCTGCACGAGATGCTAATTCTATAGTGCTTCCTACTCTTTTTAATAAGAACTAACTTGTTGCATCCCAGCTGTGGACAAGTTCAAAGTTGTCTTTGATTACAAACGTTTTGATTCTGAGTGGCCACACATTCTGGCCACAAAACAAAAGAACCATTAAAATAAGCATTGTTTTTAACAAACATTTTGTACTGTGAGAAGGCGGCTCATGAAATTGTTAGCTTATGTACCTGTCAGTTCAGCTGACCAGAGTGTCAGCAATGCTGCCCTGCAGTCCCTCTGCTGCTAGCTATACATTTCAAGCATGCAGTAATATGTAACTCATAGGTGTATAAAATCATAATAGAACATTTCATCATGTCTAAATAAGGATAGGTGTGTGCTCTCTGAATGGTTAACCATTGAAAACATTCAATACAAGGCATTTGACACTAATTTTACTGGTCAAATCTTCCTCTGAAAGAAGCCTGTGTTGACAAGCCATTTGCTAGGAGCCTTCTGCAGAGTGAGCCTGGCTTGATGGGTCGTCGCATAAGCTACTTGACATTTGTCCTCAGTCAGACCCATGCCACATGAAAAATTTACTCAGTCGAGGGGCTCCCAGGAATAAACAGTTCTCTAGTGTTGCTCACAGGGGACTCGGCAAGGTGAGCGGAACTTCAACTTGTCACGGATGCACTGTTCTGACAAACATAAGTAGATGCTAATGGCTAAATCGTGACAGAATAAAGTCCCTCAACCATATGGCTAATTGCCACAACAATATCTTCAGTGTTATTAATCAAGTTTTCATAGTGTGCCATGATAATTGGAATAATTAGAAACAGCGTAGGCATTGCTTGCCTCCGCCACACATACTGCAGACGGGGACGTGGAACAACCACAATTGCACTTTCTGTGCAGCGTTGTTTAATGCTTTCCTTTCCAGCAAATACTATAGTTAATTAATGAATTAGCAGTTTGCTACCAGAGTGTTTTACTGCTAGCAATCCTTCCGTAGGGTCACATAGGTAGCTAAATGAGACCACTAAGCCCCTTGTGCACCTCTTAAAAGATGCAGTGTTCCCATACTAATACAACTACACAGCACAGAACTCCACCAGATATAGGTACTTCGTTTCACAAATATTGGAATTCTTACTCTTGTAGCTAATACATAAAATTACTTGTTTGGAGCATGTATGAAAAGGATAAAATAACCTGAAATATGTTGTGGATTTTTTAACTGTTTACATGAAAGAAAGTGTTTGATAATGTCACCATAAACTTAAAGGAAAAAGAATTTAGCAAATGTCGATATACATGCATAAAATGAAAACTTCTACTTTTTTTTTTTTTTAAGTGGGAAAAACTGAAACTCTGGTTTAGTTGTATCTGTGTCTTAACATATCAATATTGCTAGATGTAAACAGTTACACCAATTATAAGTACCATACTTTTACTTGCCTTGATAATGGGATCAGCCTCCAACTTAGATTCTGCCTTAGATCTAAATTTATAAGTAAAGTGTCGATTCTAATTCTTTTATTTATGTTAAGCAGCTAGATCAACATTTTTTATGCTGCCTCTTGGAATAGCCTCACTCAATTCTTACATCAGAGGTATGACAGTAGGGAAAAATGCTTGGTTTTCCTCAGTGTGTACATCAACATGTAGTTGACTGGTCACTAAAACTGGCAGATTGATGATGATGACTCCCTTTGTTGGATATATGAAGGCATTTAGCTAGACTAATAGATTGAAATGGACTGCTGCGTGTATGGCCTCTGAACAGCTTCATAATTCAGTTTTAGAGCATACAATAGATATAATATTGTATTCAGTAATGATATAAATCTTCTCTCCTCATTTCAAAAACTAAATAAATTTCTTCTCTGCAGTGGAAAGCCACCAAGAGATTTGGAAATGTCCTGTACTTAATTGTAAAGAAATCTGCAGAAGTAACTTCTCAATTTGGGTAGGAAGTGAGAATTCCATCAATTTTAGGTGTATTTTTGAGTCTCAAAGGGAAAGGGTCTCTGAAATGTGTCTCACACCATGATGAGAATAAGAAGAAAAACCCAAATTCTCTCTGCACTGAGGGCTGCCATTGAGGTGATCTGGCCACTGCAGGCATTAGCTCCAAATGTGGAATTTCTAATAGAGTTACTTCATCTACAGAGCTGCTATAAAGCTGGGTGCTCCACTCATTCATGAAAAATACCCAAGAAAATTCTGGATGCACAGCAATGATTTAAATAAGTGGAATTAGAAGGAAAAAAAAGACTCAAGTGAATTGATAAACTGGTGGCGGTCAGAGGTATGTTGCCTAATTAACTTGAATACAATGTGTTTTTATAGGCAGATAGCTTCTGAAGAATTAAAATAAGTTTTATCTCCTGAAAGTTTTATTGTAATTTTTACTTAGCATACCAGAAAAAAGTTTATCTGTTACATCATTGCAATGCAGAGTTACAGAAAGGTGATTCAGTTGCAGATTTCATTTTTTAATGGATAAAAAGGCATTTTATTTAATAATCTCAGAGGTAGAAAATAAAAACAGAAGCTTGATAATATTTTATCACTACTTTCTTGTTTACTTCAAAGTTCTTGAAAAATTCTCTTTCTTCCTCTTATGTTAAAATAGACAGTTTTTAGATGACATCTTGTTCAAGTAGATTCTACAGAGACAAATAATAACTGGGAGATTTAATATTATGGATCAATGAAACATTGTAGGATTCCTATTCTAAAGAGACTGTACAAAAGTATTCGTGTACCTTTTAAAGCTACTGCATGCATCTTGAATCAATGGATAAAGCTATTAGCAAATTTATTTTATCATCTTAAGAACTGTGCTTCAATTACAACACTGAGAGTTGTTTTTCTAATATAATTTCTCCACTTTAAAACCAAATTTAATCATTGCTGTTTAAAGATGGAAAACTTGGGGGTTGGAGTTCCTAATTGCTAATAGCTGATATCAGTAGAAACTTCACTAATTTAGAAGTGCCTCTTTTGTTTCAATAGCTTTATTGCAGCAAATAGTGTTTAAAATCATTCACCTGTAATTATTTTTGTTAAAAAAAGAAAATGTTTTTGCTACTCTGCAGTGATTTTCCAAACAAACTGTACATGTATCATTAGTATTTAGTGCTGTAGGTTTGAATTACACAGATACAAGAGCAGTAAGAATTCAGTAGTCGCATCTTCGTGTTCTTATATTTTTTTCTTCTGAATGCATATTAGTCATTAAATTATGTCTTTATCAGGGACGAAGTGCCAGTGTCCTTGCACTTAATACTTTGTTGCTGACTTCAAAAGATTTTTTTATTGCAGATTATAACACTGCCCTTTGGTCATTCTAGTTTATCACTACTTTATCATACTAAATCTTGCGTTTTAAATCTGGGATTTTCATCCTTAATGAGCAGTCCTTGAGAGCAGCCCTGTGAAGAAGGACCTGGAGGTCTTGATAGATGAAAAACTTAACATGAGCCAGCAGTGTGCCCTTGTGGCTTGGAAGTCAAGTGGTATCTTGGGCTCCATCAAAAGAGGGGTGGCCAGCAGGGACAGGGAGGTGATTGTCCCCCTCTACTCTGCTCTTGTGAGGCCCCATCTGGAGTACTGTGTCCAAGAGCATAGCCACCAGTACAAAAAAGACAGGGAGACAGGGAGTTGGAGAGGGTCCAGAGGAGGGCCACGAATATGATCAGGGGACTGGAGCACCTCCCTTATGAAGACAGACTGAGGGAGCTGGGCTTGTTCAGACTGGAGAAAAGAAGGCTACGGGGTGACCTCATTGCATTTCAGTACCTAAAGGGAGCCTACAAAGAGAAAGGGTTGATAACAGCTGGACAAGGTTTTAAATTGAGGGAGGGGAGATTTAGGTTGGATGTCGGGGAGAAATTCTTTACAGAGAGAGTGGTGAGGTGCTGGAACAGGCTGCCCAGAGAGGTTGTAGATGCCCCGTCCATGGAGGTGTTCAAGGCCAGATTGGATGGGGCCCTGGGCAGCCTGGTCTGGTATTAAATGTGGAGTTTGGTGGCCCTGCCTATGGCAGGGGTGGTTGGAGATTCATGATCCTTGAGGTCCCTTCCAAACCTTGATTCTGTGATTGTGTTATTCTGTTGCTGCAGATAACAATAGGAATAGAACAGTTTTATTCGTCCTCCCCAGTAATGACCGGTCAGTAAATTGTTATATCCCAGTAACTTGATGTGATGTCTTTCATGCTTATACAAACATAGGTGTTGTGTATGTGAAATACTGAAATTGTTTTACGTTAAATTTAGGAGAAATGGAAAAGAAGCTAACCAACACCTTATAACAAGCTAAAACTGATAGAGGTTAGAACTGATAATGAAAGCAGTCGTGTTCTTAAAATGTATTATTGCATAATTACTGTTACAAATAAGTTTAGATTCAAGCTTTACCAGAAATTGACCGCTGTAAATTTTATGTGGGAACCATCAACAAAACCTGAAAATAGAACTACCTCTTTAAAAACAGTTTGAGTATGCAGAGAAACTAGAACTGTTCTAGAGAAAAAAAATCAAAAGAAAGTTGTCCATTTAATAAAGAGAAGGTGAGCCATTTTACATACAAGCTAAAAGCTTGTTTGAGTCAGTCATATTTACTGGAGCTTTAGACCAAGATCAGTCAAATACATTTCAAAATCATGACAGCAACCCAAGATTTTAAAGTTCATTGTTCTGAATTCCTACCTTTATCAAACAATCACTGAAGCAAAATTATATTATATATATCCAGAATTTTGGAGTAACACGCAACCAAGATTCAAATGCAACAAATAACCAGATATCCGGGTTTCTCCAGTGGTTTACTAGTAACTGTGGGGTTTTTATTTTTGCTTATGGGGTCACTGGAGCCTAGCAAGGAGCGGCTGGCTGCTTATGACAATCTTTTGGTGTATATTATGAATGCATTTTTGCTGTATGATTTTATATATTACTAGCCTAACACTGCTCAGCAAGACTGAAAATAGTTGTATTAGAGAGGTAATGTACATAAAAATGAGATAGCAATACTGCTGGCATAATTCTTAAGTAGGATTGCTTTTTTTAGTATTAGTTCTTTCCATTTATACTGTTTCCATTTACTCAGTTGCCATTCAGTAACTGCGGAGTAGGAACATTCAGCGGAAGTTTAAAACCTGCAATACATTTTAGTGAGTACAGTCATTGATACTTTGTAAAAATGCTTGCTTTAAGTAAGTTCCTTCTCACTGAGGCATCATTGGAGAATGACATGACACTTGACATGGAGAAACATACGCTTTTGGATGGCTGTGTGAAGGAGCAAAATCCATAATTGTTGTCATCATTAAGTGGATTTCCAAACAGCAAAATAGGACCGTAACCATTCGTAATGATACAACAGGCTGGAACTGCATAAAAGAGGAAAACTATAGCACAAACATGAAGGGGGATTGGTGTCTCCCTGTCAGGAGCACTACGATGGCAGGTGCTACTGCAGGAGGTGGCTGCAGGTTGGCAGCAGCCGTATGTAACAGCAGCAGTCAAAGAAAGTCTGCAGCCAAGAGCAGCGCTGGTGGCTGAACAGGTCACCTAAAGTTAGTTAGATACTGGAGCAGAAAGCTACCCAAAGCAGGCTGGTACGTTCAGTATTTTTATCGTAATGTATTTGTAGCAATTTTAAGATTACTGCATAAAGACACAAAGGCATATTTTTCATTAAGTGCATCACCTGATTACCCTGCCCTAACCCAATCACCTGATATTTTCAAAATTTCACCTTTTGATTGAACTCACCCCTCTCCCTTTGGGCTCACATTGGCAACCAGCAAACCAGGGACCATTTCTGGTACTGAATGTCCCTCTGTTGAGGGCGCTTTTGCTGTGCATTTGTAGCTGTGATTGCTGTTCTCATCCATACAAGCGCTCCGAGCCCCACTGCAGCAGTGGAATCCCTGTGGCAGGAGATGGCCAGCCTGTTGCTAACAGCCTGCCCAGCATCCCACACAGGAGTCCTGAGGTGGGAAATACAGGTGTTTGAGCACAGAGCACAGGCACTGGCTCTGCCCAGAGTAGTACTCGCTGCTTGGCGCTGAACTGTTAAATTCTTGATCCACCATAGAGCTTTAAATTCTTTAGAATGTTGTTGTTCAGCGTCCTTTTTCCATATCTTATTTTTATAAAAGCAGATCACAGCCGAAGTCTGTGCTGCTACCCTTTCTCCTAAATTATTGACCGTGACTTTCCATAGTAAATTGTGATGGCTACAAATGTTTGCTTGAACATAATTCATGGCAGAGCTTAAAGAGACAGAGCCTACGTGTAATTTTCTCAGTCAGTAAACAACTGATGTTAATTTTGGCATTTCTCAGCTTTTGAGTGCTTAGTTTTGATAAGATGGTGTTTCTTTCAATACTTGATCCATTGAATTAATTTTCTTATTTAAAGAAAGCAGCAAAACTTGTACTGAAAAAGAAGATTTCCTGCAAAATACTACTGACCCTCTCCTTCTCCAGAGGACTTCCCCTCCTGAGCCCTGCAGGCAATGGAAACCAGATTGCAGCATCCTCCTCCAGTGCAGCATTGAGTGGTGCCAACCATGGCAAGGGGTGGCGCTGTAGGGGGCAGCACACACCAGTGCCATTTCCTACACAGGGCATTGGGGTGAGAAGGGCGGGAGGGTGAATTCTGCACAGGCATGGCAGTGGTGTGAGTTAGGAAGAGAACATGCTTGTGGATACCTGCATTCTACTAAGCTTGCATCAACTGAGGAGGCATCGAATGTGGGCATTTTTATTTGTTTTTAATATGCACTGCAAAAGGAAATACCAGAGACATTATTATTTTCACTTCAGATCTTAGCAAACTGTTTGGGGAAAAAAAAAATTAGCACGGGCAGAATTATTTTTTTTACTGAATTAAAAAAATCAAGCCATGAGTAGAGGCTTAGGTTGCGAATTGTACTGAATACTAAATTTAACAAAAGCATATCTGGCTGAAAACAGACTCTTACAGTAGAAGGTTTTAGGCAACTTATTGACAAACACTGGTTTCTGCACAAAATCATTCACAAGTATCTGCAGAATGGACGCGGAGCAGCTGCATGTCCCAGGCCATGCCTGGCCTCTCCTGGCATGGTGGTTTATCAGACTCCTGCTGATTTCCTGGTGCTGCTTTGTTCTTATAAAAGGACAAACTATGTCCCTACTAAGCTCTCTGAAATGCTTTGTGTGGAACCATTTCTTACTTATTGTTTTTAAGAATTCTTTCCGAAAAGACAGAGAAGGTAACCGGCTACATATATGCAACAGAAAAGCTGTCTGTAGTTAAAGTAAGTTAATTTTATCAAGGCTTGGAGAATAGTCTGGTAAGTCCCAGTCAGTATGGTTGTGATTTTAGTTAAAACTGGTGAAGCTGGATCATTGCCTTGTTTAATGGCTTTACTAGAGCACAGTTTTCTCCTGCTTTCTCTGTATGTAAGGCCATTAATGAATCATTATCTATTGTCAGCAATTACTGATGTCTTGAGAATATTGTTTTAATTATATAGAAATTAAAAGTAGAAGATACAGTTACATATGCTATAGTGTAGGTGGTAGAACCTTGTTATATTATGGCTTTAAAGAATCTGTGCTTTTGCAGATTTTAATGGCTGAGGGTGTCTGGTAAAATATGAATTATTGTATGATAGCACATGATAAAAGATATACTAGTGTGCGCCTCACAGTCTGCAGGTGTAACAGATGTAAGGCAAGATTAACAGGACAGAACAATAATTAAACCACAGACAGCAATCTCAGAAAAAAAAAAAAAAGCTTTCCGTGTCCAATGCAATTATTAAGTGTTTCTGAAATTCTCTGCAAATATTTATAAAAGCAATAGAAATGTGTTCATTTGAAAGAGCTTTTCAGTACAGACACTTACTTTAAGGAATTAAGAACCTTTTTTTGGAATATAAAAGCTGACTGAAGTCCTGTGATAGCATGGTTCATAAGCAATACAGTCCTTGGTTTATTGATGCTAAGAGCTAAACACTGCTAAAGAAAATGAGAGAGCAATTAGTATATATGCATTTAGAACAGTGAGTTGCATACTCCCTTTAGGACAGGAGCATTCAAATAATTAACGATAATATTATGGTTGCAAAAGGAAGTCCAGTTGTTCTTTGGCAGCCTACATCTGTGAAACATGATACCTCTGGGGACTGAGAATTAATTTTCCCAGGAGAAAGTGTAAAAGCAGGAGAAAAAAAAAAGAATGACTTCTGCTTGAGCAGAATAAACCTGCATCTACAAACGATTAACACTGCATAATGAAGTAGTAAAGAAGCAAAAGAGATTTCTAATAAAAGACTAATAACAAATCCCATTACACGACGGTGTATTTTTTCCCTTGAAGTGTATTAGATGGCTAGCAAAGCTTCTGCGTGAGAACTGGTTAGTTGCAGGCAAAGTCAGCTAGAATGCTTCAAGCTTAGCTCTAATTCTGTTCCTAACAGTTTGTTTAACATTAAAGTTGTGGTTTTACAGGTGGGAGAGGTTGTTAATGGAAGCAATAGGCTTCACACAGAGTTTGGGTAATGTTTGTGTCACTGTAGGGTAATAGTCTCCTGTGGGCTAGACACTGTAGGGTAACATGCTGCTATGTGGTAAAGGCCCCTAGCTACAGCTGACATGGTATTAAATGTACACAGATCACTCCAAAAGTAATGCCTCTATTTATTCCCATGGAAAATACAGCAGATACAAAGAGTACAGTAGCACTCTTTTATAGAACTAATTATCAGCTACAAAAGACTATTTTTCAACGCAGTCGGCACCATTATCTGTACATTTTCATCAGCAACAGACAAGAGGCTGCTTGCCATGCTTTACAAGAATTTGCACCAGCAGCAGTAGCTCGCTATTGCCACTGCTGAAACACAACCCAGTGCTTCACTGTGCTCACATCCACTGTTTGATCTGCGTAAATATTAAGCAAGCATCGATGAATGTCAACGGGTGCCATTTTTTCTGCATGGAGGCACTCAGTTCCACACCTTTGCTTCATGCACACTTCCATGTCAGACGCTGCTCTGTCACACTGCCCCTCTGCTGCCATCTGTTGCACAGCAACAAAATGCAAGGGAGTATTGGTGGGAAGATTCAGCCTCTCCTGCCGCACTTCCAACGTCCTCTGATGTTGTGGGCCAACATGGTTAAATAAGATGCATCACTTTCAGAGCAGCCCTTGTAATAGATAAGTCCTGCATTTTGTTAACTGGTCTTCTGACTTTGCATTCTGCAGCCTGAAAATATGTCCTTCTAGGGAAAGGGTTTGATCAGAGAAGCAAATACCAGAGTTTTGGTTTTGTCGTAGCTAATATTGTGGCTGTTATAATTACTATGCTAAAAGAAGTTACAAGAGCTTAGAACGTAAATGTTGGATGTGAAGATAATAAGAATTAGATAAGACTGTTTTTTGAAATTGCTTATTTTCAATTTTAAGAGGGAACGTTCTTGCTGGGAATAATACTCTGTGCAGTGATCTCTATGTCTGTAACATGGACATTTTTATGGGTTATATACACAATGGCAGAGCATATAATAGTTTCAATGAACAAAACTTCAATTAACAAAACAGTAGCTTTCAGTCTCTATTGAGAGTACAGATTGTCACCTCACCTGACATGCTGAGATCCATTTATGCAGCAGTGAACTTTTATTACCAGAAAAAAAAAATTAAAAAATAATTTAAAAAATAATTAAAAAAAAACCATAGATGCCTTAAAACAACAAGTTCTGGTACAAAAGTGGTTAAACACAATTCCTCAAAAGTGAAACTAATCTTCATGAAATTTCCAGTTGCCTTTTTGGAAAGTTTTGTGAATTTTATAGAATGACTCAATTTGCTTAGCAGAAATTCACAATCAGTCTGTTTTTGTCACTGAGTAAACAGATTCTGCATTGAGTAGAAATTTGCATATCCCAGCTATGAACGTAATTCATTATTTTTAAGTCCATTTTATAATAATTATTCTAGGATTGATGTACTAACTCCTTCGCAGCTTTTACAATTGCAACCTTAGATAATTCTTGCTAGCTAAAAAGATACCAAAGTAATGGTTCTGTTTTGGAATAGGAAAGGGAAGTGCCTGTCTCGAGGTCAGCAAGTAGGCCAGTGTAAGGGCCAGAACTGCGTATGAGAAAGCTTGAGAAATTTTCTTCTGCATCTCAGTCTTCTAGTCTCAAGCAAATGTTGCCTTAGTCAGACAGATTTTCCCCTTTTTCTATGAAAACAGCAGAGGTATGATCAGGACTTAATGCTGTAGTCTACTAGCAGATTATCACTAAATCTGGTAAAGATTTAAATTATGTTTAGTCAAAAAAGAATCTGTAGCGTATTTTTCATGGATCTGCAAACACTGCTTTCGAAAAGGGAGCAAGGCTCTTCAGAGCAAGTGTGGGCTGATCCATTTTCACTGTTGTTTATCATCTGCCTTCAATTGGCTCTCACTTGCCGGAGGTTTTCAGGGCTTTTAGAAACCACTGGCTTCATGCAGCTTCCCTGTTCCAGGCCATTCTTGCATGACATGGTCTTACTTCCATCTTCAAAGAATATCACATCAATTGCTCAAAAAAACAGTATGTGGAATTGGTGTGATATTTCTTTTAAGGTTAACCTATGTAAGAGTAATCAGTAAACCACTACAGTCAGTACCGTATTGCTTCCCTTAATGTAAATACAATAATATTTCCAAAAACACAATTAAGTAACTCTCATATACCTTCCGAATTTGCAAAATTTGCTGGTAAAACACTTTGTATTGTAGCTGATCCTGTGGTATATATACTGCCTTCCCAATATTTGTCAAAATGCAAGGGTGCAACTCACGTCTTTTCTTTTTTTCAGGCGGTGGGTAAGGCTGCTCTTTGGACGTGAATTCCCACTCCAGGACCTTCTTGTTGTCTGGGACGCTCTATTTGCTGACAGTATCACCCTGAATTTAGTTGACTACATTTTTGTAGCCATGTTGTTATATATTAGAGATGCCTGTGAGTATCACTTTTCTCATGATCTTTTAAGAATGCCAACCTATTTTTCGCAGAAAAAAAGGGCTCAAGAAATGCTAAATTTCATTGTGATTTTTTTAACAAACTGAAAATACTTTTAGATGCCATGAAAGGAGCCATTTGTTTTCAGATGCAGTCTGCTGTGTTTACGAAATAAATTGTATCTGAGAGTTAAATGCAGGTTTGTTTTCTGGGTAGTTCTGTGTTTTTCTATGGAGTTGCAGACTGTGTGTGGGAAGTGACTCAGGTATGTATAGAGCTCCACCTTCTGACAAAGCTGATGAATTGAGTAAAGCCTCTGATGCTGGAGATGCATCTTTTGCTGTTCTGTGAAAATGCATAAGACAGTGACTCATAATTTTCCAGGTTATATCTTGGAGGAAATCTGTGTGCAAAGATGAGTAACAATTACAAAATACTTGTATTTTATCCAAGAGTGGTGTCTTCAAAAAACTGATTATTTCTTTTTATTGTATTTAATCATACATGAAACTATGTGTTAAGGTGAGTTCTTAAAGGCTGCTGATGAGCAAAAAATACATGAAGGTGAGCTAAAGGAAATCCCAAAAATGTCACTAGTGTATGTAACTGTGAATGAGAGGAAGAAGATATATTATTTAAAAGATTTGTACTTATGCCTCATCATATTTTGCAGAGAATTCTATGTATGAGTTTGCCGCAGCAAAGTATGTGTTTTGCAGTCAGATGCATGTCTGTCATTAAATATATGAATTCTTTAGCATGCTGTTCAGTGTTAATTATATACAATCTGTAAATTTTAGCTTCTAACAAGGTCACATATTTGACACAATTTTGTATTCTAGGACACATAAAGTTTTCAGCTTCTGTGGTTCCTATTTTAGGGTCCAATCTTGAAAATATAACATGCATTTACTTTGCACATACTGTCATTTCATTGCCTGCCATAGAACTTCATGTGGGTTTTTTTTTGTTGCCTTTTAATAAACGTTTAGCATATAGAGCTGCTTTACATTCTTCTAAAAGAAGTGGATGCTTAATTCAGCAAAGAGATTTCAAAACAAATAGTTCTGTTTCAGGATTATCTAATTCCAAATCATTATGTCTGAAATTTCAATCTCCTTTATGCAGTAAACTGAAATAATCCTTAAAATTTTGGTATAGTTATATGATGCAGATACATGTAAAAATTTTTCTTAACATCAGCATTTTATTTTGTGCCATCATTTCTCTTTAAAAACACTTTAGAAATATATCTGTAAGCACTCTGTCTCTCCTAGAGGAGAGAAGATTGTTTTGGAGTTGTTTTGTTTTGCTTTCTCGTGCTGACACACAAGTATCAGTATGAGGTAACTAAAAAAGTAAGCTAAAAATGTATTCCAGGCATCGGTATGAAATCAGTCTCCCTCTTTTCTCTGAAATCCCAGCTTTAATAAATAAAGTAGCAAATGGCTTTAACAGTGAGTACATTTGCTTGGATGGTAGGCAAAGATATCTCATCAGGACAGCTAATATTGTTTCTTTCCATAGTTGGATTTAATCAGTTACTCTAAGCTTAGTAGGTTGGGGAAACAAAAAATACCCTATCAGAAGTGTTGTAAAGTTGAATATATTGTTAACTTCAAAATCAGAGATTTCTTGACTTTATAAAAGTCAACTTTCCTTACCTATCTGTAAAGATTTTTGTTTCTGTTTTCCCTTTCATTTTTATTAATATTTGAGCTGAGGTGGAGTTCAAAGTTCTGTTGTAACATTTTTAAAAACATTCTCAAATAAGTTTCTAAAAACTTCATTCACTAAAAGGAAATGTTAGCTCAAAATCCACCATGATATTGATCTTCTATAAATAAACCGTCTGTAAACTTTCAATTTAAAAACACTAAAAGAATGAAAATAGCAATGTAAATCTTAAGAAATTATGTTACAAAAAATATCAAACATAAGCCATAATAATAATAAATTACTGAAAGCGTTTGAGAGTTTAAAAGTGATGCAGATGCTTTTCTACCAGCACAGTGGGAACTGGGGAAGAAGTAGCTGGTTTAGGAATTGCTGGATCTTTTTTGGTTTTCTTATTGTATTGACAAGGACATGGTTTTAAGAAAGTAGCTTATCTGCTATATATTTCTTTTTTATTATTATTATATTTTAAAATTCTGTTACACAAGTTATGTCTTATTTAATGAGAGTGTAATGTTTTGATTGCTCGATTACTGTGCATACACAAAACATAGTTGAAATGACTTGATTGTTTTAAAGACTGCCGATATGTAGTGATGTATACAGCCGTTCTGTGAACAGCTCTGTTCTGTTTAACGTCTGTATCCATGCAGAGCTTTATTCTTGCAGTGGTAATCCTCACAAACCAAGTGTCCAGTCATGTACCAAACTACTGGTGAGTTTTAATAAATTATTTCCTTAGATTCTTTGGAAGAAAAACACCTTTGTTTAAAAGTGTGTCAAATCTAAATGAGTGTGTTACTGATTTTTCACTGATATGGACTGAACATGAGCAGTTAGTTGTTCATGAAATCAGAATGGAAAGGAGAGCTCAGTGCAAAGAATGTGTATGTATTTTATATACTTACCTTCCCTTCAAGAATCTAATTTTGACTGATGAGTGTTTGAATAAGTATACTTCTATCACATTCCCACTTGATAAGAAAGACTAGTTATGAGCATTATTAGCATATACTTTTTCTTACCTAAAAGCACCCTGAATATTTTAAGAGAAATAAAGGAACCATAGCCTCTTCTTAGAGGAGTTGATTTGTTATTTTTGTTATAGTGCAAGATGTTCACATAATCTATGTTTAACTCAATTTAGGTCTACTAAATAGAACATAGCAATGCGTGAAGCAGCAGGGGAAAGTAGTCACACCATTCCTGGGTTAGGAAGTCATCTTCATACAGGATTGGCAGCATCAGACGTGAAACTCTGAACAAATGACAGGTGGCAGTAAATTAGGGCTTGATTGAGGACAAGTACAGTTAGTTTTCCACTTTTTTGACTGGTGCTTGCATCCAATAATGGTTATTGGACCAATAGTGAAAAGTCAGTCTTTATAAAGCAGAGAAGAGAAAGCAACTTAATGTTCCTCTGGGCACTGCGTAGCAAATATTAATCAAAAGGCAATAAGGTTGCTTTTTCTATCACAGGAGTTTCTCTGCTGCTTTCCCTAGAAATACCAATCACATTTTTCTCTGGCAAAGTGATAACTGGTTTTCACAGTGTGAGTTGAATCCAGATGTGACTCTTGCAAAGATGTTGAGTGAAGGACAAGCACAGAGTGGCAACCATCAAGCTTATATGACAAAGCAGTAGATGGTCTTTCACCCTGTGCAGTAGCACCAATCCAGCTATGGCTGAGCCAGGAGAAATTGGTATTGTAGAGTCTTCCTCCAGAAACTTCGTCCTGGGTTTGATTCTCAGAAATCCTTTTAACTCTTCATTTACAGAAAAGGGTTGGTTGGATTTTTTATCTGCTATTTTCTGCATCATTTTTAAGAACATTTGCCACTTCCTTTGATAATATCAAACGTTTTGTCCTTAAAAGCCAAAGATAGTTCACTCTTGAAATGAAGAAGGATACCAATAGGTGTTTCAGCAAAGTAATCCCTTTAACCCAATATTATCCAGCAAATAGAGCACTAGCAGTGATATTCTTTTCTGCAACAATTTCTACATGAAAAAGGAAGAGCTGAATGTATGAGAAAATCCCTAACAATAAAATAGAAGTTAGCAGGCCTTCCTCATTAAGGTCCGAGTTTTTTAAACATATCAGTGGTGGCAAGGATTCATTTTAAAACTGATCTTTTAGGGAGCATAGGGGACTAAGTTGGTGACATAAAAGTTGTTGGGTTTTTTTTTTTAAATTGTTCAATTGTTTCTCTATTCTACATTTCAAAAAATTAATAGAGTAAGTGCCTTCTGTTTGAAAGTATCAGTTTTTGTCAGGGTTCAAGTCTGTGCTATTAAAAAAAATCAGATTTTTTAATATTTAATTTTCTCTGTATCAGTGCGACAGCAAATAACTCTTCCAGGACGAATAAAGGAAGAATAATTTAATCAATTTTCCGTTGCAAAATAGAACATGTACTGATGTGTTCAAAACAGAAATGTATTGATTTTAATACCTGTCATTTATAAAAGTACGCATAATGTGCTATCCATTGTCAGTATTTTTATTTGCTTTGGTAAAAAGGTATAATCATAACTGTAGTACAGTATCTGAAATTTGATTTACACGGGAGAATTGGATTGGTTGTGTAATATGTGTTGCTGGTATTATGCTCCTCTGAAAGATCTCTGACTGAGACCATTGTATTGTGTTCATTATGCCACTCTGTGACTTCAAGAAGAAAAAAACAGGTACCTGAATATGAACAAGAAAAACAAAGGATAGGAAAAGAACAGGCAGAACAGATAAAGAATGAGTAGGATAAGTGAGTGCTTTACAAATGAAAGCAGATGTATGAAATTACAAGCTGTCGGATCAGCAACGGAAATGAAGATGATAAAGTGGTTCCCTACACAGATTATAATTATTCATTTTGCCCAGTCCTGCATCTTTTCCCCGTAATCCTCTTGTTGAGGGAGGAAAGGTATGGGAGGATATGAAGCTTATTCACATGAAAGAAAAAAGTGTAAAGCATTTAAATCTCTCTGTCCACAGAACAATCATTTATTTTGCCTTTTATTGATTCAAAATAAGTCTATGTTTACAGGATCTTTTCTGGTGTGGAAGCCTGATTAGAAGTATTTCTTGTTACAACTAAAGTTCTCAGAATAGTAGTCTGTTAAAAATTTCATTATAATTATTAGCGTTTGAGTCTGTCTTTATATTGCACAGTGCAAGCACCAGTAACAGGCATTGCTTTGACAGCTGTGGCAGATGGATTGCCTGGATTTAGATGGTGCAAAAGAAATGAAGTAGTTTACACAGACCTGCCTGAAAAGATGTCTTTAATAATTGCACTCATAATGAGATTGATTTGGAAAAAAAAAAAAAAAAAAAAAAAAAAAAAAAGAAAGAAACAGAAGATGACAGTGACAAGCAAAGAACTGTATAGAATATACTTAGCTTCATATAAAATCAACTTCCTAAAAATTTCCAAATAAGTAAAAAATTCTTCTTAATGTTAACAGTGTATTTTCATTCTAAGTATTTCTGAAATGCAAATCTAACCTTTTCCCTTTGTACTTAACATTCCATAAAAAGTTTTTTGATTTACTAGAAAACAGGGAGTTGTTTACCTCAGTTTATATTTGCATATGAATGTGCGAGTACATGTGTGAGTGCGTATATCTGTCTATGTGCATAAGAATACGATAAAATATATTTCAGCAAAGAATTATCAGAACGGGGAAAAGTTACCATATAAGCAGGACCTCACATATTAACACCTCTGGATATAACATCCGCAAGTGAGTGGTTGAAAAGCCAGTGTCCACTTTAGGTTTTGTACCTCCACTGACAGTATTTCCCCCACCTCCACTGGCTCTGGCTGAGTTTCCATGCACACCTTACAAAGAAGTGTCTAAATTTAGGCACCTAAATCTGGAAGTGAATCCTAATATAAAGGTCTATGAAATACAGTCAATCGTAGATTTAATGATAATGCAACTTTTTTTTACCCTAATGATATTGGATGAAGTGTAAGTCAAAGGGAGTGGTAATACAGTATACAGTATCATCTTTTAGTCTGAGCTCTGCTTGAATTTGGAGAGTCTTTGTGAGGGAAAAGGCAGCTACATTTGAACTGTCATGAATTTACAGGGAATAACATAATAATATTTTGCTTTTTTCACTTTCATTGTAGTGATATCAAGTAATTATCAGACCTGTCTGGGACTTCTGATGCATTACCCTCCTATTGGAGACGTTCACTCCCTTATCCTAAGAGCACTTTTCCTTCGAGATCCAAAGGTGAGAGGCTGGATCTGTAAACATGGGAAATGAATTTCTTTAATAGAATGTTCTGAATGCTATGACATTAATAACAACTTATATTTTGATGGGTAGACTATAGTTTTACGTTTCTTTTTCCTTGACAAGCTGAAGAAGGGGGCTGATAAACAAGAATGAAATAAAGTTTCTTTACTCTTAAAAGAATTCCATCCTATTAATGCATTAAACTTCTACAGGAGCTCAGGTAAGTGCAGGTGTTTATGCTCCTTTGCTTGGTATTCTGCACAGACGTATTTCATCAGAGTACACTTTTGAGGGAAACTGGTATTTTATATATTAATCCTAGTAACTAAAAACTTTTTTTTGAGATGTCTACAGATGAATCACTGTTAATCCTTAAAACACTGCCCGCGTACAATATATAATATGTTATGTGATGACTTTCAATTAAAAATGAGTATCTATTGTTAACAACCTGAAAAGATTCACAGAAATAAAAAATATAAATTTATAAATTTAAAGTTTGTGATACACTCAACTATATTACAAAATCGATTAACTATTTGCTGATTTAGAAGGGCATGCATATGTATATGGTTATTATACATGTTCAGTATCCGCAATATAGTAGACAAAGTGTGTGAGGCAAAGTCGCACTTCATATTCTTTTCAATATTCAGATTTTTGGCAGACAGCAGAATTTGTGCTACTGGTTTTGAACTGTCTTTGAGCACGTCCCATTAGTAAGCTGCCAGTGTAAAGTTTGATTCCCCTCATCTCCTGATTCAAGTCACCTTTGAAAGTGAAAAATTCAGCACTTCTGCACTCTGACTGTTTTCTGCAAAATTTCATTCAATACCAATGTTTACACTTTTGTGGATTAAGAAAAAAATTGTCTCTTTGTTTCTGTATCAGTTTTTTGCAGAAATCAGCTTTCTTTACAGCTGCTTTCTTTACAGCTGTTTTCTTCACTCCTCTCGGGCACAAAGATTTCTTTCATGACGAGAAATATATCATCTTTTAAGTGTGTAAGAAAGTTTTTAATGTTAGATCTCAAGAATTTTTCTTAAGATTTAGGCAGCAGTCTGTGAAATCAAACTGCCAGCATTTATTTAAGCACTTCATGAGCAAAACAAGATAGAACTATTTTTTAAAGGAAAGACGTAGAGGGAGGGAAATTGTGCTGAGATATTGTGCTCAATCCGTACGTAATCTGCTGTTTAGCAAAGGAATATGTTAAAAGGAAGAAAAATTACTAATTATTCAACTGTCTTCCAAAGTATCCTAGGCAGTATACAAGCTATACAACCAGCAAAATGGACCAAAGTAAGCCTCCGGTATCCTATGAAATAAGTTTGATCACTGTTCTGCTTCTCACTCTCTTTTCTGAAGCAGAGTGAAATTGTCAGGCTCATAAGACCTTGGCATCCTAATAATTCACATTCTCAGATGTGCCTAAAATCACTTTCAGAGAAATGATGGGTGTAGGACCTTATTGTGTCTTTCAGATAGTTCTCCCTTCAGTCAGGTGAATAAGCCGTTAACACTCTTTTGTGCAAATGTTCCTCCTTTCTGAGCTCTACTTAGCTGTTTGGGAAATACTCTAAAGATTAGAAAGCTAGGATTTCCGCAGAATAGAGAGCCCAAAGGAATTCATAGCTGCTTCTCATTTTACATTGGGTTTTTGGGTTGAGACTATATTAACAAGTTTGGACTTCCTTTAATAAGGAAGGAAGGTTTTCTATTCAAAAGGATTTCTCTAAATGAAAAATTACCTTCTGGTCAGAGAGGGAAGTACATTTCCAATGCAGTAACAAGTACCTGTGGTTTTTTTTTAATCTTTCTCGAGATGTAATTTAAAGTTTCACTTATGTGTCTCTAAGCATATGCTGGTTTAACCCAACATATTTCTGAAATGGGAGTCTGTCTACTGTGGCTTGTTATTCTGTGTGGTCCAAGAACTACTTATAAACATTTTCCCAGTCTGTCAAAATTTTTCATTAGTGAGAATGAAAGGGAAGACTCAACAAGACATCATGGGTGCTGCAGGAGTTAAAAATCAGTACACGGATTATGTACCTGTGTAAGTGGGAAAATTAGAATACCTTTTTTTTGTTTTCTGCATAAAGATAATTCAGTTTGCCTTTATTCCCTGAGCAGATAAAAGGAGATTGCAAAAAAAGACAAGGAGATTTTAGTCAGTAGTGTAACTTGTAAGCGATGATTAGCAAATTCGTTGCTTAATGATTTTTCTTCCTTCTTTGATGTTTTCCTGCGCATTTCTCCATCAACCACTTCTAGCTTCTAATGGGAAATTACATTTAGTTTGGTGCAATTTCCATCTTTTGAGCCAGAACTGAATTGTTCTGTATTGTATATCTTCCAGGATTTTGCTTGATTTTTAATGTGTGAAGTGGGATATTGTTGCATAGTCCAGTGGCTTATTTCATTATTTGTTGAACATAACAAGTATGTTAAGTGTCATTCCAAATATCTGAGGCAAGTTTGCTCTCTGCGCCTTGGAGCTTGGATTCGCGGCTAGGCAGGAAATGCAGTAGAGGAATCATGGATAGGTGTAAATAGCAATCTGCCTTTTAAAGGTTTGTTAGTAAATGTTATCTTTGGGTGATGGCACAAACATAAAACTGAGAGGTTTTTTTGAGAAGTAGGTCTCTCATAGGTTGTGAGGTAGTTCATGTGGACTTCTTCATGTGGCATTCCTGTCCATAGCTTCTGATTCTGAAGATAATCAGAAATTGCTCCTCTGATACAGTCTGTTATTTCTGCTTCTGTTTTCTTCATCTGTCATAACCGATAACTTCACCTTACTTATTTGCCTTGTAGATTATCAGGAAAGGTAAACTGTGGCTTAATGGACCCAGCATTTTTTGTTTGCTGCATTGCAATGCAGACCTCGCTAGGAGAAAACCTAATTATCAGAAGAAAATGAGACCATTTTTTTTCTTACAGATGAACAAATAACATTTCCTGACCTTCTGTGGAATCAAACTTCACCAGAAATCTTAGCAAAATCCAGTAATAACTGTAGTATGAAATGTTTTGTACTTGCCCTTACAGCAGCTCTGCTTTTGACTTAGTGGACCCTGGTTGGCAGTTGGGCTAGGAGGACATTCCCAGTTCTACATCCTCAGTCTATTCCAGTACCATTGAAAGGAAATACAGAGTTATATAATAGCTGGAACCAAGTAAACACACCTGTCTCTGATAGATGGGCTGAAAGACTGATTTTATAGCTTTGAGTATGGGTCAGTGTACAACAATTGAATTTAATCTCAATTAATGAAAATCTCAAATCAGAATTGTTGTCTTCAGATAGGGTGATATTGTTATCCTGCTTAGCAGAGTTTGTTTCACATCTCTACTCTTTGAACAGGTCATTACCTCAATTATTTATATGAAAGTTAGTTCTGTGAAATTACAGTCCTTTCAAATCTTGAAGTCGAGCTCCTCATGAAGGAATGGAGTTTTGTAAGTATGCTTATGTGAAATGAGAAAATAAAGCTAGGTTTTTTTCTGAAGGTATATATCTCTGTATTTAATATTCCATTATATATTTTCAATTTTTTTCCACATATCTAAACCATTGAGTACTGTTAATTTTCAAAGCAAAATCTGCAAAATTAAGAAGTAGATATACAGAGATAGGGCAGCAGAAAAATATAGTGATTAAAAAACATAGTTCTAACTAAAGTTGTTCAAATAAAAAAAAATTAAAAAACCCAATTAGAAACAAAAGTCATAGAAAATGTGAACATATTGTGTTCCTTAAATAACCAGATGTTCTTTCCTTCCTGAAGGCAGCCAGGGCTAGGAATAAAAGGTTTAAAACTATTGTTTTAAGTTAACTGTGAATTTTGCAAATCTGTTTTCACCCTTTAGCAAATAAAATTCTAATACAGCAACATAAGCAAAGTAATTTTCATCTTTGGGTGTGCTTATTTCTATGTTGTTCTGTGTTGAAGCGTTAACCTTATCACAATGACTTATTACAAATCTAAAGCACAACGCAGAATATTTCCATTTCACATTACATACTAAGAGCCTGACAACCATCCTTTGTCTGAAAGTGTACTGTATTCTTAGTATTTTGTCAAATATGTTTGCTTTCAGATATTTTAACATAGTGAATTACACTGTCAAACAAGCTTGTTAGGAGTTTTATTCAATGGAGACACTGCTTATCATAAGCCATTGATTTTAAAAAGAGAGAAAGAAAGGGGCTGTATTTGGTCAGTGGAAATTGTTACTTGTGCTAGTAATATTATTATTACTGCTGCTGCTATTTTTTCAACACTGTATTTTGAGGTATTTGCTGACATTGAAAATGGTGACAGAAGTTTTACAGAGTATTAAATTCTAAGTAAACCCATGACATTTAAAATAAGTTGTATTACCTCATCATGACTGAAGTTACAGGGACTGACAGAAAACTTAAGCAACAATTTATGGTTATGATCATTCTATAATGATCAGTCAGAGAAATTTACATTCCAGTTTTTAACACTTCAAAATCTGAGCAGTAAATGACAAGGGGGAAACATATTACTGAAATTTTGAACTGAACTCTTTCTTTGTGCATGAATTTTCAGCTGAATTTTCTTCTTAAGTAGCTGCCACCGTCTCAGAGTTTTCTCCAAGCTAGTTTCATGTGCCTGAAAGGCTGTTGAGTTTCACTTTCTTCTTCAGATGGATCCTTTTCTATACACTCATTAACTGAGGTGCTGCTGCAGAGCTGCAACTGGCCTTTGAAAGCTGCCGTTATGTCAGTGTTGTTTGTTTCACTGTTTGTGGCAGGAGAAAAACAGGTTTGAGGTTGTTTTGTTTGTTTGTTAGCATTGTTTATGCAATCTGGCATTAATTACCTCTCTTTAATGACCAGATTTCAGCCAATCAGAAGTTAGAATCTGGCAGGTTTTGGACATTAGCAGCTCATTAATTTCTACCAACTCAGAAAGGAACTGCATTAGTCCATTTTGTCAGAGTACCAAAAGAAGGGAGGGCTGAACAAATGATTTATTTTCCCTTTTTCTTTTTTTTTTCTTCTTTTTTTTTTCCTATCATAAAGAACGTGACTTATTTTTCAGGAGATTCACAACAATACATCAGGAGTTTGAGGAGGTTGAGTCAGCCTGGGATGATGAGTATCTCAAAGTAATGTGAGGTGCTGATATGAGTAAGGTCAGCTGTGCTTTTAATGAGAGTCACTTTCACAGGGACTGTGACTGGTAAAGGAAATGATATGTTGCAGTACAGTTTAATACGTGTCTTTTCATTTTGGAGGAGAGAATTAGGAGAAACAGACAAATGCATTTTCTTTTAGTGATTCAGTGGCATTACACAGTGAACTTCTGTTTCCCTTAATGTCTGAAAGATTAAAGTCTTGGATGTTTAATAGATAGATCTTAATGAAAATGTGTCAGGATCTGGTTTTACAACCACATTATGTTCCTTGTGGTGAACCTAAGTATTCTGATGGTCTTATTTCCCAATTTGCAGCTACAAGGTTAAATATAATTTAAATACTTCCTTTTGAATAAATGGAGATTTTTTCTTTAACTGCATGGTAGGCTTTCTAATGAAGGCCTATACAACTTCAGTACTGCATATATTTTATATATTTATTAACTTACTCTTTCTGCTCTTGAATTCAGAAAGTTTTGCTTTCCATTTGAAAAGTTATTGTGTTTCATTAAAAGAATAAAATATGACAAGCAGCTATGAGTTTAATGATAAATTACTTGGTATAACTGTTGCTATAGTACCACATAAAAATAGTTTACCGTGGATTAAAAATCCTCTTTGTTTTTGTACAGTTGTTTGAAAACCTGTTCCCATTGTACCTATGTTTTTTAAAATACAAAAAAAAACTTTTGTGTTCAGTACTCATAGTACAGTAACTTTTTCATCCGTCTCAATGTTAATTCATAGAGTCATAGAATCATTAGGGTTGGGAAAGACCTCTGTGATCATCTAGGCAGACTGTTCACCTATCTCCAATATTGCCCACTAAACTATGCCCCTAAGTACTACGTCTGTCCTTTCCTTGAACACGTCCAGGGGCCGTGTCTCCACCACTTCCCTGGGCAGCCTATTGCAGTAACTCACTGCTCTTTCAGATAATAATTTTTTCCTAATATCCAACTTCAACGTCCCGTGACACAACTTGTGAGTACTCCTTCCAACCTCCTTTCAGGGAGTTGTAGAGAGCAATAAAGTCTTTCCTGAGTCTCCTCCAGACTGAACAATCCCAGTTCCTTCAGCCTCTCCCCATAAAATTTGTGTTCCGGACCACCTACCAGCTTTGTTGCCCTTCTCAGGGCAACAATCCAACTGCAATCTCTCTATATTCCAATCTCTCCAAAAAAGTTAACCATTTAATCAACCCACTATGAAATAGGCACTATCTTCAAAGTACCATGTATGTCGTAAGTAATGCTTTCAGAAAAAAATTCCTGGAAAGTAAGTAGTTCATTAGTCATTTGTGCATGAGAAATCCTTCAAAGTCTTCCTTGTTCTTCAATTTCATACATAACATAGTAGTCATCACTCTAAGGAGAAAGCTGGTATTTTCAATTGCCAAAGACATTGCTGGTTAAAGCATCACTCTCTTGTTAGTGTTGTATACAGAGGCCAGTTATGTAGATAAGAACGCACAAGTATTATATTAATTCAAGTTAAACAACCATTGCTCTTAAATGTATGGAAAAAATTGAGGGAAATAATGCAAGACAAAGCTAAGTTTCGTTACAGTGACATGTCTCGTAGTTGAGCTGTGTTACAGATAAGATGATGCAGAAATAAAGCACTCATCCCAGCTATACGTAGGGCCAAGTGAACACCACTGCAATCTACTTCTGAAAATGAAAATATATTCAGCAAGGAGGGCATGTTCATGTAGTTGTTTTCACTGGTGATGCCAGCTGCTGGTCTGGAGGACAGTGAGGATGATGGTGGTATGCTTGGCAATTTCTGTGCCCATAGGAAGTGTATAATCTTTCACAGGAGACACCAAAAGGTGAGTCAGAAACTACTGTTTCTGCCATTGACTGGAATTCAAGCAAATACATGGTCATGCTGTATAGAATAGCAAGTAACAGCCATTATTCTATAAATAATCATGGCAGTTGCTGGTCAGTCAGCACAACCAATTGCAAACATGAGGGGGAAAAAAGTGTATTTTTTAATCTTCTTTTCAGATTTCATAAATAGCTCTTTTATGAAGGAGTCTTCTCTGTTAGCAACAGAAAGCAAGAGCTGTGACAACATCATGTTCATCCAGAGGGCTGACGGAGGAAAAATTTGGAAATGGGAAAGGAATTGTTCTTCTGTGTCGATAAGTGTTGCCGTTAATATTCACTGCGAATTCATACGCTCAGTCATGTATTATAAAAATCTTTTCAAAAGACAGGTTGGAAGAGAAAGTTCTATTTGGAAGCTGAAATTTCAAATAGTTCCTTCTCTTTGAGCAAAGCAATACCCTTAGTAGCAAAGTAAAAGCAATTCCGATTATATTTTATGTTAAAGTAAGGAATAGAAGCGTTTTAAGCTCTTAATTACTCTTGTTACCAATAAAACTTACTGCACGTGAATTTCTTGGGGCTGCTTCTTTCAGATGATTGGTTTGCTTCTGTTTAAAAAGTCGTATGAAGCTACTGACCCTCTCCTAAAGAGTAATGATATATCTATAAAATTACCACATTAAAATGTATTTAACAGTGTTAGAGAGAGGTGATTATGGTTCTTGTGTGCAAACTGACAATTCAATTAATCACTTCTAGTTTGCAAGGTAGTTTGTCAAAAGGAAGCACTTAAAGCACTCTGACTCTACCTAATCAAAAGTTCTCTGTATCATAATTTGTTTCTTTGACTAAAATTGCAAAACACAAGCTGTGAGTTATATAAAAATGGATTCATAATCTTCCAATAATCTATGGAAGATTAGCTACTGAGTCATATCTAGTCAAGTAGGATGGAATTTAAGTTCAATCTCTTCTGATATAAATATGGATATATTGATGGTGTATTGACACAGCTTATGTTATTAATTGTCCTGTACAAAAGTTATTTGATTGAATCTGTTTGTATTGTAAAACACTTCTAAAAGAACAAAATATTTTCAAGATAGAAGTGCAAATGGTGTAGACTCTCCTTTGCCAACAGTTTTTATGGAAAATTAGATTTAGAGAATTAAGGTAAGTTTCTTGGTCTTTCTTAGGAAGCAGAGTGGTAAAAATGGCTCTCCCGTGCCCCCTCATTGCTGGAATCACAAAATGAAACAAATTGCTTATCCCACAGCACCAGGAACTTAGCAAGTCCCTTCTGTTTTAGAGGAAAGGACACCAATGTTGTATTCCTTCTATGGTGTTGTGTGCATGAGGCTCTTTGAAAAAGCCTTCTTCACTCCCTAGGGGACTGGTTTCAAGTGCTTTGCTTGGCATCTTATGCATAGAACATAAATTATTCAGTTTCTTTTCCATGTGGCAGATGTAACCAAAGAAACTTTTTTTTTTTTTTTTTTTTTTTTTTTTTCAGGTGTGTGAGATTTGTGTACAAGCATGTGTCTGGAAGACATAATACTGAAAGTGCGGTTAACAAGGGTTTTATCGGTATAAGCCTAGGATAACTGCATTCCTCACAAAACCATCAGTGAGTTACGCAGGTTGTCCAAAACGAGTGCCAATAAAACCATAATATGGTAGCTTTTCTGTACATAAAGATGTCATATTTTAAATATCATAATTTGGAACATTCCAGGGTTTAAAGCAAGGCTCACTGTGTGTTCTCTTGAAAAGCCTGGATCTTTCCTCCACAGTTGTAAAACTCTTGTTCTAACCACACGGGGCTGCAAGATGCCAGTGTGTAAATCTGTCATGGGGTAGGGCTGAGCGCTGTCAGATTTATATCTCACTATTTAGTTAATTTATTTCTTAAAACCTAGGGTTCGGTTGAAAAGTAGATGATGATTAAGAGGCAGATTTAAAAGGTACTTAAGTGATTCTGTTTATGCAAGACAGGGATTTTAAGCAGGTTATGAACTTGAGCATTGGCAAGTTGGAGTCTTTTTGTATGGAATATCAATAAAAGCTGATATGGATTGATTTGGTCTACCAAATGCAATACAGTGTAAAATGATAAATGGAAAAAAAAAACAAACAGGCTTTTGAGTGAGTTAGGACAGGGATCTTAAACAGGCAACTAGAAATTTCTTTCAGTCAAGTCACTGAAGTATTTTTAAATCTCGCTTGTCATTTCTTCATTTCTATATCTCTTGTCATAGAATGCCCATGTGAGAGAAAGTATGTGTACATGATGTTAAAAACAGACCATAATGCACAGTATTTAAAATATCATCCTGGTATTTGAATTTTCTAGTTGCCAGGGGGATGAAGGGCTGTCACGGAACAAAACTGGAGATAATTTATTTCAGATTGATCAGAGTTCGGGGGTTTCTTCCTGCCTTGACTCAATTAGCAGAATTTTTTCCTTGTCAGTTCTTTCTGCGATTTTTTCTTATTTCAGAAATTTCTCCCTAATTTTTCTTCATAAGCAATTAAATATGATAATTCTTCATGCTGTTATTGCATTGTAAATAACAAGTTCTGCGACTGAGACCCACAGCATCTTTCTGAAAAATGTAAACAGGAAGTATTATTCCCAGTTTGAGAATTATGGTGTTTCTGTGCCAAAGTCAGTATTAGTGTACAGATCTCCTGACTCCTGTGATTAAAGAAAGTTCTTTGTTACTTCTGTGCATGATATTTTCCATGCTGTTCTACTATCATATCTAGGGCTGATAAATGCAGACTGTCAGCCTATGTCTTGGATAATATTTAACCATTGGCATTGAACCACTTTAAAATTGGCACATTATGTCCTCTAATGCCTCAGTTGTTTGGTTCTTTCTAGAAAGTACTTAACTCTGTGGTTTGTAGGTGGGTGATAGAGTACCTTTTGTGCTTCAACAAATTGTTCATTCCAGAGAATCAATAGCTAGGAGGAGAAAGATGAGAGTTTTGTTTTGGGAGTGGCATATGCTTTGGGTGCTCTAGAGTTTGGGATGGCTTTACGGTTAGTATACGAAATATTTTGTCCTGTTTATGTAATGTGAAGCTATTGCTTATACCCTGTAAGTCAAGTCTTCGAGTGGAGTCAGATTCTTGGATAACTGACAAACAAATAAAAAGAGGAAAAGTTAAATTCTCACTGCAGCTAGGCTATTAAGTAATCATTAGTATGCAGTTCATATTAATTATCTGTGAATTATCAGTGAAAAACTGCTGCAGAACTGAACAAAATGCGAAGATGCTTATCCATGTCTAAGTTGCTGTATTCTACCTCTGTTCCCTGACCAATTTTTCCCTTCTTTTTGTCTCTTTTATTTAAGAAACAAGTACAGGTGATGTAAGTAGAAAAGGTATAGCTTTGCAGACCCCTTCATCGTTACTGAATGTAGGGTCAGGTGTTCCTCCAAATTCAATTAGAAACAAATGAAAGGGGAAAAAAATAATTTTAATACAGAAATATTTAGCCTGTGTGAGGATTATAAAAAAAATAATATTCTACTGTAAGTAAAGAAGAGAAAAAGGAACAAAGTGTCTCCTTAAAAATATATTTTAAATAAAAAAGGCAACATTTGATCTTTCTTTTTTTTTGTATATGTTTAGTTCAGTTTGTTTTTTGTTCTAGGCTTAAAATATTATTCATTTAGAAGAAAAAAAAAGAAAAGATGTGTAAGCATTTGTTTAATATACTGAGAGAAACTGCTTAAAAAAAAAAAAAAAAAGAAAAGTCCCGTTTGGCTCTGGTGAGATAATTATTTCAGCGAGACTATTGCTGTGCGGATGTGTAATTCACCGTTGCTGTTCTGTTTGTTTTTTCCTCTGTTACATGTAGGTTATCTGGTTTCAGATACAATCTATTAAGTGGAGTATTTTTCAGTAGTTGAGGTTTTCCCACCTGTCTACCCTAAAACACCTGCAACATATGTTTGTGTAACCCTGCGATGCTCTGTGTTTTGGGCCCCGGGAAATTCCCCCAGAGCTTTCTGCTTATAAACAGCTGAGCAATTCATTTCTCTAATGACAAGTGCTTTTCCCTCGGCATTGAGGCAATAGCATGTTCAACTGAAATAAGCCTCATTTTTCATCAGACATATTGAAAATCTTTTTTCATTGTTGTCTCTCTTATTCCGGGCCTTCCGATTTTGTGCAGAATTAGATTAGATTTTTTTTTTTTTTTCTGTTAATATGCAAGAAAGGGTGAAAAGGAAACACCTAGACAAAGAAAATAACGTTGAATACAATCCTCCGCTGGCTCCTGCATGGAAGCTTCTGCAAATAACGTGTATTCAAATGGTTAAATGTTACGTTACAGCATAGTGTGGTTTCCCCAGTGCACTGCAAGAGCAGTGTGCCCATGAATGGTTTCGCACAGCTCTGTGGACAATCTTATGCAGTATGTCCCTGGAGGCCCATAATGGAAGGGGCAATACTGGAGATTTTAAGTGTACAAAGCACAGCCCCTCACAGATGGGAGTTTTGAGAGTTTTTCAGCAGTTTCTGCGAGTTTAAGGAATTCCTACTGCATTCCGTGGGATTCTGACCCTGTCCTCAGCTCCTTCACCTGGGAAAAGAGTGGGTATGGGTATGGGTATGGGTATGGGTATGGGTATGGGTATGGGT
>NW_024884711.1:13933896-14031787 GCF_019232065.1 Centrocercus urophasianus
TGGGTATGGGTATGGGTATGGGTATGGGTATGGGTATGGGTATGGGTGAACTCCAGCCCTTCTCCCATAAAGCAATGCAGAAGGTCCCCAGCAACTTCCCACTAGCTTTATGTGTGTTTGGAGAAGTACATTTACAACCTCTAAATAAGGCTCTGTATTCTAATATTAGGATGGAGTCCGGTGTACCTAAAATACCTGATGAAACATACTTAGATATCTTTTCAATTGGAGCTGTGGCTAATACATGCTTAAAAGACATACAAAAAAACTATACATGTATGTTGTTTTGAAAACTTTGAAGTCCAAAACTGCACTTGTGCCTACATGCGCTTCTGTGTCTGTATTTAGTGTGTGATTCTTCTAAAAGTATGAATGTGGCTGTTTCCACCACTTTAAGCTTACTTTAGGTAGAAATGTAAGAACAGAAGAATTATAAAGCCAGCAGACTGCTACCAAAGATGGGTGTGGGAAGAGGGATTTGTAGTACTGGCACAGGCAGCTTTTCTCTAGTATTTCTGCACTGTTTCCCTTAGAAAGGAAAAAAAAAACTGAATGTGTTAATCTGTTTAATGCCCTCATGCAATTTATTAGGAGATTTCAACAATTTAGTAATTTGAAGGGTTGATTTCACTGTCATTTAAACAAGACTTTCCTCTTAAGGAAAAATATTTCATCTGAGGAATTTGTCAAAATAATTACATAAATTGGGGAATAAAAAGGAAAAGTTTACTAGCCTAAGTAATTAAAAATATAAATAGTATCATTCTAAATTGCAGTATGTAAGGAAAAGGATGCAGTTTCTGTGAATATTTTAGACAACAAAGCTATGTTTTGCAGTAAATAAATTTGTTTAATCTTCTTTTCTAATATATGGCATGTAATGTAGAGGGTAGCTGAAACTGCATGTTTAGATGGGAATTAATGGAAAATTCATAAGGAAGTGATGTAACTGCAGGTTTTTGTTTCTTATATTTAACCTAATGACTTGATTAAAATATACAATTTAAAGGTTAATAACAATAATAACATAATATATACTAATTTATATTATTAATAATATATAGTAATGCAATAATATAATAATATAAATATCATAAACCTCATAAAGTCATATTTTTTTGCTCCCTAAGGTGCTATTTTCAGAACTTTTAACATTTCTGTGGTAGTACTGAGCAGATACTGATCTGCTAACATGTATGTCAGATGTTTGTGTTGATTTGTTTTTAATACTGTATTTTCCTATATGGATAACTTCACTGTGTTACAAAATGGTTTTCAGCAGCAGCTTGGTATTCACTGCCTTGCATTTCTAATGTTTTTCCAGTATCATTTTTTTTTGAAGGCATTTTTTTCACTGCATGTAATAGTAATTTAAACTGCCTCTTCCTTTGAAATCTTTAAACCTCATAGGAATTTAAATAGTCCCTTGTGAAAGTAATGCCTGAGCCTCATTCATATATTCGAGTTAGCTCATTATTCCTATTAATGTCTTTAAATGCTTAGATAGTAGATCAGCCTTTCGTGTCTTGAATTACTCATCATTTCTGCATAAATATGTTTCAAGAAACTGTTCATATGATCTTTTCCTCTTTTAAACAGTTTTCTGTTTATTTGTTTGTTTGTTTGTGGGGTGGCAGATAGCAAATTCCACCAGTTTTGCAAAGTTTAGAATAAATATCGAGTTACTGGTCACATTGCAAAACAAAGTAGCAACTGGTAATGTGAGTTTTTCAAAGGGCTTCCCTTGGAATTAGAAGTACTATCTATTCTATTGATCTTGTGTTCATGCACCTTGTGGAAATGGGCATCAAGTCACATGAAGGAAAGTTATTTAATTCACAGGAGAAAAGTTACACTGATTGCTTGCAGAGTAGTCACAGAACCATCAGTTATCCTCCTCACGTCAGTTTGGATTTGATTATCATAGAAATGCATTGAATTACCAAAGTAGAGCAATAGTAACTAAAGCTGATTCATTGTTATTGCTGTCAGTTGATGAGGACTGACTTACAAGCCGTATGAATGGGTAGAGTTATGCAAATATTGTTTTTATATCAAGGGAAGAAAAATGTACAGCACCCATTACAATGTGGGTGGTAGAATAGATGAGAATGTTTTTAATGCTTGTCTAATAGCTTTTAGTTTTGTTTCGTTTTGAACATTACAAACAGGATATATTTTTAAATTGTTTAATGTGTTTCCAAATAAAGGAAACGAGACCTGTCATACGAGATTAAGTCTGGCTACTTGAAGGAATCTGGAAATTCCCAGCTTTAAGTTTGACCCCAGAAATTATCCTGGCCTTTGATACCTACCACCTCCTTACATACTCCTGTCTCCTATTGTGCACATGCAGTAGTTTGGTCTTTAAAATGCAACTATACCTCTTCCAAAAATAAGAAGGCTTTTGAGGAAAGAAGTTTATCTGAAGTTCCATGGGGAAAGGAGGGAGATGGATACTACAGCATAAAATGAAATTAGGAGATTTAGGACACAGTGTGTGAATGTATATTAGTGTGTGAATAACTCCATGAAGAATGTAATGTGCTTTCAACTGTGAACAACTATTTCAGACAGGTCATTGCATAGTTCATTAAAACTGTATTTACTATTAACAAGAGTTAAGAAGGCAGATCAGAATGTAAGGGAACAGCCTACGGATGATCAAATCTTTGAAGCAAATAATCAGAAAGTGTTTACATGTGTTTTAGGCAGTATATTTGATCATTGCAGTGAATTTCTCCTCTAATTCATGCTTGCGTATGCAGGGACTCTGTAAGTCTCTGCTGGTTTTGGGTTGAACCATATGCATGTAATTTTTACTTTAAAATATTTCCATTAAAATAATAACTTCCAAATATCATCCTTCAGGTTACACTAGTTCAGTCAGAACTCTTTATGCAAGTACTGCATTCACGCCTCTTTACGTAGTCATCGAAATACCATCTCCAGAGGTGTTTTCACAAGTACTGGAGGCAGTGGGCTCCAGTTTTATTGTGACAGACACTTTTGAATAGCTTCTGCTTTTCAGTATCAATTACAAAAATGTTGTTACAGGAGAACTGTGCTTTCTTTGTAGCCTCAGTTTTGGGTAGGGAGAAATTTAGAGAGAGAAAGTCTCTGCGTGCCATCTAGTGGCAGTGCTCGGCCAGTCTTGCTTCTTTACTTAAGATTCGCACTTGTATGCAGTTATTGCAATATGTAAGCGCTGCTTTGTCCTCAGTGTTATCATTTTATTTAAAATCACGTCATTTTAGCCTAGAGATGGTAGCATTCTGCACCTGAGATAAAGGAATAAATTACATCTGTGTCTGAACTTTGCCCTACAGTACTTCTGCTTTACTTAGAAGTGCTATCACAGCAGCCAGCAGTGCCTTCCTCATGTGAAACTGATTTCTGTTAGTGAGGAGAGGGCTTGCCACTAACATTCGGTATTATTCTAAGGTTTTTAAAGCTGCATTTTATGTAACTAGCATTACTGCCCTTAGAAAACAAGATCTTGAGAAAATAAATTATGCTTTAAATTTGTAATCTTTAATAAACAAATTTCTTGTCTCGACTTTAAATCTTTCAGAAAAAAAAAAAAAAAGATCCATTACAGTATGCATTCTTTGAAGGATACATAATGCAATTTTTTTTTCAATTTTTTTTTAGAAAAATCCAAGACCAGTGACTCATCAGTTCCAACAAAATTTAGATTATTACAAAGCGCGTGGAGCAGACTTGATGAATAAAACTCGGTAAGCTATTTCTGAAGGTGTTTTCACTGAACTAATATATTACATAAATAAAATGTTTCATAAGTCACTCATCCCAAATGAGAGTTACATAAGCAGTGCTAAAATTGTGTGTTTAGTCCATGACATTTATTTTGAATCTTTCCCTTTCTTTTAAGAAAAATTAAGGTTACATGATAATTGGTCAGCTCACTGGCTTTTTGTTTTAAGGCTAAGTTACACAGTGGCACATTTTACTAAAAGCAGGGGGTAAAGCATTCAGCCAACATGAATTCTGTAGCTGAGCTACTTCCAACAGCGCATCTAATTCCAATCTGTAGTATCAATGTAACAGAAGCTATATGAGTTAACTAAATGTAAATCCAGTTTGAATTAATTTTTACTGAACCCTTCTGCAGCATCCCTTCCTCACTTTTTTTTTCAGAAATGGCTTCTATCAATACAATTCTGTCTATTGATGAATAGTCTAGTGGTACCCAGCATGATGGCCAAAGAGTCAGTGTTGGTGGCTGACACCTTGTCCTTGGTTGACAAAAAGTATTGCACTCTATCACATTTATTTAATTTTTAATGGTTTCAAGACTTTACAAAAAGAAAAAAGAAAAAAAAAAAAAAAAAAAAAAAAAAAGGAAAAAAGGAAAAATTAATAATTTGGAAATATCTAAAGAAAACACTTCAAAGATTTTTGGGGGAATAAAATCACAAATCCCAACCTAGAATGACACTTGTTGGAAACTTAAATTCTAAGGAAAGAAATGACCGTTAAATCTGTTGATTGTGCACAGGAGAAATTGCTTGGAATAGTTCACATAGGGGAGTAACTCAGAGAAATCTATCTCAGCACAGAACTATTTAGACTAGGTCAGACATGGTAAATATGGTCAAGATTGGACTAAAGAGAAAATAGGAAGATGTGACCTTAGGAGATGTTTCATCAGTGAGCAGAGAAATGGGTTAGATAAGCTGCCAGGTCTTTTTAATCTTTAATTCCACAGATTCAGTAATATATTTAAAATATCTTTACAACTCTCTAGCATGTATTGCTTATTTTGTCATAAATAAGACCTTTTAATCTGTCATATTCATAAATTTTTTCTCTCATCACTCATAATGGCTACTCTCTGAAGATAGAAATGCCTTTGCATAAGGCTTGCTTAAAACAAAACATTTTTGTCTTAGCAAAAAACTGCAGAGATTGAATCATCTTCCCACTGCTAGTTTAAAAATACACCATTCATAGTCAAGGTCAATGATGCTTATTGTGATGGAACAAAATTGTTTGCTTTGTAGATGGAATTCACTCTCCTTGATATTCATATTTTTAAACTGAGGCCTTACTTTTAAATGCATCTGCTGATAACTCTACAACATAATCAATCAGCATTTTTCTTGTAATTGTTGTGCACGTCTGGTACATTCAGATGGCTAAAATGTAGACATTGATCCATGTTTAATGGCTGTAATCATCCTTTGTGTTAATATATCAGACATTTAAACAGTAAGAATACATTGTTCTTCTTTTCCTGAACTTCACTGTAGATTTATATACCTTTTCCAGAGCTCTAACACCTTGCTATTGTTCATTTTCTGAAGCTGCAATTCAGAGAAATCACACACTGAATTTTACTTACGGATACTTTTGTTAAGACTACATCTCAACAAGTACTACATACAGCACCACTGTTCATTTTTCACTTACGTGTATGTGTTCTGAGCTGCTCTTTTAGCAGCTGTCTCAGATCAGAGCTCAGTCACATGAAGGTATTAGGAACTGCAGTGGCTGTACTTTCTACTTTTGAAACAATCATAAAACATTATTGCATATTGTTGTTGAAAGCATTTTTTTTTAATTTATATTTTGACCATAATGGCTTAGATAAGATGTTTGGTGTTTATTGTTATTGTTTAGTGCATTATCTTGAGAAATCTCTTTGAAACTATTTGAGAAATCCTATTAAACTCCCTTCTTATCTACATGTATGTCAAAGCAGCATGTTAAACAGCTTAGAAGGAAAACATTTTTTATTAAGGAATTTTTTTTATTTTTTTTTTTAAAGCAATAAGCTGATGGACACAAATACACAAGGAGACAGACCTTAAAGTCTTCATAATCTCAGCATTTTATTATAGTCTATTTGCTTCTTTACAAAAGCTTTGTCTCATGCATCCGTGGACCATCAGGATTCCAATGATGCAGTTAACTCAAAGCATCCAGTGGCTTTGCTGCTTTAGTAGCTTCTCAGAGAAAAAGATTTTCTTCTATTAAATACCAGGTTTTTTGCTGTCAGCATTTTTTCTTTTTTTACTGATTGTCTATGCTCCACACTTGCAGGCAAAAGAAACCTAGGACTCACTGTACAAGTCATTATTTTCTTTCTAAGGTGATAGTTCAGGTGAATTAGTGATATATAGCTCCTTAATTTGGCAGACAGTTTGAACAGACCAAAGGGGAAAACTGCTAGATATACTGATGCTAGGGTTCAGAATCTCAACAAAGTTATTACTGGCATGGCCCCTAAAATCAGTGATGTAATTCAATTAATTGCAGACTATTCATATTTGCTGGGTATCTGCTAAAGCAACATTTGATCTTTCTTCTTCCACCTTCTCAGCTACAGCCTGTTTTCTTTCTGGAATGAAGAAATGATTAAACAAAAATCCCTGTGCTGACAATTCTGATGCCACGTGTATGTCAAGGAATTAGAAAATCCATTGTCACTTCTTTAAGCATCCCTGCCTAGTTACGTGCAAGTGGTGGAACGTCCCTGCAGGTGTTCAGGAAACACATAGATTTGACACTGAGGGGAATGGTTTGGTGGGCATGCTGTTATGGGGTTGATGGTTGTACTTGATCTTAGAGGTCTTTTTCAACCTGAATCTTCCATATTCTGATTAATAACCAATTCTGCTAGGTAGTATCAGAGAAAAAAAAGTGGTAGTGATAAACAGAATAGCATTTTTTAAAAATCATTAAAAACATTCAGTTTGCTTTTGAAACCATTTGGGACTCATGCAGGGCCATTTTATAACAGCAAATACTCTTTTTTAATTTAATTTATCAGTCACTCTGAGATGACTACAGAAAGTCCTTTTGTAATATTAGCAACAGTAAAATGGGGACATACACAGACATCTGCAATCAGTAGCCAGAAATCGTTCCAGCTTCCATAAATTGGGAAGCAGCACCAGGAAGGGTTGAAGAGATACAGGAGACAAACTTTGATCCCCTTTTTGTTTCACTGCTACTCCTGAAAACTGTAACACGTTTTTTCTTCATCACTAGTCTAGAAGAGGATGCCCCCATCTCGTGATTCTGCGAACTCGCATACTTTCTCCTCTTTTCTCTCATTTTAATTTTTATCTATTCTTAGTCTAAAGAATGCAGCTGTTCCTATTTTCTAGTTATGTTCAGTATGTGTGTGTGTGATCATATTGTGTATCTGAAAAATACATATATATGAAGAGAAATAGGGAAATGATATGAAAAGAAAAAGCAAAATTACTTTTTCAGGTGTGTGCACAAGTTACAAATCACCTACATTAATTTATCTATAATTTGTTTTTAATTAAACTTCCCCAAAACATTCTGAGCTGCTTTTTTTTCCCAGTACAATGATTGCAGAGTCCTTAATTGAATGTATTTCTTCAACTATTTTAAAAACAGCTATTTATATCACCGGTGTGTAGCTCAGTAAAATAAAACTTCAGGAGTGGAAAGGTCTCTGTGACTGATATATTTCTGTACAGGGTATTTCAAGCATTAATAATATAAAACAGAAAAATACTGCATGAATGAATAGCAGTGGCATTACTGATCTCTGGGTTATGTGAACACCTCTACTGGGAATTAGAAGCTGCTTTGCCTCTTTATTTTAGATAGATTAAATGGTTTAGTAATTTCCTCATTCTTAATGTTGCATATAACTCAAGTGAATTAAGTATCCACTGTAGTTTCAAATAAAAGGTAACAGTGATAAGGATCGTGACCCAGTACATGTTATATTCTGAAGCCATTCTTCAGCCAAAACCACTTTTGCAATCAGGATTCCCTTTACAAAGCACTTGTCTAGAAATGGCTGGCATGGACAGAGGGTGACATTGGAGCAAAATTCAGCTAGCTTTGCCAACCTAAAATGCAGGCTGGTGGTTTTGTTTGTTTGAAGAATTGATTAAGTTTTAGTTATTTTAAACGTTTAAGAAAATTTAATCCAACAGAAATAAATATTATAGTAGTCTTGGAATAACAAGCGAAAAAGTCTTAATAATAAATTTTATAATGTTTCTGATACTTCAGAGCATGGATCGCTAGTTGACACTTTTTCACATCCTTTTTCATTTAAGAAGCCAAATTAAGGAAAGTGGAATAACTTGCCTGAGTTTTTCAGGAAGAAATGACCAAAAGAATTTGTCTGCCATTGGTTGGAAAAAACCCTCACTGTGTTGTCCCTGTGACTCCTGTGTATGTTTCATGGTAAAACACACTGTGATGCTCAGCACTTGGATTACCTTGGCTCCATTTCGGAAAACAGTGTGTGCATTCCTACACAGAATCATAGAATCAGAAAATTGCTTGGTTGGAAAAGACCTTAAACGTCATCAAGTGCAACCGCCATCTAACCATTTGTCTTGTTCTGCTTTCAGTGCCAGTGCTAAGGCTGCCCCACTGAACATCAACAAAGTCTCCAACAGCTTACTGAACTTTGGCCGAAAGCTGATAGCTCCGGCCATGGCTTCAGGTAGCACTGCAGGCCCCACTGCTGGGGCAGGTAGCTTCCCTCCAACAACAGTGCCTACCCGTGGGACAGCAGATGGCCCCCAGTACCACCAGCACCAGGCACAGCAGCAAAGAATGATGAAGTCGGAAAGCATGCCAGTCCAGCTGGGCAAAGGTAACAGCAAAAAATGCGGCAGTGCTACAGCAGGAGACGTCCTTTTATTGATGCAATAAGTTTGTATCTGGAGGGATTAGAAGAGACAGAATTTTGTTAAACAGGATGTTTGCAATGTAACATAGAATTAAATATAATGACAAGAAGGTGAAAATACTAGGAAGTTTTGAACCTTTAAAAATATTAACAAATGACTTAAGACATACCAGCAAACTCTAGTATTATTGTAAACATCTTCTTATACGTTAATTTTCCAGTCTTTTAAATGCACTATAATTTAACTGCAAGACTAATTTCATATCATTTTTTTTCAGGTTATTGGCAAAAATCCCATGCATAACAGTATTAGCTGACTATGAGTGCAGGATGTTAGATCAATTACAGAGTAATTCTTAACAAACAAAATCTTATTCCCTTTAGGAGTTGGAGAGCTTATTTCCGAAGCTACTTGACCAATAACATCTATTTGCCTTTTAATAATTTGTGATGCCCCCATGCACGTTCTCAGTTTGGTAAATACTACTTTTTGGAGCCTTTTTTTTATATTTCTCAAGGACGTTTTATTTGAACAGCAAAGTCAGCGAGCTCAGCTTTGGTATATATTTCCTACGGTCTGCTAGGCTCAAGGCATATTTCTGCTTTTCATCTTCAAATGCCTATGACAGCCTATGACAGCATGGTCTTTGAAAGGAATGTGTAGCACTCTACTTATGTGTGTATTGTTTCTAGTTGTAGATCATAATAAGTAATGGTTAAAAGTTTGAGGGCTGCCTGAGTTGCTGATTGCCCTGAACCATTGCGCCATATTTTTCACCAGATTTGGAAGTGTACAAGGAAGAAAATAACATTTCCATGGCTCAGACTGATGTTCTTTCTCTATCCCATGCCACCCTTTTTATCCAAAGTCAGTCCTTCCGTGATGCATCACATTCCCAGGAGGTACTGCGAGAACAGCATTTGGAGGTACAACTTTCCTCACAAAGCAGAGAGGTGCAAGCAGTTTTGTAAAGGCTACTACAGCAGCTTGGCAAAATGCAGATTTGTAGCTTTTCTCAGAATCATAGAAACATTTTAAAAATTGCTCCAGCACAGGTTTTGAAAGTCCCCATCACTGTGCAAATATGAAATCGAAGTGTGGTAATTTCTCTGCTGTGCAGTGACCTCATTTGATTTGTATTTACAAATGTTGTGTATGCTCCTGTTTGAATCCTTGATGCAAACCCTGCTTGTATCAAAGAAGGAAAGTTAGGTCTAGAAAGAAATTGTTTCCATAGCTCTGAATGGGCTCTTTGGTTTGCTTTTAAAAAAAAAAAAAAAGGCCACAGTAAAGTTGTCAGGTGCCCGACTTTATACCACTTCAGTTGAAAATTGATCAGGTGGTGATTTGCTTTTGCTTGCTTAATATGAAAAAACAGTAAAATTTGAAGCAGCTTATAGTAGTAGAATCATTTGTATCTTAATACTGAGCTAGCTAATAATGGGTGGCCTTGTTTATGCTTGTATACAGTAGCTACTTTGCTAAGTAATCAAGAAACTGACTTGCCAGTTTACATATAACAATCAGAATAAAAATTGTAGTTAGACTTTGGTGATCGTCATGCACAGACTGCGCACTTATTTCTGCATAGACAGAATATCCATTTTTGCTGCAACATGTCATATGTAATTTAAAGGCAACAAGTATATTGCCTGTAGCTGGACAGAAATTTGGAATGGTGGCAGCCAACTACAAGTGCCGACACACAGCACATAGTGTCTTCTGTATCGTGTCTTAAAAGTCAGTTTTAAAGTAAGATGATGGTATCTGTGCACCCAAGAAAGTGCTGTGGGCAGTGGGTCCACAGTGGGTGAGAGCATTTCTCAGTGGCTCTAAGCAAAGTGCTTCAGGGGACAGGGATTAGGACAGAAAAGTCCTTATTCTGCTCCTTCTGTTTGTGCTGAAGTACCTTCTGACTTTGTGCATTGGCTTCTATCAAACTGAATTCTGCTCTAGCTTTTGGATTTCTCAAAGCTGGTTGATGTGGTTTGTAACTATGAGGCTCCTAAGTTACAGACAAACTGTATCTAACTTTCAGATGTTCCATTCATCACCATGTTTTCAGCTCATCTTAGCCTTCAGGAGCTTAGTCATTTAGCTGAGGTAGGCAGAGGCAAGCATTTTGCATTTAAATTGATAAGTCATTTGCACTTCCAGTCTATGTACTACTCATAGATGCTTAGTTGGACAATGTAACCAAAAGACCAAAGTACTGTCAGTCTGACAGGGATCGAGTCAGTAGAGGAAATTATCAGTTTTTTCTCATCATATTAGTCCTTTCAGGTTTTAAATGCTCAAGTAGTGTTGATAATTTCAATTAATACATAAAATACAGTGAAATTTGAAGAGATTAAGTTCAGTGACTAATCTACTTTGAATTGTGAAGAAGTCATCGGTGGCAAAATGTCTTGAAGGGTGGCAAAATAATCCTATCCCAGCTTTTACAGCTGTGCTTTGGCACTGATAGCACTCACTTCTGTCACAAAGCTGCAGCAGTGAGGGATGTCGCTCATGCATCCATAAGTGCTGTGCTCAGTGTAAGGGATGGGTGTTTAATATCAATAAGAATTGTTTCTCATTTCAAAGTTTTTGCACTTGTTGAGTTTCTTTAAGAAAAACATGCATATGATTTAGAGAATGTACATGGAAAAAAACTAGACAGACAAAAAGTATCCTAATTGCAAGCCTGTTAATTCCAGATGAGTCTTCAACATTACAAATCACAGTTGAATGAAATATCCAGACACCTAATTGGAAAATCAGTTCCTTCTAATAATATATTAATCCCATTCAGTCTGTCCTCAGCACAGAAGGCCGGGTGTCATTGCTGATTACTTCTGTGAGGCAGCCTGCTAGTACAAAAGGGATTAAAATATTCCTTTGATCCTACACAGTGAAAAAATTCATAGGCACAAAGGTTAAATTAAAATCTAGAGTTCATTGGATTGTCAGCTGAGTTTGTGGTCATAAGAGACAAAATCAATGATAATGAAAAAAGCTGGGAAGAAAAAAAAGCAGAATTGTTGCCTTTAGTGTTTCACCAGATTCTTGAGTGTTCAGAAACTGTGCAGTCTTTCCCTACCAAACAGTACTGTGCTGCCAGAAAAAAAGAAAAAAGAAAAAAAAAAAAAAAAGAAAGAAAGAAAAAAAACAAGAAAGAAAGAAAGAAAGAAAAAGAGTCTTTCACTTCTTCCCTCACCGTGATACAGTTTTCCTTCCAGGTCCTTTTGTCTGTGAAACCAAAAAGGCTTTTCATTTGAGTGTCACTTTATCACAAGGACACATTAGAGGACTAATCTGAAGATGTTCTGCCAAAACTGTGATTGGCTATTTAAAGGATTTCCAGACTTTTTCTGTTTGTTTTTAAGAGTTGGTACTTCTGTTGTAGCATGAGTAGAATTTCCACAGTCACCTGATTTGCCCTAAAGAAATTATCTCCATCTTTAGAATTACTAACAAACTAGAAAAATGATTGTTTTTTCTGAAGGAAAAAAAGAGAAGTTGTCTGTATTGATAGCAGAATTCTAAATAAATAAATAAATAAAAATGAAATGAGATGCTGCATTAAAAAACGCTTGGAAAAAAAAACAAAAACAATTGCATATCCTTAGGTAATGATAACGTTTTTCTGACAGCATGAATATGATACTCCCCAATCAGCTTTTGCACAGGCAGTGTATAATGCAGCAATTGTTCAAATGTCCCCGTGGGATTTTGCCATAACGTCCCATCAGACGCTGCCAAGCCACGACTCAGACCGGAGTCTCACACTAACGTGTCTCTTTGCTTGGCAGGCGATGCCCCCGGTGGCGATGCTGCACTTCCCGGCCCTGCGCAGAACTCAACTGCGCTCCCAGGTACGGACCTGCAGCAGCATCCCAGGCTGAATCCTGTAGGATCCCTGGGATGCTCCATCCGTGGCGTCTCCATCCGCCTTCACTGCCATTGTCCATCCACCGAGCGGCACTGTTGTGTAGAAATTAAAACAGCAGCTCTGCTTCATCCGTCTCTCAGTGCTGTGTGTGGCCCACATTCCCCATACAAATCTGCACTTGCTTTGTATTTTGTTGTCCATCCCGCACTTGGTCATGGGGGGCAATGTGGCTACCAGTTTTTTCTTTTAGCTGTGTCACTTTCCTGTTGTTGTGTTTGAGGCGGTAATTTGAGCCAAACACTGATATTAATGCCATTAACCAAGGAGAAGCTTACTGGGCTTGCTGAGAAATAATAGCCCCACACATGTGTGTGATGAGGTGGTTTGAGTGAATGTTAAAAATGCTGGAAGCCTTTGTTGCCATTTTACTGTTAAAAAAAAAAAAAAAAAAAAAATTTAAAAAGAGAAAGAGAGGGGAAAAGAAAAAAAAAAAACTAAAAAAAAAAAAAAAAAAACTAATTTATCTGAAGTTAGAAGTTTTATGGAACTCATTATTTTTGCAAATTTTCATATTTTACATCCTGACTGTGGCAAATGCAGAGTAATAGATGAGCAGTTCTGAATAGTTTTGAATTATGGATTTTGCCTTATTCTGTTCTTCTTGGTAACTTTGCCCTTCATTCTCCTTATAACTATGAAAGTGATTCTTTTCCTCTTTCCAAATAGAGAGCGAGCCATTGGTTTTGTATGTCATTCTTGCATGTCTTCTTTGATTCTTCTTATATTTTCCTATACCTATGGAGGCAGAGGCCTGCAAAGTTCATGGTTATCTCCCTTCTAACTAAACTAAAACTTAGCAAGCTTGCTTTTCTTTCATTGTAAGTCTTCCCCACTCCTTTTGTCATCTTGTTTTCACTTTATTACAGATACTTATAATAGATCTCATTATATTTAAACTTTCTCTCTCCTTTTCAATATACTGCACTTCTCCACACCCTCTGCCCTGCTGACAATACAACACCACTACATCTGTGTATTTTAGAAATGGTTGTGAGTCAGTGTGTTTGTGACCCTAGTGTCAGCCACAGTAATCTTCAGCAACAGACAAGTAGAGAGCTGGTTTGAAGACAGCGCATGGAGGTTGCAGTGCTCCTTTTTGCCCCTAGAAGGGTGTGAATTTTTAGTGCAAGAGGCCCTGTGCATCATTACAGTGAAGTATTTATGGACTTTTGCAGACATATACATATTTTAAGACGTCTTATGCAATAATGTGTTCTGACCACTGCTATCAAGGGTCCTTAGCTTTTGATTCTGTATACCTCATAAGCATTTCTTTGATTTTCAATCTTGTGGTTTCTTCAACCTGATTCATTTTGGCTTTATGATCTTCTGGTATATGTTTATGTAGTCAGAAATTAGTTTAAGAACTCTTCTAATCTTTTAAGGAGGCATAATGCATTTATCTGTGATCATTAGAATAAGCATAAGAAAATGAGAGGTATGATGAAGTGATGATCTCAGTTTGCTGACTGAGCTGCTAAAGAAGAATGAGATGTGTTTAGCTGGTTACTAAATGAAGTTTCTTGTATCACATTATATATTTGGTTGTATACTGAGGGTAAGTGTTCTGTTCTGTTTTAGCTCTTTTTACTGAAGAGTACTCCAAAACTCTCTCAGATAATGGTGAGGTGGTGGCACAAGTTGACATTATATTGTACTTTCAAACTTACACAAAGGCTGCTAGTACCTTAAGAATTGGTGAATGCATAATACATCTTCAGAAGGGTTGTGGTGACTTCAGACAGCTGTCCTTGCTGTAGCTCCACTAAGATTCAGTGTTGGGAGAATCATAGGCAGTTTTCTTTTTGCACTAAGGAAAGTAGTTGCAATTGGTATGAATTGTCTTTCAGCCATCTTCTTATTTCTTAATCTTGATTACTCCTCTGAATTTTAGAAAAGCCTATTACAACACAAGAACTCTGCTTTATGACTGGCGGCACACTCTAATTCTTCATACATGCTGTTCTTTCTCTTGTGAAATTACTAATTGCATCCCCTGAATGATCCATGACACAGTGTAGTTCACATGGTTGGAGTCAGCATAAAAATTACATTTCCTGATTATCTGCTTAATTTCATCTAGTGTTACATTTATTTTTATATTTTTTATATTTTATAATCTATAAAAACTCTTGGTATTATATAAACAAATTCCCTCCTACAACAGTTTTTTCCTCCACAAAATCTCAACCATATATATTTTTTCTCTTATTTGGTTATGCAAATAGGTGCATACTCCATTTCTCTGAACTGTGATCCATTCTTGAAATGAAGCTTTTTAATAAACAGTATTTACCACAAGAATAGTTCTCTGTCTTTAAAATGTGGACCTTTTTCACTTAGAACTCGGAGACTGAATATAAAAAAAATTCTTACAAACCATTTTTTCCATCATTTTACCAAGTTGCATTGTATCTTGTGAGTGAGTTCCTCAAATGTATTTAAAGCACCCGTCTCTTGATGATATCTGTGAAATTTACTGTATCATCTGCTTATTGCAGATGAAGTGGGTTAAGCACAGGCCAAGAAATGGAGATGTATATTAAATACTTATATTGCTCTTTTTCTTTTTCTTTTTTTCATTTTTAATCTTCACTTTATGTGAAAGCTATCTTCTTATTAACAGGATAGGAAAAAGAGCCCATTTTATACGTAATATTTTTTCATTGTTCTTTATAGATTTTCTGGGGTTTCTGGTACATGATACATGACTAGAAGAGGTCTGAGAAGCAGCAGGAAAATGCAATTGAAAGAAAAATAAAGAACGGAAAAAGTTGGAAAAAGGAAGTCCTACACTACCTAAAGTTGTTGTAAAGTTGTACCTTAAAGTCTGTTGTGATAGGGCAAGGAATATGGTTTCAAACAAAAAGAGGGAAGATTTAGATTGGATATGAGGAAGAAGTTTTTAGCAATGAGGGTGGTAAGGCACTAGAACAGGTTGCCCAGAGAGGTGGCGGAAGTCCCGTCCATGGGGGAATTCAAGGTCAGGCTGGATGGGGCTCTGATCAACCTGATCAAGCTGTAGATGTCCCTGTTCAGCACAGGGGAACTGGACTAGATGGCCTTTAAAGATCCCTTCCAACTCAAATGATTCTTTGATTCAATGAAGTCACGGAAGTAGAAAAGACAAAGTAAAAGGGTCTGAAGAGGAGGAAGGGGCAATCAGAGCAAGTGTCCTCAGGAGAAGCAGAACATAAAATGTGGAGAGTCACGGGAGAGAAGAGCAAAATAAGGCAATCAAAAATGAGGGAAAAAATAAGAAACAGTTTATATGTCAGTTTTCTTTGAGAAAGCTTGAAGAATATTGAATTCAGGTCCCTTCTTTTTTTGTCCTTTCTGGTCTGTTTTGTCATGTAGGATATTTTCTTCTTTGCAAGTTCAATCTGTTAGTCTCCTTGCTACAGGATGACATTTTAAATAGATCTGTATTTATTCCCTTTAGAAAATGTGAATTGCTGGTTTCATGTGGCTGTGGCTGTGCAATATGTGTCACGCAGGGCAAATGCTGCACATAGCTTGGCTCAGACTCCACCCTGCAGGTGGCTCTGGCACTGCTGGCATGCACACCACTTTGAGGGCAGCCACTGTTCTAAAGCTTAAATAACTGAATAATGTTAAAATGTATGAGTAGTTCCTCCTAGTTGTTACCCTTAATTTAAAAGGTCTGAACTCAACATACCTGGTTTCCTTTTGTTTCTAAAACTGAATTTGTGTGTTTTCTACAGCCTTTTTTTCATTTCTTTGTCTTTAGTGTTCTTTTATTTCTTCAGAAACCTGTATCATGGGAGAAGAGCATAGTTTATACTGAGGGGGAGACTTTTCACTCATTCCAGAAAGGGGATTAGCGTTGCATTTTCAGAATGGATCATGTACCTACCACGACAAAAAGTGTACTAAAAGATACACCGAATATATTGGGAGGTCTCTGCATTAATACTTGGCGTCTCTGAGAGTAAAACTGGTTTGAGTGGAAGCAAATCAGTAAGGAAGGATGGAACTCTTCAGAATTTGATTGTGGTCTGGCAGAGGAGATCAGTTTGCACCTCTAACATCTGAATGATTTCTTGGAGGATTGTTTTTGAGGCTATAAAAGGAAGCATGAAAAACACACAAATTTGAAAACTCTTTGCGGGCTTCAACTGGAAGGAATGGTCTTTTGTCATAAACTGCCTGATTACATACAGCAATACAGCATCGTGGTGAAATAGCACAGCCGTGTACCCAAGTGTCCTCACTATGACAGTGGATAACACTAGATTCTTTAGAAAGCAAACTTCATCAAAATCAATCACAGGCAAATCGTGGTGGTATAGCAGCAAAGAATGAACCTTCCCACCAATGTAATACATGTTGCCATGCAACAGATGGCATTAGAGGGGCAGTCTGACCGAGTGGCATCCGACATGGAAATGCGTAAGGAACAAAAGTGTGTTACTAAATTCCTCCATGCGGAAAAATTTGTACCCATTGACATTCATTGATGCTTGCTGAACATTTCTGGACACCAAACAGAGGACATGAGCACAATGAGGTGGTGGTGCATTTCAGCAGTGGCGACAGCAACAGTGGGTCTCTTACACTGGTGCATATTTTTACAAGTACAGCACGCAAGCTTTTCTTCATCTCTGGCAAAAATGCAATGATAATGGTGGAGAATATGTTGAAAAATAGTGCGTTGTAACTGAAAATTTGCTCTATCGAATGGCATTAAAGTGCTCTTTGTATGTGTTGTCGTTTCCATGGATATAAATAGGAGGCATTACTTTCAGAGCAACCTGTGTATGTACTATGTAGTTTGTGTATGTATATATACCTATATATACATTAAGATTTGTGTTTTTCCCTCATACAAAAATCAAGTCCTGTGTATGTCAGAATAGTTCTTCAATTTCAATGCATGCTGACACACTTCAACATTTCATTGATGTGTATTTACAGGGAAAAGAAACAGCCCACTGATTAATTCTCATCTTACTTTATGCTTCTTTTATAGGTCAAAGTTCAAAAATCAGCTCATCTCCAAGCATAGAGAGCTTGCCTGGGGGACGCGAATTTACAGGATCTCCACCTTTGTCTGCATCAAAAAAGGATTCATTTTTTAGCACCATCTCCCGTTCTCGTTCCCAAAGCAAGACTATGAGCAGGAAAGAGTCTGTGAGTTCCTTAACATTTTTAAGCTATTTTAATTGTCACACAGCATTACATGTTACAGCCATCATTTCTCTCGTTCATTAAGCTCGTACTTGAAAATGTTTCCCTCGGCTCATATTAATGGCAAAAGCAGAAATAAGCTATTTAAACTGTTTCTGTTGAGTAACACCTCCATTATGAATTCCATCCCATAATCCTACTGGAAATGAAACTGAAACAGTCCAAAACCTCTAAAAAGAAAGGAAGAACTCCTCTTTGCTTTGCTTTGTTAGACTTTTGGTGTAGTCCTGAAGATAATAGACAGTTCAGTGAGGAGCACGAATGCTCAGCAGATCCAAACATGTCCATCTGTTGTCCCTGAAATTCTTTAATACATCAGAGATTTCGCAGTGTCTGTAGCATTTGTAGTCACAGTTTTATCTTTTGTACAGCCCTCTGATCTTTCATTTGGCCACAAGACAATGTTTTCAGCTAAGAAGAAGAGTGCAAATTTTTCATAGGTGTGTTCCAAATAAATTCTCATCTAATAAGAGATATTAAGATATTATAGGAGCACTAATTTAATAAAACTTATATGTCTTGGAGCCAGAGGATTCTTGTTTGTTTTGCATACCAGTTCCCCACTGACTTTCTGCTGATTAAAATCCAGCTATGTAGTTGGAAAAAAAGTTGTGTTTTTTGGGAGATGAAGCCAGTTCTCCGTTCCATTTTTGCCAGTGTATGTTCGTATAATTACTCATTGATTTGAATAAAAAAGAAATTGTAATAGCAATACTTCTATGTTAGAGCATTCTTTGGATATTCAGAAATCTTAGAAATGGATCTAAATGTAGCACAGAAATCTAATCTGAACATCTCAGCAGTTTCATCTCCAAATAGCAGAATCTTTCACATGTTTTGTTTGACATTTGAAACGTTTTGATGAAATGCCTACTTTTCCATAACATTTTACAGCTTTTGTTCACTAAAACAGTTGTTCCACATACTTCAGTGACACCTAAAGAAAAGCTGCACTTTGTGGTTAGTTGAGAAGCTTAATGTTTGCTTTGTATCCATTTAAGACATACCAAACTGAGTTTAAAGCTAAATGAACAATATCTTTCTGCTTATCCTCATGAGTTGAAAAAAAATAAAAATACCAGTATTCAAATTCCATTTTACGCAGTTTAACAAGATCTACATCCAAATGTTGCTTACAACTTTTATCCCAGCCAGAACTTGGGTTTTTTGCACCAAGAGTTCTCTAATAGAATACATAGAAAAATTTTCCATGATATTGCTCAGTCAATTTTCGATTTTCAGGTATATGGTCTCTCTTATTTGTGAAATTTTATTGATCTCTTCTCATGGATTTTTAACAAAATTGTTGTTAGTTTTCTAGTCATATATTTTTCAATAGATTGGTAATCATGATAATATACAATGAGCATTACTTTTCCAAAACATTCTTTGAACTGCAGTAATTTACATTGTTGCATTATATGATTTGACAGTTAGAAAAGGTTTTAGGGTGGCAAAATCTATTTCCTTATGTTCAATTTCTTACTGACTTTTAATATAGAAATAAGAAATTTACCATAACTCTTAGAAGAAAGGTTTGTTTAAATCTGTTTTTGATTCCTCAAGATTATGTTTGGTTTTTATTTTCTGTAAGTTTCCTGTTATACAGTGTTCCATTTAAAGAAAACTCCCAGAAGTTAGTCCTGAGGTCCCAAAATATCTGCCTCAGAATTGTCCAGTGGTATAGTTGTTTCCTTTACAGCTGTTCTCTGGAGGCCCAAAAAAAAAAAAAAAAAGCACAATGGGCTCAATCATTGTTTTATTTATAAAAACTTAACTTTTTTACATTTGTGTCCAATAATCACAGAGATTGTGTTATTAAGCACCAGGAAAATTATCATTGTTGGAACATGCCATGCATCAATCTCTTTATAAAAAGATTATTTTAGATGCAGACATCCTATGGATGAAGGAGAATCCAATTCTCCTTCATCTTTGTGCTTTTAATTAATGAATTAATGCCCTTCTCAAGGAAAAAGTGAGAATAGAATACGTAAATAAAAATATGTCCTTCAATATGGAATTTTAATAGGTGATTTTCACAGACCAAAGGACATATACTGTAGCATTGTCAGAGGATGAACAGGAACATCATCATCACAAGGCACTCCAGAAGTGTGACCTGTATCAGGTTCAGATCTGGGCTGCCCCATACAGGAGAGACATGACACACTGGAGGTAATTCAGCAAAGGGCCACAAAGATTATGAAGAGAGTGGAGCATCCCTCCTAAGAGGAAAGGCTGAGAGAGCTGAAGCTGTTCAGCCTAAAGAGAAGACTCAGGGGATGTCTTCTTAGTATACGTGCAGAAGGGATACAAAGAAGTTTGAGTCAGTCTCTTTGCAGTAGTGTACAGTGCAAGGGCCCCCTGAGCACCAGGAAGCACTTTACTGTGTGGGTGACTGAGCACTGACACAGACTGCCCAGAGATTGGAGTATGCTCCTTGGAGATACTCCAAGCATTCCTGGAGATAGGCCTGGGCAGCCTGCTCCACACGTCACTGCTTGGAGCAGGGGTTGGACAGATGGACTCTGAGGTCCCTGCCAACTTTAACCAGTCTGTGATTCTAAGACAGCATGAACTGGAATATGACTTATTTAAATTCTTTCTTTCCTAAAGTCTGTCCAACAAGCGAGACTTTCTTTGGAATAATTATGATCAAAATTGATACATGGTTCATTGCCTCCAGGAATGAGATAACTCCATTTCTTATAAGAGACTCTTATTTAAGATAAAAACATTTGTCTTATATCTGGTCTTCTGTTTTGCCTTTGTTTTTGTTTTTTTTTTTCTTTTTAAATACAAAGATCAATGGAATGACTTTTATACTGCTGTTGACAGAAATAGGTGTCCTCCATTTTATTTAAAGATGTGAATCTATAGCCTCAGGCCTGAATCATAGAAGGAAAGCTTGGGTTGAAAAGGACCCCAAAGATATCTAGTTTCAACCCCCCTTCTATGTACAGGGTCAGCAACCACTAAACCAGGCTACCCAGAGCCTGGCTTTGAATGCCTCCAGGGATAGGGCATCCCCAACATCCTTGGGCAAGTGTGTCTAGTGTGTCACCACCATGTGTGTGAAAAACTTCCTCCTAATTTCTAACCTAAACCTCTCCTTTGTTGGTTTAAAACCATTCTCCCTTGTCCTATCACTATAAACCCATGTAAACAATCGTTCCTCCTCCTGTTTATATGCTCCCTTAAGTATGGGAAGGTACTGAAAGGTACTGTGAATGCATCATACCAGATCACGTTTTGGCAGCCTATGGAAGCCTGATGTGATTCACATTATTATTGAGTGGCATTAAGCTGAGTGCTAATGTGAGGCCCACTAAAAGTGTTCGGAAGTCTGTTTTGTGCTCATCAGTGAAATGCCTCTCTACCTCTTAAGACAGCTTACTGCTTTCTGACACATCACAGTTCCTGAAACCATTTTGCCATAAACAAAAACAGGAACATATAGTGCCCATTATCTTCAGGCTGGGTTGGTCTTGCTGGAATAAAGTCCTAGAAAATTTCCTCTCGTAACCTGCTTACTGCCACCTCCTCTTCAGCAGAGGAAACTGGGTACATTTGTGGTCCATTTACTTCTCTGATTATGTTACATCTTCTTATCCAGCAAACATGAAGGAGAGTCTCTTTTCAGCAAAGAGCAAAGCTGATTAGACCTTGATTTAGCAAATATGGTTGGTAGTCTCACATTCTGGCAGAAAACTCTGTAAATGGCTTTCAGCTACAGAGATGTGCCAGAGAGGGATCTTTGAATCAAACAGTGTAAACTTTTTTAAAACTTTCACAGAACAAAAGCAGGATAAATATATTTGTGACTGAAAAGAAGGTTTTGATCTAGATAAATATGTTTTAATAAATAAATATATATGTAAAGTGTTTCAAGTTAACAAAAAACAAATGATCCATTTGGAAAATGTGTTGATTAAAATATTCCTTAAAAAAAAAATACTTCAAAGAAAAATCTGGAGAAGTTTATTTTCTTTAATAAAATAATTTGTAAATTTGGTCAGTCAGAATCCCCATTTCTTAGCAAAGAAATATTCCGGAATAAAAATATCTGTGTCATGCTGGTTCTGATTGCATAGACTTTTTAATTAAGTCAAATTTGACAGCATACGCTGTTGTCCTTACAAGCAGGTAGAAGCAACTGTTACAGTCTGTGATTTACTTTGCCAGTTTGACTGATTTGGCGTTGTTAAGAATACCCCTGCAGATTAGAAAATTAACTTATGGCATAATTTTCAATTAAGTAGGCATCTGCTTTGCTGGTTTTGAAGCCTGATTTAAACATATAAGCTTGACATTTCTGCTCAAGTAGAGATAGCATAAGAAAATAAAAGGGATTAAAGAGGGTAGATTTAGATTGGGTATAAGGAAAAAGTCTTTTACAGTGAGTGTGGTGAGGCTCTGGGACAGATTACTGAGTGTTGTGGTTGATGCCCATTCCTGGAGACTTTCAAGGTGAGGCTGGATATGGCCCTGGGCAACCTGATGTAGCTGTGCATGTCCCTGTTTTGTGCATAGTGGCATATCATGAAGACCCTGGATTTCTGTGTATCTTCTCCCTGACATTTTTTAAATCTCTTTAAAAGGCTTCAAGCAAAATATTTGTCTCAGTCCATACTTAATCATACTGAATGTTTGTTTGGAAATAGAAATGCTATGAGTAAAGGATCCTTTTCAGTTACACAACATAATGTGTGGCCAGAATAAATTAGTGCCTGTGTTCAACAGCTAATTGCTTGATCAGTGTGTATCAAGCCTAAAGTTAAAGACTGTGATGATTGTTTTTCAGGGCCTTAAGTTTAATGAACTTCAGTACCTCAAAATTTAACTGAGCAATTAACGCTTTAGGGCACTTGCTTTTGTTATTTTGGTGTGACAGGGCAATCAGACACCTGAAAACGGTAATTCATTTAGTACTTCAGCTTGTCTAATTTTAGAGGCACATGAAAAGAATAGTGAATCGGTGGTGCTGCCAGGTGTCACGTGAGCACAGTTCATAGGAAAACCTCTGAGATGCTTAGGAAGTGTGATGTTTTTCTCTGTTTCCTTCCTCAGGCACTCACAACATGCTGTGTGACTCAAAAGAGCTGAAAACAATGTGAGGAAAAATAAGCTGCCTTTTTAAGTTTTTATTAGAAATACTTGCATGTTTCATATAATTTTGTGAAAAGACAGCTGTATACATAAGTGGCAGCTTTGAATTCTAATGCTCCTTATCTTTTCTGGAGTGATTCATTTCAGGGAAAATAAACTGTACTGTGATAAAAGCAGGAAGTTAATTGTTTAAAAAAAAAATATGATGAATAAAAATCCAATTGGCTTGGCAATGCTTTTTGTGTCATGATTTGTCTTTTCCTGGTACAAGCAATTCAGATATGTGCAGCCTTATTAGAGTTTCCAGTGACTTCTGTGTGGAAGCAAATTAGAATTATGCAATTTGAAAGATGGTAGTAAGAGCTTTTTTAATTATTGGAGTGCCCTTTGTAACAGTGAAGGAAAATTTGAAAAATGTCCACATCTGGAATTATTGAGACTACAGGCAATGTTTATAGGAGGATCAAAGTGACTTAGGAGCCAAGAAGCGTAATAATTTACTCCTTTGCAATCATGTTATCAGCAGCTCAGCAGGTACAGGAACTGGCTCTGTGCATGCTCTTTCCTCCCATTAATCATGAAGTTAATGTTTTAGCATCCCAGTAGCAAAGAGAAATGTATCTGGGAATTTTGTGGTAGTTTGAGCTGCCCTTTTTTCCTTATAAATGGAAATCTCTTTCCTTCATCCCACTCTTTAAAGATAACACCACAAAATTACTGTTCATTTCTGTGAAGATCTCAGTACAGAGTACAGAGACCTGTGCTGAATTCTCAACAAAAGCATTGCCATCTCTCTATATCAGGCTTTTCTTGGTGTTTTTGTTTGTTTGTTTGTTTTGACTGGAAATGGTTTCTGTGTTTGGGGAATTTATTTTTTCCCATTGTGCAATGGATTATAGGTGTGCAATTAAATTTAAAGTTGCTGGATTCTTATTTTGTCTGTTTGGTTAAACCTTTCCATACAAAAAAACAGAATTTGTACTTCTTTTAACAAGATCGTATAAATGTTTTAATTTGTATCTATTTATTGTCACTGCATGATCACTATACTTAAGTTTTACCTCCTTAAAGTCAGAGTTTCTAAATAATAATATCCTAATCTGGCCTGTATTCTGACTCATGATAGAAGGCATATCAAAGGTCAAATGCATGTAGTCTAGATAAAGAGGAGTTCAGCAGAACTCTTCTGTAACTGATGCCTAAAACAAGTTTAACTGAAGATAACTTGAACAAAAAGTATACTGTAAGAGTCCTTCATAAAGGTCTTTATATATGTTAAACTGTGTATATTTACACACTGAGACAGCAAAATTAAGAAGCATAATTCTGTATGTGTATCCTTCTTAACTGGCCCTTTAATTAGCCAAATACTTCAGTAACCTAATACTGAAACATGGAACATGAATTTTATTCAAAGTAGAATAATAGTGTATTTATCATTCCATATCCGTTCAAGAATAGTTACAGCATTATTTCAGAGAGCTCTAAATTCAGAAAATGTTTTTGTTTTTTTTCCCTCTGCTCACATTTTTCTTACATTTGCCCTAGTCATCTGTGTGGTCTTAGCATCAGTCAGATGTGATGCCAACCAATAACAGAGGAACTCATTCATGTGTGTGTCTATTTATAGGCATTTCCAAGTACTAACTAAATAAATATCTCAATTTTATTATTTATACTGCAAAAATACTGCAATATGGTTAAGTCAACAGTTTCAACAGCAGCTCTGACAGAAACCTTTTATCAGTATTTATATTCTAAGGGATAATTTCTATTTTCTTACAGCTCTTTCTGTTTCCCTAACTATTCACTTACCAAGTGAAACACTACAGATTTTCTTGGTACCTATCCTTCCACAGTCAGTTGTGCATGATTTGTTGCATTCCATAGATCTTCCAGCATTTTGTGGATTTTGTTCTTAAACTGTCTCACTGCGGTCCCATAGGGCAGTGCCAGCAGTTGCAAGTCCCTCATGTCCTGTGCTTTTGCTTGAAAAAAATTTTCTTTCCATCACCAGTTCGTCCCAGGTGAACATCATCAAGTAAAAGTAACTGTGCTCACATCTAATCATTTCATAGCCCCTTCTTCATGCAGAAGCTTTCTCTGAACATCAGCAAAGCAAATGCCTTATGATTCTTCAGAGCACTCCAAAAACTTCCTGCTTTCCATTGGCAACAGTTTGGTTGGTAACATACTGAAGCCATGTCTATAAGACTGACTAATATCACCGTATTGTTTTCATGTCCTCTCCATATGTGTTTCTGTAGCCATCTGTTCTCTCTTGGCTTACACTGAAAAGTCCTTCAGAATAAGGGCTTTTTATTTATGTTTGTATGGCACCAAGCAGGATAAGATCTTGTTCCTGATGACGGTCTGGATGTGATGCAATTAAATAATACATAAATAAATATATAATTTCTTTAAAGTATTTCATTGTTCAGAAGTGGTGATTTCAGGTTTAAGTGTCAGCATATGCTATAAAGTGTTCTGTGGCTGGCATAGATCATAAATTCTGTGGGTGTCAAACAACATCCAACTATCAGGGGTTCAATATTAATAAGTTAAATCTTGTATTTAATTATATTTAGTCATTAGATTGAAAAAATAAAATGAAGTAAATTTTCACAAAATGGAAACAGTAACCAATACTTGTTTTCTCGAGGGAAATTTGAATCAAATTAAATGAGAAAGCAATTTATGCCATGCATCTGAATTTTATTTGACATGCAAAATTCTATCAATATCCTAAGGGTATACCTTGTGTATGTTTTATGAATAAGCACTTAAGTACTGGTAAGACTCTGAACAAGTCCCCGGCTTTAGAATTTCCCTGACTCAATGTCATTTTTGCAGTTACTTTCCTCTAAGTGTTTCAATACTTCATCAGAATTATTTTCTAATTTGCCCTGTCAATTTGCCAAGTGCTGAGGGGCTTGCTCTTTAGTGCTTTTACTATGAATACTGAGAGAGTGGAAAATATGATGGAGCAAGTTAATATAGGAAAAATCTAAAGGCTACAAACTTAAAAAAAATAAAAATAAAAACTACCTTTCCTTTGCAAATATTTACAGTCTGGGAGGGTACTCTGGGAGAGTATTCTGGGCAGTACCGCTAATGATTATATTCTTACATACTTTTTCACTGCAGTTCACCCTACCTGTCACTGAGCACCACCAAATCAGTAAAATTAGACTTCTGTTCCAACACAACTCTGTCACTTCTTGCATTCCATTTTTGATTGCAACACTCTTGCTTGAGCATCTTACTTATCTTGAAATAGACTTAAAGACAGTTTATATTCCATCACACTTACCGCTTGGTAATGCTGCTAGGCTGATCGACTTCAAGAGCTGCTGAGTTCTCACCCGAATGGAATTTCGCCTGAATATTCAGGAATGAGAAATTGGGACATATGTAATTGTAAGCCATTGATAACAAAATTGCTTTTTCTTGGGTTTCTACATGAACAGATGGACAAAGCTGATTTTTCTTTCAATTCCTGAATAGTAAGACTGAAAACTTACTGTTAGCATGAAGGAAAGGCATTACAGACCTGAATTCGTGAATTGATACTCTCAGTTTTCTGGTTCTATGTTAAGCTGCATGTCATGTATCTGGCAGAAAGCTTGCTTAAACTGATAAAAGCAAGGATGAAAAAGAATGGCTTCTGCCAAAACAATTTTTCTTCAGACCTTGGCTTGTGTAAGATGATAAATTCCAGTGACCTTAATCATTTTTGCAAACCTTATTGCAGCTTGTAAAGTGATGAACTGTAAAACAATAGTATTACTCTGTCACAACTGTAAAACTTGCTGTAATCTGTTCTTGAAGGTGATGACTATTGTCAGTTAGTTAGTTATACGTGTTTTTCTGAAATAGTAAAATTTGTTGAAAAAATGAGTTGTGGTGGAAGATCTCATTTGAGTCCACATAGCTCAGGAAAAAGGAAGGGTATAAAAATTTTATTTCCTGAGCTGTCTTCATAAAGGTGAGAAGATAGATGAAAGGAAAGGTAATAAAAAGGAAAGAATGAGCTTTGGACAAAATGGAGGCACTAGAACTGTATAGATTTTTTTTAAAATAGGGTAGAAATGGCAAATGATTCATCACAGAGAAATCAGTTTGGGGGGAAAAAGTGAAAAGGAGATGTAGCAATGTAGGCAAGGTTCTGGGTACGGAGAAGGAGAAAGACAAATATGAGAAACATCTATGTAAATCAGGTTTGTTTGTTTGTTTGTTTGTTTGTTTTGCAGATTCAGTCTAACCACAAGAAAAATAGTTGGAGATGTGTATATGGAGTTATTCGAATAAATTCTTTCTTTGATTAGAGATGTAAATGCTTCCCTATACTACCCTAACTTAGATGGTTCGTGAAATATAAATCAATGAGGCATCGCAAATAGCATAGTTCCTTTTCATTCTCCTGTTAAATTAATAACTGATCATCTGTAAGGTTCTAAATCATCAGTAATGTTGAAAGTGTAGTAAGGTTTTTGAAATTCCAGGACTACATTTTCAGACAATATTGTTAATATGTTTTACTGTAAAATAACATCATTTAATTTGCACATCTGATGCAGTGATCCCTTTTGTTTTTTATTTGCTGTTCGATTTAGTTTTCTTCCTCATCATACAGCTTGTAATACTTACATGCTTTGTAGGACACTGTTCTCAATAATTTGGCAATGATTTTTTGTCCCAATAGTTATTTAGATTATTTCTTAATTTTGTGGTCAACTAGTTAACCTTTGAGAGCTGTGACTGAGAGGGTTTAAGTCACTGTTCGTGTTTCTGATACTGCATCTGTCAGATTAGCTGAAAGGTCAGTTTCTTAAGGAAGGATGAACCGTGTTTTCCTTTTAACTTCCATTTGGTCAGCTCAAAGAATGTATGGGTCTTTGCTCATGTGTAAAAGGGATCAAATTCCCAAAGTGTCTTTGTACACAAAATAAAAATGGTATCTAGGGAACTTACAGGCTCCGCACAGTGTAACACAAAAGTTGGCACTTACAGTAAGGAGCAGCAAATACTTCTAGACACGAATCGACAGCATCTGCACAATAGCAGCTATAAATCAGTTGTTTCATTTATTATTGCCAAAGAATTTGACTTTAGAGTATTGGAAAAAAGGTGTACTTTCTCTGGAGTGCTTTTTGATTTTGCTTCTTACCTTTACAAAGCTGTAAAACATTCATAATTTGCAGAACAATTTTTGAAAGATACTGTAAGTAGATTGGTGTTAGAAATGTTGATTGAAAGTGACTTTTGCTCTAATTGTTACTTGGAAAAGTACAATCTCTGACATTGGATCAAGTCAGTGGCTTTGAATAGGAACTCTTCCAGTGCTGCACTGCTCTCCTAATGGAGAATATTCTCCTAATGAGCATTTTGAACCTCATAAGAGCCAATTTTTGGCCTTCTATATCATCTGCCACTGCTGAGAATTTATGTACATCTTCTTTGTAATTCCACATTGTTGCAGCTCCCAGTATAAATTTTAGTCTCCTGTTTGCCAAAATAAACAAGCCCAAGACTATTCTCTAGACCCATAACAATCACAGTAGCCCATATTGGACCTATTCCAGTTTCTCAGCATCCTTCTTGAACTGATGCTCTCAGTGAGGCCTGAAGAGCACTCAATAAAGAAGAGTATTGACTTTCCTGGGTCTGCTGCCCACATTCCTCCTAATGTAGCCGAGAGCACTGTTTGCTCTAGTTGTGATGTGAGCACTTTGTTAGTTCTCACTGAGCCCAGCAGATACTGCTGCCTCCATATTCTTTTCAACAGGCCTGAAGCACAGCTAGTTCTTTTCCTATCTTTATAAGTGCATTGTTTGTTTGCTTGTTTTTTTCCCAGGTGCAGAATTTTGCATCTGTTAAAGGTTCTTGAACAGAAACCTCAAAAGCATGTATTTTGCTTAGGCCTCCAATGTCTCATGGTCTTTCTGAATTGAAGTTCTGACTGAGTGGCAACCACACCTCCCAGTCTGAATCTTCCTCCCATCATTTGAAAACCCACTGAGATCACCTTCTGTTTCCTCACACGGGCTGCCAATGAAGATATTCACCAGTATCTCCATAACAGCCCCTGAGGTTACTGTGCTCATTTCCAACCTCCAACTGGATGTCATGCCATTTACTCAACTATTTGAGCTTGATGGGTCTGACCAGTTTTCAGCCCACGTATAATCTTTTGGTTCAGCGCATACCTCCTCACCTGGCAAATGATAGAGCTTTTGGAAATGTGTCATGATGTATGATATTGAACCCACTTTTCTCCATTCATCTGCATGGCCAGTCATTTCATCACACCGGGCAATCAGATGGGCCAAGCATGATTTGCTCTTAGTAAATCCTTGTCAACCTTTCTTGATTCTTGTCTTGTCCTTTTACATGTTGGAAATTGTTTCCAAGAGGACATACTCCACGATTTTTCCAAGGACTAAGGTGAGGCCAACTGTTATGCAGTTTCTTAGATCCTCCTTTCTATTTTCTTTAATATGAGTGTAAAATTAACCTTTCTTCAGTCATCAAGATTATTCTATAATAGCAGTGATTTTTCATGAATCAGCCATGGGTGTTACAGCCACTCCATCAGCTCTCTCAGCACCCATGAGTTAACTCACAATATCTCAAGTATTTGAGCACATTTGACTTCTTAAGGTACTCACTAACCTGTCCATGCTGTACATGCAAAGGTCTAGGAGTAGATATTATGTAAAATGCTGTAGGCAGAAATGGTGTTGCTGCAGACTTTTCCATATTGTCCATAATTTTGTTATCTCCCCTAATAAGCAATAAGCCTATATTTTCTTCAAACCTCTTTTGTTTCTCTCATACTTTCAAAATTCCTTCTTGTTACCCTTTCATGTCCTGCATTAATTTTAGCTCCAGTTGGGCTTTGTCCTTCCAAATGTTGTTGCTGTGCCCAAACAGTGTTTGTGTGCTTGTCTTTTGTTCCCTGTCATTGTTTCCACATGTGTGTTCTCCATTTCCATTTCAATATATGCGTTTATCGTTTTAGTTCATTAAGAAATTCCTTGCCCAGCCAACTGGGCCTTCAGCATATCTTCACCGTAAATGCTGCTATCCAGACTTTTTCCTTTCTGCCATAGGGCTAAAGGGAAACAATACAAGGATTCCTGTCCCCTTCACCCTTGCTCAAGAGCCCTACAGTTACTTTTGAGGTAAAATGATTTCATATCACCATGTAACTGGTGTCTGCATGAAAAAGCAGAAAGCAGTCAGAACACTAGGTGATCCCAAGTAGTCTTTGTGCAACATGGGCCTTGCATCATACAGTAGTCTTCCTGCTACCAGGAGCCACAAGGTGCAAGTTTCTATCCTTAGGAGTGCATGTCTTCTTCCCACTCTGTCAAGTCTCAGTTGCAGCTTCCCTGTCCAGGGGATAAACTTTTACACTTTGAAAGATCCTGACAGTCTCCTGTTAGTTATCAATGCACACTGGCCACTACTCACCTGCAACTCTAGCAGAGCAAACCTCCCACTCAAATGGTCACCCTCATGGGACAATCACCTGCCACAGTGCTGCAGGTGACTCTCCCAGAAGGGCACTGTCTCATAGCACATAATCACCATTTGGATGTTGTCTTCTTATGCAGTACATCTGGGTCTCTTGTATGTCAAATGCAAAGTTAACTGTCTTGCTATTTGTTCATCCTGCTGTCAGTGCTCCTTGGTGCTTTTTCTGAGGGTGCCAGATAAACAATAAGCTCAAAGTGCATTCGTTCATTCAGCCCTTTGCAAGATTTCGTACTTGGCAGGAAACCTCTTGCACTGTCTGTGAGTTCCTGGCCACATTACCCTCCTTTGTGAGCACTGGGTATGCTGAATGCTTCTGCTGCCCATGTTAGATGCCAGCTGAGCTGAAGGAGCAATGTACTAAGCATCTGTCTCACATGCCAGATGACGAAGAACTTTTGTGCCATTGAAAAGGTTAGTTGTATAATCTGATCAAGTGGATAGAGCTGTCCAAAAGTATTTAAAAATCAATTTACTGCTGTTGTGATCTGTGAATAAGAAGAAATAGTGTGGGAAAAATATAAATTACCAGATGTTAAATTTTCATATTCCATTGTACGAGATAAACTGTGCTTCAATTGCTACTATTTTTTATAAAGTTGAAAATGTTATTTTATATTAAGATACTTGAATACAGCTGCCTCTCCCCATCTTATAGCTAGATCTGAAGTGCACTGGCAATCTAAAACTGATGGTAGGTTATTTCTTGCAGTCATTAGCTATACATACAAGGTCTTCTGCGGAAACTAATCGAGAAGCGATGCAGATATGCATGTGTAGGTTGTGACAGAACTGCAGGCTTTGAGGTTAACCTTTCAGAAACAATAAATTGCCAACATCAACTCAATCCCTTTGAGGCTTAAGTTCTCAAAAGCATGCGGGATGAGTAAAATAAGGTGAGGGCTTAATAACAAGAAAACAGTAGTGAAAAATTATTTCATATCTATAGATTGTAGGTGTGATGAAAAGGTGCATAGCCAGAAAATGGTATTGCTGGATCTTGCAAAATGCTACCGTTAAATTTCTCTTTATTCATCAGTTGCGTTTGGATATATGCTGCATACTCTTCTGTTTCCTTTACTTACGTCTGCGTCACAGTTTGTGGTGGAGATTAAAATCATTTGTATGTGTAAAACAAGATTGTTTCATTTTCTTTATTCTTACTGAGCAGTTTTGCATTTATTTCATTTGAAATGTAATTCACACTCTTACATTCAGCAATCTCCATCAAAAAGAGTATGACAAAACTGTAAAACTCTAAGAAAAACAGGATGCTCACAAGTTACTTTGCCTTCATCTTCTTCAAATTAATTGTGTTCTTAAATAAACAAACAAAAAACTGTTTAATATTAAGTATGTCTAAGCTTTAAAGGTATTCTTCTAAAGAAGTGCTGAACTTTTCCCCAGAATCATCTTCAAAGTTGAGACTGGATGCATTTGTAAATAGCAAACAAGGTTCAAAGTTCAGAGTTCAAAGAGAAATTGTTGGTTGATGTAGTTTCTATTGCAGATATGGATCATATAGCTTAACACTGGGCCTTAAAATGATTTTTTTAATGGTATTTTAAATTGTACTTGGTGCATTTTTATTAAATAACTTGATAATGTAGAGTCACTGTATTACAGTGAGTTGAATTAGTTTTCACCTAAATGCTACGTGATAGGTTTTGTGGAATTCCAGTTGCCTTGGCTGGTTTTGCATACATATAGAGCATATGTGACACAAATAAATATCCCAAAATATATGATGATAGTGCATCATTGAGGTATAACATTAGGTCTCATTAAATATGTCTTGAAATAGAAAAGTAATTTTTCTGAGCTTTTAAAGAAATTGCTGTAAAAATTACTCTAACAGAAGTGTGAATTTTTCTCTTTGATGAGTTTTTCAGCCATGACTGTTGTGCTGTGTACAAGCAAAAACAAATAGGTAACCTGGAAAATAAATGTGAATTCTTAACCTTTCCTGGATAATGTATGGGAATGTAGGCAGGGGTTTGTTGGACTCTTTAGATGAAAAAATAATATTAAAAAAAACTGAAGCATTAATACTAAGCCCTGTATCCATGAAATCACGAAAGAATTTACAAGTCTTTTAATAAATACATCTATAAAGTGATTCTCCTCATTTCCAAAATTTTCTCAAAAGCAAAGAAGTAGGAAAAATTAGAAGACACCAAAACATTTCAAAAGTTGTATAACCAATTTTACTGTATGTCATATAAAGATGTTGGTTTTTTTAATGCTTACTGTAGGAGGAGGAATTGGAGGCCCAAATTTCATTCCTACAAGGGCAGCTAAACGACTTGGAAGCCATGTGCAAATATTGTGCAAAGATGATGAACACACATCTTGGTAAGTGCCATACCCTATATTAACCTAATAATCTTTGCAAAGGCTCTTCTCATGTTTGGATTAGAACAAAAATAATATTTATGTAGTACTCTGCATATTATTTTAGATGTCACCAAAAAAAAAAAAAATTGAATTAATGTATGCAATTATTCAAAAAAGACAGAGATCTCCTAGAAGGATTGCCTTGGAGGGCCACAAAGATGATAAAGGATCTGGACCATCTCCCATATGAGGAAAGGCTGAGTAACCTGGGTCTGTTCAGGCTGGGAAAAAGAAGACTGGGCGGGAATCTGATGAACGTTTATAAATATGTAAAGGAAGATGTGTTGCAAGTGGATAAGGCCAGGCTCATCTCAGTGGTGTGTACTGATGGGACAAGGAGTAATGGTGTAAAATTTGAACATAAGAGGTTCCATACTAACATGCTAAAGAACTTCTTTATGGTAAGGGTGATGAAGCACTGGAACAGGCTGCCCAGACAGGCTGTGGAGTATCCATCTCTGGAGATATTCAAGACGCACCTGAATGCCTGCTTGTGTGAAGGGAAACTGCTTAAGTAGAGGGGCTGGACTCGATGATCTCTTGAGGTCCTTTCCTGAGGTTGTCCTGAGCCCTGAGGTTCTGTGATTTGGTATCGTACTGTCATACCATTAAACTTGAGAGTATATTAGCTGCTGACAGTGCTAAGAAAAAATTAGTCATTTTAGCACAGATAGTCTTTGTTCTAAAGATTTTGTGTTTTGTTAGAGGTGTGCTGGAACTCAAATCTCATTCTGTGAGCTTGTCTGCAGTTCAGCAGTCCCAGAATCATACTTGGTGCGTGTAGTGATAGTTGTGTAAAGTCCAAATACTTTCTTTAAATATAACATCTGCACAGTGTACACTGGTCAATTTCATTTTGTAAAAATGTGTTACTGTAGGCTGGCTACTTTGTAGTGTTTTGCTTAGACCAGAAGAAATATGTTAAAATGAAAGCTACCTTGGGAAGAAAATCAACAAATATTGCATTCTATAATTTGATTTATTTATTGCCAAGACTAATCAGAAAAAAAAAAAATAAATAAACAAAAAGCTTCAGTCGATTCAGGTATTAAATATACTTAGCTAGACTTTGATAAAAGCAGTATTTTTAAACTGTGTTGAACCAAAGTCCAAAGGTTACTATATTTAGTTATGTGCAAAAAGCACCGTTATTAAGAAATCAGAGCACAAGTGCAATGATTTCAAAGTTTGTTTATATCCTGCAACATCACAGTCGAAGCAAAATAATTTCAAATTGAGTGTTTCAGTGGGTAGAACTAAATATACATTACCTAAATTTACCAGGTCAAAAAGATGTGAAATCCGAGTTGTACTTGCATTTTCATTTTCTTTTATGTGTGTCCATATAATTTTAGCAGCCACTGTTATGATCCTAGGAAAAGCTATAAATACTGTGTTATTTGAAAGTTTGGAATCACAGCCTTCAAAAGCCAAGTGTAAACCTGTAAGCACAGCCGCTTTATTCTGCTGTAGTGTATTCCTTCTGCAAGGGCATCTGGGCAATGGGTTAAACAAATGCTCATAAATCCTTTAGCAATTAACAGTTAGTTACAATAAATAGAACACAAGAGAGTCCGAGATGCCACCAACCTTACCAGTCCCTACTTTTGTTGCAAACTGAAGAGCTTAGCTGTCTACAGGTTAGCTAGCAGATGACCCATGGGAAGCCAGGAATAAAACCACCAAGACCCTTGCCAGTATGACCTGTGCAAAAATCTGTCAGGCAATCTGAGCAGCACACATCAGCAAGCTGATCAAAGAAAACTCTCAATAGTTCCAGCGAGCAACCCCCAAGGATTGTTTGCAGAGTCCATCCATTACTCATTGCTTCAAGAAATGACAGCAAAATAAAACTCAGAAAATACCTGGTCGTTTCTAGGTCAGAGGAAAGGTTAGTAAGGGCTGCTATTGTAACTAGTCTAATACTGCCTCAGGTATCTCTTACTGATGAAAATTACTGTATTTCAGGACCCAAGAGCAGATAACAATGAATTATATACACATAGTGATCAAAATCTCTCAACAGTCTTTGCTAGCTCGGACGCTTTTTGGTTCTCTTAAATAGGTTACTTTTTACAGCAGAACATTTTTATTGTCTTCCTTTGAATTTTTTAGGGCTTTCAATATGCTTTTTCTGGTGGGTTAATCAGGTCAGGATATGCTATATTAGCAACTGCAAAGCAAAGTGGTAATTTAACAAAGGGAAGGTCATTTCTTTACTTCCACGTGATAATTCCTCTTTTTTGACATGTGTAGTGCAGCATGACATTAGTACAGTTTGACGGGTTCAGGTGATAATCCACTATGATCTTTAAAATTTCGTGACGCACAGCTTTTTAAACACGGGATTTTATCATCCAGGTGTAATCAGGAAATGTTTACATCTATATTCCTTGTATTTGACTATGTTGAAATTCACTTGCTGTCATTCGGCTTTTTAGCTGAATAAGTCGGGTTATTCTGCAATGTACTCTGTTACCTGCTAGGAAATGCAGACTCTGCTGTCATGCATTTAATAGCTGGCTAAATTATTAATAAAAACATATGGATATGCAAAACTTGAGGAGTCACCCAAAATAAGTTCCTTCTAATTTCTGTCTAAGGTCTGCTTTTTAAATCCTGTTCTAAATAGTTTGTGCAAACTTTGTTACTCAATTATTAGCTTTTTTTCTGCATTGTATTTGCAGCTTGCTTTTTAACGATGTAGTGTTAATTCCAGCTTATAGAGATGTATATCCTCTGTGCAGCACAGAACTACTCAATTGGCACTATGAACTGAGAGTATCAAACAATTGTAGGATGTGCTTTCTCTTACAGGGGGGATCCTGAAAACCATCAGGACAGTTACGTTATGATGTGATAGAGATGTCATGTTATAGCTCAGAAATGATTGAGATAATCAGAAGTCATCTGTTCTGTTTTTCTAGTAATTTACGTCTAGCAATTTACATCTGTGCATGAAATACAATTATATTACTATTTTATATTATATACTATACCTTTATATGATATCTTTTTAGGAAATTATTTTTTTTAATTAAAATCTCAGTCAGAACTTTTTGCCTCATAAAGTCACCAGCCTTTCTATAGGTTTCAGCAAATACCTTCAATTAGTGCTTTTTTTTTTTTTTTTTTTTTTTGCATAGAGCATGAGGAATGACCACAAGGGATAGAAAAGCAGTTTTTATTTTGTTCGTGTATTCAAAGATGCTTTTATTAAATGTTTATCTACTTCCGCAAATAACACACACGGTGAACCACACAGCAACGACATAATTAACTGCTTGTAATATCAAGGGATGTTACCATGGTAATGAATGTTGATTCTGCAATATTACTACTGATTGCTATGTGTAGAAATTAGAAATAGGCTTTTGATCATGAAAACGGAGGAAAGTCATTGTGTGGTTTTTGTCTCCTTCTTAGAGCTGTGCAGCAGAAAGGGCTTTAATTTTCGTCCCCCTTCACCACTGAAGCATTGCTGGGGTGGAATGCCTTTTAATGCCTCCAAGGATAATTGTTGAAATTTGTGTATGTAGAACTGACAGACAGGAAGGCAGATTTTGCTTCTGTTACCACAGTTTTCCACCAGCTTGTCATAGCTTTCAAAAGAAAGAATTCCACATGTTCCATTTTTCCATTAATGAAATGAAAATGCAGCCAATCTTGTAAGCCTGTCCTGCGGCTTTGTTTGTAATATAAATGCAGAATAGTACTCAGCTGACAGTGAAAGAATATATTTGCCACAGCTATTACTGCTTCAGCATTATCACAGATATATTTTTTCTGATGTTTCTTTTTTACACACACTGGCCTTTTTCGAGGAGTAATATCCCCTGTGCCTTCACTAATACAGTAATTTTCTTCAGCTTTTTTTTTTCTGAGGTACTTTTCTGTAGTGCTCATAAACTCCTCAGGGCTCAATGATTCAGAAAGCTGTAATGTACTGGTTAAATATTGCAGTATTGTAACCTAACATAAGGTTACTTATTTCTTGAATAATTTTAATTGCTTCTTCTTTTTCTTTAACTGTGTCAGAAGAAAGGGATTGAGGTAGCAGGTGCCATCAGATGTCATATTTCTCCTGTTCAATGTGACCTCTGTCTGATGTCTTAGAGCAGATCACGAATCATTTCTGTAAGAAATTTACACCCCAGTATCACTCCAAATGTCCCACGGTATCTGCTGGTGGGCTCCTCTCTTCACATTTGACATGAGTTGAGTTTGAAGTGTTGTTGAAGTCAGTCCCGAGGTTCTCAGACAGCCAAGCTTCATTACATCTCAGGCCTGAGACCACACAGTGTTGTTATGTGGCAGTTCAAATGACTGCAGTTAACAATAGTGCCATCTGCTTTTCTGGTATCCTTAGGGTTTGGTTTTTGTCAGTACCCACCCAGGATTAAAGCACAAACTTTTAGCAAAAGGTCAATAGAAATTCTGGAGAAGCATAAACTCTCCAATGGCCTGTAATAACATGAGAGGTTGTGAAAGATGTTTATGAGTTGGACAGTTTTGCTCCAGAGAGAAAAGTGATGAATTTTAAAATGTCATCTGTTTATAAGAGACAGGAACCAATCCGTCATCACTTCTCTTAAAACTGAAGTACCTAATATTTGTTTCCAGCAGAGATGCAGCTTCAGACCTCCAAGAATGTGAAAATGCAAGTGCAGCAAGTCCTTTTCATGAGAGAAAATTTTCAGCTGTGTGGATCTTTATATAGAAACTATTCCTTTCTGATAGGTAATTGATCAGGTTGTGAAAGTGTAGGAACTAAGATCATTCCACTCTTGCTTTTGCTTAAGGGCTGGATGGGATAAATACAGGCAGGTTGCTTCCATAGTGAGCTCGGGTCCAGGTGCAATTTAGCTTTCTCACAGCACAGACCTCTGCTAATAAGCCCTGTATACTCACATCACCTCTGCAAAGAGTAAGTTCACGTGGTTCTGCACAACGCCCTAGAAATATGTGCAAAGGTACCCAACAAAGATATAACCATGTTTATGCAGAATAAATATGTCTGCCTGCTTTTATGAGCTTCTTCTTCTTACTGGCACTACTACTGCTAGAGAATAGTCCAACCTTTTGGCTTTCCTGGGCCACACTGAGTGAAGAAGAATTGTCTTGGGCCATATATGCATAGGTTGCTCCAAAAGTAATGCCTTCTATTTATTTCCATGGAAACTATAACGGATACAAAGAGCACATAATAAAATAGGAAGCATTACTTTCGGAGCAGCCCTCATAATGTATATATAATATAGTTAAAGTATATAAGGAACAAAACTTTTTTTTTTTTAATTAAAACATAAGCAAAGGAGAGCAACAAAACCATAAAACTAGTGGGATATCTTATCAGTTTTTTGTGGAACCGATGCATCGGGCTGGTTCAATGGAAGTGATTGCCATTCTTTGTGAGCTCCCAAGGTTGGAGATTTTAATTACATTTTACTCTTCTTGAACTTCACCCTTGAAAACTGCCATTCACAAATGTACGTGCTGCCAAAAAGCAGTATCATGTAAGGTGTGATTGTGAAGCGAGGGTTATTTCTCTCTGGTAAGATTGGACTTGATCGTGTCATATTTTTTACCTGACTGTCTGATTGCAACTCTACACATTCCATTTCAAAATTCACAGGTGTTGTGTTTATGTTAACTGAAAATGGAGTTGCAAATATACCAAAAAATTCATGATTTTTTTTGCAATCTGGAAACCTGTTCTCAAATTTCTTTATCAAAGCAGAAAGCAAGGTGCGTATTTTTCACTGTTCACAGAACTGTGTTTAGCCAATGTATGATAATGCATGCAACTAATAACTGCAGTTAGCCTTGCACTGTGCCCTCCATGTGTCTTGATTTCAGTCCAAACAGTACCTATTGCACATCAATACATCAACACATGGTCATTGCGAGCAATGGGCCAAATTGGGCTGCTCAGTGTGGAAGAGCCACCACCATGATGGTGTAGGGCAGGAGGTGGCCACAAGACAGGCTGGGCTGGGCCACATGCAGCCCACAGGCTGTGGATTGGACATGCATGAGCTAGAAGGACATTCAGATGGGTCTCTGAAAAAAGTTGTTCCATACTGGGCTTACCCTGTACAGAGTTATCCTGAGAATGCATTTTCTAATTTGACTTCTGCTATCTGTAATATGTTCCTATGTCCTTCATAGCATTCCAGTGCATCTCTGCTCCTCCAGCACAGCTTATAAAAGGGAAGCAGAAAAGGAAGTTCATCCCCCCTCCTAAACATCACCAGCATTGTGCCACTGCAATGCCTGCTCTAAGCTTTCTTATGTAGAGTGTAGGTAATTGCTTGCTTACAAAATGCCTGGAACTTATGGCATCACAGTTAAATAAAATAAAATAAAATAAAATAAAATAAAATAAAATAAAATAAAATAAAATAAAATAAAATAAAGTAAAATAAAATAAAATAAAATAAAATAAAGTAAGTCTTTTACCTTTTAACTAGGTGGCTTACTGTTCACAGAGAGCATCTTTGGTAAGATAACAGGACACGTCCCTGCCACAGGCATCAGGAAATGCTGGCAACTGTAAGACTCACTTAGAGTTATACTGCCTGACATCTCCCAGACAAACATTACTCAGAAGACTCATTAAACATAGTTCGAAGCCACCTTTTCACTGCAATTATTGCAAACATGGTGAGCACAAAAGGATAAATAAAAATACAGAGCAGAAACTTACAGGATATAGTTGCTAGTATAATTTCAGTCATTGTGTGCAATAGCACCTTTAAAACCTTAATTACGTTGGCTTAATCCACCCCTCTTAGAATAGTCAACGGCATTGTTACAGTGATGTGTTTTATTATGAAGATCTCTTGCAGTGGGGGAGGGAGAGGAGGAAAAAGTTGACTTAATTGCTCATTATTTGGAGGCTGATACATCACTCAGTATAGATCTTGGTGCACTACTTGTAAAATGTACACAATATAATAATTCTTGTTTTATCATGCAATAAGATGAAAGATTTTGAAATTTTTGTAAGGATAGAATGAGATTGGAATGGAAACTATTCTGGTGCCTTGAGTTGAAATGAAATATTTTATATATATATATATATATTTTTTTAAGATTATTAGTGCATTAAGTGAGTTTCCTCATGCTCAGCACATAAATAAAACTATCCATACTTCATAAACCCAGAGTGTTTAGAAATGCTGTAAGTTAAAAAGACTGCAACAAACACAGCCCTTTGAGTCTAAGTGGGTTTCTTCTTGGTTAAAAATAAAGATATAAAATATCCAATAAATACTGATAAATGAAGAGCACTAACAGATTTATTTAACAATACAGAAGTTGTTACTGTGAAACAAATGTTTGTTATATAAATTTGTTTTCAGGCTCTCCCTTCTGGTCATACTCTATTTTTATGTTTAGATACAGATACACGTGTGTGTCCAGGAAGAATAAAAGTAGAATTTTTAGTGCTCCATGAAATTAAAACACCTTTTTGTCCCATGAAGGTGACTCTTAAGGTCAAATACATACAGTTAACAACTGTGCTAATCCTGAAAGTCCAGCTGTGATAGGCACCTACAAACCCTTTCATCTCAGCAGTCCTGATAAAAATGGGAAGATTAAAATAATGACGCTTACATACTCCATAATTGCATACATTAAGACCTTTCCTTGCAAGTTTCAGCAAATTCCTGTCACGGTATTTACTTCCATCATTTGTTGTTTCTTTAACTTTGTAGGATGAGCATCTCCCTTCTGCTGACTGCTATTGACCGTGCACCCTTTCCTTCGCAGCATCTCTCAGGCTTTGATCTGTCTTGTGATATCAGCTTTAGAGGACTAAAACCTTGATAGAACTAAATTCCAGCATGACTGAATTGTTAACTTACCCGTTATTTCCATAAAGATCTTTGGTATTCTTATAACTGAACCATACTGTTGTCACTGTTTTGCTTGTTATTTTCCTCAAGATCTACATTTCATTTAATCAGGCAGCTGAGCAGGGACATATATAATATATTTCCTTCACTTTTCATGTTTTGTTTAGCCATTTATGGTTGTCCATCATGTTGAGAACACTTGTCATCGTTAGGAGAAGAGCACAGAAGCTATTTGAATGATGCTAGAAACCGTTTTCACTGAAGAGGACTGCAGATAGTAAATGAACCAGGTCACATGGAAAAGTCCCTATATTCAGAACAGAGCAGCAGCAGGACCAAAACTTACAGAAAGAGCAGACAGGAAGTCAGTTTGCGCAGATTTATCAAATCTATACAAGACATTCAAAAGGGCAGAGGAAAAACAAGGCAAACAGGAAAACGGCTTTCCTTTAACAAGTTTCTAATTATTTTTATTAATGGAAATGTAACTGCACTTCACAGCTGGTATTGATGTGCTTTTCTGTTTTAATCTGGGCACAAATTCAGCACTACTGTCAATAATGTACTCCCAAGGACTTCTGAGTAAGTGAGACAAATATGACTCAGGGCTTACAAGATCTTTCTTTTTTTTTAAGTCAAAGCTAATGTAAATTGCAGTCTCTTCTACTAGATGAAACAGTTCCATGGGAAGCTATCATGCTACTGAATGGACTCACTGTAGAATTCAGTCATTTCTGAGATCAAACATCTAAGGAACAATACAACAGAACATGTAGTCATCTTAGTCAAAACCCGTATATACTCTTTGGATATCTAGAAAGTCTTAAAGAGCACAACATTGGTTTTAGGAGTAGCACCCACCTTCTCATGGCACATATAACACTAATGTCTTCTTTTACAGAAATGCCACAGATGTAAAGATTTAGAAACAACAGTCTGCAGTGAACATAGACTAGATTTAATAGCTGACTGATATTTCTTAAATGAAGCAATAGCTATGAGGCAAACAAAAAAGTCTCAAAAAATCACCAAAACATAGTTTAAAAATACATATGAGTAACTAAAACAAAATAGTTCAAGTTAGTATCTGTGCTGTATCAGACTCTACCCATAAGGAGAACAGAAGGTCCTGTAGTTGTTAAGATCCATAATTTCTCTATTTATGCTACTTGAAAATGGAAAGCACCTGTATCAGAATGAGTATTCCTTCTTAATAAAGAAGTCTTTAGTTTAGATGCTTTAGCTTTCCTTCCAGGTTGACATATTTCTTTACTGATGACACACATCATAGAAAATGTCCTTAAGTATGTTTTAAATAGAACTTTAGGCTTTTATGGATGTTTGCTGTCAAAACTCTCAATCTATCCATGTTTTCATGTGGCATTTACCACAGTGGTATTTGAGTAAATCATTCTGCTTGTAAAATCAAAAGCAGTTTTAATTAATTCAGCCATACAAAGAGTAGACAACTTTGCATTTTAGAAATCTCTATGTGATCTACAAAAACTGCCTTTTGCACAACCATAGCAATTTTTTAGTGTATTGTTTGCAATCCATTGCAATTTAAATCATTTAGATTGTGAGGAAATGAAATAGTACAGTTTTCCCTTAGGATAGGCTGCAATTTCTTATGGCTATTAAGATTGTCACTTATGCAGAACAAATTGTCATTTGCTTGTCACTTCACACTATGGTTGTGGGTTTTTTTTTATTTCTAGTGAATGTAAACAGCAATAGGAAGACAACCATTCCACAGAAGGAAGGAGAAGAAAAAAATCGCCTTGAACTTTCAGAAAAATACATTGCTCAAAAAAATTCAGAGGGTAGTGGTCCTAGTAGGTATTTGTAGTCATAGGTAAAGAAGGATGCATATGAGACGTGCAGATGTCATTTGTCTCAAGACAATCAATGATCAAGAATGTAAGCAGTGTGGGATAGTACACGGTCTCACCACCATCAGGGCCAAAATTTATTAAAAAAATCATTTCTGTATATCAAGAGCATGCTCTGACACCTGTCATGGGAGGCACACATCTATGCTTTTTCTGTGTTCTCTTTGGAATCACAGAGTGTCTGTGTATACACTGTTGTCATTGAACACCTTAGCACTGGCATAAAAACAATGTATACATAAAACAAGATTTGAAGGAACGGATTTTCCTCCCGGAAATCCATAACACTTCTAGTAGAAATAAAGTATTTGCAGTAAAAACAGAGAAAAAATTATTATCAGAAGCGAAATGTCAGTCCATCCGTAAAGCTTGCTAAAAGATGTCTTGCTATTACTAGTATAATGTTGGAAATTTTGGAAATATTTCATTGCAAAAATGATAAAAAAGAACTGGAACACAAGATTTCTTTGAAGGCTTTGATATCTGTGTGAATTTGGGTGTTTTTTGTTTTTTCATTAGGAATATAACAGTGCTGAAGTGGCACACATCTCTTCCCTTACTGCTGATGACATTTGCAATAAGAATGCCTTTTTGCATTGAGACTTTGAATCTAGGATGAAAAACATAGGCTTAACATTATTCTAGCACAATTGGTTGTTCACAAATCCCTAATCATGTACTACTAATAGAAAGGTATCATTCATAATGTAGTTTGCAGCTCTTTGTAGTTAGCTCCTCTCAGCAGAAGGCACCTTCCTGAAAAGGTCCTGGGAAGAGATGGGGTTAAACTGGAAATTTGGAGAGAAATGCACTGCAAAAAGACAATGGAATAGGAGAAAGGAAAGAACCTAAGAGTGATGGTAATAAGGTCATTGCCAGATTCAGTCTTCTCCTATGCATGATCTGTGTCAGTAGAAAGTTAAGTCCAGGTTATGCCGTGATCCTGCAGGACTATAGGCCTGTGTAATTCCCACCTCCCTGGTGGAAATGAAGAAGTGCAGATTTGTCTTTCATACGGATAGCCATAAGATGGCTGAGACAGATGCATTCAGCAGACTAGTTTTCCCACCGGTGCTACTATCTGTCCTCTTTTGGCACCGCTCTGTGTAGGTTTCTAGTGTCTGTTTTGAAGCCATGCTTATTTTCAGTGACTGTTAGTTTACTTAATGAGTACCTAAAATAATTAGGCCAAACATGCCAGCTTTTCCACCTTCAAAGACAAAATTTGGTCTGTAAATGTAATAGCTTTTGAACAGCCCCTTTCCCTGGATGAGGAGCTCAGCAGTTACTGTACTCACCAGCATGCAATATGTAGTAGTTCGGTCATCAAAGAGCATAAGCCTTCTTTAATTTTACTGCTAGGGGCTGATGTGGATTATCTTCCTCCTTTCAACTTGGTACAGCAAATTATAGTGTATATACAGTTTAAATTTTAGAATTTAGGGAGAGGAAATCTTGCTTCTCAAAAGAAGTACTTCTACAGTGAGTTTTCATATGAAGTTATTTACAATTTGAGTAAAATGTAAGAGCAGGAAATGGGAACTATTTCATCGTAACTCTTCAGTTGTTTCAGCTAGCCTTTTGCCACCTTAACACTGAATACTCTCCTATATTTTGTAGAAAAGGACAAAAATGCAATCATCTGCATATTATTCCTCTGTAGTTACAATTGTCTTTAATATATATCATGGTGTAATCTCCCTAAGGAAGTGGTTATTAGCTGGTCAGTTATCTATCAAACTGCAATGAATCTTCTGATTTGATAAGTTTTCAAAATGTATTCTCGTGAATTACATAAAAAAGCATTTCTTAGCTTATGAGTCTTGATTGAGGACCACCATTACAGTGCGTAATGTTGCTGACTTCTGAGGAGAAGAGCAATATCATAACAAATGTCATGCTTCCTGGCACTCATAGAGTGCTTCAACCAAACTGGACTGCAAGGGAGGAGAACGTGGCTGAAGAGGCACACATTCATGCAGAGTCACATTGCCTTTATGCTTCTTTCCTCTAAAGATTTTATATTATACTCCTTTACTGATTATCTAGGGAAAATGAGCGAGCTCTGATCAATTTGGTCTCCATACTTAGCGCTTATTTGGTAAATAATAAGCTATGCATTCAAAAGGGATGAGTGTATTAAATAGGAAGCTGGGTGCAGTACAAGCATATATTCAGAAGAAGAAAAATTCATTGCCAGTTCCACAGGGAAAAGGACATTCCGATTTATGATCTTATGTCACTACTATTACCAGGGGGAAAAGTGGCTAATTACAGTGATATGCACATTTGGACTTTTTTCTGTGCTAAGTAGAAGAGTGTTCAGAACTGAGCTTCAACAAATTCACAATGGACATTCTTCCAAAATATATTCTAATGTTTTTAACTGGTTAAAAAATGATGATAGTAATAATAATAATAATGATAATAGTAATAGGCCCTCTTTATCCAAAACTTATGTCATCTTGTACTTGAAAATTCAAGGGAAAATGTTTGAAATGCAACAATTCTTTATTAGACAACTTTGAAGTGTTTTCAACCTTTTCTCCCAATCTTTTTTTCTTTGACACTAATACTAAAATCTGGTATTAATCTTTCTAAAGTAAATATGTAATTATACGAACGTTACGAACATTTGTATTGGTTTTTACTGCTGACATTCATCATTCCATTCATAAATTCTTAAAAATCTCAATACATTTCTTCACAGTAAAAGCTGATTTTGGCTGCAATAATAGATTTTTTTTTTTTTTTTTTAATGCTAACTTATAAACATCTGTAAAGAACAGAAATAATAATGGATTATTTCCACATCATGAGGAAGGTCAACATTTACTCTCACTCCTTTATTTTCCCCATTGTTTTTAGATCTCCCATGTTTATCTTTAGCAGGTTTGATGCCTGTCTTGAACTATTTTCCTTGTGCATCTGCTTAGTCATTATGCATACCTTAATTGCATGTTTGTAATTTATGTGCGGGATCAGTCACTACAGATATATTTTTATTTCTAATGCTGAGAAATGGAAAAGATGGTTGAATTCGGGTTGTGATTATGTATTATTTTCCTGCCTATGAAGACTTCGACTTTGGACTTCTGATTTTTAAAGATCTGAATCTTTTAAAAGTAGAAAATTGTTACTGTTTATTAAACAGTGGAAAATCACTATCAGAAGTACAATTTTATAAGTAAATGTTTACGTATTTTATTTACCAAGTTGAAGGATAGGACTAAGTATGTGTAAGAGATATTAAAAGAGAAAGCAATGTTTTTTTATCCTTTCTCTCAATTCGCAATGCTATCTATTTGAGGAAAGATGTAATTTCACATTATTTCTAGCCTTGATAACTTTCTGGTGTAAGATTCATGCCAGACTTTGTTCAATTGCACTGTTTGATTTCATTGCTGCTGGAATCTTCTCCTGTTGTATGATAAATAGTAAGTGCTAAATAGTGTAAACTTGGATCTCGTTGTTCAGATGCACTCTATGCAAGGCTGAGTCATCCTACTACCCCATCATTGCTCTTGACCTTGATCATATTGCCTTTCAGAACTCGTCTGCTGTTGCCTTCAACAGCTCTTTTATTCCTTCTTCTTCACAGATAGCTTCTCTACAAGTTCATTTATAGTTTAAGTTTGGATCCTTTTCCTTCATTGTCCTTCCTGTTCATTGTTTATACCTACTACTAATTTCTGGCCCACACACAATTTCAAACTTATTTATAGCCAAGTTTTAAATCCGCATTTCTACCTTTACATTCTCATCTAGTCCAGTCTCCACATCTCATTCTTTCGCTGTTCCTTCTGTAAACACAAAACTTAAACCATATTGCACAATGTTTTTAACATGAAACCTCACACGCTAAGTTGTCAGTGTCTTCATATTTATCCTTGTCAGTGTTCTTTTTTTTTGGCCTTTCACTGATTGGGGCCCTAAACCTGTAAGACAGTTTTAACAACAAACAAATGAAATGTGTCTACATAATGGTACAAAGCTCTTGTTGTTTAGCACCTAGGTTACAGATATTTATGAGCAGCAAATCTTTGTTCCCAGATGGACATCACTGAAGGATTTGGGCTTAGCTCTATGTATGTAAGACACCAGTGGCACAAAAGAGTGTCCTTTAATTTTCAATTGAAAGATACTATCTCGCATTGTAAATGGATTGTTAAGATTGACTGGTGTTTAAGGCTTGAGGAGGAAAGGAGCAGTTAGGAGGCTGGGGAATGACCTGCCGTAGATAAAGATTTTGCACAGTTCTTGAGGCTGGTTTGGACTGCAAGTCAGGATTGTGTAGAACTTCCCTGGTGTAGGGAAAACCACTGCAGCTCCATCTCTGGTGTGTATGGCATGCACCATGTACCAACTTCTTGAAATACTCCTTGGAGGACCACTGTAGAAACAGAAGACAGGTGTCTTCTGAAATGGCAGTATTGCACATCTCCTCCTGCCTCATGAATTTTGCTCAGCCCTGAGTTTTTCATCTAAAGGAAGGGACTGAAAAGGCTGTGAGTCGTGTTATAGAGAAAAAGAGTATTCCAGTGTTTGCAGTGGCCGGGATCTAAATGAAAATTGCTGACCTCCTGCTCAAAGATGGAAGTAATTCCATTGGCCACAGAGGCCAATGTTTTATTCTAGAGCCCATAAGCAATGAGCCCTCAGTTCCTTGGGGCAGTAGAGGTCTAGCAAAAGTGCAGGAGCCAGCAGGAGCCTGGCAGCACTGATGTGTTTTGCTGGCCCCACTTCTAGAGCTAATAAGGTTGTCAGCCTCCAGGTCTGTCTGAAATTGTGTTTGCAGGTCACAAGGTTTCATTATGAGGATGTAAATCAGTGGTAAGTTGGCAGCACATTAGAGGTTATTTAGGGAATGTTCTCTCTTTACCTTTTTTTTTGTTTTGGTGTTGCAGGAAATATTCAGGAAGTCATATTACAAGAACACTTGGAAAAAGAAGATGAAATTCTGGTTTCCTTGGCTGGTTTGAAGCAGGTATAATGATTGCTTAACTTAACCTTTTTGTATCCCTCTGCACTATTAATACTCTTTTTTCCCCTTTTTTAATTGCCTTTGTATACTGTTGTTTTATTTTCTGTTATAGTTGTTTTGCTAATACTAATGCATTGAGCATTGCAGAGCACTTTTATTTAGAAAGCAAAACTGAGCTATAAGGAGTTCAAATAACTTGCACAGTGTCTGCTGCCTGAATTGTTCTGGAGAGGCCTTGAAAAAGAGATGAGGCAACACAGTTCCAACTTCAGCATTTTTCTTAGTGCAACATGTGCATGCTGTGTAATAATCGTATTTATGTCCCCATTATTTTATTGAGTTGCCACTTGAGTGTCATTCAATCTAAAGAAAAAGTGCTACATATATAAAATGAGAATGCTAATGAGCATCTGAAGCTCTGATTTTACTATATTCTACTCCCTGGAAATTCATTTTATCAGGAATTATGTGACATGCTAAATCTATAAGTGGAAACATCAGCAGTTTCATTCTTTTTAGATTTGTTTTCCAGACTCTGTAACAACAACATTGCAATTATATTTACATCTTTACATCTTTAGCCTATATAGATATTAAGACTGGCTTATTTCCTATCATCAAAGAGATGGTTATGGGGAAATAGTGTTTGAAAGCACTGTGCATGGAGCTTTAAAAAATTCAGAATTCCCCCAGACTTCTAACTTACAGTTTTTCCTCTCCCATTCAACAACAGATCAAAGATATTCTAAAGGGTTCCCTGCGTTTCAACCAGAGCCAACTGGAAGCTGAAGAAAATGAGCAAATCACGATAGCAGATGACCATTACTGCTCCAACAGTCAGAACAAAGGGACTGGTGATATCCTGAAGGGACCCGTTATGACAAAGCAACAGTTGATCTCAGGACGACAGGTAAGATAAAGTATTTCGAACAGTCTGCTGATGGAATTAGTCTTACATTTCTTTGGCATGGCTGACACTGCATGAGGCACACCATTTACAGCACACTCACCCTGTAAAAAAAGATGAGTTCTGTCAGAAACACAACTTATTTCTTGCTGAGATGGTCTGGCCTTAAGCTGTGAGACCCAAGTTTTCTGGTTCATATGGAACCATGATTATTTGCATCAATTCTTCTATTGTAGCGTTATACTCCACATACAGATATTGAAGTCAAAATGTTTGCATTGTTTGCTGAGAGTAGTTCTTCTTTCAGATTTTTAAATCTACTTCTGAGGTTAATTTCCTACAAACATCTCAAAATTGGAGGCAAATAATCCCATATCTATTGATTGCTCTTATTGTCCTTCCATTATGTAAGAGCTGATTGTCTGCATTGCAGTGTATCCTTGGCCAGTGCCGAAAAAGAAATAGCAAGGAGGTTAGTTTTACCTTCTACTTCATTGTATTGACTTTCTCCTGGAACCAGTAAATATTTTCACATACAAAGCATTCAGTAACAGGACACATTCACACACACAGTTATTTTTCTCTGAAGGTAAAACTTCCATCTTTATCTAAAACTCAGTCTGACTCAAATGTGATCTTCAAAGCAATTGCTTTTTTATATGCATATTTCTATATCCTTTTCCATCTTAGACTCATCTGCCAGGCCACAGCTGACACTCACAGCTGTAAATGAGTGGCACCACTGTCACCACAGTCTAGCTCAGTCTGCGATCAAGTTAACTCCTGACAAGTCAACCTAGGAACTCATTTTGAATTATTTATTCTCAAATAATAGCACAGTTGCTTTGATTTATGATACACAATCCTGCTGATTTAGATCATTTTAGGAATAAACAAATATAAATAATATTTTACTTATATTTTGATACTGAATTTTTTTTTTTTTTTTTTTACTTAGTACTGGCAGATTCACAGGCTAAAAAAAAAACTGATGGTAGCAAGTTGGAGCAGAATGATGTCCTAATTTTGCATTGTATTTCCTAGCTTTTTTACTAAAAAGTATTTTTTACTTCCACACAGAAATGGCAGATAGTATTTTTTTACTATTTTTATTTGGATTTATTATAGAAACTGGAAGATAGAATGCCGTATGAGCTAACAGCATGCAGTGTTACTGTGTGCTGGAGAAGCCCTAACTCAGACACCTATCACTCAGCAGAAGTGCTTGGGCATTGCATTCTGAGCACTGGCAGTGGGCAGCTGAAGCTTGCTCTGTGAAGGTTTCTTTCCAATGGAAACTTTGAGGGCTCATCCCAGTGTGTAGTCAGGATACGTGCCTCTAAACTGAGCAACGCTAATTCAGAGTTAACTGTTGGCCTAAACTAGGCCACATCACTGCCTTTTAGTTCTGGTGAAGAAAATGGACTGCCGTAGGTCTATCTGGGAGCAATTATGGAGAGCTGCAGGGGGCTTAAGAATTCCAACCATCTCTAGTTCTCTTAATGCATTTCTTTCTAAAGAAAATTTACTGTATTTGCAGTTTTTGTGACTTTGATTATGTTTAATGTGACTTGCCATAGAGATTTTTCTCTAGTGAAATTATAGGGACAATTCTGGAACAGCAGGAAAAGGTACAGGCGTAGCTATCATGTAATGGAGTCTTTTGTGCGTGGTTGTAACATAGGTATAAGTTTTCATCTTCTAAATCTTCTTTTTTGCCTCAAGCTCTTTTCTGGAAAGTGAAGATAAGGATACAGCCCTTCTTTGGAAATGAAAGCTGCAAAATTAAAAATGCGAAAAATGAAGATAAAAGGCTCAGAGAAGTAGAGCATTTGTTGGAATGTTTGGCTTTGGTAGCAGTGTGCGGTTGACAAACAGAAGGCTTCTGTTGCTAAATAATGAATGATAATTAACACATTATCTTGCCTTTATGTCGATTCAGAGAAGGAGGCAAAATGAGCTGCCGTTCTTCTCAGCTTTCTTGAATTGTGTTCTTATGGTTAGTTTTAACTCATTCACAGTATGAAGGAGATTGAAATAAGCCCAGTGCTAGGAGCTGATATTCATCAGGAAAAAATGTTTGGAGAAGCCATATGGCAATGGGCGTAAGGTTGTTAACTTTCAAAGCTACCGGAAGTATAATTCTGTCATTTTTCATTTATTCAGTAGTGGCAGCAGATGGGAGAAAACATGGTTCACGTCAGCATGAGTTTCCTGAAATAGGCAGAACAAGGAGGGAGGAGGTATTTTACCTCTGGAAAAAATACCAAAATACCACTGTGATGTAGGGGTAAGCAGACGTTTACAGGAGGTCCTTTTTATATCATTTTTGAGTCAATATATGTAGTCTGCTGCTTGTCTGATACTTCAGGGATCTGTTGATCTCTTTAACTCAAACAGGAAGTATTGTTAGAATGAAAAATAGTGTTGCAAAGCCCAACACTGACAAAAAGAATTTAGGATGAGTGGTTCTTTTTCTTTTCCCTTCATTAGGGAACAGGATGCTTTGCAAAATTTTGCTATGCAAAACCAATTTTTTTTTAAGCAGAACTTGTGAATTTACAGCACCAGCACAAAGTGCTTCTAATCAGGCGTCCTTGCTGGAGTTCACTGCCATAAGGTAGACAGCCTGTTAGCCAACGTTGGAGATGCCAAGCAGAGAAAAGAAAATATTGATCTTGCTGGGCAATTGTGTCATAATTCCTGTGGCAGAATCACAGAGTGATTGAGATTGGCAGAGACTTCTGGGCCCATCTGCTCCAACTCAGAGCAGGCTGCCAGGCCTATGTCCAGGAATGCTTTAAAGATCTCCAAGGAGACCCCACAGCCTCTCTGAGCAACCTGTGCCAGTGCCCACCTAGTCAAGAAGCATTTCCTGATGTTCAAAGAGAACCTCATGTGTGCCAGATTTTGCCCATTGCCTCTTGTCCTGGCGCTGTACACCGCTGAAAAGAGTTTGGTTCTGCCCTCTTGTACTCTTCCTGCTGGTCTCTGTACACATTGATGAGATCCCTCTGAGTCTTCTTCAGGCTGAACAGTTGCAGCTCTCACAGCTATGCAGGGATGCTGCAGCCCCTTCATTATCTTTGCAGCCATTTGCTGGACTCTTTCCAGTACGTCCATGTCACCCTACACGAGATGGAGCCATCCTGATGTGAGGGCTGTGAGAACTGAAATAACGTGATAGCTTAGAATAATAATGCATATAATTTTGTAAAATGAGGCTATACTGCATTGACTGGGAGGTATTAAGTAGAAATGTGGAAAGAAGCCAGGTGAGTTATGCAAGAGTCGCTGTTTAAAGGAACGTGTATTTCTTTTGTAGAGAGGCAAAAATGCAAAATTTTAACATGGTATTTAGGATTCCCAGAACAGCTCCACCTGGACCTGTCTTGTGGCTGTGGTGGCTGCCTACAAAATCAGGTAAATGTCAGCACAAGACTGGAGCAGAGCAGCAACACTGGGTAGCCTGTGGCCCCAGCCCTGGAGATGGCAGCTGACCAACAGCATCACAGACCAAAGGAGAGTAAATGCTAATTAATAACAAATGATGTCTCACATGACAAAAGCCTAAGTAAAGATGTATCTCTCCTTCTAGATCTCTTTAATTTCGTGGAATGTATTTGGGAAGTTTTTTATTCATATTTTGACTACTCTGGTTCTGCACAGTCTAGCAGCTGTCTTATGTTGAGACCATTAAAGCTGAGCTTAAGACATTTCCATTTGAATGATAAAGCACTGAAATGGTTATTTACAAAACATAGTAATTGACATAATTGTACCTAGATACTAACCAGATAACAAAGCAGATTATTTGCTACAAAGGGAAATGTGTATTTCAACTCTCATTCATACAAGTTTTGTAAGGAAACAGGTCATAATTATGCATTTGTATTTCAGCTAATACTAAATTTGTGACTTTTTAACAGTTTGAAATTAATTCCTTCTCAATTATTGGTGGGTGTTTGCTCTCTGAGCTACTGTACAGATCCTTTTCAAGAATATTCTACTCTATAATTACTAATCAGAGCAATGCAAAATTGTTTTCAGCTGTAATAATAAATTTGGCAAAGCAAGTTTTGCTCGAGGCCATAAAAATCTAATATTCAAGTTGTGGCTTGGTGATACTTGTGACGACCTCTGTTCTCCAATTTTATGTACTGTGCCTACTTTTATCTCATTCCGATTTTTTCTGTTTGTCTTTTTTGTTATTGATTTATTTTTTCTCTAATACCTGCTACCTGTATTTTACCCTAAAGTGAATTCACATTCAGTCATAATTAAAGAACGTTTGGCACACACATTTCCATACTTCTCCTTTCCCTTGATCTTGCATTACTGAAGTCAGTGTACTGTTTTCAATATCACACCACTTCTGGACACTCGTCCCACTCAGGCCACTTGGTAGGTTGTGTTATGGTGCTGATACTGATTGGCAACTAAGAAATCAATTATATAACTATTGGAGGAATGTAGTGCTGGATAGGAGTTGAATCCAACTCTTCTCGCAGAAGAAACTAGAGGCTATTGTCCATTTACTTTGCAACTATGCTTATTAGCAACACGCTAATATGTTGCCAGTTTTGTCAGTGTGGGAGAAATCCCACCATGCTGTATATGGCAGACTTCCCTTCTAATTGCATGGAGCAAATTGTCTTTTGAAAAGTTGAATACATCCAGCTGGAATATAACATTGTGAGATCATAGGGATTTTTCTGGTACATCAACGTTATTCATCATCCACTATTGCAATGCTTTGGGACATCTAACAAGATAGATTAGGGATTCCCACATCCAGATTTTCTGGTAAAGTGAGACAGTGCTTAGTTATTCAGCCCACAACATCAAGCCTTGAAGACCTGGGAGTACAAATCTGCCTTGAACTGCTGCACACTAAAATATGATGTACAGCTCAGATTCCACTGATCAGAATTTTATCAGGAAATTTTCTGTCAAACCTCTCTCTTGAAGAGCTGCAAGGTACCATTGTACATGCAGGTCTGCAAAAAATTCCTCAGTTTGTCTTTATGTACTTCAGTAGAAAAATAACAGCAGTGTGAATAGAATTGCCTAAAATCTTCACAACTGTGATTTATGCCCAGCTACTGTGAGCATGGCACAGATGCACTGTGATAAGGAAACATATAAGAACTTTATATCATATGATGATGATGATTTTAGAGCTTTTGTACTGTTGTCATTAATAATTTAATCCATAATACATATTGTTGATTTTTTTACTTTTTGATATGGGCGTTGCAACTTTTGAATAAAGATAATTCCTCTATCCCATTCCTGAATCACCGTTGTGTGTCAGAAGATTCTTTTAAATAGTAAAATGGGTACTGACTTACAGTTCTTTCTGTGCTGTTGTCTTACAGACTACCACTGATTCAAGCACTAGAGAGAGTAAGGGTGCTGATGACTGTATTTTGGTTTCCAAAGAAGACGGAAGCAGAAGTGCTGTCCCAGAGCCAGCACAGTTGCTTCAGACATTCAAGGAATCAGCAGTGAAGCCAGAAGCACCATCTCGTCCTTTGGTATTCTCTGACCCTCTGATGGGCTCCATCTCAGCCTCCTCCAGCAACCTGAGTTCCAGCCCTGATGACAACAGTAGTAATAACAGCAAAGATTCTGACTTTGCTATTGTAAGCCCACTGGACATCTAACCAAACTGACTGGGAGAAATCAGAAGGCCAGCTGGTACACCTCAGCTCGGCTTCCAGTGGTTCCACAGGCTGGACGGTTCTTTGGATTAGGACAGAAAATAGGTGAAGGTAACGCATCCAGCTGCCAAAAGCCTAGGTTAAAAAAAATACATTTTTTGTTGCGACTCTTCAAAAAGAATATACATCTTGTGATGACTGCCTTAAGTAAAAGCCCAGTAAACCTGGTTCTAATATACAGTTATTCTTAGTTATAGATCTGTCTTACTTAGGAGCTTTGTTACTATAGAACTGTTGCTTTCTTGAAACATAGAATAGTATGTGCTAAGTACCATAATGGATTAGGAAATGCATAGGTACTTGACATCAGACCTGAAGAGGCAAAGACAAACTAGGTTTAATATCGTCCTTCTGCAAAATATGCTAGACTGGGTTTTCTGAATAGGCAAGGATACTGTTTCTTCAGAGTCTGTGACTAGAGAAGTAGAGAATGTAAATCAGAAAAATTAAAAGCATCATCCTGGCACTTGTTCTCAGTTGAGGAATCCTAGTTTCTTTCTTTTCATCCAACAGTAGCCTGAGGTGTGTTAAAGGCACTGGTTTGTGTAATAGTTCCTCAGCACTGTGTTAAAGTGAATGTGTTACAAATTCCTTGAGAAGGGGGACCTATACAGCAGAGCCTTACTTCCCTTTGCCTACTATTTTTCCTCTTGAGAATTCTCAGCTCACCTCTTTCCCTCTTAGTATCTGTGTGCTTTTACTCCCCTGGCATGAATTAATTTTGATTTTACTGAGATCGCTACCATCAAAGAGTAGGGAAATTACATTATTTCATAGTGTATACCTGAGCCAGTTGATCTAAAATTATTTTGAGTATGGTAATTTAACAGGGAAGGGTGCAAAGTAGATATAAAATGTTCATAATTAAAAGCACTTTATGTCTCCTTGCTATTATCTTCTATGTCTCCTTGCTATTATCTTCTATATATTCTGTTTACATATATGCATATATGATTTCCACATTACTAGTCAGAAAAAAAAATACATAATGGTGCAGCAGCATTAACCAACAGAAAGTTTTTAATTAACCCTTAAACTTGTTCTTCTATGGAAAAGTGTATTTCTTTGCCATCAAGTACATGCTGCATCTAATAACAGTTCTTTTCAAATAGGTAAGATGGGTGTTCTTTGTACTCACTGATTCCTTTCAATTCTTCTGGAATTTGCAAAAAGAAACTGTTAGTCAGAGGAAGCCTGCTTATGCAGGACCTGTGCAGTTATAGCCAGAGGAAGTAGTGCTAGAAAATTTCTCCATTTCTCACAACAGTACAAAATCTGAATTATTTTGTTTCAAGATACTTATCAAGTACTCTGTGCAAGAGCATTGTAGCTGTATGGTGAAGCTTCTGTTGGTATAGCCTTTTACATGGTAGTTATTTGCTGATTAGTCTGTGGTTGTCAGTGGAGTTAAGTACAATATCCCAAAGATGAGGTGATATGGCTTGCTGGTTTTAGATGGTCTGTGTTAATGACTGACATTAAGAGAAAGCTGTCATGTAATTACATGGGAGCTGCCATATCCTTACACATTCAGAAGCCGTTGTGTAGTTCTTCTGAGATTCTCTGTGCCTTGTAAAATGTTAAAACACTGGAATGTTGTGAGCAGACATAGTATCACACATCTCTGTGGCAGTGGTGTGAACAGTCAGATGGCTTTGTTTAGATGAGGGACCTTAAGCGAGTAACATTTCAGATAGGTGTTTATTTTGGTTTAGTTTTAAGCTTCATAGAAAATCACTTTGGAAATAAACACACATGCCTACCTTCAGGTTTATTTTATGTCCCTGATTTTGTGTGAATGCCAGGGGATTAGGTGCCTGTTGGGTTTTTTAAGTCTTTACAACTCTTCTAGCCTTAACCCATTCAGCAAGGCATGTGCCACACTACCAACAAAGGGGAATCTGTTCAACCAGTACTTGTGGAAAGAGGAAAGAAATATTCTGGGGGCAGAGAGACAATTTTTATATTCTGTGATACGTAAGCCTTCAGTGATTCTAGAACTTTGGCAGGGGAAAATGTTTTTACTTTTTTTTATTATTTTAGGAATCATTCTTTTCATTTCTGTTCTGGTTGTTTGTTTCAGGGATCACATTGCTGTTTTCTTGAGCGGTCTTATTGCCATTGGAAGAGTGTGATTTGTACAGTCCTTTTATTTTTGTAAGTTAGTTGTATCTTCAATACAGCATATTTTAAAGCAGCGCTGAAAGTATATACAGATTTTTGGAGTTTCTAACAAGTTTTCTCTAAGCAGTGGATACCACTGAGCTGGATGTCTGTCATGCCAAGGGATATAATAAGATCCTTAGAAGCAGAGAGTTGATTATGCAAGTAAGATTAGAGCAAGTTCCAGTAAACGAATCTGCTTTGATTACACCATGTTCTTCCATGTCACAAATTTGCTGTCTCATACTTAATCATGGTACAGAGACAGTTAAAATTTTATATATTCTTTAAATCAGATGAGCCTGTAAGTTAGACAGAATATCAAACCATCAGCCTGTCTTGCTTTATGTTAGGAATATACTGAGAAATAAATAGTCGTAAATAAAATAAAATAAAAAATAAAATGCAAGATTATTCTTTTTCCCCAGAAAAGACCCACTCATAATGTTCATGGTTACCAGTAACAAGATAGAAAATGATATGCATTGAAAACTTGTGATAATAACTAATATGGGATGAAGATATGTATTTGAAACTGTTGTACTGTATCTTACATTTGTAATTTATGGCTGTTTGAAGTCTTTTGCATGTCATATCAGTTATATATACTGCAGAGAGGCAGTATGGTATTTTGACTGGGTATTCACTTAGTTGTGGAACTTTGTGTCTTTATCCCAGAAGAATATCTAGCCCACTTTATTAAAGAAAGAATTAACTGCTTTCCTGAGTTGTGCTTGTGCTGTTTTCACAGAAGGAAAAGCTTTTTTACTAGAATTTTTGAAGTATGATTTCTCAAAACAAAGGTTATTAGAAACTATTCCATTATCTATATAAGCAGATATATTATTAATATTTTAATCAGATTTTATGTATTTCATCCAGGGAATCAAATTGTTCATTACTCATCTTACTCAAGTGGCGCAGAACATTTACTATTTTGCCATATTTATTGTATCTGATAATGCTGTACAATATTTAAAGTGGTATAGCCTTTCTGCTGCTTCAGTAAACTTGTTATGATCTCATCATCTCATCTCAGTTCCCATCTCAGTATCTGTACAGTACCTTTCTGAACCCCAATAGTTCATTGCACATTCTTAAATGGTTCCCTTTATTCTACAATGTGCTTTCCTCATTAGAGGACAATGAAGCAGCATTGACAAAGATTAAATTTCAGGTTTAATATCTGTGGGACACTTGTGCCTGGCAGTGACAATGTCATCTGTTCAAATATGGACACAACAATCCTTAAAAGATTTCCATGTTCTGAGTGTCAGCCCTTGAATAATACTTTTGATTTTGTGCTGCATGTGTTGGTCTGGACTGAATGTCTGTAATGGTTTATTAGATTTGAAAAGGTGCAGTTTCATAAAATAAACTTAATTTGGCTACAGAATAGCGATTACACCGTCTCATAATCTGTGCTGTTCTTTTAAGAGTGATTACATACAGTCTGCATTAGTATTGCCTGTGTCACTAGATTCACTTCAGTAGCTAGCTAAATTTAGAGATGAAAGAGCATGAAAGAAGGTCATTGGAGAAACAGCAACTTGAAACGTGCACACAGGCAACTTGTTTGCCCACTGCTTGAAGTATATTTAACCACAAAAAAAAAGTGTCAGAGGTATCAGGAGGACTCTGCAAGAGGTGAAATGTGTTTTTACTCTAGAAACAGAAGACAAGTAGCAAGGGGTGAACCATGAGGCTTTTAAACTACAAATTCTTTTGGGCAGAATCTATCTTCTCTGAATTTGAACAGAACTTCTAAGACTGTTGTAATCACAAAACTGTCACAATGGGGTTAATAATAGTACATTTATCAGTTCAGCAGGTTTGCTCTTTCAAACAGTGAGCCAGATGAAATCCAATAGTAAAACTCAGCTGACACCAGCAGGATCGTATCAGAGAAGAATTTGCTCCCACACTACTGAAATGCAATTGAAGAGCATTACATAATTAAATGTAAGAAAACAATATACCACAAAAATGAGACAATAATGTTGCTGAATACAAAAAGTCGTATTTACCTCAAGGCATGCATGAGATATGGTAACAGTGTGCTACAGTGGGCTGCATGTCTTTATGCACCTGGTTCGACGATGGTTTGACCCGGTTCGCCAGCAGAGTTTGGTACAAACCTGTCTTTGCTTCTAAGTTGCAAAATCATAGCTGATGCTTAGCTGCAGGATGAGCTAAAGACATTTCAACTTCATAGGGAAGGCACTGCCATTCCTCTTGCTATGAATGATAAGAATTTGATCCTTCAAATCCCACTGCTTTAGCACTTCTGCTGTCTTTTGTGGTGACAACACGAAAAATCCTGTAAGCACTATCCAAGCTCTGCTGCTTAAATTGTCACGTGCAGTTACAGAGCTTAGAGCTGAGAAAATTTTCTCAGCTTTGCCTTTCACTGTGGGTTTCAGGGACTGCAGTGAGATGAGATAGTTCTGAATTTTTAACTAGTACAAAGAAGCACCCAGAAAAGCTCTAAATTATCGTGTCAGCCTTTTGGAATATAAATTGCTGCATAGTTTTGAGAGAAAGAATAGTTGTCACAATATCTTCATCTACCTGCTTTTTTAATTGAATGCAGGGGACAGGGAGAATATAGTAGCAGTTTCATATCAGCGTTAAATTTCTCTTTAAAACGAGGGAAAATATGAAGCACATGGATACTCAAAGGCAGATAGTCAAAGATGTTTTATAGCTTGCTGGATAATAAATACCTCTATGCAATACTCAGGAATGTACCATATTTTTATCCATGAGTAGCCTGGAACACATGGCAGAAAATGTACATGAGTAAGAGCCTGTCCTCAAAAACCCTTTTAAAAATATGATTGAAATAACATCAAAATGTTTAAAAAATATATTTTTATACACAAAGAGCTTATTTAGGTTTGCGAAAATTATCAGAACTTGGTAAAGATTCACTTGGTTTATAGAATTTTTCTTTAAAGTCTGAATACTTTTGGTTCCGCCATGTAGAATTCCCATTACCGCTGGCCCTGCTGTCTGAGTTGCTGCAGTACTTGCACCCACATCCAAGTGTAATGCTCAGCCCACCAGCAGCCCACAGCTGGACAGAATTAGGGTATGTCTTCAGGGGAGTGCTCCAGATGTTGCTTTCTCCAGTTATTGCCTTGCTCATTGATTAGCGCCTTGCAGTCCCTACCTATGCTTTCTCTGAAGGTTTTTTTTAATCTTTGTATTGTCCTCAAGACCTCTGGCACCACACATGCATTGCAGATACAGCACTGAGACTCCGGCCTCCAGGTGGTACCACAGGACAAAGTATAAAGGAACATAAGGGTAAGTATCCTGGGCCAAGATCAACTCCTTGTGTTTCAGAATTGTGCTTCAGGACAATAACTTTCGAAGTCTGGAGAAGATTAATTCCAGTATGATGAACAATGAATTGCACATGTTTACTAAGTTGTGAAGAAGTTGCGATGGGGGAACATCCCAGCAGACCTTCTTTCTAAATGCCTTTTATTTTAATTTCCCACAGTCTAGCCCATCTGGCAGCTTTGTGATACCGGACATAACTCATAAAAGCTTGAGCTGTTTAATTTTCTGAATAAATGAGTTCTCAGTCGCTGTGATCAAAGTTCAGTGTTCTTCATCTGAGGACTCCAATCCCCTCTGCCTGGAGCCTGGCCACCAGCCCAGCCAGGGTGCTCCTTGTTCCAGTGAAAATCTGCAATCTTGCACAGATCTCACAATACTCATACAGCAGGTGGTGTCCATATTCACTCCTCATAATTTTCCTGTGGTAAGCTTTATTGTAAGTTTACTAGCTAATATGTTTTTTCTATCCACACTTTCTTACAAATAGAAAGAAAAAAAAAGATATATATATATTTGCTTGACTCAGAAATGCTTTGCCTTTCTTTTTTCTCATACTTCTCCCCTTCTTTGAGAATGGAATTTCATAGCTAAGGATTTGGGTTTCTTTTACCTGGAAAACAGCCAAGGTGTATTAAAACTGACTATGAAGTAGAATTCTGACCTATTTTGTCTTAAAATGCTGAAGCAATACATTGATAGCTTCAGAACTTTACTCACTGAGTGGAGTTTGTGTCAAGCACTGACATTACAAACCCATAATGGGGAATGGTGTCTCTTTTCCTTTAGCCGCTCTGCACTGGTATGTGCCTTGTTATGTGGGGATGGGAGGACTCTTCCTTGTTGTGAGGGCCACAGCACTGCTAGCAAGGTTAGGGGGTCCAAAGGCAGAAATTACCAGTTGTTGCCTTTTGTATATCTCTAAGTTTCAGCATAAATTAAAAAAAAAAAAGAAGAAGAAGAAGAAAAAGGAAGGCAGTTGTCAAGTGCCATTAACCTTCTCAGAATTGCAGTCACTACAATGTGGTTTCCTCGATTTTTTCTTTCTGTGGGATGCAAAGTCTACACTTTACAGTTGCTTAAGAAGGAAGAAAAATCTTTTTCACATTTTGGCATTTTGCTGTGTGTGAAAATTTTTGAGAAATGTTTGTGTAAGTCTTCAGAAGCATCAGCTTCTCTCCTCCATCTCCATATCAGTTATGTTGAAGTAGAAGAAAGGAAGAGAGAGGAAAAGACTTCAAAATGCTTGTAATCTAATTGTTGTTGCTTTTAGATGGCAGGATTTGTGTGGTCATTAGTTTGCACAGAGTGAAACACCAATGTCTATTAGGACAGCTGAAGAGAGGTAAAATGCCTGCTGTTCTTCAGTGTATTTGTATTCTGTATTATTATCTGTGTATTTTTTCAGAGCCTATTTAGGTACTGCTGGCCTCACCAGAGAAGTTTGATGATGAATATGGCTTGGACAGACTTTTTTAAAGAAAGAAAATCAGAACATGCTTTTTGTTTATAAAGAATGGTTTTGTTTTCTGAAATACTTGGGTCTTTTTAAATACGCATTTTGTGGTGCTTCTCTACAGCATGATGTTTGTTTTCTTCCCCTGGCATCCCCTGCCAGCATGACCTGCATACCCATCTGATCCTTTCACACCTTCACATAAATGTCATGGTTTATGGGAGTTTCAGTTATAAATCATTTGAGGAAAACCACAACAAAGGACATGAGAGAGCTACTTACCATAGTTAGAAGAAATTTGCCATCAAAATGAGAAACCATGAGCCTGTCTTCTAGACTCCTTAAGCACAGACAAGCATCCCCAAATCTTCTCATTTTAAAAAATGTAGGGAGAGCCTGTCTTTGGTAAGGAATGAAATTGCCACCAAGATGTTGGACCTGGCTGTGTAATGTGGCAGGGATCAATCCAAGCCAGATCAGATGGAGGGCAGCCTTCATGCTCACTGCTGTTTTGTGGTAGGGAAAGTCCCTTCTCCAGACGAGGAGAAGTCAGGACTGGTTCACAAACTAAGTCCAAGTTTATTTTTTTGTATATGTTCATCCATATGTATGTAAGACAGAGGATACTGCACTAATATCAAAATTATTAGCCATAAGGTTGGCATTCACTGTATTTCAAGCACAAGAGTGTTGGTTTAATTAGAGGTTTTCATCAATCTGCAGGGCTCTTCAGCCTGACCTCCTAAATCCATGGAGCCAGCAGATCCACCTGCCTGGGTTACGCTGCCACGGATGTGGAGCAGCACTTCCTCTGGCTCCAAGGATCACATCAGTGTATTCAGACTGAGGTGTGTTTCTTCTGGTGCTGGCTTCCGTGTGTGACAATCTTCCCAGCTGCTTCAAAATAGCACTGTCTTAGCACCTGTTGATCCTTTATGTTGCTGTGGTTTAGGACACTTGGATGAAAATATGTGTCTTTGTCCTATCTAGAATCACTGCTCCTTGCAGCCCCTCAGCAATTGGTCTCACAGTGTTCTGTCTGCACTTTCAATTTGTGAGTCAGGAGGTTTGTGTATGAAACAGAAGCATCAGTATGCATTAAAACTGGTTAACACCTCCACTGTGAGTTGCTTGCTGCAGATACTCCCCGTCAGATCTCACCACAGCTGTTAGCAATGCTAAATCACGTAGCAAAACCTAGCGAGGCTGGTGGCAGCAGTGGTGGTGGTGGCTTCTTGGAAGTCAGTTCCTCAGTTCAGGGAGGATGTGTAGCAGAAGAACTACAAGCCCTGGGGACTGACAAACACTTGGGCTCCGTGTTAGCAGGGCTTCTAAGGGGATGACAGTGCAGGGTCAGCACACACCCAGTCTGGAGCAGCTGCTCCCTCTGTGCTGGCAGATCAATGCTGTGCTTCCTGTTACATGTCCACCTCACTCACCTCACCCCAGCTGCATGGCGAGGAACATTGCTTTTAAGGGGCTGCTGCCCTTGTAATGGGAAGTTTATACAGGATTTCAGAGGGAGAAGGCACTGGGCTTCTTCCATGTTGCTGCCGATTAATTGTCATGAATGCATAAACTCTGCAACCAGACTGGGCAGAGAAGGTTTCCATTTTGGCTGCAATTGGTTTCTTGCTGAACAATCTTCATAGAGTTATTTTGGAGATGTGCTCTGAAAGAAATTTTTGCCTTTTCTTCTCTCTCTGTTCACTGTTTCGGAGTCAGGACGTGTATCCCACTATGAAATATTCTCCACAGAAAGGCACTGGGACCATGCGCTCTGCCCTGCCTGGAAATGCCTGAAGCCAGGATAAATCAGTGCTGCATCAGAGTGAGGTGACCTGAGTCAACAGTCAAACAGACCTTGAGATACAAGATTGTGGAAAGGAGAAAAACTTTGTATCAGTGCTGACTTTTGTGTTCTGAACAGATTTTCATCAGTAGATAAGTGTTTAAACACAAAGTTATCTGATCAGATTGTTTGTATGGAGTCTGGGTTTTAACACCGTAATTACTGTTGTACTTAGAGTTTTCCTGAATTTTCTTCTGTTACTTTTCATATCACCTATTGAAAGTGGCAAAGAAATTTCTTCAAAACCGTGTGTGCAATGCTTGTTATAGGAGGATAATTTTAGGGATGGTTGGTAACTGAAACACATTTTATGTTTTCTAAAAAATACATCTAACAAATTCACATAGTGATTTGTGATTCTGTGACCTAAGGGTGTTTTTCTAAAGAAAAGGACGTGGGAGGGAAAAAGAGAAACTAACTGTACCATGATAATTAAGGGAGAGTGTGAGAGCAATGTGAAGACTGTTAACTCCAAGTACCTCAAAATAGATTTACAAGCAGATCAAAGAATAAATTTATATGCACATGAATAACAAATGCATTAGTCATATTAGGGTTTAATGAACTGTTTGTGAAACAGCAGCTCCATAGCACTATCCCTTCAAGAGTAATTCACTAAGGTATAGCTGATGCCACATCCGTGTTTTTCTTTGTCCTGTGTATAAGCTGTGCAGGAAGGGCAATGAGGATAGGATGATCATTACTGCTGTAGGATTAGCTACCAACTGGAGAGAAAAGTTCTGTGGTATTGGTGCCTTGCCATGTGCTACTTTACCTGCAGTAAACCTATGGAGGCCATTAAAATCAACTGTAGAACCTTTGCTGAGCTCAGACTTTCGGACTGCTCTTGATAAGAACAGTGCAAGGAATGGGGGTTGACCAGGGCATTCAGTTCATGAGAAGGAGGCTGCCAAACAGTTATTGTTTAATCTCCTAAATGTAAAGCAATGTGTTGCCTCTACTGCCCCATTTTGGACACTTATCCATGTTGTTTGTCTTCCTTAAATGAGCTGTGACAGGAATCTGTGATTCTCCAAGGACAAACACTGCACATTCTAGTACATTCCGTATGGGCATGATGGAAAATAAGAACACGCTGTATTCCCAGCTCCACCAAGGTCTACACTACACTGCCACTGGAGAGAAGACCAATGTAAAAACTCAATCAGACATCCAGAAGTCTCGATGAGCAGCCAGCGGGCAGAGCTGCACTGAGGAAGAGCAGGATCTGTTTGCTCCTAGGTTTGATTGTGATGATGTATAATCCTCTGGGGAAGGGCAGGCTAACAGGTGAGGTGCTGTCAGGGGACCAGACAGTCAGCATCTGAATGAATCTGGTGCCTAAATATCATTGAAATGCATATTTGGATTTAACAGAAGACATGCTTTGTTGCTTCTGAAAATAGTTCTGGCAACTTTGAACATCTTGTCATTGTTTTTTCTGTACGCCATTGTCTGAGTTCAGGAAGGTGGCATCATATCTGTTCCCTAGAATTGCATAAGAAATGTTGGAAAAATGGTATCCTCTGCTGCTAAGGTAATGGGAAGAGCCTGCTTTACTTCTTTTTGATAGTTGGAGTGGGTATATTGATTATGGCTTTTCTGATGACTATAAACTTAGAAATGAAAGAAAATGAGTTTGCTGCAGAAGTAGTGTTTGAAGGCACTGTACATATATCATTAGTGTCATATACTTGCCAGACTCTTAGATCAGCTCTGCAAAGAAAGCTGCAATGGCCTGAATGCTGACAACATGCCTGCTACTCTCTGCTTTGGTTATTTACAGAATTCAAAATTAAGGCCATATTTGAACAACATATCATAGGTGCATGCAATAAAAGTAATTGGATGAGCCTATGTTTGCTACATATAAATAAAGTTTCTGCCCTGACGGATCATTCTATGACAGCAGTAACTCTCTAGGCGTAGAAATACTGACTGCTAGATGCATGACTTCTGAATTATCACCCGCCTACATGTAATAATGCAGAGAATGTCGACAGTGCCCATTGTTTGCCAATGACTGGAAAAGTAATTTGTGCTGTACGTTACCTTTGTGGTTTTCAACAATAAAGGCTGGATTGGCTTTCTGCATTCATGAAGGAATAAATCCAGCACAGCCAAAAAAGGGTGTTGGATACGTCAGCCTCTGCACTGTTACGTGCCAATTTAGCCAATATCATGCAATGCGATCTCTCTGCAGCATGAGAGAATGAAAGAATTTAGAGCAGGTTCTTTCTCAGAGTCTTTCAGAGAATCTCACCAAACCAGAGCTCCAACTCTGCAATTCAGCCTATTTTGCAAAAAGGAAGAAGGAATTTTGTGTTTATGTTTGGTTTGTTATTTTGGCAATTTTTTGTTATTTTTATGTAAAAGTGCTGAATTTTCCTTGAATTCATTAGAATATTTACTTCTTTAGACAATATTTTTTGCAGAAAAAAAAAAAAAAGATGTAGAAGTCTGTGCAGAATAAATATGCTATGCTTCAGTATATAAAGCTGGAAACAAAGATTTGTCATCTCAGAAAATCTGAGAGAATATATTTGAGCTCTAGCGTACTCAATGTCTTCATGCCATCTCCCTTAGCTTAGAAAGCTCTAACATTAACAGAGAACCTAGTATGTATGGGGAGTGTAAGCAAGCCTTTATGCAATGATGAAGGATTTTTGGATAAGGGCAACCTGTCCAAGATCAAAAACCAGCCTACTCCCAGTTGGACTGAGAGATTTAGGCAGTTGCTATATTTTAATTTGTTCCCATCATATGTAAAGAAAACCCTCACTTTAGAGCAATGTTTATATAGCCTTAAGTAAGATATTAGCATCATGTTGTTTGACAGTCATCATAATCACAAGGAAAACAGTACCTTGGGCTATTAACTATTTTTAAATGCAAATGCCTCAGTGTGTGTTTGATACAGTAAGATTTTTAGGATGCCCAGCACCTACTGCCAGATGTCTAACACGGTCAAACTGGTCTTTGGCTATGCCTTTTTCTTGCCAGTTGTAATGTTATAACTGGCTACTCATCCTTTCATATCTGAAAGATATGATATCTTTCCTCATAAAAAGAAATGGACCTCCATTTCTTTTAAGGGACCTCCCAATCTCCATTTTATTTGTCTTCTCATAGATAAAGCCAGAACTCAGCATAGGGCACAAATATTATTTTGCTGGTCTTGATTTTCGCTTCTTTTGGGGAAGGCAAGAAATGAGAGGGTTCTGGAGAAGACAAGACATGAGAGGACTATCTTTGTGATGGTGCGTTGTTCTCACAGCAGAGCTCTGTTCAAAAGCATTCCCTAAAGCTGCAGTGTACCTCACCCCTGAAAACCTGTTCTGGAGCACAGAACTACATAAATGGAACAACAATTTACATGACATTTTCCCCAGTTCTTTCCTTCTAATTTTTTGTTTGTTTGTTACTACTGTGTTTCTTACAAAATGCCTTCCCCTTTTGGATAGTATTGCAAACTATCCAAAAGGCTATCCAAGATGAGGGTACTTTTAACAGAGAAAACATCACCTGGTGAGAATGTCCTTGATGATGCACTATCAAGTGTGTCCTTCAGGAAGCAGGGAGATGTTGTTCTTGCATGTTATCTTTCTGGGTTTCCTGTAAGCCTCAGCCTGTTGGTTGGAGTAAATAAGGGTACACCCAGATCACTGCTGCAGGTTACTACAAGATTAAATAACAGGTAGCTCATGTTTTTGGTGTACAAAGTTTCAGTTCCCTAATAGAGTACCAAGTCTTTAAACTGAGGCTTAGATATGTCTCTGCTACTTGAGTACAACCTGTGTTTCTCTAGGAAAGATTTCTTAAGTATCTTTATGCTTTGACTGTAAATTCTGCACACTGAGTAATGTTTGTGGATGAGGAGTTTCAAGTAAAATCAGTGAAAACACAAAAAATACTTGTTCCTTTTCATAAAAAAAAAGATTTTAAGGCCGTTAAAATGATTTGTTAAAGGACCCACCTCAACTAGCGGACCTCTAGAAATTAGGGCACTGAACTGTAGACATTACATCCATTCTTTTTCATTTGTTACCATCAAGGGAAAATAATAGAATCTATGCTTTACTGACTTTCCATGGATCATAAGCTCAAGCAGAAGGGCCATCTCTTGCTTTGTTGCGTTGAGAATGTCATCATTCGTGTGCAGCCTGAACCTTGCATTGATCTCTGCGCTCTTCTGGCTTTTCTAAAGCAGTAGCACTGATTTACCACTGTGTGTGATTCGAGGTCCCAGATGCCCAGGGCAGCCCTGATGTATGTGTTCCCATGCAGCAGCTGTGTCTCACCTCAAAGCTCAATGAAAGATGCTCCACTTGCTCACTGCCCCAGTGGGCAACTCTGGCTCTGGATTTCTTCTTCCAAATTGTTGCAGCTTCATCAATATCACCCATTTGTTTTTTTTAGATCCTTCATAAATTTCACATATTATATTGTCAAATAAGGATCCTCTAGGCTCTTCTCATCTCTCTGATGTACACAAGCCAGCTCTGTGATGCAGTTGTTGCAGCCCTGGTGCAGGAGGAGGAGCCCGATTGCTGCTCTTTTTGCAACAAAGGAGCCAGATGTTGCAGAGAGGAAGCAGCCCTCCTGTCAACATGGTTACCTCATTCTTCACTCTTCTGAAAAGAAAATGAACTTTTAAGACTTCCAAATGCAGCCCTAGTATAGTTCACAATTTCCACCTTGGCATGTGTTTCCAGATGATAACCACGAAGGACTTCTGAGTTGTTTTTTTTTTTTAACAATTAATGTTACTGGAATAACATTAATAGAGTTTGAGTTTTTGTTTGCTCATTAAGCAGCCAGCAGGAGCTCACTTAATGGAGCACAAACTCACAATTATTACATTATCACTTAATTATTCGCCGCTGACATCACTGCATCTTCACAGCAGGCACCTTCCCAGCTCAGAAAGGGGTGTGCTTCCCCTCAGCTCTGCACATCTGAGCATTGGGTAGCAGGAGCAGCTGGAGGTAACATTGGGGCAGGCTGGTCCTGCTGTAGGCATGCAGCCCTGTATGCAGAAACAGCCCTCAGCACAGAGCGTGAGCCACGGGAAGTAATTGTGAAATAGGGCAGCTACAGAGAAGGGTAATCAGGGGAAAGTAGTGGTAAAAATATCACATTGCTGTACAACTGCACTCACCGAGATATTTTTAGGTTGTTTAATAGATAGAGAGGGAGGGAAGGATGGGAGATTTTGCAGTGGCAAAAAAAAAGTGTTGTTCAGGTGAATTTACTGAAATCTCAACTATTTTGTTGATCCATGAGTAAAACACCATCAATCTGCTGCTTTTCAGTGAGCCTGTTTCTAGTGCAACCTTCTGCAGAGCTCTTGGGGAGTGAGCTGTTTCTGGAGCCTTTTCCAAACAAAAAAACCACACAACGGGTGGGCAACACCCATCTCTGCAAAGCAATACTACAGGAGCATGCTGCTTTCTAAACAAATATCTAAGTTTTTATTTTTGCAGTGGAGTTTTAATTACCCTTGTGTCAAACAGCAGAAACAATGAGGTCCAGAGGCCATGAAGTGTAAGAACGGACCAAAGTCCCTTTGTGTTTCGCACCTGCCAACAACTGTGCTACCGAAGCCAGTTGTTGCCCTGGTGGTGACACTGAGCTCCTCATGAATTAGTGTGATTCAACAGCATCCAACCCTGCAGAATATGTTCTCTTAGTGCTTTCTAATGGGAAAGGGAAAATCTCTTTGGACAGCTTTGTCCTTTATGGATGTGGCTGGCAGATTCAGCTCTGGTTACTCAGCAGCACGACTGCAACTAAGAGATGGCTTTTATTGTAAACAAACAACTCGTGCAGAAAGTCCTGAATGTAGATTTGTCAGGCATCTTAGCACGTCAGTGTTAAGAATACATCATGATTGGGGAATTTGTACTCGCCATGGTGAAAGGGAGGAGAGGGAGACCTGTGAAGTCTCTGGCTATGACTTTCAGACTGCATTTGTTGCTGTGAGACAATGACATTTAAAGGTGATTTTAAAGTGTGATGTGCAAAGGGAGAAACAGCTTTGTTCCATTAATGTTATCAAGGTGCCCCACACTGGCTTTCTTTACAGGGATGGCTTTGCTGGAAGTTTAGCCTAGCTGTTTGGCATTTGGATGTAAGCCCTGGTAGTAGGTGGATTCAGGTGTAAGGAACTGCACTTTAAAACTGGAGTTCACAGTGTTCTTTTATTCATCCCTTGGGAGTTTAAGGCATTCTGCAGCATCACTTTACCATCAAATGTCTTCATGTCGTGTTTTGACTTCCTTTTCTGCCCTGCTTTTTTTTTTTTTTTTTAACTATAAAGTTCTCCAGCCACATAGGAACACATGATCTTAATTCATTTATTCAATAAACCATTTCTGGCTTTCTGTCTACAGATTTGTTCCAGTGGAAAAAAAAAAAAACAAAAAAACTATAAACAGCCAAGGATGGTAATGGCCTGTACTAGCAGCTGACATGAAGACAGACCTATTTTTGAGAAAAGGAGGAGGCGGCTGATAAACCCAAGACATACTTGGGCATTCCCCGAGGCCAGATGCCCATTGCCTCGAGAGGACTGTGGAGATACAGCAGCTTGCGAATAGGCTTCTGCAAGGAGGCCAGCTTTCTCCAATAGCAGGTAGCTCTGTGCCACAGCAGGATGCAGACAGAGGCCGTGCCTGCGTGCAGGAGGACAGGACAATGCCTATTCTGGGTTGTTTGGCTCCTCTCCAGGTACTAGCGGAGATCACAGAATCACAGAATCACAGAATCACAGAATCACCCGGGTTGGAAGGGACCTCAAGGATCGTGTAGTTCCAACCCCCCTGCCTAGCAGGGCCACCAAACATACACATTCAGATCAGGTTGCCCAGGACCCCGTCCAACCTGGCCTTGAACACGTCCAAGGACGGGGCATCCACAACCTCCCTGGGCAGCCCGTTCCAGGGCCTAACCACTCTCCTTGTAAAGAACTTCCCCCTAACATCCAACCTAAATCTTCCCTCCCTCAACTTGGATCCATTTCCCCTAGTCCTGCTGTTGTCAGCCCTTTTGAAGAGTTTACTCCCCTCCTGGGTGTGGATCAAGTCAGATCTTAATAAGTGTCACCAGGGGGAACTTGCTGTGCAGCTGTCCCTGTGGCTGTTCTTCTTGTGGTAGGGATAGCTGAGCTCTACATGAAAGGGTATTCCAGAGCCTGTTGCCATTGGGAGACTGAACCAATAGGTCTGCCTCCACCCCTCCAAGTGCTCCTGTCTATCCCATAAAGAGATCATTCACAGGAGAAAGGCTGTTAAGTGGCACATATCAGAATGGTGCCAAAGCACACAGAGATGCATCATCAGGTTTTTGTCATTCCCATCTATGTGAATATTGCTTTCTTTTTTTTTTTTTCCTTTTTGCAGCTGCAAGTACAGAAGTTAATGTGCGTTATCTGTGGATGGGGAAAACCACTAAGTGGAGAACAATCTTTAATAATGAAAGTGCAAAAGAGAGACCAGCACTGGTGTTTTTAAGACTTTTGACTTTCCCATGATGTTGAGAATCCATCCCCTCCACATTTTGTGCTTTGTTTTGTGCCATCGCTTTGCCTCTCACCTAAAAACTGCACACCTGTTGTGTTCTTTGTTCATTCTGCTCTGATGTCAGCCAAAATAGTGACTTGTGGCCTCTTGTCAGCTGTAGTTAGTGTTTCCTAAAAGTGCATAGTCCAAACCATTTTCTGCATTATTTCACCACAGTGAGATGAAACAATTAACAGATTGCAAATATGACAACACTACCACATAAGTGCTCTTCTTTGGGAATTCATCTCCTGCCTTAACTCAGTGCAGAGAGAGACGTGTCTTCACTGCCTACATCTGTGCAGAGATGCCTAATTGAGTTCCTGCTGTCTTTGCTGCTAATGAAACTTCTGCATTCAGGAGGTGTAGTCTCAAAGGCACTACTAATCATTCTAAAGCCTCCCATTTGCCACAAGCCCCAAGTCGGGTAGATGGATCTACAGACTGAGAAGTGCACCTGACAGATATGCCTACGGTGACTAAATAAAGGAGGGAGATCATCTTGCTTTCTGTAAGCTTAGTGCTAGCAAATGCTTAGACCCTAAAAGAACTAGTGAATTCAACTGCCTAAAATGCACAAATGGCAACACTTGCCCTCACAGAGAGGAACTTCCTATAAACCATCAGTGATTTCAAGCTGAAACCTTCAGGAGGGTGCCCCCCCTCTTCCTCTCCCCTGCAAAAGGAGATGCAGCCTCACACTGATCCTCTTGCAGCTGCTTTCTACTTTATTCCTTTAATTTATTCCTTTGGGACCGGGGCTAACAAGGGGGTGATAATTACCTGCTGACTGCTTTATTAATCTTCACTGACCTGCTGAGCCACAGGAACCCACTCCCCATGCTTCAGGGAGGTGAGAGCCATGCTGTGGATGCCTCAGTCCATTCCGCCATCTCACAGCTGAGCGCAGCCATCTGTACTGCCCTTGATCTAACATAAGTGAAATATAAAATTAACATGATAAGACAGCTGGGGGCAGGTTAATTGGAAGCTGGAGACAGGTTTTTTCTTCTTCTGTACTTTTATTCTACTGCATCTTACCAAGATCCTTTAAAAGGTTTTTGTCTGCCTGCTGTATGGTAATGCCGCTCACCAGAGCTGCCACTGTTCTTGCAGAAAGCTGACATGCTTCTACAGGGTACTTAATTGCGGCACAGGAACTTTGTGTACAGCAAGTCACAGAGCTGTTGCTAAAAAGAGTTAGTGCACTGTGGTTCGTGGCCTCTGGGCTTCAAGAGAAATGGCACTGAATCCCACAGGAAATATAGGAGCTGCTTTCCAAACAGGCATGGATAGAAACGGGCAGTGAGGACCTGCGGAACAGGCTGGTACTTCCATTCCAACAGATAGTGGGGAGACAAATATAAGTCCTAGGGCCACCATTCCCAAAAAGCTCAGTCTATACAAGTCAAAGATGCGAGTCCTTCTATAGCCAAAATATCTCTGGCTGTAAGGTTACCCCAAACAAGCTTATTGCCATGGTTGCCTGATCTCTCACTGTCACAGCCCAGCATGTTGTTCGCCATTTCTCTTTGCGGGTCAGTCTGATGCTGTTTGCAAGTACACTGGTGTGCAGAGGACTACCCTTAACAGGAAGTTAAGGCCTCATTAAACACATTTATAACCTGTATTTTCAAGATGTTCACAAATAGAACTCCTCTTCATGGTTTAAAAATGAAACTCCAGCCATAACAGGGATCCATCTCCTCTCACAGGTGCAGATGCAAAGAGTTTGTAGCATTTTAAGGTTTATCCAGCCTAATCGTATGTCTGTATTTGTTTTCAGTTTTTTGTGGGTCCTTTTCCTTCTTGAATGATCTTTTCCATCCTTCCAAAATGCAATTAGTAAAGTTCATCAAGTGTGCCATCAACTTTAGAGAAAGCAAATTTGAAACAAGAGACAAATGCTTCCCCTGCTGGCTAAGATGGCAGGCTGTGTTTGTCTAACCAGCTGTGTCTATTTGAGACTGTAGAATGATAGTTGCATTCTATTCATAAATTATCTATGGATATGGAAGATGGTTTCATGTAAGTCTTCTTCCTACACAGCTGGATGAATTTACCCTAATTCTCTAATCTTGTCCACACCAGCACATCTTTCTTCACCGCAAAGCAGCAGTTTAATAAGAGCTCTGAGTATCTTAGCCGAGGTCATTGAGTTACTTTTAAATACTTGCACAGAGAATGTAAGTTTCACCTTCAGCAGCACCTCCCTTCCAGCAAGATTGGTATATAAATGTGTAATAATTTCATGATGACTCTGTTTCTTCCTTTCATTCTGATATCCACATCTTAGTTTTTATAAAGACAGGGTTGCATGTGGTCAAAGTGACTGTTTCTTCATGTAATAGACTTCTGAGCAGGAGGAATAAGAGAAGATAGGATGCACAGAAGTGCAGTAAGAAGCTGTTTTCAGAACATACTCTCTCCCACTCCACCCATAAACCTTAAATTACTAATTTTCCTCAGCCACAAGGCATGGAGGAAAAAAGAAAGATCAAGGTATTTTAGGTAGGCAGCTTCAAGGAAACAAACTAAAAAGGGAATGAATAACTCAGTGAACTCCTATTTAAGCAATATTGTTAAAGTTCTTTGAGTGTCTCCTCACAGCTTTGCTGAGGAGTTTTTTATACTGTTCTATAAGATTAAAGCTAACCTCAACAGCTTTAAATCTCCAGTTTCATGGATGCCATATGCTATCATTCTTGAAGCATATGAAAAAGAGATGGTTAGGGAGCCACGCTGAAGACTTTACTGAGTCACCCAGTTTTGAACATACATAAAATTGTTGCTTGTTCCTGGGCATTTCTTTAAAAGGGTGAGTGAACTGATTAGGTTGAACCTGTCATTGCCTCTTTATTGTCCACAGAACCAGCCATTGCCTTTAGCAAGAAGGCAAAGAAATGCTGCAGGCAGCTATTTAAACTGCACTTTACTGAAGAAATTATGCAGGATTTGTCTGGCATAGAATCACTGGCTTGTGTAAACACCAGATGTAAGTGAAACACAGTGTCTTAACTGGAATGCTGTGTTTAGGCCAATAAAAGTAATATATTATTATAGACAATGCTCCTGGTACCTATATCTGGGCTATGCACCAGCTGCATCTTCTGTCTCCCTGGACCTTGCCAAGGGTTGCTCTGACCACCTGGCTCTGCTGGTTTAGTGCTGGGAAGGACTGCAGCTGAGCTACACATGCATGTCCTGCTCTTGGGCTATGCTCTGAGACAGTTTTCCTTGGTGTCTGCAGAGATCCAGCCTTGCTGTCTGATGTAGCCTTCTGCTTCTTGCCTCAGTGCTTGCATGTCTGTCCTCGCAGGGTGTGCTCTGGCTCCAGACTCCTCGGGGAGCAAAAATGCAAGACTTTATTCCATCCAAGAGATGATAAACCCATGCCTGCTGGGTGAATACGGAGAGGGAAAGGTGTATACTGCAAGCAGGGATACAGTCTGTGAGGTGACTGACTTTGTTCTGTCTGCTGAGAAAGCTTGCAAGCAGGGCAGAAAGGTGCTGTCTCAGGCTCTGCCTTCATGACCCCATCTTATCCCAACTGCAGCTGTTCCCAGTGTTGAAGAAGGCCACAGGCTGTGTACCCAGGTGAGAGCAAGTCTGTGCCTGGTGGCCACAGCAGCTGGAGGAAGGTACACCTCCCTGAAGATGTTCACTCCATAAGCTGTATCTAATGGGGAAAGGTGTGGGTAAATGGAGTCAGTCAAGATGCTGAACTTGAATGCAGCAGTATGTTTAGCTGCTGTCTGACAAGTGTGGAGTCAATGAGGCATGGGTCAAGAAGAGGCTAGGAGAACAAGGGCAATAAAAATGCTGTAGGCTTGCTAAGGTCCTCCTGAATCCTTGGTAGTTTGTGATGTATGGATCCAAGACTCAGAAGAGGTATTGTTGGTTTCTCTGCATCATGGGGTCAACAACAGGACAAACCATACTGCAGAGACAAAGCCTGCACTAGCAGTGAGCATTTCATAAGTAAACAAAAATACAAAAGCATGCGAGGCACATTGAAGGATAAAGGCTGACACTGCAAGGGTTAGGTGGTGCAGAGAGTGACCTGGCAGAGAATTAGTGGCACATGATTAGGCTGCACCTCGAGGTACTGTGTTCAGTTTTGGGTCTCTCACTACAGGCATGACATTGAGGCCCTGGAGCGTGTCCAGAGATGGGAACAAAGCTGTGAAGGGTCTGGAGCACAAGTCTTATGAGGAGCAGCTGAGGGAATGGGAGCAGTTCAGTCTGGAGAAGAGGCGGCTCAGGGGAGACCTTGTCACTCTCTACAGCTACCTGAAAGGACTTTTGGTGAGGTGGGAATCAGCCTCTTCCCACACATTACTAGCAAGGAAATGGTCTCAAGTTGCACCAGGGGAGATTCGGGTTGGATGGAAAAATTTCTTTTCCGAAAGAGTGCTTAGATCATGGAACAGGCTGCCCAGGGGGGAGGTGGAACCTTGTCCCTGGAGGTGCTCAAGAAATGTTTAGATGTTTTATTAAGGAACATGGTTTTGTGCAGAAATATTGCTGTAGGTGAACAATTGGACTGGATGATCCTGGAGGTCTTTTCCTCCCTTGATGATTCTATGATTGTATGGGAACTGTTGAGTCATGGCCTGAAGCACTGATTGATCACCTGAGGCAAGCACTGAGTCAGCCATGGGAGAACAGGTGAAGGCAATTCAGCTGCGTGACCAGAAGGGATGGAGCCTGGCTGTAACACCAACTGTAACAATGATAGTCCTACAGATTTTGCCACAGACTCACTATAAAATACCACTGAAAACCTCTACGTTTTATCTAGTAGTTTGTCCCACCTGACCTAGCTGTTCTTCACTTTCCTATGGGTGGTACAGCCATCAGCCTGCTGGAAAGCTTTCAGTCTCCGTATTAGGTGCTGTTCCTCACAGCTGGGAAGGAGGAAGAGTGGCCCTTCGTGCTCACTGTAACACCTGCTTCATCCACAACATGCTGCAGCAGTTGAGGACAGGACTTGAGGTTTTCCAAAGATGTTTAATGATGACAAAAGTAATTCAATTAGCTGACCAAAATAAGGTACCCTAAAATGTTCTCCTTCTTGGATAAAGCACATAGTTATTGAAGGTCATTAGCTGTGCTGTAGGAGAGCTGTAAGTATCCTGATGCTTTAATAATCACATAACAAAATGCTAGTACCTGTTTAAGTTCCCAGATTTGCTTAAGCCGTCTGGGAGCTGCACAAGCAATCTGATAACAGGTTTGCACCACTGGTCTGTTAAATGAACTTCATTAACCTCCCACTCTGTAACAGTGTGTGGCTTTATGCAGCTTTCTCTTTCTATCATGCAGTTTACTGAACTACCAAGGAAAACAGTGTTTTCTGAGCCTGGAAAAGGCTGGAGAGCATAGTTCTGATCACAGTGATCTTGCATCTGAACTCTTTAAATTAATCCCCTGTTCCTTCTGGCCTGTTTAAGACAAGAAGGTTTGAAACTTTCTCTTTTATTACTGTGGCACCACATAGTGAGGAATGAACTGGCTTTTCCATTACAAAGCACTTTTTCATTTCTCAGCACGCTGAAGCCTGGCACACAATGCTAACTCAAGGCACAGGAAGTTTTTTTAGCAGCTTAAAGAAAATTAGGCTTTCTTTGAGATTTGGGAGCAAACAGGGTTGTTTGTTTCTAGGGGAAAACTGGGCGGTTTCAGCTGGAGTCTGGCAAAATAGTGCATGGAGAGAGCCAGGAAAGCCAGGTTGTTTTATTGGCTCTAAATATACTCTTTCTCCTACTCTGACTAAGATTTTATTTTTAAAAACAGACAAGATTCCAGCAATCGCTTAGTTCTCACTTTGAGTAAGTTTCCTCTTTTTGGTTTGCATACTGTGTGTGCCTTTTTAACGTTTATTTATTTTCCTTTGCCAGCTCCACACTGAGAACAGATAGCCTACCCCTGAGGTATCAGCATGAGGAGGAATCACTTCTGTCCCTGCTGCGAGCAGCCACTTTCTGTCAGCCTCAGTACTACATCCTCAGCATGACGTGATAGGGATCAACATCGTGCATCCAGTCCCTGCATAATTCCAAGGGAATATGGAGAAGGTTCACACCGCTCTTAGTCACCTTTTCCAGAATGTATTCCTATCCCATGCGACCATGTCGTTGTAAAGAGATTACAGCACAATTATTTCCAAGCTCACGCTTCTCCTTAGCTACATCTGCACCTAGAGATGCAGCCTTCTTTCCCTGAAGCTGCATTGGAATTTGTCTCCTCTATCACTTCTGCTGACAAAATGTTAATAATGTCACTGGGAATACCGTGTTCTTTATGGTCAGTTGTCTTTGTTTTATTTGGAAGATGCCTGAATAAGTCCAAAATAACCTGCAGCCTTAAGCTTGAGGAAAAATTGATTGACTGCACTGAAGTCATTACTGGAAGTAAACAGTGTTAAGCAAGATATATGAATGTATAAACCTACGTTGCTCTTTGTCCATTTGAAGATCACAGTGTAATGCAGATCTATGATCTGTAGGTTAGTTTTGACTTCAATTAGTAGTGGGCTGTGTATCAAATTTTATTTCCTTCAAAAATAGTATAATACATAAAACACAGAGGTTTAAATTAATGCAGACTTAGTTGCCCTGAAATCACGTACACAGTCAACAGAGACATGGTGTTTTGTTTTTATAATACAAATACAACAGCAGAAATGCCCAGTGTGTGCCATCATTTATGTGTTGTCCTCTCCTCAAGGCAAAATTGTCTGTGTGCCTATCTATGTAGTGAGCATAATGAGAATTGTAAAAGTTAAATATGAAATAGTGTGTTAATATAGGTCCATCTTCAAATGCTAAACTAAGACAAAATTCAAATGGAAAAATATTAAAAATAAATGTCCCTTCTCTCTAAAACCAGAACATGGAAAAAATGCAGCCTTCAACGATGTTAACCCTTTGTGTTTCTTGGAGCCTGCAGACCTCAAAGCAGTATGCCAGTGGGAGCTGCCAGCATGCTTCATGTTAGTTTAACAGTGGGAGGAAGCTGATACAGCCCATCTGTTTCATTTTGGAGGTACAAAGCTTAGGAAGATGAGGTGCTGATTTGTCACATGTAATTCAACCCTCTGAATGACAATGTCGTAAGAGAGTTCCGGTCTTCTTTGTGCATTTCTCTGACCTCCTTGCCTTTGATCAAACCATCCCCTTTCCTTTGGTGCATCTGTTGAAGACAACAGCTAATGAGCAGCCTTGCAGCAGTGCTTGTACTCTGACCAGTGCATAATTTGATTGCCCCAAAGAAAGTAATGCTGATTGTTGTTAAATATATATGTCCCATAGGATAAATAATCTCCAATGCAACCATTTTTCAGTCACAAACACTTTAGGCTTTGGTTTGTTCCTTTTGTCTAATGCTACTCAATTTTCTACATGAAGTGCCTCTTGTGACATCAATTCTGAGTCCTGTCAATGGTTCTTGTGCCACTGAAACCACACAGAATGCGCACAACAGCAACCGAAAAATAAGCTGTATTTTTTCCTTGATCTCGTCTGAGTAGATTTTGCTTTTTATGCAAATACTCTCAACTGTGGCCATAGCATAGAAGCTGCATTGTGCAATTGCCACTGTTGATGGCACAATCGGTTTTGCTGAGACATTTTCTCTATTAATGTCCTGCTGTGAGCATCTAAAGGAGATCTTTGACTGTAGACTGCAAAGATGGTGGAAGCAAAGGCTTGAATAAACCACCCATAATGCTGGTTTTGCATTTTAAGGAAAAATTGTAATTCTCTTCCTCCACTGCACAAAGTAACTTTCCAGTTCTATGAGACAAAAGAGAGATGTGGAATGAAGTAAAAAAAAGGCTGTAATTGCATGATATCAGGGAGGAATACATGCAGTGTATGTATCAGCAGTAAATTCCCAACTGAGAAATGGGAAAAACAAAAGCTTTTTTTTGATAGTATACAATCTGTCATAATGTTAAAGACTGGAACGAGAGGAGAAAAACAAACTGGCTTTTCAGTTAAGTACCTCCTAGAAATTAGTTCAATGGTTCCCAGTAGACTAAACAAGAATTAGTTCACAGAACAGGAGGGTTCACATAGAAAAACTTCAAACTCATTTTGTTTTCCCAAGTATTCCCTGCCTGGGGAATACTGGCTCCAGTCACCAGTGTTGTACTTGCCTGGCATGTTCTTAACCTGTCTGTATCACTACTGGTGGCCTATAGAAAAGCGCTTTGAGATCTTTAGTACCAAAAGTTTTGCAATTATATTGCATCATATTGTTGCTGGCTTTAAGGAAAGGTATGAAATGGAGATAGATTAACTGCCTCCAACAGGCTGAGTGATGCTTAATATTGAACAAAATCTTAACATGCACCAAACCACAAAGCTGTTGAGATAGTTCAGGCTTACTTCTTGCTGTTACCTGAGTTTTATTGTTACATATTACCTCATGCAAATTTTGTTTCCCACATGCTTCTCCAGAATGGCCAGATCTTTGTGCAACAGGGTTGACACCAGTTCACAGAGGAGAGCAGGCTCTGGGAAGGCACTGCTCGCAGTCCCTGCTCCTGCTAATTCTCTTGGGTTAAGGACCAGGGCCAAAAAAGGAAAGAAAGGCAGAAAGCTGTTTGCTCTGAATGAAGAGATACTGAGAACTCACGAAGACAAGCTTTTCACCTACAGGGTCAGGCTCTGTAGGAAAAAGGCTTCTCTATGACCCTGTCCTACAGAGGCCATGAGGAGGCAAAAGGGAGGCACTGAGCCAGGAAAGGAGAAGAGGGAAGCCAAAGGGAGCTGCTACATGACCTGTCATCTGATCTGGAGCAAAACTGTCTACTGGAAAACCTCTCACTAGCTGGTGCAGGTCTGCCTTAGAGCCCACCAAAAGTATTGGGGAGACGTGGGCTCAGCCACTCCATGGGCTCTGCTCCATGGGATCTGTCTTGTTACTTCTGAAGGTCTCTTCCACAGGGGCAGTGACAAGTTTGGGCTTCCAAAAAAAAAAAAAAAAAAAAAAAGGGGCAAAACAATGGCTTTTGGGATCTGTTAAAAAGTCCAAAATGTCCCTCTGGATCCTCCTTATCAAAGTTTTAAGGCTGACAGTTGTGATTATGATGAGCTTTCCCCAACTTGTTGTCAAATTACATTTATCTTCCTGTCAAGCCTCTTTGTACCTGAGCAATAATGAACACGCCAGCAGTTTAAAGCACATTTCCCCAGCCTCTCTCCCTAAGAACCACTCCAAGTACTGTCATTTACCTGACCCAGATACTGTATTATTTTGCCAACATTTCTCCAGACCCCTCTTGATCCTTTCAAAACCCCACCTCTCAGCCTGCACTGTAGCTACACAGTAGTTGCTATTCTTAAATGCAGGTTTGTCAAAGCAGAGCACAGCAGGTATTAATAACCAGCTGCTGCTTTCCTTCTCAAGCAAAGTGATGAGGAGATGCTGAAGATCTGTTTACACAATTCTTGAAGAGCAAAGTTCTTCATTCCCCCCAGAAGCATTGTTGATTCAATTGAAGAACTCCCCTTGGGGAGGGTGTTGCTTGTGAAAGGTTACAGCCTATTAAGATAAAATCATCTCCATCAATTGTCAGCTCTTTAAGCTAATGATGATGATCTTGAGTAGTTTGCTCTACTCTGAAAAACTAGGTACACAGCTTAATTATATTAATTAGCAAAATAGTATTATCATAAAGAATCTGACTCTATGTATCTCAATGCCAGAAAGAAAAGTTAAAAAAAAAAAAAAAAAAAAAAAAAGTACAAATTAGTCTGAATGACACCTGTCATTTATTAAATAGGAACTGGTCACAGTCAAAACTTGTGTTTTGACTGCTGTAAATCTGTCTTCATGCCTGTTCCAAAATCTCCAAAATGGACTCAAAAAATTGCTTGTTCATGAGTGGGTTTTCTAGGGTTTTTTGAGTTCTTTTGATTTGGGGTGTTATTGTTCTGTTGGTTTGTTTTTTTTTTATATTTGCAATGAATGCAGCATAGGAATGCTTATTGCTGTCCTTCCAAAGGGATATGTTTCAGTACTGTGGATCTATGCTTAAAATATGTAAAGAGGTGCTGTAAAGGTAGGTTGTTGAGGCAACAAGGTGGTTATGCAAGGCTATATCTGATTCCTAGAAATCCCAAGCTTTCCTGATCTATCTTGAGTAAACCGGAAAAAAAGAAAGAGGGAAGGGAAGGGAAGCATAAATTAATGATCTTCATCAAGCCTGAGATGTGTAGGACTCAAAGAATGATGTTTTGTGGGTTTGCAGTAGACACCAAAGCGAGTCAGTATTATGTTTCATATTTCCTGCAGGGGAGCATCAGCAGTCACATGATGTTCAGGAACAAAAACTAAGCTCTCTTCTGTGCTTTGTTTTTCTATCATAAACCCATCTTTCACACTGAAGATTATATCTGCTTTTACTGTGTCTATCAGATGCTTTGTCTTTGTTTCAAAATTGTGCATTACTTCAACCACGTGTTTGCAGCTAAAGTAGTGCTACCTTTAAGTAAAAAGAATGCATTTGATCCCACATTTCATGGAAAAATATTTTAAAAACTGCTCCAAAGCTTTCTGAACCACTGACTTTATTCCTCATTAAGTGTGGTAAAATGAGAAAATTCCTTAGAATGACAAGCCAGGAAATCAGCAGTCTTCTAAAGGGGTAAACACAGAGACTGCAGTCCTGGAAAACAAATTGTATTAAGCAATTTGCACTGTTTGAAAGCAGAGAGAGGACGAGGGTGGAGAATTCAAGTGTTGATGACCTAAGAAAACGCAGTATAACAGATTTTACTAAATAATAGATCAAGTAAGCTTAACTTACTCGATAAGGTTATAATTGATAAATTTGTGCAGATGTTCTGTGTCATGCTCTTCAAATTAAAATGAATAGCAGTACCTAAAATTAGTTGAATTATGTTAATAATTAACTGTGAACAGGAAGACACTATCTTGAAGGAGACTTTCCAGTGGAGTACCATGTAGGCACCATGTAGATCATTGGATTCAGTTTTTTCTTCACACTTTTCTGAAAGAAAATAGAACTAAGGATTAAATTTGCAGAGGACACAAGTTACTGAAGTATAAATAAAAATGAGGTGAATTGCTTTGTACAGATGGATTTCCATCACTTGACTACATAATTGCACTGAATGTGTATTTGGGAAAGAGATGTGTGACTAGCAGAGGGAGCCCATGTGACGCATCACTAACTGGAACTGTGTGTCATTCCTGGAATACTATGTCTGTTTTCATAGCATCAACACCAGAATTTATGTTGAGAGATCAAAAGGGATTAGCAGGGAAGGCCAAAGAATGAGTTGAGGTCTTGACAGGGCACTTCAGGAAGATGCTTCAATTTGATGCATAATGTAATATGGGCTTCAGCGTGATTAGACCACATGAAAGATTTCTGATTACAATAGGATCTCTTATCTGGTGAATGAGTGAAAGCTCAAGTCAGACAAAGTCAAGCTGGGAATGAAGTGCAAGTTTTACCAAGGAAAAAAATTAGCCTTTGAACAACACAGCCTACAGAATGGTTTGATATTTAATTTTTATCATCCTGGATCTCTTAGGAAGGAAGGAATGTGGCTGTGGCTCTAAAGACCTGCTCCAAGTGAAGAATCTTTAGGCAGGAGACACTAGGTGAACTGGCCTTTATAACTCGTGTTAGACTAGATTATCTGAAACATTTCCATCTGGACCTCCAAATATCTTTTTCTCATGTGTTGAAGAAGTGTTTGCTAGAAATTTTTAGTAAAATGAACCTGAGACCAATTTATCCCTGCACAGTGGCATTCTTCAAGCCAAGAAGACAGATCTGTGATGTTTCCTTTGGTTTTCTGCGGGGGTACAAAATAAACAGTAGCCACTGAGATCATATATTTAGCTACATAGCAACTTTTAGGAAAAGCAGCAAAAGTTTTATAAATAGGGACAGGCAAAGCAACGGAGATGACAGAGTTAGAAACAACCTCATCCTGGACCACAGAAAAATATTTACAAAAATGTGTGTAAAAATTAGACTATATAAAGCTGCCAGTGACTAAAATCAGAATGTTTTATGTGAATAATTTACCCCAGGGGAGAGAGACATCTATGGTCATGTGCATCATGACTGACATTTTCAAAGATGACATCCCAGGAGAGTAGCCCAACAAGCCTTGACTTTCAGAGGCACAATTCTCCTCTAAGAAGTTTGATCTAAGGTATAGCCATTCCTATCAGTTTTGGTGATGTTTCTCTGGTCCAGTGTTTAATCACTGGAATTGAGCCCCTTCTAAGTAGTCCACAAGATCTGCCATTTAGAGTGACAGTATTTTAGCTGCATTGAAATATCCTTCAGAGAGAAAATTCATAGCTTAGGAGAGCAAGGGCTTTTGCCACAAGGTAGCCAGAAATAGTCTGTGGTGCACTCAAAGTAATATGATACATATAAAGCACACAAAAACTTCCTTTCAGATCCCAGAACACCAGCACACCTAGCCTCAATTCAACAGATGCATCGTCGTATGTTCAGCTGGGGTCAAGGAGGCAGTGCAGTTTGAGGTTTACAAAAATATTATCTCTTTCTCAAAATATCTCTGGCCATGTCCATCGTGGTCAGGCCTCAGCTTGGTCTCCAAATGCCACTGACATATCATTTCTGGATTACAGGGCACCAAACCATTTTCTTCTACTTGCAGTTTGCATTCTCATGGAAGCAATTTATAAGTTAATGTCACATCTCCAAAACATGTACTCATCTTTTGGACTGGTTGAAGAGTAGAGACCTGCCTGCATAGAAATTCTCTTCTGTTCCCACTGTCAGTGAAAACAGTTGCCCTAGATTGCCTTCAAGTTAAAACAGAGAACATGGATTTAATACAAATTGTTACTCCAATATATGTCATGAAGTCTGAACCTAAGATTTATGACTCCATGTACAAGTTACGTTCATGTCTGCATGCTGTGGAAAATGACACCACCTACACTTTTTTTCTGAAATAATCTTGATATTTCATATGAACCAAGTTTCTCATGTGATCCATGGCTTCAGGCAACTTTCAGCTCAAGCAAAAGGAATTGAGAGGCTGGCTTTGTCTCCTTTAAAATTGGCCAAGTTTATGCTACTTGGAAAAAGATGAAACTGCATTTCCTAGATGGGTCTTTGCAAGACAAAACCCTTTGATTTCAGAGAGTTTTCTTGCCTTACTAAAAGAAGGAGCAATAATGCCTCTTCTGTGAACATTCAGTGCAGGTCTCTGGACACAGCTGGCTCTCCAATGAGCTGCCTTTGATCCTGAAACTATGAAGAGCCCATAGTGGATTTCACAGAATCATAGCATGAGTCTTGAAATGGTTTCAGTTAGAAGTTGAAATTTCACCTCAAAACATCTCTAATGTACGTGGTATGTGCAAGATTCATGTGCAAGTTCTGCTCATACCTGTATGTGCTGTTATGCTCCTGCAGAGATTTATATGCTCCTTTGGCTGGGGCAGCCCTCTCTATCTGATACGCCAGCAAGACTCAATACAATCTCTTTTAACCAGTGCTGTTCTTCAGCATCCCTCTTTGCAGAGCAAGCCCAAAGCAAGCACACAAGAAATGAAGAAATGCCCCACTGCCGTTATTCCAAATCTATCATACTTTCTGTTACCTGCCCCACTTGCTGAGCTTTCACTTTGTGATGAAACTGTGGCAGAGGACAGGTGCAGTCATGGCTGGCCACATACACATATACCTGAGAGTGTTACAGTCCTGGTGGAAGATGGCTATTTCACATCAGTGAGGAGCATTTATGCACCTACAGTGGAGAACAAAAGAATAACAGCTTGTAAAGCTCCTGTTCCCAAGAGCATTATCAAAAGGGAAAGATGTGAGCATCCTGCTGCCTCAGGCAGGCTGAGGTTGCTTGCCTGTCTGCCCCTGCTGGCAAACTGGGACTTCAGCTCTGCTGGCGAAACGGTTAATGAAATAAACATGCTCCATTTCTCAGTCATTTAAGCTATTTTCACTTGTGTCAGGTTTCATTTCACAAAGCCCCGATGTTGCAGCTGAAAGCAATTGGCAGTTTGAAGCTTTTGAGAAAAGTTTCACAATGGATCATCCAGTATGTGGCAATGAATCTTTCTGACACCAAATTTTGCACTTCTTCCCATTAGAATTTTTGGCTGAATATTAATTTAACTTTGTTATAGGCACAAGTAGCCTCCTGATCCCAGGCAGCCTCCTGATCCCAGGCAGCCTCCTGATCCCAGACAGCCTCAGTGTGCAACAATCCACTGGATAAGGCTGAGCCTTCAGCTAATTTAGAATTCAGCTGGCTACAATTTACATGAGAAATAGTTGGCAGTTCAGTCCATTTTGTCATCTTCCTTGCTTCTTCTGCAATGTCAGATCTCTTTCAGCCGTAGAAGACTATGTGCATGAAGAGAATAAAGTCCTGCTGCTGAGACATTTAAATGCCATAAAATGTCACAACATCAGATATGCTTCAAGATCTTAAAAAAGAATTAGAAGTGCAGAGAATTTACTGGATACTGACATGCAGCTAATAGCACGTTTGTATGCAATGATTTCACACTATTTCTGCAGTTTTAAATGTCATGTAAGTGTATAAATTCCTTTCAAACATAACCTTTACTATGGGAACATCAGTAACATAAAATCTAATTAAAAGATAAAAAAACTTGTTGGAAGCATAGCCTTTTTCATATCAAATTGGTAATGAGTTAATAGAATTCTATGAGGGATATTATTTCAGATGAATACTGACCAGCACAGAGAAAACCCGACCTTCCACAGCATCATTTAGTGGAAGTTCCTCCCCTCACTTCAGCACCTCATCCTCACTCTTTGTAATCTTGTTTGAATTATTATTCCATGTGGCTGCATCAGAACACATGAAAACAGCAGCTGGACCTCTGAAACCACCCCGTTTCATTCAGACTTAATCCCTCACACTGGGACACTTGCCACCTTGCCACAGTCTGTTACACCCAAGCCTGTGGCTGATGAATTACAGCTCTGCCAGTCCTCCTGTCCAGCAAACCGCCAGCGCATGAGGAGGAACCCAGCATCATTAGCAGAGTTACAGAGCTCCATGGACAAAGTAATAGCAGGCTGTGTTTCCCTCGCTCAGTGCTTCCCCTGGAAAACTAGGCCACAGTGTCCTTCAAACCATAATGAGAATTATTATTGAGAGGATGTCAATCTATGTAACAGAAGAAACGAGGCTTGACAGTAAGGAAAATCAGGGGTAAGTACAGTAGGAGAACCAATTACTGCAAAAGGAATCTTTTTTATTTCTCTATGCTCAGACTAAAACAACAAGAATTTACCCTGGCCAAAGCAGTTGTCTAATTTTGACAATATATGGTTACCTGTACCTAGCTATTGAATGTTGCCCTGAAGACTTAGAATATGAGAAAGTCCCACTTAGGCTGTTCTTTCCCTAAGCAAATAGTTTTTTGCATTAAGTTCATGCTGCAGAAGTGATAACTGAAAATGCCATATCGCAATGCAAATGGACCAGCAGAGCAGCCCTCATCCCTTTCTGTTTCTCTTATTATATCCCTAGAGAATCACTGCAAGAATATTTTTGTCTTCTGTGACTTTCCAACCATCACTTACTTTCTCTTCCATCCTGGTCATTTAGAAACTATTCACCTTCCAGGTTTAATTGCTGTGGCTCTCTCACCCATGTCAGCATGCTCTGTAGGAGCTGCCAGCCCCGATATGATCTGCAATGGAAGCAGCAGCTTTGGGAGCAGTCAGCACTGGGAAAAATCACTGTGACAAAACTATGTTTCTGGACTCCCCGACACAGGGCACAGATCTTTCCAAATGAGGAAGTTCCCCATCTACTCACCACAGCCCCACAAAGTTACTTTAATTGGAGCCCTGCATCTCTTGTTGCTCTTACGGTTATACGGAGCAATGCTTGGGAGTCACCTCATTTTTAACACCCATTTCTCAGTGTTTGCTTCTGCTGCTGGATATGCAGAGACAGTTCTTTCTTCATGCCCTTTGGCAAGAGAAGCGTATGTCTTAAACATGAAAGTATTTTTACATTCACACAGAAACACAGGAATTATCCTGTAGTTTTAAATGCACTCTATCTACTGTAGCAGCTAGCATTGGCCACTGACCTGTACCACTTTTCCAGTGTGTCGTTCCAAGTCCTCTCAATCATTACGAAAGAAAGAGATTATTTTAAGCCCTGAAGTAAGAGATTTAACCTTCCCTTGCTTAGTGCAATGTGCAGTGACTATGAAAATCCATATAAGCTGTGAGGACTCCAGCAACCTTCTTCAGCTTGCCAAGCTAGCCAATTGACTTCAATGAAATCCTGTGACTGTGACTACTGCCTTCTAAAAAAATAAAATATTTTCTTTTATGGATTCCTGCATTTTCCAGCCTTTTGTTGCATTAAAGGATTTAACCAGTAATATACCTGTTCTGTATGCAAAACATTGCTCAGTAGAAGCTAGAAAAATGAATTTGTAGGATCAAATACAGTCATTCTTACAGCACTAGAAATGTCATTACTTGCAGTACAGGTCATGAAATAATTTTAACCTGATTCTTCTGGTGAGCAGTCTACAAACAGTATCTTGCCAGAGTGTGATTCTCAGGGAGGTTCATAACCCAGGGGAATGGCATCAATGCCATTTGCATGTAACCTACTTGGACAAATTGCAAAAGCTGCAGTTCCAGAGTTAGCAACCACCCCTTTCTATTCTTCTACAGTTTGTAACTTTACAAGAAAGTAAATACTTGAAATACGAGGAACTGGGCTGGGGATGGCTTCTTTTCTGTGTAGATTGTGAAAACTTTGGGCACTGATGTTAAAGTACACAGATCTGCATGCTGTCCTGTGCATCAGTGTGGGTGCGCTGTATCTCTCAGAGCCCTCCTCTGAGGCTCATGCTGCTCTCATCTTCACAGAATCATAGAATGACTTGGGTTGAAAAAGATCACAAAGATCATCTAGCTTCAACCCCCCTGCTATGTGCAAGGTCACCAACCACCAGACCAGGCTGCCCAGAGCCAAACCCAGCCTGGCCTTGAATGCCTCCCAGGATGGAGCATCCACAACCTCCTTGGGCAACCTGTTCCAGTGCATCACCATCCTCTGTGTGAAAAACTTCCTTCTAATATCTAACCTAACCCTCCCCTGCCTCACTCTAAAACCACTCCCCCTTGTCCTATCTCTATCAACCCATGTAAATAGTCATCTACAAAGATGTTTGTTTACAAATTGATACAGATTTCATCAAGCAAATAAACCTCGAGCAGTGGTTGTGAGCCAAGGCCCAGGGCAGCACAACACCCTTCCTCCTTCCCTCCCAATTTCGGATCCTGCCTGCTTTGCTGGAGCACGGCCACAGCCTGCCAGGTTTCACCTATTTCATAACCACATTGCAATTATTGCCAGAGGGGATGAAACAGCACAGAAATGGCAACGAGTAAAGTGTGCAGCTCTTTAAACCTGCATACAGGAAAGGTGAGCACAAAGCACAGCACTCCAGAGAAGGATGTTCAGGAAGCACTGTTCCCAGTGCTGCTGGCTGGCTGCTCCCTCTCCACAGCAGGAATGGCAGCACAGCTGCTGACTGTGGGAATGCTCTGCACTCTGCAGTGAGATCCCTACCCACAGCCCCACACTGGTCCCAGAGAAGATCCACTTTTTCTCCACCCAGTGACATTCTGTCATCATTTTTCAGCAGTCCTGGCACAATCATTACCAGTGCGTTACGCAAATAAAAGATCTTTGACTCTTATTGGGCAGTAGTGATATTTAACTCCTCAGCCCACATGATCCCAAACACCCAGACTCACTTTGCAGCTGACTGACAGTAGCTGTGTGTTAAAGTCCTCCTCAGCAGCCCATGGCACACTGGAGCATGATTGATGAATATGTGCCTCCAAAAAAACATTTAGACATTAATGTGCTTCGTAAAACCCAGTGTACATGACATTCAAATACGTTCTAAAGCTGAGCTATTTATTTGGCAGTTTATTTCACTCCTTGCAGGCACTGGGGGGGTTATATTTTTCAGCAGTCACACAGTATGTTGTTTCTTTTGTTACCTCAGAATGTGCTAGGTGTCATTTCCTCCAATTTATCAATGGAGGAAACCAAAGGACGGAGAACAAAACCCAGCCTGAGTTCCTGCACTCTGCTTCCTGGCTGTGCTGCTTTCCTTCTCCCCAAGCAGTTCTCAGCTTACAGTGAGGCACTGATCAGTCACCTCCTCTCCCTCCAAAAGCTCCTCTATGGGCTGTAGACATTCCAGCAAGGCTGGGGCACTTCCAACCAGGCAGGAGGGCTAGCTGAACCCCCATTGGCAATGCTGCCACTTCACATCCATTTTGTCCTGAGGCACTGCTAACACCTCCAGTGCCACTGGATCTTCCAGTACGCAGGGATGACACCAAGACCACACCATCCCATAGCTGCCCATATTCCTGGGCTAAAATTACCCACTTTTTTTTAACATTTGATTGCCTCCCCACTCCTTTGGCTTTCCAGCTTGTTACACTCTATAGTGGGTGCTCCCCTGCACGTGCAAGGGTTCTTGTTGCTCTTCACTCAAGCCCCATTTCTAATCTGCTGTGCTGCTTTTGCAGCTCTGCCTTTCCCCAGTCACTGGAGATCAGAGGTGGTAAGTCAGAAAATGAAGTTTAATAGTGTCCGGAAACAGAAATAACCATAAAGCCTCGAATGGTTTTACTGCCTTTTTCTTATGGAGAACAAGCAAGTTGTAATGAATAAAGGGAATCATGGGTCAGTTTGGAAAATTATTGGACTGATCTGTCCCACTACTGCCACAGAGGAAAAAAGAATCTGAGGGTTGTAAGATAGTGGGGTTTTTTTTTCAAATGTTTACAGGAGTTCAAACAACTGAGATTGGTATAGGATACATGCAGGCTTATTAATTTTTGAACCAAGTTAGCAAATACTCCATTTAGAAAGCTTAGTCAGTGATGAGGCGTGAATTGAAGAAAGAAGTGGTGAAGTCCTACAGCCATTACAGGTGAAAGCAGCAAGCTAGCAACTTCCCCAGTATTAAAATGCCATGGGCCAGGTGTCCCACTGCAGCAGTTCTCCACTTCTGCTACAGAGTGTGAAATACACACCACTGTATATGCAAGCTTTGCTGCAACTATGGCTGCGTGACTCTCTCCTTTGCAAGTAGCACCCTTCATTTTGAACCTCAACACAGGTGTAAAGCTAGGTAGATCCAGGCTTACTGAAAGGAGTTTGATTCAGTGATCCTCACGGGTCTCTTCCAACTTGGGATATTCTATGATTCTGTGAAAGATTATTACATGTGCACAGGAAAGCCAGGAGTTCTCTTGATCTGTGTAGCAGATCTGTGCATGCATACAGCAAGTAGAAATACTACTGACAAAACTGCATTCATGCAGTAGAAATCCAGGAAATCATACGTATGGAAATGTAAGAATCGCAAGACTGGAAGATTAGGTCCTTTAGGATTAGTTCATTTGATTAGGAGAACAGAATTAAAATTTGGAGCTCATTTCCATTTTTCATGCTGGCAGTTCTGATTCATCTCTCTGCTGCTTCAACTCCAAAACAGGAAAAAGTGAGCATGGTAACCAGCCAGGGAGTCTTATAAAAATATTCCTGGGCTGTACGAAGCAGCTGAAAACCAGCCTGACTCATACAGCATCTTCCACTATGCCTACACTAGCAAGCCCATGAAATGGGGCACCCACCAGAGCTCCTTGCTGCAAAAACATGAAAATATAAAGAAACAAATGGTCCAAGATGGAGAAGACATTTTGCAATACTGTGCTTAAGTCCTGACCCTGTTGGCTTGAGTAGGAAGACCAGCACTGAGAGAAGAAGGGCCATAGCTTCTCCAGAACTTGTCCCTGAGCTGTTTTGAATGCTTTGATAAAATTGATAGGCCCTGAACTTCCCTCAGGAAGTGCTGTTGGAAGAATTTTTGGAGGACTGAGTAGCCATGTGCAAGTGCTTGGTGAGTTCAGAGGACGGAGAACATGATCCTGGGCTTTGCACTTCCATCTCCAGTGGCTGCTACAGACTGGACCTCACCAAGCACAACTGCTGAGTGGGGTGTGGGGCAGGAGTTGAGATGGGGCTGATTTTTTCAGAGACACTCCTTTTAAAAGCTGGTTTTGTTTTATCCTTTTACTTGTATTCAAGAACGAACTTGCTGTTACTGTGTATATGGCGAATAATCCCTATGTGAATGTTTTCTTTCCCAATTAGTATTTTCTTTTAAATTAAGCAATATGTTGACATGTTTCTCTTTTCGTATCCTTACTCACTTACTGAAGCCAAACAAAAGCCAAAAATGCAGTCAGATAAACAGCCATTTGTGTTTTGTCTTCATCTTCCAGAGTTCAAAGCTATATAAACAGTTCAACTACTTTACAGCATATTTAAGAAAATAAAGGCAAAGAAAAGCATAGTGTTAACTTGTGGCTTGATTTGCTAAGAGCACTTCACCGTACTTCGTGTGTTTGTACTCCTGCGTAAACTAAAACAAACACTGTCAAAAAGGACTAATAATAAAAATAATGCATCATGGATGCAAAGAATGCTTTAAGAAAGTACAGCTGAGGAAAATATGCTGTAAGAGATTACTCTTTTACATCATTGTCCCAAAGCTTGCTGGGGACACAGATGAAAATGTCCAAGCAAGTCCTGGGCAAGGGTTGTTAACTCCTTTGTCTGAGGGACACAGATGGACAAGGCCAGGGGCAGTGAGAGAGATAAGCAGAGAACAGAGGTGTCTGCCATCAGATTCCTCACTACGGAATTCCCACATGCTGACAGACTCTCCTGGGCCTGCTACCTGAGTCCTGCTGCTTCCTCCTGGATTGGCTCTGTGACTTCTTCCTGCTACCTGCTTGCTGCCCACGGCCGGCCATGCTGCTGCTCTCCCCCCTCTGCTGCTTTTGCCTCAGACCATTGAAACATGGTGCAGTGGGGCAGCCGTTGGGTCCTGGTGGCGACTATCCCCGCTTTACGTGGTTCTTGCTTCTTTCCTTTCTTTCCCCTCATTCCCTTCCCTGTCTCCCTGATTAGGATTTATAGTAAACTGGTTGGATCAACATTTGAACTGTTGTTTCTTTATCTTACGCAGGGTATACAGATATTGAAAGAACCTCATCTCCCTCCTACAAATTGGAGCAAGACATATGCTAATAAATTTGGTTTTGGAATCATCATTACTGGGTTAACAGTGGAACCTCATACTTTGCTTGCAGTTTATGTTGCATTCTCTTAGCATGTAACATGCAAACTGCCTGAAGGATTTTTAGCTACCCATCAACTTTCTAAGCATCTGTCTAACTGAGTTCGTTTAAAGGCCTTATGTTACACACAGATTTGGACTGAATATGAATAATGCACAAAAGCAACTTCCATTTTAAAGTCTCAGTGTTACACTAGAATCCAAAAGAATTTAAATGGTCACCTGGATAACTGCATCTATTTTAGCTGTTAGGTTGCTTTTGTTGTTTTGTTTTGTTTAAGCAGATGGTATATATGGATATTACTCACAAAACAGAATTGTCTTCATTTTTAGTGAGATACAGAAGGATCAGAGGAGTTACGTATATAACAGAGTTCAACACACAAAACCTGTCAGCCTTAACTCATGTGGCATTCATCTTTCACTTTTTTTTTTTTTTGCCTTAAAGTGAAGAAAAACACCAAACAACCTTAAGTGTGTTTAATCCTTTCAGTGTTACCAGACATCTCTCAAAGATGTGATGTGCTAAGCAGCGATTTATCAACAGTAAGAATACCTGAGCCATTAATCCAGATGAAGAAAGAAGTTGTACAGAAACGTTTGGTTTGAGATATCAATAAGATAGCTCTGTGATTGCCACAAAAAAAGTGATGGGCCAGTACTGCTAATGGAGCATCAGTGGCTCTTAGGCCTATCTGACGTATAATACTAACTGTACTGATGTTTTTTCAAAGTCTACACTTTTCAAATGGAGTAAAGTTGGTGGTAAAATTCCAGCAGCTTGGGTATTGTATTTTCTGATTAAGTGAAACTGACCTTGTCAATTTACAGCCCAGCTAAATCTTGATGTAACGTAGTTATTGTTGCATAGATAAGTTGGGAACAGATCTGACCCTGGAAGACTGATTTTATGCTGGCTCGGAGTACAGTCAGTAACAGCCAATGTCATGTTGCTTCCCACCAAGCGGACGTGCCTACGGAATGCTTGCAGCTGACGACATAGAGAAGGACTGCTCACAAACCAGTGCTTGCAGGTGCTCACCATGGGTTAAAAGCTTCATTTTCTAAGAGCAGAACTCATTCCTGGCAGGATCATCATATTGAGGCATATGATCTGTCACTGGACACTAAAAGAGCTCAGCACCTTCTAAAACTGCTCCCAGACCATTCAGTTTGACATTTAAAAATGCAAGCTAAGACGTGACATTTACTGTGCAAATTGTTTTCATCTTTCTTTTCCTTTAACTTTATAATGACTAGAAAATAAATCTAAGTCCCTAACAATTCAGATTGAGTGCGGATATACTGACGTTCTTTGTCAGAGCCCTACTGACTTTTACAAGATGTTATCCATACACAGATTTACATTATAACCTAAACGCAAAAATAGGATCTCAAATTGGTTAAACAAATGGATAAATCTGTGTAGAATGCATGTCTTGAAAAGCTCTAATTAAAACAGTGATTTTCAACAGACACTGCCCTCTTCCACTTTTTCCCACAACTGAACAGAAACTGCATTTTGATCTCTGTAGGACTTTGCTTGTTTTTCTTCAAATTTATTAGCTTCTGCAATTATATAGTCCATTTTATTGTTAAATCAGGAACAATAAGAGAACACTCTAGGTTGTTATAGTCATTTTACAATGAGCATATCAGCTACAACACCTTTACCTAATGTCGTCATAAAACCAAACAAACAGAACCAGAACAGCATTTTTTTTTTTCTTTTGACAAATCTGCTTATTGAGATATCGCGTATTCCGCAAGGAAGAAAATACTTGAAAAATAAAAAAGTTAAAATTTAGTTAAAAGCTTTACTTGTCTAGGAGCAATCTCATAAAACTTTTTAAGATGAGCACTTCACTTCACAAAATGAAAAACTATTTACAACGTTTTGCTTGCAGTTTGGTCACATTATCTACACACATTTGCAGAAGATCTTAGGCAAAATAGGTATGAATCTTTTTTCTGACATAAGCTATCAGATTGATTGCACATTTTCCTTTTACATAATGGCTCTCCTATAGTGCACTGAAGTCAGTGATCACTGTCTAATTACATTCTCGTTTTAATTTATGGCTCAACAATAAAATCAATAACACTTCAAATCCAAATATCTGAGCGGCTGAATTACGTATAGTGTGAAACATGTGGATCCCACTTTTTCGGACCTCATTTTCAAAAGTTAGGCGCACAATAATTCACCTTGCTAGCACAATTATGGAACTGTGCAAAGAAACAGAGAACCCACACATCTATCTTCTTGAAAATCAAGGCAACTCATCACATTCTGAGAACTGTTTTCTAATCATAGCTCATTTAAAAAACATTCACTTCCCTATGGCACTACAATAAACTTCTCAGCACGCTATGACTGAATTACAGTATCTTTTACATACATACTACATTTTGGCCAATAATGTAATTTCCATGTTACACAATATCATTGCCTTCACAAGCAGAGTTGCTACATACATTCACAGTTTCAATAGATTGTAATTAGCTTCTCCAGTTGTGCTTTGAAGATTCCAAATATTTTTCAACAGTAAGTGCAAAGCAAATGTCCTATGCAGCTACAATTGGTCACAGAGTTATAAACTCCATAATTATGAGATGAGAGTTCTCTCATTCTCCATTTTCATCACCTGCTTTTTCAGGTATGACCTCCAGGCTTCGACGGGGCTTTGAGATTTCAGCATTTTCAGTGCCTGGCTTATTGAGTCCACATGAAAGAGTGGCATAATGGATTTGTTTCAGATTCTCCAGTGCTTCATTTTTAGCATATTTGAGAAGATCAGCTTGTCCCTGCAAAACAAAAATGGTGTTTGAATACACAGTGGATAATAGAGCTATGTATCTCTTTTTTGCCCTTCTGTTTATTTCAGACTAATGGTAGAGTTGCCCTGTTCAAATTAAGTAAATAAATAAATAGTACATTACTTCATGCTTGTAAAGTGATAAGAACCAAGATCCTTGCCAGCTCTGGACCAATCTGTTACATAAACAAAGGATAGGGATTATTTCTAACAGCTTTCAGAAAGGTGATCTGTTCTGTATTTATAACCTATGGGACTAAAAATGTTTCCTCATGGACAGAATTGTGGGGGCTCATTTATATACTTCAAGGAGCAGTTAAACAACTTTGATTTTTGGTTCTTGGAGGTTTTGTTTTTTTTCTAAGCACTGTGACCAATTCAATAGTAGCATGGTAAAGAGCCAAAGTTTGTCAAAATATGAAATACAAAATACAGGTCAGGAAGTGACAGGTAAAAAGCACAGTGACAACAGAGACTTCATAGGACTGTCTGCAGTTCAGATCTATCTTGCAGTCTTACCCTAACTGCAATTTAGCTTAAGTAAAGCTGTAAGAGAAACTGTCCCAGACTCAGGTGATCCAGCTTTCTGTATTACAGCCCTCTAACTACCACAGCTCAAAAATCAGATGATGCTTCAAAAATACCAGATCTTAAGCAACATCAGTTTGTATGGATCTGTTGATCACGGCCTGAGCCTCTGATTGACCACCTGAGGCAAGCACTGAGCCAGCCATGGAGCACAGGTGAAGGCGATTCAGCTGTGTGACCAGAAGAGGTGGAGCCAGGCTGCATCTCTCCTAGACCCCATTTAAAGGCTGCCACTGGGGAAGGATCTTTCTCTGGAGATTGCTCCTTGTGGAGTTTACTGCAAGTCTGTGATACTGGTGAGCATTTCTATTTATTTTAATTATCTTTCCATTGCAATAATTTTACTAAGCCTAGCTTTTGTACACCTATTGATTGTATACAGCTCCAATTGAAGGGCAGAAAACAAACACATGAATAACCAAACAGGCACTGTGGTTCCTTGAGACTATCATGTCATATAATGCTTAAAAAGTTATGCGCTTTGACTGCACCTTTTCCTGCAATTGGAGACTGTCTTTCATGTCTTTTTGAAGTAAAATCCAGCTCCTGACAGTCACTTCTCTTGTACAGACATAACTGCTATGTCGCCTCTCTTTCTCTGCCAAATAAGGGTGAAGTCCTACTTCATTTTTTGATTTCAAAAATGAAGGAAAGGTAAAATGACAATCAGATTACAGTAGATGTGCACTCAAGTTCTGGTACTTAGCCTTGCTTCTTTTAGCAACTATAGAATATAAATACTACCTTAAGAAGTAAACAGAATTACACACTTGAGGCACACAAATCAAAAACATATATTGCTTTCTTCAAAGAAATACCTCCTTAGAATAATCCAAGGCTATAATGACTAGAATGTCTTTTATGTTTACAGGGCAGGAAAAATCTCAAAGCTTTTCCAAACACAGCAAAAGCTTCAGTAAAACTTTTTTCCTAAGGAAAACCAGGGATACTTTTTTTTTAAATTGCATATTTTTTTTTTTTCCAAACTGACAAACAACTAAAAGCTAATTTAAAACACTCCAGCAGACTAAATGAGTCATATCTGGAATGCAACTGTCTCTAGCCCAAGCTCTGTTTTACATGGATTAGTGCTAAATAATTCTAGAAGTTTAATGAAGTTGTTTATTATAAGCAGACTTGCTAGCAGCAGTCTAAAATCACTATGTTTTTGGGTTTTTGAAAATTTTCAGTTGCTTATATGCTTGCCAAACTTTTACTACTTAGGCTGCTATTCTCCATGCAGGATTTTTGCCACTGGCAGATTTTATTATCATTACTGTTAATATTATTCTTTAACCTCAACCATATGGATCATTCAGTCCTGAGAATAAAGACAGGAAAATGCCATCAGAAAAGCTTTTTTTAAAGAATCTTCCATCCTCCCACCAACTCCTGTTTGGGGTAAGAACTTGTAATTCAACAACACAAGATCCAGAGTTGTGGATCCAACTTATGATCTTCTAACAGATACGAATCAGATTTTGAGTGTGGTTAGTACAATCACACAGGATTTCATTCTTGATCATTTTTCATCTCCTGACAACTCCAGCAGGTGGCAAGGCAACACACATTCCATTCTCACACAATAATGTGTTTGAAGAAAATGCTTGTCCAAGTTGTCCTACCACCAGCATTTGGTTACAACACAAGCAGACTCAAACCCTGATTGAAGGAAGGGAAGAAATAGCTTGGGATGGCAACTGACAAGGAAGCAGATAAAGGGAAGGAGGAGAGAGCAATCTCTAGACCTGACCTGGCAAGTAGTTTATGACTGAAGAAGAAGAAACTGGATTGCACTAGGCAAAATAGTGACAAGATCCAACTGAAGGAGACTGTGAACTAGCAAAAAATCTAACACAGTGGAAGAATGCTGAGTTTAGAACAGGTAGGTTGAGAAGAGAGAAAAAGAATGAAATATCAGCTTGAAATTGAGATTGGAATACCTAAAAAATAAAAAACAGATCTGACAAAAACATCATGTTTAAAGAACCCTTGAAACAGTAGACCAGTAGGAATAACAACTCAAAAAGAATGAAAGAGCTTTGCAATAAATTAAAAGCTGGTGAGAATAATAATAAAAATCAGAACAGGTAAGCAACTGCAGAATACAATGAAATCAGGTAATGTGATGAGAAAAACAAAGTTAACACTCATCAGGAAGACCTTGGGGAAGAGGGGACAATACAAACTAAAAAGCAACAGGAAAAGCTGCCAGGAGGGAATATGAGGCACCAAGTGTGAAAAGAATAGTGGATGGAGGAGACGGAGGAGAAAAGAAGACAGAGGTTGGCAGGAATGGCTGGGTTTTCAGCTGAGAACACATCTGAACAAGACTAACATGGAAGATTGCATCAAGAGAAGTGTGACCAGCAGGTTGAGGGAGGTGATTCTGCCCCTCCACTCTGATCTTGTGACACCCCACCTCAAGTACTGTGTCCAGTTCTGGAGACCCCAACACATGAAGAACCCAAAGCATTCTATGATCCTATGTTAAGATGAACTCTATAGACAAGAATATAACTGGGATAAGGAGTTGGATAATGTTTTATGATTTTTGGTTATCGGTATTCCACACCAAAACATGTAATGCACTGGGGGTTTGACTGCTGATGCTCAAGTTCCAGGTG
>NW_024884711.1:14031797-14092333 GCF_019232065.1 Centrocercus urophasianus
TTCATCGGCTCAACTGGACTGCACTTCTCACCTCAGCATTGTGGTGAGGCCTATCCACTTTTCAGACACACTCTCTCATTATATTTTGCTGATACTATATTGAGTAAATTAGTTTGTTCCACCTCAGATTGTTGCCACTGTTTTCAATTATTTTGGGGTCCTCTATTTCCCTTTTCCAGAGGTGCGGATCCACGGATCCCTCTGCCCCGCTGGTCACGGAACCGGGCTGAACCAGCCTGTAAACCACTGTCAGATTATTATTATAGGCAAAAGGGGTTTAGACTAAACACATTTGGCCAAGTGGGGTCAAGTTTAGACTGAGGTAAAATACAAAAATGAATCTGTGTTCATTAGACACTCTCTTATCCAACAATTACAATGAAGAAATTGATTTCTGAATGCTTCTAACTTAGAAAACCATTTGTGAAACCAACATGTGCTGGTATACCTTGAGTAACAACCAGAACAGCTACTTTTTTTACTCTGGTATGTATTTTCCTGTGATTTTTTTGGTTAGAAAGTTCTCCAGTTATTATGTAACATTAAAGTGCTACATAGATGATATCTGAAATAACTGCCTAACTCTCCCCAAGAAATCCCAGGAAACTGTATTACAAGTGAATAGGCTTTAGTTCAGGTTCTGGGACCCCAAAGCTCGTAGTCCCTAAATAGCAGGCTGCTCGGTATGCTGTGGTATCCCACAGTGCTCCACATCCAGATGACTTGCTTTGACTGCATTTACAGAATCAAGCCTTAAAGGATTTAGCTTCTTAACTTCTAAGAATTGCTTTAATTAGGAGCCAAAACTCTACAAATCTGGCAATAGCAAGAGAATACTTTTCAGTATTTTAATAGAATTCATTGTTCTTCTGCACACCTACAGTAGTAAGCAGCAGGTGTCAGGGGTTTTATGAATGCTCAAGGTGACAACAGTATTGCCTGAATTCATTGATTCAGTTCATAAAATTTGGATGATGAAATAAATATCTAAGAAGTTGCATCCTGATGTTTCAAATGTTCTGTTTATAAATACATTTACAAACATAATTCAGATGAAAGATCAATATCATTGCAGAGGTAATACATGCTATGAACTGGTGGATTACAAAAATATAGAAACTAGTTTGTGTTGACCAATATGATGTCTAAAAAATCATAGCCCACAACATGCAACTGAAAAATGTTGGAATTACAACTCACACTTTCATTCCAAGTACTTCATTCAAACTCTCCCCATATGCTTAGAACAGGATTCTGTTGCAGAGAGTAATTTACAGAAGCTGTTGTGCTCTTCTTCTTCCTACGGGCATTTCAATGTCCGTGCCTATTTTTTTTTTTTTTTTTCTCCAAAGTTTTGCTATGCCAGTAAAATCTATGAATTGTTTCATCAGGGTGTTTGCAGAAGTCTGCTTCAACAGTACTTAAGAGTGATTTTTTTCAGCTGGTGCACTCTTTCTGGCAGGAAATCTGATTATCAGTGTTTAGAAAATATGAGTTCTATCAGTCTGAATCATAACAATAAATTACCAACAAGTGATCTTGCAAATTAACTATCTGAAAGAGAAGAACAGTCTAGCAGTAAGACCTCTAAAACTGGGAGCAGCCCTTGTAGATAGGTCAGCTCTTCTAGCAAAGACTTCCCCTAGAATTAAGCTGTCAATTTTGTTATTTTATCAGACTTTCCATTGCATCAATCATAGTCAAAATGTCCCAGTTAAGATAAAGAAGATCAATTTTGCCTTGAAGGCAAAATGCAACTTAATCAGTTTGGAAAATGTGTCAGTCACAACACATGAGCAGTCTACTCCTCTTGGAAAGAGCTGATGATCATGTTCGTCTTAATCTTGGACCAGAAAAAAAACTATGTCAATGTTGAAAAGATTTCCTCACTAATCTCTTCAAAAGGAAGGCCTTCTAACTTCATAATTACGTTAATTCTAGGGACACATGCGAAAGCCCTTCAGTGCTCTCAGGAGTCAGATCTCCACTATGGGTTCTCCAATTCCTGGCTTACACAGAAATTCCAATTTCACAGGTCCATCATTCATCAATTGCAAAGCCTTCCCCTTCACCAGCCTTTACATTTTGAATGGAAATAAGAGATGAAGCAAAGCTACTGTTGCTTCTAGAAGAATTAAAATAAATTTACTTCTCCAAATGGTATCTGATAGTTGAAAATTAAGGAGTATAATTTGTCAGAGTTCAAGAAGTATTTGCACAGCATTCTCAGACATAGGGATTGATTTTGGGGTGGTCCTGTACAGAGCCAAGGGTTGCAGTGAGTGTGGGTTCCTTCCAACTCACAATGTTCTGTGATTCTAGAAATTTGTCCAATGCCACTGAACTGTCTCTCCATCTCTTACCTCCTGGTTAGTACAGGCTTGGTATTTGACATACCACATGTATCATCTTCAGGAAATACTGCTTTAATAAAGGAAAAGTAACAGTCTGCTTCTTTGATCTCAAAGCAGAACCTGTAAATATGGTTTTAGAATGCATTAAATGTACACACTGTAGTAAACTTGACCCTTTTTTAATCCTCTTCTGCTCTGGATGGAAAGAGCAAGCAACACAGAGAAAAGCTTAACAGCTGAAACTAACATAGAAAGCGGAGATATGACTACATTACAGGTTTTCTGTAACAGTCCACTGTAAAGAGAAGTGGTAGCAAATTCTATTTTCAATAATAAGAACTAAAAATGAAACACACATGGGAGAAAAATCTAACTAAAGCAGATTTTATAGTTTAATATAGCAATGAAATGTTTGAGTGGGAAAGAAGAACTCATTAGTAGATGTAAACACAAAATTTGAATAATCTGGGCTAGAAGGATAGTGTCAAGGGAATAAATTAGGGTAGGCAGTTTTGCTGTCTCTATAAATTTTGATATACTCAGCCAAGATGAAAGACAAGAGATAAGAAACTTGAAAACCGATCCACATTCAAGTTTCCTGAGGGTTTCTAGCTGAAAATTCTTTTTTATTACATCATTTAAAGTTATGTAAAAATATATGCAAATGTGCTCAACAAAAGGCAAAGAGAATCTCTGGGTCATATATGCTCACTTTACTATACTACGGATGATTTGTATGCTTTGTATGTACCTTAATTGCCATTCATCACTGACTGCAATAGAAACATCTTCCCTTTTGTTTTCCAGCAGCCACATTACCCTGAATACTCTCACTTCCTTTGAAATCAAAGAACAGGGTTTACCCAGCAGCACAACTTCCTCTCAGACCAAGCATCTTCATACAAATCAGTACTCATTTCATCCATGTATTGACATTAAGAGGTCTTAAAATAAAAACCTCAGGGACAAAATGAAATAACCTCCAAAATAATATACAAAAATACAAAAATATGCTGTCAATCTGTGTGTTTTCAAAGTAATGAACGTTGAAAATGACCACAAAACTGAACAAATCTAGTTGAGCTATGAGACAGAATAATGACCAATAATAACTACAGAATGCCACCTGTGAATAGAAAAATAACTAACTAATGGAAGACGCATTACCTTTAAAATTGTAATATTCCATGTAAAGCTTTCTACTGATTTTTGCAGCTTTCTTTCTTTTAAGCCTTCTCTTGCTCCTATATTGTGCAGGTTTTCATGAAACTCCATTGCTGTGGAGAGTAAAAGAGAGAGTAACATAGTAACTATTTTCATGTATTTCTGTGATCATAGAAACAGTGATTTGAAACTAAAAAGGTAAAGAACAATAAGAAAGCTTCAGAAATTTCATTCTTCAAGCACAAATATATCTGTGAAGTTATAGTACATGCCTACATACTCAGATCTCTCTAAGTCAAAATCTGCACTGCAATACCTGCTGGGTCACTGCCACAGAAACATGGAGCCAAACCAATATTTACTATACAAAATATTTTTCAATCACAATAGAATCTGTTGCACTACATGTGAAGACCTCGTGGATTGCTGTGAAATGGAAGCATTAATTTCAGGAAATACGTCCCAACAAATTTATTTTGTGCTTTGCTCTAGTGTGAACCAAATTTACATCACAGTTGCCCAATTTACGTGTTGGGAGCCATGCAGAATACAGCCTTCTCACCCTACCCCTGAGGGAAAGGGCACAAATGTGAAAAAGGTGGCAGGGAAGTGAACCACCAAGAACATTTCCACTTATGTAAACTACTGTCTCTATGCAACTTGCATCTGACAGACCCCAACCCAAAAATTTACTGCAAAATTCAATGCAGTAGAATTACTAGAGCATACATTTTAATTCAGTGAAATGCACAGATTTAATAACAAATAAATTGCTTTCCATTATGCTGTTACAAGTCATAAATGAAGAAGTTTGAAACACAGTTTCCTTCCTACACAGAAAGTAGCATGCCCTTCCATGGATATACTCATCATCACAGCCTGCATTACAGTAATCCTCCTCCCTTCTTAAACTGTTCTCTGAAGGTACCATCAGTAATAACATAAAAGTTACATAATACAATTTACAGGTATGAACTTAAAATCAAGGTACAGTGTGATACTTAATTATTCTATTAACTACATTGATTCATTTCTTCTATCTGCTATTGATGTGCTTTCAAATTTACATGGAATTAATTGCCATGAAATCCACATACAAACCTGTGTTGCCCATCAATCCTAATCAGAGTAGGTTGACTTTTAAGGGCATTATTGTATCTGCTCTTTTCTGTAATCTCTCAGCCTCACACTCATGTCTTAATACAAAAGAAAGATTTGACTGAATGTTTTCATCATATTCTTGTTTACCTTATTCCTACATAAACATATATAAGTATATATATGCATATATAAAAAATTAAAAATGATTCATAAATTAATTTCAAAGAAAGACAAAAAACCCTCTTGTTAACTTTTCTTATCATTTAAATTTTACTGCAAGAAAAATAGACAGCATATACTTTCCTTGAATTAAACTACTGTATTGTTTTTAATTCAAAATACTTCTCCATAGCTCTACCTCTGCATTGAGAGTACAGCCTTAAGAAAAGCTTTCATTTGGCATTTCCTCAGATCTTAAACCAGGTGAGAAATTAAAGTTCCTCCATCCATCACTGTTTCCAAGTATCTGTTTCCTGTTCAGATCATCATTAAAAAAAAAAAACAAAAAAAAAAAAACCTCCCAGTGTGACCATGGAAAGATGATGCATAGATCCATATTTAGAACACTACATTGTTAGAGCCTCCGTAACAATGGAGATTATTTTATCTGCACCATTTATACCTAGATTATGCTGATAAACTTGGAGTTCTGTACTCCAATTCTCAGCAGAATAAATAAATAAGCAAGGTGCATGGAATACAAGCAGGTGACTTGCAGCATAACCCCATTATCAGCTGTTATTACATTTAAAAAAAAAAGTGAAAGGAGGTGGACAAGAGTGCAAGAGGCACACTTACAGAACTGCAGTAATGATGTATTAACCTCATCTCCATCTTTATAAATACTGCCCTTCAAGTCCTAGCCCCTGGGCACTAGTGACTGATAACAACCATGAAGCAAAGCTACTCTGAGATTAAGAATAATGCTGAGGGACTGCATAAACAATGTGAAGATGGTGCTTTGCAGATTATAGATTAATTTATACAGTATCACTGGTAATACAGACGTGGAGACAACAGTCTCCAAACGTTCTGCTAGCTAGAAGAACTCATCACTTACGGCACACTGAGGAATTTCTGTGATGATCACCTTCTTCACACTCAAGCTGAGCTACATTTCTGTTTTGTCAAAGCCATTCCACTTGAGCTAAATACTCCGAGTGGTTGGCAGCAACATCTCATTGCCCTTTTTTCAGAAAACAAAATCATGTCAGATGATCCCACCAAGGCATACACATGCAGAACTTGGACAAACAAGAGCTGCCTGCTTAACAAGCACTAATCACACCTCTGTCCTCAACTCTTCTTACAGACAGGAAAGGACAGCTCCTCATTATCACAGTGAACTTTAAGCTATCCCATTCTAAACCTAAAAATACAACCAGAGGCAAATGGATTTCAATCATATTTCTGTTGCTATTACTACTTTGCCAGGTAAACTTAAATGGATTATTTCACCTTTCATTATTGATGAAATGAGAGTGTATCAGTCTCGTTTTTTTTCCATCTGCTGATTGGAATTAGCCGTGCTCCCTATACAGCACATGGACAACCTGAGCCTTAATTATGAAGTATGAATGCAGCACAGCATTTATCTATTGACTACATTTCTCCTGGTATTCTCCTTCTCTGTCCCTGCTTGTTTTTCCTGTGTCCTATTTTTTTCTCAGAACTGGCTATTTTCATGCATTAATATTGGCAAAGTAATAACAGAAGCGTTAAATTCCAAAATGAGACTGACTTTCAGAAGATAAAAGGAAAAAGGGAAGAAAGATTTTCATTCACAATTCATTAATAAAATGACAAATATGTTCACACAGTCACTTGAAAATGTCTTTAAGATAAGCTTAAAAAAACCTCTTTTTTAATAAATAAATTCACAGGATTTTCTATATCCTTGCAATCAAAAATTCAGCTCTTGCTGTCAATAAGATATGGTAAGCAAGTTAACTTTATGAGACTTAACTACTTCTAGAATTATTAGTCCATTAGTATCTTGAACTGCCTAACATCTCTTGGAGGGTAATAGTCATTATGCTAATTTGATTTATCGTTCTTACATATTTCTATGTATACCACCTGCTTAATGCAAGAAATACAAGTTACTCATGCTTTTCATTTTTACTGTCAGCTATTAAAAAAAGACATCACCCACAAATTTCTCAGTGATCATGAAAATTATATAGGATTCCAGAGTACACTAATGCAATGGTAATGTCATTATTAACATTCAGTCGTATTTTTCCCAGTGAAAAAGGTCCTAAGCTATAAAAGAGCTGCTACTCTGTGAAAGAGGAAGATGGCCTCCTTTTTTCCTTTAACAGAACAGATGACAAGAGCATGCTCTGTCTGCATTCTCAAGAGATGCATTTCTTGACTTTTAAATTTGGTGTTATTGCTGAAGGTCAATATGAAACAAAAAAAAACATGAACATAAACAGTATAGAGTTGAACAAGAACTCCTCAAAAGGTGATATATATAAGGAACCATGGCAACATGGTCACTCTCTAAGTACCTCTGCATCACTCCAGAGCGTACATTTGCTATGCTTAGCAGTCATTTCATTCTGCTGCATCCTGCACAGCAAATAGGAATGGCAAATGAAGACTGTATGAAGGCTTCTCAGTGTTGGCCAGAAAGCATCCCTCATTCCCACCCTTCTTCAGAAAGGCCTTTTACAAATTAATCACGGATTTGCTCTTAGTACCATTTTATGCTGAATCAGAACCAAAGTGCTGTCATCAGTAAGTAACAACATCAGTATAATATCCAACTGATGTGAAATGAAGTACTACGTCTCTCAGAATGCTGATGGAAGTGATCTGAGTATGAAAGCTCTTGACTTAGGAGATCAGTGCAAAGACTGAGATGACAGCCATAATTCTATCGAAAGCTCCACTTTCATCCGCAAATTAATTTTAACAATTATCTGCTAAGATACTCATACTAATGTATACAGACTCTGAATTCTGTAGTTGTAGGACTTGAAGCCGTCGAGAAAGGTTGATGTAGTTGGCTTACTAGGAAAATTTGAAAAGAGAAAAAGCAGTAAAAAGGAGCTGAGAAAGGCTCAGTAGATAAATGTCTGCTCAGCAACACCTGGCTAAATAAGAACTGCAATAAGATTTTGTCTCTAGTGAAAATTACAGTCGGGAGGAAAAAGAGCTCCTCTCACGCTGAGAGAAATCATCTATGATAGATTTGTTAATCCCAGCCATCATAATTGTGTATAGAATGACATACAACACAATAACAACAAGTTGATTTCTTATTAATCATACAGACTTAACTGACTTAACTGAGTAAAAACAGCTTGAAAAAGGTGAGACACCCATGGCTCTGAACAGTTCAGGAATGACAACACCCACTTATCTTTTGCATCCTGCTCTATCTTATGCAATTACCAATTTTACTACCAGAATTAATCTAGTTTATTACTGGTAGTGCAATGAACTAATGGGAATTTAATCCATCCCATTTATCACAATGGTGAAAAGAATTTTAATATCACTGTTTAGGAGATTATCTTAAGGTTTGTTTGTGCTGTTTTGAGCAAATATTACTACTGAGTAGTGATCGCAACCTCTCATTTATGTTAACTGAGATAGCTCAGTCTCACTTATGAATTAGAATGCACTGACTTACATTGCCTTAACTACAGGTTTTACTTCCTGTTGTTTAGAAATCTACATGTGGCCAAATGCTGTGGTCTGCCTGGTAAATGCTGTTGAGGCAGTGCTTTAAGCCTGGCTGGTCAGATGAATTTCAGCCCTCCTCACTGTCCTCTTATCTAGCCTGTACTTCCTGAATGTCTGAGACAATGTTACAGGAGTGTGTTGAAAGCATCAGTAGAGTCCAAACAAGACCAAGACCAAGCTAGTCTTTTCACAGCACTGTAGTCACCTCAAGGTACTGTAACTATATTAAGGACTAAAATATGATATACAAAGCAGCATAACTCATTGTTATTATTTTAAAACTACTTAAAAAGAGTATATTAAAAGCATTAAAAGCAATGAACCTGCTTGGAACTTTGGAATTATTATTTTTTTTTTTTTTTAAGATTTGCTATCACAAAGCCCTGTCATACAAACTCCATTTATGGGTATAAAAACTAAACCATTTCTTTAGCTGATAGTTGAGATATTTGTTTTTTATGGGATCCCTGCTGAAACAGTGAGCACAATACTTACTATGCTGTACTTCTAAAGCCAGGTTTCTACTTTACATACTGGCTTGTTTTCTTTGATTACAATTTTCTTGCCACGAACCTGATTTACAAAATAGCCAAGATATAATTATACAGCAGGTAGGTTTCTTCTAGTTTAGGCTTCTTTTCTTAACAAGGCACTTTACTAATGTAATAAAAAAATGTAAAACTTTGGCAATGAATACTTATACACAGTAGGCCTAATATGTAATGGACAGCAAACAGTATTTTTCCATATCTATATAAAAAACGTATCACCGACACTCTTGTTAAGAACTTAACTTCTGCCAACTTAAATATGTTTTATTTTATTCTTGGAAGGGTGCTTAGATTTAGAAGTGAATTAAATATTTTTCAAGATATTAATAAATAGGTAATAAAAATAATTAAGAATTAAATATTTTAAAAACTTGAGGAAAATAGCATACAGCTCTTGATTAGATTACCACAGACAGCAGCTCGATAACTATGTACACACTTTTTGAAAAAAAAAAATCCAAGAAAGCACTTTAGGCTTGAACATTTTTCTACCTAGGAAAGAATTCTAGGAAATAATTTAAAATGTAAGTGCCCATTTCGACCCATAAATACTTAATCTGCACATACAGCTGCTACATTTGCCTGTATCTTTGAAGGCTAAGGCTTTAATTTTATTCTGAACAGAATATGTTTCTTAGTAGTTTTCTTTCTGATTATATTTCCTTAACATTCAGGTAGTTCAACCTCATAAATAATTTCTTCTTAAAACAAAATTTATCAGAGAAGTTCTTGAGAAAAGAGTCTGGTTACCAGATCACTGCTGCAATAAATCATACAAGTCACGTTGGAGGAGCAACAGAAATTACTACAGCTATATATAAACTCTCAAGTAACTTTGCTTACAGAAAACTTTTCATACAAAGATTTAAAATGCACTTTATTAAAATTACTTCTCCGTGCACCATTGTATTATGTATCACTTTAAGCTACAAAAACTGAGTCTTAACAGGAAAAAGGATTACATGCACACATAATTTCTAGGACCCACTTCCCACTGAAGTCACCCAAAATATTTTATATCATAACTAGAGGATTATGTGTGTTGTTCTTCAGTTTCAAGAAGCTCCAGGTCAGAATTATTTGCATTCAAAATACTTAGGTTAATAGTTGATGAAATAATATATTAGCTAAATAAAATGCTCAGTACTTTTTAATTATTTCAACTTCTTTGGCAACATGCTGTATGTCCTTACTAAGAAAAATATTCCCCACATATAGCCAGCTACGTCCTGCCTCCACTCGGAGGGTTAAAAAGACTTTCTGATGCTCCATTATTCTTCTAAAGTAGGGAAAAAAAATTGTATGCCTAAGATGCCTTTCTTATTCCAACACCTCAAATGATAATGGTATCACAATCTGCCTAAAACATCTTCTCCGCTACCAACATCAGTAGTTAGTCTTTCAATCCCAATACATCCAGTTCCATTCTCATCACAGTAATTCACTAATTCACCATAAGATGGTCTCACAATACACCAACTTTTTACTGAACTGCTGTTACAAGAAATTAAAAGTAGCTGTAACACCAAATTTATGCTGCTACAAAAATACAAAGAGGACATCTGGCCATGACTTAATTACAGTTTGATAACTTCCATAAATGCAGTAACAAGTTTCAACTTCCTCAAACACCTTTAACAGTCCTGCATAAAATTTTCTAGACAACAAAGTCAACAAAATACTCAAGACTCACACACCCATACTTTTCATGAGCCCCCGACAGTGTACAAAATACACAACAAACTAGGCCTTCACAAATTAAGACATTTGCACTGAAAAGAAGACCAGTAGTATCCCACCCTGATTTCTGGCAATCTGTAGCCTACTAGGACAAATTACATTTCTGAATGTGGGTGAAGTTAAGCCATTACCACATGAGAATGAATTACTGCTGTCAATAAGGGTAGAAACACAGAGCGGAAATGGACAGGGTATTGTTTTCCACATACTGCTGTTTCCATCTTTTATTTATCAGCTGTGATCCTCAAGAGAGATCACTGAAAGTCTAAGAAAAAAAAAATTCCTAATGTTACTGAATGCTAGAAAGCAGACTTAATAAGGACATTGATTTATGGTACATTGTAATTTCTCCCAGTCTTCAAATCCCGCTGTGCCCACATTGTTTCGCTGGCAACAGTAATTACTATATCTTTCTGTTCAATAAGAATGCTATTTTTCCATTCTTTAATGCTACCTTCTGCTTCAGAGAAGTTGGCTACCTTTTTCTACCAAATTATCTGATTAACACAATTGTCAAACACCCTGTGTTTAACTTGGAATTTGTTATTGTTTAAAGTATGAAGAATGAAATGAATGTGCTTCTGAAAACTCATTCATCTCTTTTTGAAGTATAGCCCTTCAGTTAATAAAATATAGTACAAAATTTGTCTATCAGCTGTATTACTTCTAACAATTTACTATTTTTTCTTCACCTCCATCTATGGATAGGTTGGAAGCGTTGATTCGCCTTAGCAGGTGCTGTACCTGTTCTGTCCTGACATGTAGATACAGACAGTCTGACGGGAGGATAGAAGAATGCCTCACTCTTTCCTGCTGTTTTGGATTAGATATTAGTTAGGATAACAATACAGCTTTTGATCAGTCCTTAGCACACAAAATGTTTAATGTACTCATGTGCATTCTAGTGTACCTCTAAATATCTTCAGATATATAATTAAACTTCAGTATTTAGTCAGGTTAATCATAGAAGGCAAATACAAATTGCAAGCTAGTATCAGATTAATTTTGCAAATATTTTTGCTTTAGGGAAACCACACTTAAATCAAGACTATTATTTCAGTCTTTCAGAACTGTATTAATATTTCTAGTACATAACCGTATTTTACAATTATTTTTGCTACTGAAGCTACTGGGAGTTGAACATGCAGCTCATTCATCACTAATATGACCTGATCTTTTACATTGTTAGTATCAAATTAACTGTAAGGAAAAAGGCTTCAAGTAAAGAGGCAAGCTCACAAGAGCACTGCAAGCTGTGTTAGTTTAAGTGTTTTTACAGTCTTTTATGTACAACATTTAAACATAAATATACATGGCAAAATAAACTTGTAAATGAAGTTGAACTGAGAATATAAAGAAAAGTAGCACGGCATGTGAATGTGATAACAACCAGAACACAAAGAATCTAGACTTGTAACACCATATTTCAGCTACAAGCATAGTCTGCTGCTTATGTCACCTGTGCATATGAGGCCAAAATAAGATGTTCAATAAATGACTACTTGAACTACGAGAATGACATTGAGCTACATTCAGTCAAGTATATGCATTTTCCTCAGAAAAGTGCTAGGTTAGATGATTCCAGGAATATAGCATTTGCTCACTGGAGAGTCCAGCGGAGAGCTACAAAGATGATGAAGGGCCTGGTGTATCTCAAGAGGAAAGGTTGAGAAAACTGGAATTGGAGAAGTTCAGCACAGAGAAGACTGAGAAGGGATCTCATCGATGTTTACAAATACCTGAAGGGCAGGTATCAGAATGATGGGGCTCTTTTGGTGATGCTCAGAGACAGGACAAGAGGTAACAGGCACAAACTAGAACACAGTAAGTTCCATTTGAACATGAGAAATAACTTTACTTTGAGGGTGACAGAGCACTGGGATGAGCTGCCTAGAGAGGCTGAGGAGCCTCCTCTGGAGATTTTCGAAACTGCTTTCCTGTGTAACCTACTCTAGGGAACTTACCTAAAGCAGGGGAGTTGGACTAGATGATCTCCAGAGGCCCCCTGCAACACCTACAGTTCTGAGATATATCAGTTTATCATAAAAAACACGATCCTTGGGGGTTATTCCATGCCTCATGTTTTCCCCCATGATGGAACGTGGATTCAAAAATATTCAAGGCACAAGAGAGACAAACAGGATTAAATAACTGCAGAGTATAAAACAATTTGATAGCTGGCTTATTAAAAAATGGGAAAAAGGAAAAAATAAAGAAAAGCAGGTATTTCAGAAGAATGGAAACAGAATTAAAGAGGCCTCAAAGTGCTATTTTAGTCTAATGGATGTTGGAGTTTAGGCACTAGGTGTAAGTACTGTAGATGTTTTACTTTCAAAAGTGAACCTCATTAAAAACAAACGAAAGGATCCAATTCTAAGTTTTAACTTGAAGATCAGTACAGACTACTGATGCAAACACATTAAATATTGCTCACTTAGGGAGTACAACAGTAGTACATAAAGTAGCATTTTTTCAGTAGCCCACATATGAAGCCAATCTTAGTTACTGTAACTTCTAATCAGAAATCCAGACTTGCTGATGAACGACAGTATTTCAGAAGGTACAGATTAATAAACTCTGACAGATCTGTGTAAATAATACGATATCATGTCAAGAAACTGCAAATTCTCGTTCAAATCAGAATTAACTGCAAAAATGTTGAGAAAAACTGTTCTAGTCACTCTCTTTCATTGGTTAAAAAGACTTCAACTGCCTGTCTATATACTTAGTCAAAAGTGCTCCTTAATATTTAATTATAATTATTTATTTTCATCTATTAGTGGATTACCTACTACGTACACAATATATAATGTACAATATTATTTTTTCTGCATCTTACATGCTCTGTTATAATGGACCTTAAGCCTAAAACCAATTTATACCACAAATAATTTAGACTACAAATAATGCAAAAAAAAAAATCAAAGTAAACAGCTCTGTAAAGATGCAGTTTTGCTGAAAATCTGTTAAAACAAAATGAATTTTATCATTTTAGTTTTCAACTCCAAGAAGAATTTGCAGTGCTTATAAGGTCATTATCATGTTATTTGCATGCAGCTCAGACATAACTTCTTCCCAGTGCATACTGTGCACTGTTTATCTTCGACAGCATCCGGTATGGCTGCATCTTCCTCAAACAGTATCCTGTTTCTGATACTGCTGAAAGACTGCTTTGGAGTACATATTAAAACATGTACTCATTTTATGTCTTTTACTACCTGCGTTGTTTAATAACCCCAGTCCCTGCTGGTTTTGTCACTGTACAGATGGAATAAATGAGACAGTTCTTGCTCCAACAACCTGGAATCTAACCATAAGGAAAAACGATAACAGATGGGCAAAGAAAGAGGAGTGAGTGCAAGGAAGCAACGAAAGCTATTTTTGTTGAGGTAGTAGGAGGACATGTGTCAATCCAGCTATATTTGTAGGAGAATTTTAAAAATCAATTCAGATTTTTAACAGCCCTGTGGATGTTTACAGTGAGTATGTGGGGCAACATGATAGATAGCAGGATGATGGCTCACTCGCTATCAGACAATGGAAATTCTTGCTATCAGATGAGCAAATGCAAGAAAAGTAAAAGCAGCTCAGCCAGTGTATAAAAAGGAAAAAGTAGAAGGATGTGTATTGGGAGAAACATTAGGAAAATGACAGCAGGAAAATGATGTCAGGAAGGTAAAATTAAAACGGTCAAGCTCAGAAAGAAGGACAGGGGTATCAAACTGTCAGAAGGTTAGAACCTAAACAAGAGTTCTGGCTACACGGGTAACTAGGGAAAACTATACTTTTAAAATCATACAGGAAAAAAGAGGGATCTGAATGATCAACACACAGCACTGGAGAACTCCCTTTCCTGAATTACAACAGCAAACTTAAATGCATTTCTTTCAGGTATCGACACAGCCATTTTCTTCCATGTGCACGTTAATTTACCTTATTGATGTTACATTTCACACACTGTTTAATTCAATTCACTGCTTAATGTCACAAGACCCCACCGTACTGTTTCACAGTCCAATTCAGATTTGAATACACTCAACAATTCTTTGCCACCAGCAAACTGTGTTCACTCATGATTTGCTGCTGATCATTTAATGAACATGTGGAATACCAAGTGCACTGCTGAGCTTTTGCCTCTGAACACCAAAATACAACCTAAGCTTTGGTTCTCTCTTTTAACCACTGATTAATTCAGACAGCATTTGAATTAGGAGCAACTGGTGATTCAAGAAAAGTGGAAGAATATAAAGGAGGACAGGGATGGGATAAGACGATCTGGACATTCAAATTCTTTATTTCAGAAAGGACATAGTAGCATTTTAGTTCTTGTAAAAGATTAAAGGTATAGAATGGATTATCTCTAAACTCTCTTTAACACCTACCCTTTATTTTCTTGTAGTATATTCAGTTGACTCAGTAGCAACAAAATAAATGGTGATTAAACCATTTTAAAGTAACTATTTTTTTCTTCATATATTTTCACTAGTTGTTGTACCTAAAATGCTTTCAATAAATAATTAAGAATAGAATGTACTGAGCTGAAATTAATACGCTGGTATGAAGAAAGTGGAAAAGCTCTTTGATATGGATTAATTTTTAAAAACCGAGGGAAGAACAAAAGTTTAACAAATATTTTCATTTTCCTACAGAATACTAACTGCAAACAATCTGAATTCCGAAAAAAAGTCATAGCAAGAATCACATCTTTGCTTATTCTCTAAAGGCTACCAACCTAAGAAATAATATTGCAGTTACTTCAAAATTAGTTCTGAACTTTAAAAGACGGCCAAAGTCTTATCATTAAAGCTAAGCCAGAAAATGGTATAATAGAGAAAGTTCAACAAATTTCTCTTACAAGCCTATTAATATAACCTTATTGCTTATTCCAACTTTATCAGTTTTGCTTCTTAATTTTTCAATTTTTTTTTCACTACTTGACCCACAGAACAAACAAACAAAAAACCACTGACAAATACATGATTTTTCTTTTCCCTTATCAAGAAACAACACTGGAAAAAGTATAATCCTTAACTCAGAATTAAATAGTGTAGTATCTACTGAGATCAATTAGTCTTAAGAAAATATTTGACAATCATTGATATTTAAATGTAATTTAATACTACTCATCCATCTTAACAAATACCCTGACCCTGCAGGGCTGCAGCTGCCCTAAATAGCAGCATCTATTACATAATCCATACTTAGGCTTATGTCGTTGTGCTGTAGGTTTCTCATCTAAATGAGATCAAAATCTCTCTTCACTGCTTACCACTGGTTTTAAGTCCTCAGCCTTCTTAAACAAAGGGTTGTTGCACTTTAAATCAAATAAGGTTGTAAGATACAGGAAGATCAGACAAGTGCAAGTTTATAGAAACCTGTACGACCTAGTAGCAAGCAATCTTTTCTAAAGGGTAACAACTCTTAAAAACATGAGGATAATAGGCAACAAGGTTTTGCCCTGCATCTCACCAAAGGAACTGAGCTGTCTGACACAGCATTGTAGCTAAAAAATATGGCACAGTACCAACAAGATATATTTTTGTCACTCATGTTATTTACGATTATACTTGACCACTTAAAGTAAACAGGACAAGGTAAATTTTTCAAGTATTTTGAGAATTCTATGGTTTGATTAAGGTTCACAGAGCCTAAGGAGTGTATACTAAGAATACAGTGGAGATCCTGAAATTGAAAGCAGGTACACCTTCCTGCATCTCATCTGAGTTGAAAGGCATCTGCTAACAAAAAAAGAGTTTTTAAGGCGAGAGACTGAAATTTTGTGGACAGCAATGAAAGGGACCAAAGAATGCAAGAAAACCATGTAAGATTATGGCTTCTGCACAATGCTGAATATCAGGTAGAAAAAAAAATGTATTTGCGCATAAAAAGCTTTTGTCCCAATTGATTTGTGCATGACAGCACTAGATGCAAATACTTTGACTTTCTAGCAGATTTCCTGTTTCTGATGCAGAATGAGATGCACCATTAATCTGAGCAAATGTGTTACGTTATTTAAAAAATACTTGAGAGCACTCAGAAGAAAACCAGCATGATTAAGCAGCACGGTCAGAGATGCTATTCAAAATAAAGTAGTAGCCTTAAATACTCATATTTGTGTCCACATGGAAAATTTTTATAACCTATCAGGTGAGAAGGGGACAATTTGTGAAAGGACTAAGAACAAAGTGATTATACAACCTCTTTCAAATATATCAGAAACAGGAAAACTTCCAGAGAATGTGTAGGTGGGACCCATAGATCACAACAAAGTTTTTCATAAAAAGATTTTGTGCATCTGTGGACTAGGAAAAAACTGCCACTGAAGGTGCACGTAACTGAAACAAAATTGTTTTATTCTAAACAGACAATATGGTAAGTAACAAATCCACAGACCCAGAGCATATTCATCTAACAGAGCTAAACATGAGTTGTAATTTTACAGCTGCTTGATTTCTATTATTTGAAATATTCTTTTCACTGTTGCTGTACACTACTGTAAACTAATGCACATATATATGCGTGCCTATGGCTGAATAAATAAACTCAAATAAAAGTTTTGGGAAATAAAGAAAAATGTCGTTATAATTCTTTATAACGGTTTTAAAAGACAATGTGCACTTACCTGCTTTCTGACATTGTACTATCCTCTCATATAAGCTATCTGCATTTTCAACTAGAGTCCGGATGGTCTGAATCATCTGTAGAGAAAATAAAACATACAGAAATATCAGTAAAATTCATTTCTTACTGGCAATTTTAAATTTGAAAAATATTCTAAATTTAAACTGAAATCAGTAATCTATTGCTTTTAAACATAACAAAGACATTCTTCTTCCTTGTTATGACCAAGCAGAAAAGTGCCGCAAATGTGGCATAAGGACACAAAAAACATGATAGTTTTGGGTCAGGATCTGTGAACACTGGAGTAAAATGTCAATTCCATAACTCACTGTTTATCAAAACATATGGAAATTATTTAACTGTTTACCAGGTTGTTTGCTTTTGTTGGCTTGGGAGAAACAACCTGGCTTCCTCTTTGTTAATCACTCAGATGCTCAGGATGGTGATAGCTCATTGCCCAGTAATTGCTTCCATATTTATCATGCCACTGCTTTTCCAGATTTGCACCTCCGTATTTTCCCTTTCTGTGGCTAAACTTGCGCATGTGCATGAGCTAGTGCTAAGGAGGAAAACAAATCACTCGAGGCTCGTACTAGAGGATAAGGACAATAAATGATTTCCTTACTTGATCTTTCTCAAGCAAAAACCTTTCATGGAAACTCAGCCAAAAGCACACTGATTAAAATGGATCTGTGCAGATTCTTCAGCCCAGGATATGTATTCAGAAGGATGGAGGTTGCTTTACCCCTTAACCATTAATGTCTCTGGGATCTAATCAAGCAGCATTATTTCTATGAGCAGATTTCCCTTCACAAAAACACTGGTTAAGCTAGATATACTGCTTATCTGAGTCTTGAGGTGGAACTTTCTTTTCTTCAAGAACTACAATTGCTATTACAAACAGGAGCATTTCAGGTTACAGAAAAAAAAAAAAAAAAAAAAAAGAAAATCAAACACATCCAAAATTCCTGCTCACCAATACAATGCTTTAAGAGGCAGGACTACAGCAGTCCTTTCTCCCACCTAGTAGAGGAAGCTTTCCCCAGCTGAGTGACGCTGACATTGAGGCTGATTTCCTGAACGCTGCTCTAAGTGCACTCTATAACTTCCTGAAGGGAGGTTGTTATGAGGAGGGGTTTGGCCTCTTCTCCCAGGCAACAAACAGGATCTGAGGAAACAGCCACAAGTTGTGCCAGGGAAGATTTAGCTTAGACATAGGGAAGAACTTTTTGTCTCAGGGGGAGGTCAGGCACTGGAATGGTCTGCCCAGGGAGGTGGTGGAGTCATCGTCCCTAGGTTCAAGAGGCATCTGGACGAGGGGCTGCGAGACATGGTTCAGTGGCTTGTGGTAGCAATGGTAGTGAGAGCACGGTTGGACTAGATGATCTTGTAGGTCCAAAACTTTTCCAAACTTGTGATTATATAAGTGAGACATGAGCGAATTTGGAGAAATGGGTAAATGAGCCCAATTTTGGATCACAGAAAGCGTGCAAGCAAGAAGGAACACCACCTGTGGGGACGTAAACTGCGTTACAGGCTTCTATTATTTTCAGCTAGACAAAAATCTGGTTTAAGTAAATGACAAAGTATCTAAAGGTAATTCTAGGTTAATTTCTACAACTACAGCTGTGGAGGTCACTGCACTGGATAATGTTTACATTTAACCTTCACACCCTGATTAATCTGTTTATAATTTCAAAGAATCTTTACCCTGACTTATGTCAATTAGAAAAAAAAGAACTGCAAACTATAACAATAAGTGAGGAAAAAATAGTAACTGGATCAGGTTGCTAAGCTGCAAGGGAAATATTTTAGCTTACCCATTTTTGACTGGATTGTTCTTTGAATATAAATATCAATGCTCACTCAGGCAAAAATTGCCTATGCATAGAATTATGCTAATTACTAATTAGTTGTGATAAAGACAACAATTGTACAGAGAAGCTCATTTTAAACAATAGCATATTTTACCCAGAAAGACTTCCATAGGGAGCACTGCAAATTAACCATTCCTGGATTGTCAAGGAGTGTTTCATCATCATTGGTTCTTCAAAGCAGTATAGAGAAACCGAAATGAACCTACCATAAATTTCCTTGAAAGGCAAAGATTTTACTTGCTTCAACATGTATGTCAAGGAACATATTTCTTTCTGTAATGCACTTAAACAAAAAGGTCCAAAGCATGATTGACATCAACTGCAAATATACATCCAATAAGCAATAATGTTAGTTTACTATCTAGCTGAAAGGATCCTGTAAAGCACTCTGCTCTGAGCTTTTCCTGCTTTGAAAATCACTTTGAAAAATAAAATGCTGAACATGTGTAACTCTTGTTTGGTCAGGATCCTAACACACAATAATGTGGGATTCTTCTCTTAACCTGAGAACATTTTTGATTGGAATTCCTAACAGAGCAGTTATGCTGCCCACTCAAGGTATTTGTTCTGGAGGGACTGTGCAAGCTATTGTGACTGCACTGTGTTATCTAATCTGTGTTTCTGACCGCACACATACAGTAATTTCCACGCCCTCAGTTCCTCCATATAATACATTCTACATGCAGATAATTTAGAAAATGTGGTAACAGCGGTAGATTCGAAAACTCACTCTTCTGTTCTGGGACACTGCACTAATATTTAGAAAAAAAGAGAATAGAAAGATGACTAATTATGCTCACATCTTGGTGTTCCTTTGTTTAGCTCCTGTACTTGAAAGAGTAAGAAAGTCACACTAGTATTGCAGATGGAAGGAAAAGAAACAGATCACAGTATCAGTGTTCCTCCATTGTGATAAGGTTAACACTGAAGAAGATATAATAATTTAGAGGTTTAAAATTTCACAGTTTTGGTATGAAAAATATCCTTAGATCAAATGTAATGCTTCCCTTGCAAATTTTGGGAAGAAAAAAAAAGCGACAAATAATTCTAATACAAATTTTGGTACTAACAATACCAGAACAAGTTTCTTTCTTTACCTTCAGTTTCCTTTAAAACACACACAAAGCTGTATTTAAGATTAACAGCGTCAGTAAGCAAAATTGGCTCAACTAACAAAAATTCAAGAGTTGATTCCCACCACCATTTAATCAATATCAGTGCTACACCCCAATTTTGTTGATGTCAAAGGAAATTACATGCTGTTTTTGTAAACAAAAAAAATTCTTTCACTAAAAACAGAACCAAGCAGTAAGGTGTGTACATGTCCACACATCACCTTCTAGTTATGTTTGATTAACGAAGTAATAATAATAGTTCATTACAATTTTATTATTACATTGCTTCTCATCACATCCCCCAGTATTTACTCAGCTGTTACAACCCTTACAAACTGTTCCAAAATATAAATTCTTTCCAGAATTTTAGCCAAATTGTATCACAGAAACAATCAAGCAGATATTAACAGAGAATGAAGACTTTTTGGTAGGCACAGCATGCAGAACAACTAAGTATAAATAGTACTATTTAAACAGAAAATCAGCTTGGTCCACATCATACTTGTTTTGTGCTTGGTACAAAAGCAAAGCAGAAAATGAAGAGTAAGCAGAAGCTTCAGTGTGAGAAACAGAATGTCTGTAAGCAGAATGAGAAATGAAATTCTGAAGGTGAATTAGTTGTGGAAGCAGAGAAAAACAAACTATATTCTAGTGTACATTACATAAGCATATAATGAACAAGGCAATCAAAAAGCAGGAATTTCCTAACCACTGCTAACTTGTATTTTAAGTGACAAAACTGGAAAGAGAAATGCAAACAAGCTTAATAGGGAACAACCAGTTAGAAGTGCTCCTCATTAAAAATGTACTATAAATTATGCATGCCTATTCTAAGAGAATAACAAATATTATACAAAGATTAATACTTCCCAGTCTTTTACAATATTAATTCCCATTTCTACTGTTGCTTTCCTCTGGAAGAGCAGATTCCAGATATCTGGTGAATATTTTTTAAAGACAAAACATACAACATTTACTGGAATTGTTTCAGCTCTCCCTGCAATTCCTGCCTCTCATCCATCTTATGACCAGAGTTCTGGTACTTACAATGTAAGTGTCAGGAATGGCTGGACTACGTTCTTATTTTGCTGGACAATGGAAAATGAGAAATTCAAGGTACACCTTATAAGCCTTGAAGTGTTTGAATTTGACAGGCTGACAGTTTGATCTATTCCTTCAACTCTATTTGCTAAATCATGCAATCATTTCATCTGCTTATCAGAAAAACTGGTAATAATTCAACCAAAAGAATAAATGTCAACAAAGATGATAAGAATATTTGAGTTATTTCATCTATCAAAGGTATTAGAAAAGAAATGGCTATAATGGATAGAAATAAAAAAACATTCTTGTTTCCTTCTAATAGAACTTCACCACTACTATTGGTAACATTCACCCCTTTTGTGACTCTGTCTTTGCAGAACAAATGAAAAAATCATATACTTAAAGTATCTATTCTTTTCTCGGCAAAACAGAATATATCATTAGGACAGTTATAGGAAAATAATAAAAAAAGGAATATAGAAGTCTAGACTATCCTTTAAGATTATTTTTAGTGTTTCAGAGTTTTGTTTTGTCCGTTTTGTTTTACTGAAGAGGTAAGATCTATGAACTAATACTGTGTATGTCTGTATATATGTATATAGTACGTATCACATGTAAGACAATACATTATATAATGTATGTAATATGTAATATATGTAAGTACATACAGGTATAAGTATATACTTACATATGTAGAAGTATATATATGTATATAAATGCTCACATGGATGTACATGCACATTCTATTAACACTACTTGAAATGATTCTGAATTCGAATAAGAAGTCGAGATTTATTATTACCAAGCTGATTAAGATATCTTTTTTGGTTGAAGACAGAACATTCTACTCATGCCTCCAACTTAGGGGAAAGACATAGATTGAATTTAAACTTAAATATTTTACACACTACATTCTAACAAGAATACAGACCTTGAGACAGAATTCTTTGAGAGACAGGGAAAAAAAAAAAAAGCCCACTATAGTATTTATTATTACAGTAATAATAATTTATTAATACTACAGTATTTGTTATTTCTCTGGAACTGATAAGTAGCATACCTGTGGGAATACAAGAAAAACTGTTCAGAGCAGAAGCTGTGGAGCAAGATAAACAGCATGAGAACCAAGGACACCTCTAGAAGAAGAAAGAACGTCTCACAGCTCTGACTGGATAAGCGCCTGTGTGAACGGTTGAAGAGTGTTTTCTAGAATGCTCTGTTGACATGTAAAGGTAGGGGTGGATGGGAAAGCTAGAAAAAGAAAATTTGTGAAGGTATATAATGATGTGAGAACTTGTAATAAAGGATTTGGATCATTCACATCTCAGTCCGCATCAGATGTTGCACATACCAAGAGATAAATCATAAAAAATTTTACAAGAATCCAGCTAATGGTAAGCTGTGCCAGGATGATGAAACTCAGTGAGAGAAAATACCTTCACTGAGTTGCAACATCAAGGACGAATTTTATTTTGTAGCAATTAAAGCACACTACAAAAGAAGAGCATGTGTTAAAAATACTGGCAGATCTATGTTCCAACAGTAAAAAACACACTTAAAATAGGCATAAACCAAGTCTTTATTTAAAAAGTTATCTCCACAAAACGCTATTCACATTCTTCTTTTCTCTTGAATCTCAGTGTATTAGATACCCTTCTGTGACATTTCTGGAAACTGCTTAATATCCAGTGGCCAAACTGGTGCCACCATATGCACTGGGAACACAAACAAAATATTGTCAGCTCCAACTAAATATCCATATAAATTCTACCTAAGCAGTCCAGTATTCAATCTGCTGCATCAAAATGGTGTTTTGTTGTAACACTGGAATAAGCAAAAGAATTGTTCTCAGTCCTTCCAGTGTCACCTGCCAGTCAGCTTGCTGTGCAGTTGCATAAAAAGTTGTTTAGAATTATATATAAGCTGACTTTATTTTCAACTGGAAAAGAATGCAGCTATAGCACTAGGAAGGAAATGTACTGGAAAATCAGATTCTGAACTCATTTTAAACCTCGAACCCAAGTGAATTATTCTAATGGTGAGGGGACTGAAAGCATTCTGAAACATGCTTTTATCTAACACGAACATCAACAGCAGTGCACTTCCATTAAGCTGGAAAGTGCTCTTCACATTACTGAGCTCAGTTCAAAATTCAATAACCAGTGATTTAATCTTGACAGTTAACTGACAGCTAGATCAATGCTACTAAGTTTTCAAAAGAAAGGGGTCCTCAAGCCTGATTCAGTCACCAGTGGCACACCCTAGAGTCTGATACTTGAGCTAACAGTGTTTAACACCCCCATTTATCACCTGCATGATGGGTCACAGGGCACCTTCAGCAAGCTTGGCAGAAGATACAAGGCTTGGAAGAAGGTGGGTACAGCACATGGCTGTACTGCTACTCAGAAAGACTTTGACAGGCTGGAGAGATGGGTTGACAGAAACCTTGTGAAGTTCAGTGAAGGGAAATGAACTCCATGCGCACCAGTACAGGCTGGAGGCTGACTGACTGGAAGGCAGCTTCTGAGACCAGGACTAGAGGGCCCTGATGGATAACAAAGAGAAAACAACAAAGGAAGTACATCCCCAAAAGACAAAAGGGAATAATCTTTCCCCCTTACTAAGCATTGCTGAGGCCACACGTGGAACACCCAGGGCAGTCTGGGGCTCTGAGGTAGAAGAATGATAGGGACTTACTGGAGTAAGCCCAGCACAAGACCACAAAGACAGTTCCTTAAAAGGACTGAGGCATCATTCTTATATTGGGAGGCTGAGAGAGCTGAGACTGTTCAGGCTCAAGCAGAGAAGGCTCAGGGGAATCTTGTGTGGTCATACAATGGCACAGTTTGCCCAGAGAGTCTGTCGAGTGTTCATCCTGTGTGATACTCAACACCCAACTGAACAGTCTTAGGCAATGTGCTCTAGCTGGCCCTGATCTCATCACAGGATTGGACAAGATGATTTCCAGAGATGGCTTCCATCATTAATGATTCTACGTACGGATTTTAAAGTTCACATCTTCAATCAAAAGAAATTTTTACAATTGAGCTTTCTAGCAGTACACTTACAGAAACAAACAAAAAAATCAATAGTAACTTCATTATAAGTAAAAATCAGGTGTGGTTCAGCCCAGACAGTCCAGAGATGCCATATAATGAAGAATAATTGATCTTTCTACTATCTGTGTACTGTCCAAAATACAAGATGAGAAAACAAAACTGCTAACTGCGACTTCAGTGCATACAGAAGACGTCTCACATTTACCAAAGGAACCAAGAGTCCACAAATTCTGTATCTAAAAGCCTATACGTTCTCTCTTCATTCCTCATAACTGAAGTACTTGAAAAGACCAGACTGAAGACAGAGTAAATAAGATAACCTGCAGCTCTCTTTTAAACTGTGCATGCAATGCACGCTCAGCAACCATTTTGCCTTGTTTTCCTGTTGCTCTGGCTATCAGAACAAAATGCTTTTCATTATCTTTAAACAAACAGAATGAGAACACCATGTAAAAAGTGGACAATAAGGAGGCATGTAAATATATGTATACATACATGTATAGAAAGGAAAATAGCCTGCATCTGTAAAAAGAAGCAGAACACTGCTATCCTTGGGAAAAATATTAATATGCAACATTATTTTTGAAACTCAGAGTATCAGTGAAAGATCAAATAACCACATTTCTTACACAGGAGTGGTCAGAAAGACAAACAGAAGATTAAAAATTCATTGGGAAAGAAAACAAGAACTACTATTGGAAATATGGAGTACATTTAAGACAAGTTACTGTTCATGTGACCTATTTTTGTGCTTTTCCACTAACATGCCATTGGAATATGTTAGAAACAAGAAAGTAAGCCAGATGAACTTTTTTTCTCATGTAGTCCTATTATTCTATGTTCTTATAAATAGTCAGACATAAGCTATAATGGAATTACTGAGAGGACATCAAAATTTTCATCATTCATTCTCTTAATTTTTTTAAAAAAAGAAATCTTGACTTTCCAAAAGCATCAAGTTATCATTATCAGAGTTTTTCAATGTGGAACAGCTGATACTCTACAACATTTGGCAGTGAAGCTTGAATATCCAAAATTAGACCTTTGTTTTTGCCCTTTTGGACTGAAAAAGCCAATATAATTTGAGGTTATCATCTGCAGCTCCACTTTTGGATGTGTAATTGCAGCTTGCAGTTTAGAATGACTGTCCTGTTATACAACAGGAAAACAAGAACTGATAACAAATAACATAGCTGCTTTTGCAGGAACTGCCCATGCTATTGACTGTATGTTCCATCAGTACTTTGTTTCTCAACAGTTTTTTTGACAGATTAACAACTGCACTCAGCAACTATTTAAACTCATTAGAAAAAAAAAAAAAAAAAAAAGCAGTTATAATTAAACAGGACAAAAATATTACTTAGGCTATCTGCAATATTAAATTGCAACTAATATGCTGAAATTAGTATTGCCCTTAGATCTCTTCACCACTGAGCTGTATCCGTTTATCACCTGAGACTGTCCTTGGGGAACCATTAGGTCATACATCTTCAAAACAATTTAGCTGTATTAGCTAGATCAAAATTCTTGCAAAAGACTTACAGTCTACCTTACTTTTTTTTAGAAAATTACAACCAAATGCAATAATGAATACAAATAACTCTCATAAAAACTCATTTCCTCTTAGAACAGCTAGTTCGGGCTCCTCACTGTAAGAAAGACATTGAGGCCCTGGAACGCGTCCAGAGAAGGGCAATGAAACTGGTAAGGGGGCTGGAACACAAGCCTTATGAGGAGCAGCTGAGGGAGCTGGGATTGTTTAGTCTGGAGAAGAGGAGGCTCAGAGGAGACCTGACTGCACTCTACAGCTTCCTGAACGGAGGCTGTGTTGAGGAGGGCTGGTCTCTTCTCCCAGGCAAAAAACAGGACCCGAGGAAATGGCTGCAAGCTGTACCAGAGGAAGTTTTGGTTAGACACAAGGAGAATTTTTCTCTTTTTCTCTCAGAGAGTGTTCAGGCACTGGAATGGTTGCCCAGGGAGGTAGTGGAGTTGCCGTCCCTGGCAGTGTTCAAGAGGCATCTGGATGAGGAGCTGCAAGATACGGTTTAGGAGCTAGTGGTAGCAACGGTAGTGGGACGATGGTTGGACTAGATGATCTTGCATCAAGGTCTTTTCCAACCTTGTGATTCTATGATTCTAGTTAAACTCATCATTTACTCCAGTTTTCAGGGCATAACAAACTATTCAAAAGGCTAAAAAATTTAGTGATAACTTCATTTCAACCTAAGCATTTGGAAAGGGACTTTGACAAATGCTTTTTACAAAATAGATTAGTCTCCCTTGTTTAAAAGCTTCTTGACTTCAAAGAACTCTCCCATTTTCACAGTACAGATGACAGGCTGTCTGAGCTGAAAATCCTTGATTTCCTCTGGAAACCTTTTGAAATACTGGCACCACACTACCAACTGAGATAGTCAGTTTTAGGTGTGAGGATACACACAGCAATTTAGCAGTTTGGATATATCAATCCTTGAGAATGCTTGAATGAATATCATTATAGTAGTTTTTTTTTTCAGTCACATTGTCTTTCTTTTGTAATTTCTTCTACTAGCAATTCAGCTAGAGGTGCATTCTCCACTGATTTCCACATAAAGAAATGTTTCATATGAACCTTCAATCTCCAAAGGCATATGCATGCAAAAAAAATTTAGTCTTATGGCTTTGTTTCTTTCCTGCAGGTTATATTCTTTGATCAGCTAGCAGCTGTACACGCTCTGATGGACTTCGTTTCCATTATTTTCAAGAAACAATTCATTGTTATTTTTAAATCAGCGAGGGCTGCTCCTGAATTTCTTCACAGTGAGCTCTTATATTTTTGTAATTAACACAATATGGCTTAATATCTATTTATCCTCCTTACATTCACATGACTTCAACATTTTGGAGGATGCCTTGTAACATGGACTTCAGAAGAAATGCAGTCAAGAATGACGTTCTGAATCAACTGGGGAAAACTAAGCACAGCTTTCGTAGTCCATGCCAGTCACATATTCCTCAGAAAAGGCACCAGATTGAAAAATCTAGATTTTCTTTAGGTGCACAAAGCAGACAGAGGTCAGATGCTATCACATGTGATCCAAAGTTAGATTAGATTGGTAAGAACTCAGCTTTCCTTGCAACAATCCAAAATATAAAATTTCAGTCTAAAGTTATATGAGAGATAAAGCAATCTGTACACTCATTCCATCTTACAAGAACAATCAGTAAGTAGCAGCGCTGGACCTTGTACCTCTCATTAGCACAGACACTTTCAATCCCAAAGGAACAAAGGCTTGTGAGCTAACTAACTATGGCACATCAACAAGCTGAGAGGAAGTGGAAAAGTCTTAATTTACACATTCTCTCAAGATACAATTTCATAACCACAGAAGAATGACTGAAATTTCTTAACTGCATTTGGAAGGTAACCATGACCTAGAACCTACATCATCAACAAGGTAACTAATATACATTTTACAAGCAAAGTATAACTCAAAACAGATCTCCTAATTATTCCTTGGAAAATTTACATTCCACAGAATTGATACGCTTTTTGTTTCTGTCAGAATTACAGATTTCAACCCAGCATGTCAGATATAGAAGTGTCCCACCAAATTCATTTGCATGGATACCATCATGATTTTTAAAGATGAAGAACGTTTACGGTACTGAGCAGCAGACGAAATATTAGATGACCAAAACCTAGATAGTAAGTTGTTTTTAGATAGTTTTTAGTAAACCCTGCTAGTGTTGATTCAGTCTATAACAATTCTAGGATTAATGCCAAAGTATCTTGTGAATAGAATGGAAATCAAAATACAGGCTACATTAATTAGCTCATGTCACTGGAAACATTTGCAACTACATAACATGAAGTTAACTTCAACGTGACTGTATATGCAATCTGCTGCCAACAGTCAGATAAACCAGATGCAAGCTTACTACAGAATTACTATTCACAGATCAGATTGTATATTCTGGTTTACAAGCTTTGGTGTCTTTTAATACATCTCATTTTCATTATCTCATAATCCTCAGCATCAATAAACTCAGACCTGATTTTGATCCTGTCCCTAGAGCGCATCTATAAAAGCTATCCATACTACTTGAAACAAATTAAGACCTCCTGTACTATCAGTCTGAATACACTTTGAATTACAATATAACCTTCATGTGCGGGTTTTTTTTTTCTGTTTTCTTTCATTTTCTTTTCTTTTCTTTTCTCTTTTTTTTTTAAATGTGAAAAAAATAGGCCTAGCAGCACTACACAATTAGGTCTTAATAACAATCAATCCTAATTATTACAGCAGTATTACTTTGTTTTCTTTCACAGAGGAAGAGCTTTCTGCATTTTCTATGTTAGTTTTCTTCTTGTAAGTACGTTTTTCCTTGCAAACTTCAGAAAACCTCATCTTCATCAAATGGGACACTCCATCCTTCACAAAGGACAAACAAAGACAGTATCTGAACTGTATCTGGCTTCCTCTGTATGATCCTCTAGCATATCTTTGCAGTGCTATTACAGTCATCACTGAATAATGCTGCAGACTTAGGACAAGGTAATTTTTTTTTCTCTTGCCATAATACAACTTTTTAAAGTTTACTTACTCTTCATCTTAAATCTCATAAGACATAAAAAAACATGCAATGGTGTGGAAGAGGCACTTGCCTTAACTCCAAGCTTCAGTCTGCAGCACTGATCAGTGATGGGTGTGATGACACCAACAGAGTGCATGCTGAAGTATCACATAAAGGAAGCTGAAGTTCATGAACGAAAGGGAAAAATAAAACATCGTTAAACAGTGAGAAAAAATATGAGAGAAAATTTACTCAGGAGCATGGAGTAGCTAGAGAAAAATACGCCACTTCAGCTTCTTAAAATTTCCCAGTTATATCTGTTTTCATTCTTCTGGAAAGACACCTCAACTGCCATAACATGGATATAAGCTGAAGATTTTCTTCTTTCCTGGGTAAACTTTTGGTTTTAGTAAGGCTGATGGAAAAACACTCATCAAGCTCAAAGATACATTATTTTAACCCATAGCTCCTCTGTACGTAGTAGTGAACACTGGCAATTTAAAAAAAGCATTACATGCTGTTTGTTTACATACATAAAAATAATTATGTAGTGACATGCTAATTAACATATCATTTGTTTAGTTGTTTCCTTAAAAATTGTATGTAATCATGTGAACCTGAAGTTATTCTCACATTAGATGTGTCCTTGCAGTACTGCACTCTCCTTATAATTGTAATTATTTCAATGCAGACTGACTGTCCCACTGTAAATTCTTACATCTTGTCTCACTTTACAGGGAAAAGATGAGCCCTCTAACGCTTTCGATGCAAATAAATTCTTCTAGATAATTAATAATCTTGGCTGAATATTGCTTTCTATGTTGATTATGATTTTATAAAGTTGAGAGCATATCTGACAAATAAAAATTCTTTCATTTGTCCCAAATACTCTCACTCTGAAGTAGAATTACTTTGAAAATATCATTCAGACTGCCATATTCAAAATTCATGCAAGGTCATGACAACTTGTGCATTTACAGTGTTAACCTATGTTTAATTAATGAATATGTAATGTGTTCCCTTTTAACATCACGATTTCATAGTGAGCATACTGACACACCATTATGTATCATAGAATATGGCTGAAATATAATTTTGATCTATGCTGACGCCTAAATCAGCATAAAATAAGACAAGGAGGTAATCATTATTTTGATGGCACAGCTACCCTTTCTTAATTCTAGATAAGACTTCTCATTACTAAGCCCAATTTTACACCCACCTGCTCTTTAATGATGGCCAGAAAATCCCCAAACCAAAAGCAACTATTGATATAAAGTGTGTCATTTTGAGGACTTACTAAATTCAAACCAAAAATACAGAAAAAAACTCATTAATATAGTATCAGACTCTAAACATCTGTCACCATAGCAAATTTTGAAATGTGAGCTAGGAAGCTTGACATCTTCTCATGTTCAATGATACGCATCCTCACATTTTCTCCAGTTGATATCTAGGTGAGATCTCCAAAAAAAAAAAAAAAAAAGAGCTATCAGCTCAGCTCCCATTTCTGACATAGGATTATCCAGTAGATCCCACTGATTTTAATTGCTTAAAACTTTTTGTCCAGCTGGACAGGCCAAGTTTCATGAATTGAAATGCATCTCATTATTTTTATTTGTAAGTTTGACTAAAATCATCATTGTTTTGATTATTAATCTTCAATATTATTTAAAGCTAAAAGTTTGAAGTCATGTCTTAATGTTTGTCTTTGTATGAAATGGAGTCTCCATCATTCTTTACAGACGCAGACACAGAGATGGTAGAATGCTTTGAATATGCCATTACATAAATATTCTACTGTTTTGATCAATGAAAATGAAGTATAGATTTCTAAGTATACAAATATTCAAATCACTTGAGGACTACAGGGGAAGGGGGTTAAAGCTACGTTAGAGAAAAGGAAAAAAAAAACTGTATTGTGAAGCTGTCTGAATGTATGAGTCACCTCTAAAAAAGTATTTAAAAAGAAGAATTTTAATTAAAATACTTAAATATTCGGAATAGTTTAATAACAAACAAGGAGCAGCATCAGAACAAATGGCAGGCCTGAGACATTTCCACCAACAAAATAGAACTTCATTAAGTACATTATATGTGTAAATCCAACAATCACGCCTGTTTCCATCCTAATTATGATGGTATCTTGTAAGGCTACCACTAAGATACCATCTTTTTGTAACTGTGCTACCACTAAGATCAAATTCTATTGTATTTACACTATCATTAAGCTATACAAGCTCTACATAAATTGTTAATTACCAATTCATACTTAGTACTTTAGGACAGTGGTACAGTATTATTCTAAACGTGCTTTTTATCTAGAAAATGGTTTAAAATATATATATATATATATGTATGGAACTGAACTACCAGTTTATTTTCTTTCTCTCTTTTTTTTTTTTTTTCTTTTAAATAGCAAAGAGTGTTTTCAACATGGTGACTTGATCTTGTTGAGTGAGGTTTCTCCTTTGAACATAGAAAAGTAATGCAAAATTATCCTAGAGATATTTTCTGATTGTCAGATGATACATCAGATTAAAGCAATTACAAAATAAACAAATATAAAGCTCAGTTACAGAAATTCTAGATGACAGAAGTGGAGGACATTTCAAATCACACTCATCTGCTCAGTGGATCTTTCTTTTTTTGATACTTTAGATTTTTGGTAGGTAGGTATAATCCATTATTTCTCAATGTTTTCCTTCCTTGTAAAATGTTAAATTTCCAGTTTCTGAAGACACAATTTACACATTTACTTAAGTATAAAATCTGAAGTTAATATTACAGCTGATTACAGAGTAATTCAATGAGTTTGAGTTCTCCAGGAAAGATACAGCACAGAAAAATGAAAAGGCATGTGCAGATTTTAACACTTCAAGTTGCTTCTAAAACTAAAATTCCTAAAAACTTTTTCTGACTCCTTTCTGTCTACACTAAGTCAATGCCAAAGGAATGTTCATAAAATGAAAAATACTAAGTAGCAAATAATTGTAAGAGGTTTACTGATAGGCAGAGAGCTTCAAGATACTGCAGAACAGGTAAATTAACACATCCTCTTCATGTTACAGTCTCTTGATTATAACAACTTTGCTTTCTGAAGTGTACAAACACTTCCATATTCACATGCAGTGTATAGCTCTTTTACCTGATATGAAAACACTACCAGTTGCAGCACATTCATGGGAATGGCTTTCAAACACATGTAATGAAGCATGAAACAGCAATTCAGAGGTTAAAATGACCTTTCTAAGCAGGCATAGTACTGTGTATTCTAAGAAGAAAGTGTTCAGATAGCATATAAAATAACCACAAAAGACTACTCACCATGTCATATGCTGTTACAATCTTTTTCAAGACCTCTGGAACTATCCCTTGGAGCTCCATAGTCGGATACTGATCATTGAGATTCAGTACTACCAAGGGTGCACTATCAGGCCCAACCAAGCGCGTAGACACTGCCAAAATGCACTGCATAAGATTTGCTACAGGAGAGAGGCCACATAATTCTTTGAATGAGACTACTGCATTCTGCAAAAAGGAAAGAAAGAGTTTCCTTTACAGTTAAATACAATTTTAAATTTATCATTCTTTCAGGTTAATATACAACACTACAACAGCTGAGCTAAAACGTACACAGATTTTCCCCGAAGAACTGGCAGCTTTAAAGCAAACAAGATTACACTTGTAATTAACTAGAAACGTTAAAAGTTCCAACAATACCTTCTGCAGCAAAAATCTAATTAGAACAAGTGTGTGGCCTATTCCACTACTAAAATTAACAATGCAAATAAAATGAATTCTGAAGCATACTGCTTATTTGTTTTGAAAAAATTCTGAAAGATATTTCAAAGTAACTTACAATACGTTATCAGGAGAAACAGCAGGTGGTGAACGTCCCATATAAGCAAGGTGGAGTGGAAGGAGAAATTCAGCCCATTTGTAACTTTAGACATATCTTAACTATCATCCAGACGTGCTGTGGATCTGTTGGCTCCCATTTGGTGCGATTCATAAACCCAGCACTCCTCTACTGATGTCACTCCTATCACAGGATGACTTAAACCAATTTTTCAGGTACTTTTATATAAATTCCAATTTTGTATATTTCCCTAAAATTTATTATAGTTTTATTTGCTATCCAATACAGTGGAATATAAAATTGCATGTTAAAACTTGAGGAGAATTTCCAGTATTAGAAATACAATGTGACTCCAAGCAGCCACTGAAATTCCATGAGAGGAATGTTCTCAGCACTGCATTGAATTTAGGATTTCGGTACCAAGTGGGAGCTGGTGATCTCTGGCAGGTCTGGAGTTTATTTTCCTGAAAGAAACAAAAACATTGCACATCTGAGTTACAAATGAGCTCAATGCTCCTTTCTCTCTCATCTTACCTACACTGGGTATCTGACCAGTTTTTAGGACTGATTAATCATTTTCATCAAACCATTTCCCATTTTGACGGCTCTTTTTTTGGACAAATTACCTTGAGGGACGTAATGTCAACTTTAATGCAAATAGTAATCAAATGTGAAATATTCTGCACTCCTTTTATGAAACAAAATAAATAAAACAGATTTCAAGATATCTACATACAGGATATTTGTGCCAACCTATGTGAATACCTACGTTACATCTATTACGTTCACTTACCGTATACTTCAGTAAAGTAGCATTCAGTAAACGTCCAGCAAAGACAAACTACTTCTAACAACCAGACTAATGATACAGCTTAATGATACAATAATTACACAGTTGGAAGGAAAAAAAAAAAAAGACATTGGAACGTCTTTTCAAGCCGATTTTGTTTAACAGCATGAATAAATCATTATGATCAATAATTTTACAGAGAGGTAAATGAGAGCACAGGGAGCATACACATTAGCTACTGGCAGGCAAGACAAAGATACAGCTGTAACTCTTGCCTTTGACTTATAACCCTATATCTGACTCCATCAAACAATTTAAACATACATCACATCCACTGTTCTTTCATCAGTGATGGACACATAACAAGTTATGACATCAGCTTTTGTCATGGCATTGCAGTGTATAACAAAGATGATAAAAGGCTACCTATGATTAAAAAATATGATAAAAAAAAAAAAAAATTAGACTTCCTGCTCTACAATTCCTTATTTTTTACCTCCTTCCAGTTTATTTTAAAAACAAAACCAGTTTTTCAGTATCTGGCTTCAGGGACATTATGTTCTTCTTTAGTCCCAAAAGCCATAATTCATAAATCACATTCCTTGACATAAGCTGGTATTTATTTTGAGTGGCTTACTTATTTTTATTAGCTGGAAACCTTTAGTTACATAGATTTTAAATTATGCATATTATATAACCTGCCAGTAAAGCTACACAAAATTAATGTTCCTACATATACATATCATAAATACCTTCTTGATAGCACTTTGGGATACAATAACAATTTAGTTGATAATGCAACTTAAACTGAGAGAATAAAATATCTAAGACATCTGCCATTCAAAGACATCATACTGCAAAGACTGACAGATTATAGCAGCTCTGGAAAACAATGCAGCACATGCAGTGAAGAGTTTAAAGCAGCTACAAAAGCTGCACGTTTTTGCTCTCCTTAAATCTCAGATTCAGCTATTCCTTGAAAGCCATTTTAAAATACAGTACCTCTTATGTGACAGAATGTTACGCTTCAAGAGATTAACTACACATAAAGCTCACTCTATACCTAGATTGTAAAGCAAAACACTTTCACAAACCAAAATATTATCTCCATATCTTTCAAATAATTTCTTAGTAATTTTATATATCAAATAGAATGGGGGAGCTTCAAAACACTGAAATACTTTCCTCGTCCATAAAGAGAAAAACCAGTTTTAAAACTGTACTACTAATAAAATCTCTTCAAGATAACATTATTCACGAAGAAAATTTATCTACGCTGATGTCTTTGATCAGTTTCCCCTTCATGTTAAATAAAAGTATGATGATTTAATAAGCCACTTCATTTCTGATGAAGTTGCTGAATTTTACAGATCACTGCTAGTATTTCTTCAGAAGTTTGTAATTAGTTAAAAGCTTTACTAAATAAAATATAACTTTAAAGTCCTCATTGATTTAGAACTAAAAAGAGCTTATTTACCTGAAATCTTTATTAGAATCTCCAAAAATTGCATTTGGAAGTTAGATCTCCTGGGTTCTGCAAAAACAAGCTAAAATCTTACTGTACTTTCTACTAGCATATATCCAATAATTTTTTTCAAAGACACAGGTCTAGTCAACAGGTTTGAGTTCTGAATCTCGTTTTTCACACAGAAAAAAATGGCAAACTATGTGTATGAATCAAAGTTTATATCAGTAGATGGTATCACCCCAAAAGTTGCTCTAATATAATGTTTTTAAAGCTGCTCAGCATTAGACTTGATTCAAGTAACTTACAAAATGCAGTAAGACTCTAAACAGCACATATTATTTACGTATCATAATACAAAAATACACATAATGTACTGATAAATTCACCATAAAAACTGTACCTGCATATTTTCTCTCAAATCCGTGGCATCTCGTATAGGCTGGAGAGCATTCTTGAACACTTCATCTATTGTTTTAATCCACAGTGTTCTCACAGAAGCATACTCCCGTGATTTCTTGCCCTTCCTCACAGAGAGGCCCCGCTTATGAGGTTTCCCACCACCCCTTCGATTAGTAATGGCCACATGCACGAACAAGGAAGCATGTGCTAACATTTCACCAGTTAAAGACTGCAGAGGAACATGACGATAACCAGTCTGTAGACACTCAAAGGGAATAGTGTACTGCCCGATAAACTCATCCCCAATGTAATCATCATCCAGCACTACAAAACGCACCATTGCTAGTTCTGGTAAGTTTATTTGAAATTCAAAACTTTCATCAAAAATTGGATTATCACCATTCTGGTGCATAGTCTTTGTCCTTTGCTCGGCACAGTCAGCAGGGATTCCATGTATTTCAACATAGACATATGGATCCACAACATCACCTTTGGCACCTGATCCTTTGGGTTTAGGGAAGTTTTGCCCACTAATGATTTTAATATGAAGCAGCTGAGGTGAAACTCCAGGCACAGTGTCTTTTGTGTTTGCACTAAAGAAAGATACTTCTTCTCTCATGATAGCAGGACGAAGGACGTAGCCACAGTTCCCATTTTGTCGAAACCAACCAATGTTAAGATCCATCATTAATCCAGGCGTCTGAAAGTTCATGGCTACTATCTGACAACCACATTTCCAAAAATCCTGGGGATTCATATTACTAGAGTCGATCCTCATAGGACTGGGAAAAACTCTGGCAAGAAAACGTTTGTTATAATTTACAAAGTCTCCCGGGTTTTCATTGGCATATTTGCTAGCAAGCACTTCATTAAATGAGCACACTTCCCAGTACTTCTGGAGCTGAAATGAAACTTGAAACTCTTTGAACTGAACTGATTTACATATGCTTACCAACTCAGAGAGCTCTTTGCAAAGCTGAAATCGTTTCCCAGTCAAAGAGTTTTGTTGTTCTACACCCTCTTTCCCCACTCTTTGTGACATTTCTGCCCCTTCATCTTCATCCGTAACATCTCCTTCTAGTCCAGAACAATTTGAGGAAAGCTTTTTTGCTTTAATTAGTATTTTTCCTTTAAGTGATTCCGGTGATGGAAGATAAGAGTCTTCAATGTTTGGAGACTGCGTATGTAGTTTGTCTCCCAAAATTTTCTTCATGTGTTGTACCATCACTTTCTGCTGTTTTATAGAACAGTGATTTTCTAAACATAAAATAAGAGGATACTCTGAAGCAAAAAATGCATACTTGTTAATAATGTCAATCACACTACGGAAGACAATCTGAGAAGTCATTGTATGTCCTGTGTAAATCACAGGCTCATTATCTGGACCGTCCCAAACATCCAGTTCAACACTGCGACAACCCATTTTAAGAGCACGAATGTAACCCGTGATGTCAGAAGGCCCTCGAAACTGATCCTCTATCAAGTATGTATTATGAGATGAATTTATAAAATAATGAGATAATGGCTGTTTCATATCTTGACAAACTTTTTTATGTTCTGGGTCAAATATGTGGCAGTCTGGTGAAGTAAGGTAATTCGTAAACCCATCTATAGAAAGCCAACCTTTTTCCTGGCCCTCTTTGGCTGGCTCATATTTCTGAATAATTTCAAGGCTTATTTCTTCTGTGACATGTGCCATACCCTGTTCTGCTTCTAAAAACATCATAAGGTCCTTGGTATCTAGGAATTCTTTATTGCTTGAAAACTGAACCAACAGGAAATAGATTTCAGGTCGAGTACAAAGCTCATGAAAAACTTCAATAAACTCTTCTTTTGTTACTTCAGTACCAGTTTTTTCCTTGGATCTATGTAACTCCTTGAATTTTAATTCAATTTTATTTGTTTTTAAACCAGGATTTAAGTCTTTTATAAACTGCACAGCATTACACAGGGGTATATGTCCTACGTTATCTACATCCGATTCACTGAACATTTGTGAAAGCCATGAAGTCCGCATATTATCTTGAGTACTTTCTATCATGTCTAGAGTATGTTTTCCGTAAGAAATCAGGTATCTTAAGCCAGTAACCCAAACATTTGCAATATCTGCTGAGTTAGCAACAAGATCTAGTGACTCATAGTTTTCTCCATATATGATTGAAAAAGCACAGTCTTCTGATATCTGGTCATATATTCCATTGCTGCGAAAAATATCTGTATTTTTTCCTGTTCTTACTTCTTTGATTGACTTGATGTCAATCTTTGCTTTTTCAGAATCCTTTTTTGAAGGTTCCCAGCGTAGGGATTGCATATCTGCATCTAAAAGAAAGTATCGGTGATACACTCTGGAATTGGATCGAATCTTTTTGAGCTCAGAGCCTTCAACCATTGCATTTATACAGTCACTTGCACTGCTGATCTTTTTCTCAGTCGGCATACTGCTGAAAGACACCGTCTTCTTCCGTTCTCGTTTTTGTTTCGTACCATCCTGGTAAACAGAGGGGGAAGAAAAGAAAAGAAAACATGTATCAGTATCATTTTGCTCAATACTGAAATAGGTTTCAGCTTACACCTGAAAGTTAATAAAGCACTCCAAGGAGGTCTGCATGTGATGACCAGCACATTCTTATTGGAATCATTACAAATTAAAACATTGATAATAGCTTAACATTTGCTCCTCTGTATAGACATAACATTTTTTTTTTTAATGTATTTTTCATAAACACAGAATTAATCAAGGAAAGCTTTAGGAATGTTAATAAAATAATAATGTTGTATACATACATTTTATCAATAATAATCTATTTAAATACTTAGCTGGTCTACAGCCAGGGCAGTAGGAAGTAAGATATCTTCTGAGCCTTTACGTAGTACTACAGATACTTGCAAAACAAAATGCAATGCTTTAATAATACCACACCGTGATCTTCTCAAGAATACTAGAGAAACAATAATACAAAATTAGTTACTTAAAATTCATAGGATATGGTCCTTATCTAAGTGTACAGATAAGACAGCACTTAACATGCTTAGTTCCTTCCTCTACTGCACCCATCCATGTTCTTCTCTCAGTCTGTCTATAGTATTGTCACATGCATCCCACCCCCATTTTAGAAAAACACACATTTTAGAAAAAATCCACATTAGTCTTAATGAGCTACACTGAAAAATAAATGACAGGACTGGAGCAGATAATTCACTCTACATTCTGAATTTCAGGAAATACAGTGACAGTGACTCAGGAGGGAGTGCCTGAGAGGGTTAAAGTTTAACAAGTTCCAAAGAAGATGTGCATGGTCAGCAAGACAGTGAATGGAAAGGCAAGACCTGGTCAAGAAAGGAAGCAAAGTTCACCTTTGCTCATAAAACTATGAAAGAACCCTGAGTTCTTAGTCTGCTAGAGAAAGCCTTGATAGAAGACTAGATATCTAAGTCATTAACCAAACAAAATTAAGAAGAAAAACAATGTCATTTAGCTTAATTGCTATTTATATTGATTCAAACAAGTATAAGTCAATAACAGATTAGATACAATCAATTCCTCAATAATTTTTTTTTTGCTTTCATTATCTGCATCTTTTTTAAGAATAAAAAATACTGCAACAGTTTAAACAGTTGCATGCACTGAGAAGCAACTCTATAAGACTTTCAGTCTGAAATAATCTTTTAATGGAATAACCTTTTTATGTTAGATATCCCATTTAGAAGTGTTCTTATATTCCAGCTTTGCTTGAAAAAAACGTATCCAGATTTCTACAACAAAATTGTTAATTTTCCGTCGAACAGTTCTCCATCTGAAGTACATCCCAGTGCAAATAAGCATCACATATAAGACAGGAAGGAGAGGAAAAGAAAGCTTTTAACAACTAAAATACCAAACAGATATTCAAATAAAACTCATCCTATAGAGAATGCACTTTCAGTTCATGTCATATATATTCTTTATTTAATTTCATAGAGTTAAAAATTATGTGCAATAATTCTGTTTTTATAATTCAATTCATAAGCACTGCAAAGCTTTTCAATGAAAACAGTGAAGTAGACTTAATATTCGTGGTTCCATGTTTGGAAAAAATAATTAACCATATGATTATTGCACCTTTAATGACAGCAGAATATCCTTTACACAAGCTCTCCAGAGCCTAGTAAAAATTAATAACCCTACAAAGGACTGATTTAGTCTAAGTCCAAACCTCTGCAATGGATATTATGCAAGGCTAACTTGAAATGTCATTTCATGTAGTTCGGTCATTAAGACTGCTTTCAAAGGAAAGTTTCCTTACTTGGAAAAAAAAAAAATACAAATGTGATTTTTGTTCACAAAGGTTTTAATTCTATTTTAACCCTCATTTATCCAAGGTTTTAGTTCTACTTTAAGCCTCATTTATCCATATCACTGAATTTGAAGGAAAAGAAGGGTGAGTCCCATAGAACTGAGCAATGAAGCTCCTTTCCAGTATCTCGGGCCTTGAAATGAAGTGTGCTAAACTGCTTAGATTTTTCAGACACAAATCTAGGAGGGGAATATGATCCATAAACTCTTTCATGAGACAGATGGCAGATAACCTCCTGACATGAGAAGCATCAAGGGTTGGGAAGTATTACCTTGCCTGATCATAATCAGTATTTTTAAAGCCAAAAAACAATGTATGCCTTTCTCCATCAAGACCATGTCTGATCCTAGACACCAAATAGCAAGGGAGGAAAAAAAAAAGTGCAGTTTCTTGATGCCATCTAACGTTAGCAAGTCCATCTCACAGAATTCTCATTCACAAGCAGTTTCCGAAAGCCTGAATTGGAGTTCACTCATATGTATTAGAAGAATAATTTAATCTAGCACGTGCAAGACCATTTTACTTGCTTACTAGATGAATCCAAGGCCATTTCAACAGCATTCTACTTTTCTGCAGGGCAAAGCAGTTGCCCCACTTGCCTTACTCATGTAAAGCCTGCTGGCAGTAGATATCACTCCTTGAATGTGATAACCACAAAGACAAATTTTAAAATACTCTGCAGAGTTTCTCACAGCTCTGAGCTCCAGAATACTGATCATAAGATTTGCTTCTCGAGAGATCAGGGATCCTGAGCTTGCGAGAGTCCTCATCCCAATAGACACAGGGACAGTCACAATCAATCTGAATAAACAAAAGAACTTAAAGGATATTTTCACAAAGACACAGGCCAGGACCATCTACCAAATTACAGAAGACTTACAGAAGAGAAAGACAAGGGAAACTCTCACTCATATACTGAAAATGTAATTGCATATTCTGTATTTAACAAGTTTGTGAGCCTCAGCAATAGAGTCTGACATGGAAAAGAAGACAGATGTATTCTGCTATATAATGTGGAGGATTTCTCCTTGACTTTAGGGTGCATTCGTGACCTGGATCCAGCCTCTCACGGCCTTATGTCTGACTTACAGATTAGCAAACTTCATGTATCTGACAATTTCTCAGCATTCACAAAACAGTGTTCTCAATGCTATTCAAGATGCTCAAAGTGAAACCTCTCCAGCATGGCTTCATAATTCTGTCCATCACAGAAACTAGATTTTTTGTTGAAACAGCTCTCTAGTATCTCTACACAGTGAAGACCATGTCAATATTCGGATTATAACTGACACTGTCATCACAAAGCAGAACTTTTAGGACTGCATGTTCTTTAGAAGGCATTAACACTGAAACCAGAATGACCACCTCATCAATACATTTCCAAAAACAGGTGTCACATCCAATTTCATCTCCAACAAATTTTGAGATGGAAAAAGTGCAGATGAACAGCAAAAAGAGTTTAGTTTATCCAGGAGTTTGTGCCCACAGAAAGCAAGTTCAAACACCAGAAATAATCCCAGCTGACATCTATAGCACTTAAAGAAAGCTGGAGAAAAATGCTTAAAAGAGCACATAGAGAAGACAGGCTTGTTCAAAGAGTCTCTCCATGGTAACTTGTTTATTATTACTATCTCTCTCACAAAACAAAACAATGAAATACTTATGTGACTAAGAAAGCAATGTTGCCAAAAAAAGAATAACCCAGAAGTTCAGATATTGCTTGGTATAGGAGAATGTAAGGTATTCTAGAAGGAAAGCTGTATAGCCAAGACAGCCCCCAGCCTTCCCAAGGCGGAGGTGAAGGGTCTGCGGAGATGTGAGCTCCACACAGCAGAGAATGACCCTCCCATGGATCAGCCAGTGGGGGTCTCTGAGATGGGAGACTGTGACTCCATCTGCCTCCATAGCTACCTGCAGTTCTGATGTGGTAGTTATGGTAACTGGGATTTGAAGGTGAAGCCTTTGTATGCCTTTTGCCCACAAAGGTACTCCTTTTGAAACGTTGCTTTACAATGATGAGACAACAGTAACAAAAGGAAGTGGCAGAATGACACATTTTTAGAGTACTTGTCCAGGAAGTGAAAGTTTCTGGTGTTGATACTCTGCAAACATTTCACTTGGTGACTCCAAATGCTAACTGCACAGGCAGTCCAAGCAGCAGGGACCATAACTCTGACACTTGCCTGCTCAGAGAAATAGTCATTCCCCTTGTTTAAGCTTTACCTTACATTTCCATTTGTGGTTATGCACCAGAGGTTGCGCAGAAGAGTGGAAGGCAGTTCCATCCCCACCCCGAAAACGCTCTCCCAGCACATGAGGAGCTGCAGGCCTGAATTTAATGTCATCTAGCAAAAAGCTGTTTTGGAAGTAATTTAATGGCATCTGTAGCCAACTCTTGCAATACAATTCATTGTTTTATGACAGGACTGAGAATCTAATGATCTCTGCGATGAACACAGAGGAAACTATCCTTGTCACATGTTATATAACTCATCAATGACTTGCTTTTATTCCTTGTGTGATGCTTAACTGGCACATTTCACTATGAAATCTGCCCATTTTCTTCAAATACAATGCAGCAGCAATTGCAAAAATCACCCAATTTAACAATGCCATCTATAACATAAGTCTATTTCAGAAAGTGGCTTACTTTAAAAAAGAATTGAAGCCCTGCTTATTTATTGTACTTTTCTTCAAAATCCTGCACAGCAGAACAACATAGAGCTCTCTTCAAAAAAGTATGCTTAATAAATATGGTAATAATAGAAATGATCATTTATTTCTCCAAACACTAAAAAAATGCATCATTATTATTTATGGACCACCTGTGTACAGATGCCAGCTCATTGCAGACCAAAACATGCAACATTATAAAAGAAACTAAGAAAGCTTTTGTGTGTGAGTCAGTACAAAAAGAAGGGAAAAAAGGGAACTGCAACTAAAATCAGTTTAGAAATTTTACATCACTGTTACAGAAAATCTAGCCCTGATTTTAAAGTTATACAGGAGGGCAGCTCTAAAATAATGCCACCTATTTTATTATGTTATTATGTCCATGACAACAGAGGTGGATGTTGGTGGTATGGCAGTAGAGGTTGAACTTCCAATCAACAATCCATAACATGTGAACTACCATCAGCAAGTTTGCAAAACACCAAGCTGACCTGGACAAGCTTGAAAGGGGGTCCATGAGGCTCAACAAGGCTAAGTGCAAGGTGCTGTGCTTGTGCTGAGGCAATCCCAGACATGAGTACAGACTAGGGGAAGAAGTCATTGAGAAAAGCCCTGTGGAGGTGGGTGTGAGGGTTCTGGTGGATGAGAAGCTAGACATGAGCCACAAGCATTCACGTGCAGCCTGGAAGGCCAACCGTATCGTGGGCTGCATTAAAAGAGAGGTGGCCAGGAACACAAGAGATGTGCACTTCCCCCTCTATTCTGCCCTCATGAAGCAGAAGTCTGAGGCCTCCAGCCTAAGAAAGCTCTCAGACTCTCAGCTGAGAGACTCTCAACTCTCAGAATGCATCCAGAGGAAGGCCATAAAGATGATCAGAAGGCTGGAACACCTCTCCTGTGAAGAGAGGCTGAGGGAGATGAACTTGCTCAGCCTGGAGAAGAGAAGGCTCTGGAGAGATCACACTGTGACCCTCAAGTACTATAATGTTGCTTACAAAAGAGATGGAGAGCAATCGTTTACACGGACAGATAGTGACAGGACAAGGGAGAATGGTTTTAAGTTGAAAGAAGAGAGATTTAGATTAGATATCAGGAAGAAAGTTTTTACTCAAAGTGTGGTGAAGCACTGGCACAGCTGCCCAGGGAAACTATGGATGCTTCATCTCTGAAGGCACTCACAGACAGGTTGGATGGGGCCCAGGGCAGCCTCAGCTGGTGGGTGGCAGCCCTGCCCATGGCATGGAATTGAGCTAGATGACTTTTAATATCACTTCCAATCCAAGCCATTCTATGATTCTACAAATTCTGTCTGAAAGTGATAAAAGCATCATGCACTATCAGGCATAAATATTAATGGCACTGGACCAAGTGAAGTCATTAAGTTATTTTAACAGTATAGGAAAAAAAACACACAAAACCAAGTCTATTAATTATTTTAAATTACACGTAATTAAAAATATGAAAGTAGTTCTTCTTCCAAGTATGTCTACATATTAATGTAGACTGAATTTTTTTCCATTGGCAGTTCAACAACCTGCACTTTCAGAATGGCTCTGGTTTCCACATTCTGCTTTTCCCCAAGAAAAGCACAAGCACTAGATTGATCTTTTAGGGGTGCAGGAGGCAAGGTCTTCTTTGGAATAGAGGGTTATAAAAAAGATGCTGAGGGAGGGTAGGCAGTTCCCCATTAGGAACCATATTCTCAAAGGGTGGAGCTCTACATCCTCGGTACAGCCCCTTTCTGCATGAGTCACCACTCAACCACACTCCTCTTTCCAGATATGTAAGGTGCTCATATCAGTACCTCTTAAGTTGTCACTGCAGTGAGAATTTCACTAACACAGGGACCCAAATTCACTAAAAAGCATGCACATTATAGTGCTTTAACACAGCTGTACAAAGCTTGCAGGGCATGTGCAAATCAAAATAAGAGAAAACTCTCCAAGTAATTACCAGTTTAGCTAACAGAATTCCAAACACTTTCAGAAACAGCATGTAGTGCATCACACTGAGTACAATAGTCTCTGAATCAAATTGTAGCTACTGTTCAACAGCACACAGTCCTCAACATTTATATTTAAGACAAAGTAAAGAACATTCAACTGAAATAACAGACATTTGGGAGGAGACAAAACACCAGCTATTTTGAAAATACAGGGCCTCCCACTCATTGTGAATCACTAAATTTGAGCTCAGCATTTAAATATTTTTCCAAGCTTGCATTCATGGCATACTTGATGTCTGAAGAAGTCTTTTAGGAGAATTGTATTTTTTCAGCGTGTGGTGGGTTGACTCCAATTAGAGACAGTACACAATGTTAGAAATAACAATGATGGGGAAAGAAAAATACGAAGATTAGCTGCATAAGTAACAATTCATTATCTTTTTGTCTTTATTGCTAAAAGAAATCTATTATTAAAGGAACATGGATGCAGGGCAAGTCTTAGTTCAAACTTCAAACAAAAACAATCTGTATTATTTCAGATCAGCTAGTTGCATGGTTTCATGATACTGCTAAGCCAACAGCTGAACACCAACAAGAAAGGGAGCTATGTCCACCTTGCTGTTGCTATTCCTTCCTTAAATGTCTCTTCTTCATCCTATCACAGGTGCATCTTATTTTCTTCTTCCTATCCCAACTCCTCAGGTCAGCATCAGTGTCTGTCTCACATTCAGAGAGTGAATTTACCTCACTTACTGAAGAAGCAAAAAAAAAAAATCCCATGTTTGCTGAATTAGTTTTCTGTAGTTTTAGTGAACTGAACTGATTTGCTGTGTGATCAGATGAACATCAAGAATTTCAAAAGCATACTGAACACAACAGCAAGGTATAAGAAAGAACTACACCATCATAAAACAACAGAATTAAAGCTCTCAGAGCTCTCATGGGTCATGAGAGTCATGGCCACTTCACTTCAAGAAAACGGGACACCAGGAAAAACACAATTACTACATGAGAGACATCACCACTACAACAGCAATTAGAAAGTGCAGAAAATAATGGTTTGTATTGTCCCAGGTTATTTTTAGAGCAAACAATTTAACTTTGTTAACTGACTGTGATGAGTGGGGAAGTAGCAGGATATGTTTTTGCAAATAAAGTCAGGGCTAAGGACTTAGTTGTACAACTTCTTACAAAAGAGCTTAGTCATTTCATCAGTTCACTAAAGCTACACAATATTTTTGTTGTTGTTGTTTATTTAATGTTTTTGTGTTTCTGTCTCCAGTAGCTTTAGGCTCTGGAAAGTCCAAACGCTCTCTGAGCAGGTCACAAGGCTGAACCCCTGCTAAGAGGTTCTCCAACAACACTTCTCCAACAACGACACCGACACATTCACATGTGTGCTGCTACTTGCTCTCAGAACTCCGTCACTCAGGTCCTAAAGATGACACAAGCTAAGCAGGATAACAGAACATCCAAACTCCAGCACTAAAACTAATAGCTTGAACATACTGAAAGCATATCTTGAAAAGTGAACTGGATGATACTGGTAACCGTTGGTGCTTGCAAATCACTCTGGAGGTGTCTACACAGAGAACTAGAAAAGCAATTACAGCTTTCTTTGTAAAAGTAAATGACAAGACAGTGATTGCACTGAGCACTCCTGTTGCCCCCAGCTTTCAACAGGCATTCTGAAGTTTTAATTCTCAGCCTCAATTTTAACTGCAATAGAGCCTACATACTAAAATAGCTTAGCCATCTCTTCACATAGTCATGTACAGCAGCAAAATGCATGCTTGGCCTCTTGAGGATCCATTAATTAGCTTTTTTAAAACTAAACATTAAATCAAAGTGGTATTTCACTACATATTAACTCAGCACTCGTAGGTCTATTCCATATGTTTTTCAAAAGAAAGTAAACAATTTGATATTACTTACTCCGCTGAAAATAAAGTAGTAACTATTTAAACCATGTTTGATTTTGACTAGTAGCATTTATAAATTAAAAAGAAATAGTCACCTATAACAACCAAGTCTTCTCCATTCTGCAGTTTCATGCTGCCAATTAAGTTCAGCAACTGCTGTAGCTCATAGAAATGTGGTTCCATTTATAGATCAATATTCATAATGAGAGAACTTGAGAATATTGCATCTGAATATTAAAATAGAATAGTAAAAATGACACCACTGAAGCATTCTTTCCTATATGTGTATATCCAGTGAGGATGCACTGATGATGTTATAATAAAGAGTCATTTGGTTTCAAAGATTAACTTCTGACACTGGTGAGAAAGGGAAAGGGAAGAAAAGTCTGATCTCAAAAGAAAATAAATAATAAGCATCAAAGGAAACTGCCTACACTGTTGGGAGCCTAAAGAGAGCCAAAGACCAAGTTATACTTGGCATGGAAGTCTAAGTTTTTATTTTCATTGAGTCAGTTAATGTTCAGGCTTCTGAGTAACACTTCCAGTGGAGCAAAACAGGCATCCAGTTTTCACAAACTAAGTAAAAACCAAAACCATACACATTTCAGATCTAAAGAAACCCAGTATTTTAACCTAACTCATATAAACTACAGTAATTATTTATGAAAACCAAGAAGTGATCAGTCCTAAACTGTGATAGAGGAAACTGCATCAACAGAAAGTTGCTAAAAATTACTTAAGGGTACTATATGATCTTAAAGATCCCTTCCAATCCAAACCATTCTGATTCCATGATTCTGTGAACACACTGTAGGTTTTCAGGAGTTTCTCCCTGTCCTCTCCATAGGCTGGCTTCCCAGACAGACAAAGCAAAGAGCGTAATTAAAATCCTTTGTCTGAAAGCATTATCCAAATGCTTCTTGAACTGGCAGCTTGGGGCTATGACCCATGCCATGGACAGCCAGTTCCATGCCCATCACCTGCTGGTGGAGAACCTTTCCTAACATCCAACCTAACCAGCCACTGATGCCATTTCTTCCTGCCCTGTTGCTGTCACCAGATAGAAGAGACCAGCGCTCCCCTTACGAGGAGCTTCCCTCAGCCTCATCTGCTTTGAGCTGAACAAACCAAGGGACATCAGCCATTCCTCACATCTTATTCTCTGGACTCTTCCCCATATCTGTACCCTTCCTAAGATGCTTTTATCAGCTTTTATCTCCCCCTTATGCTATGGCACCTTAATATGCAGACAGTGCTCAAGGTGAAGACACACAGTGCAGAGCAGAGCAGGATAACCTCTTCCTTCACCCACTGATAGTGCTGAGTCTGGTACGGTCAAGGGTACAGTTGACCTTTTGGGCTGCCCAGCCACTCTGCTGGACCAAATTCAACTTGCTCCCAACTAGAACTCCAGGTCCTTTTTTACAGGGCTGCTCTCCCACCCATCATCCCTCAGCCAGTATGTAGACCCAGGGCTGCCCCATCCCAGGTTCAGAATCCAGCACTTGCTCTTCTACATGCGTATGGTGACCACTCTCAAATCTGGCAAGATCTTGGTGCAAGGTCTCTGCAGCCTCAAGGGTGCCAACACTTCCCAATTTAGCTTCATCCACAGATTTACTTAACATAACTTCCAGATCTTTATCAGAGTAATTGAAAACATTATAGATAACTAAGTGGCTTGAAAATGGAGTCTTGCAGAATCCCACTTGTTGCAACTAAGTCAACTCCCAGGCCATAGCCTTCCCCCCAACCAAAACAGCCATAGAGAAAAAGGATGGATCTTCCCCCACCAAAGCAGCTTTGGCTTCAGAGGAGCAGCAACTCCAAGACAATGGCAATGTCAAGTCCATGGACATGGACCTACCTCCAGAGGAAGTTCTGCATCCAACTCTATCAGGGCTTGGCAGGCACCACAATATCGCGCGTTCTTGGAGATATTGCCATGTGTGTCAGCAGTATACCAGGGCTCTCAAATTTGATCTCAGTGTTGAGGAGTCACCATCCACCAGTGTATGGGAACTGCTGAGTCACGGCCTGAACCTCTGATTGATCACCTGAGGCGAGCCATGAGCCAGCCAGAGGAGCACAGGTGAAGGCAATTCAGCTGTGTGACTGGAAAGGGTGGAGCCAGGCTCCAGCCCTCCTAGACCTATTTAAGAGTCTGGAGAGCTCTTCTTCTGGTGCTTTCTGTAGGTGAGCCTAGCATACAGGTAAGCCTTCCATTTATTCTCCTTATTATCTTAGTCTACTTTGCCTAACTCTCTTGTTCTTTTGTGATTATAACATCTTAATATCCACTGATTGTACATCTTAATATCCATTGATTATACAACCAGAAAGCCCCTGCATCAGCTGCTGATCTTTCTACACTCTTTCTTCCCCATCCTTCATTCTTCCCTCTAAGACCTCTCATCTTTTCTTTGCCGAGCTCAGAAGAAAAGGGAAGGACTGGAACTAGCATCCTCTGAGCTGCTGTGCCAGGACAACAGGAGAAGTCCAGTGGATAGACCCAAGATTCCTGCAGCCTCCAAGTGAGCCCTAAGGAAGACAGCAGGACTGGGACTGGTGTTCTCTGAGCTCCAGTGCCAGGACAACAGGAGCAGCCCAGCAGATGGTCCCAAGCTCCATAAAGCCTCCAGGTGATGTTAGAGAAGCTACAGAGACAGCTGTATCTTTGGAGAAGTAAAAGACTTTGCTTTAGACAGGAAGAAGGTCTGACATTCAGCATGAAGGTCCAATCTAGTTGTTACATTAGGACTTCTTTTCAAGACAGGACAGTAAACATAATAAAATAAAATTTTAAAAAACAGTGAATTACTCTCCTTTTTGGTACTTCAGAGTCTGCAATGACACTTCTGTGCACCCTCTTATCTCTCCATTGCCAACGTTTGCATAGCGGAGTGAGAGCACAGGGCAGACCACAAACATGTCTTTGCTGAGCACTAGGCATAGAGAGTTAAGGGGGGCTGTAGGGCAGCAGAACTGCCCCCTCCTCTCACTGCAGAGTGGCACCAAGGGATGGGAAAGGCCTCAGCAGCCCCTGGCACCTGGTGGTTGGTGCAGAAGGGTACAGTATCTATGCCACTTCCAATCACATCTCAGGTTTTTTCAAGTATTCATAGCTGCAAGTCTTTACTGCTGTTGGAAAGCAATGCATTTTTCTATTTTCTGATTCGGGCATAAACAACAACTTGATTGAATTGGCAAAATAAGTAATGTCTGTAACACAGCTGTCAGGCTTCACAGTTTAAGGCAAAAATACAGTACGTTAGTAATTTATAGATACAACACACAATCATTGTGTTTGAGATTTTGTAATTTCAGATAAAGCACTGGATCTGCAAAAATGTATCTCACATCTCTACTGCTCCTCTTCAGCATCAGAGACAAAGAAGAATGAGGATCAGCAAGAGGTGAGTGTGAGTACTGGCTCAGTCCTCTATACCCTTCCACCTAACTGCTGGTAAAGCCTGCTCAGCATCTTTCCCAAAGTTTATCACAGACAACAGGGTAAGCCACCTGATAAAAAGGAGCTTCTGGAGCACGCATCTTGGAGTGCCATTGTTATTATGTACTCCATTATACTTTTAAAGTATTACATAAATCTAAATAATAAATAAAAAAATAAGGAAAAGGGCACAGAACTCCATTGCAGGCAACAATCATATTTTTCAATGCTGAAAATGCAGCCAGTAGGTGAAAACAACAGTGTTCGTTAGGAAATACTGATTTAGTCATACAGCGAACAAGTATACTGTCTCTCCTCCGCAGTGTAAGCTCAAATTGACAGTCAAGGGAATACCATGTAGGCTACTTTACACTTAGAAGTGTAACTTTAAACTTAGGCTCATAAAAAATGAGCAGCAGATTTGTATATATCATTGTAACCTAATTTAGAGAACTGGACTTTTTCATGCATCCATATTTGTCATCCCACCATACCTCTCACCACAAAGTTGCACAGTAAATTACACTACTTCCCTTCCCTTCATTTGGCATTCATTTCTACCTGTACTGCCAATTCATGTATTTTATCCAAATTTCAATCCAAGTGTCATCTGCTCTCTTGAGAAGATCTTAGTGTTTTTTTTTATATGTACTTTTCTGTCACTCAGTGTTTTCCAAGAAAAGCACAAGTAAAATTATTCCTTAAAGGCTACTTCATCTAAGTACAATAAGTAAGAGGAATAAAATTTATATTTTTCTTCTAAAAATGATCATTGCTTCTGCCCTATAGCTCACAGAATCCTTCAACTGCTCAGGTTGGAAAAGACCTTCAAGATCATGTCCAACCTCAACCTAAACATACTAGCCTAACAACCCTCTGCTAAATCATGTCCCTGAGCTCCCTATTTTTCAATTGATTTACTTAATTGTAATTGATAAGTGGTGTCTTCAAATCTGCTTCTTGAATAATTACATTTGGACAAATTTCATAAGATAGCTCTTAAAAAAAAAAAAAAAAAAAAGCAGAACTTCACAAGTTCTACTACTATATTTCTGTGGTTTGAGACAACTCAAATTACTTTTTATCAAATAGAGTGACTATTAGCAATATTAACTCTTCAATGCCATGAACATAATCCAGTGTTGAATTAAGTACAATACATGAAACTTTCTAAAACACGCCACTTGATTAAAAAAAAGATTATCTTCCAAATTCTTCTGAGTTGCCATTTCAGATGTATTACTTAGAAGCCTGTTATAATTAAACTTTTATAAATCTATTTTTAAAGCAGAAAATTCTAATTGTTTTTTTGCCTACTTCAGAATGTTACCATTGCTCAATGATTACGCAAGCAGAAAAGACATGAACCCAAGTACCTTTGCTAACCAGGTGATACTGCTGATTCTGGTATGTGTTTTCCTTGTTGACTTTCAGATGTATGTAACAGTCGTCAAACAATTATAGGAAATTCTCATTCTGAACCCTACAGTGATGCCTTTTTCTCCCTTAATTCTGTTCTTTAATTATTCATAAGTTACAATTACTTAGAAAAGAACGTTGAACTATAAATATTTAATAGAAGATGCCCATGACAGAAAGACACATAAGAGAGATTACAAAAAACAAATACTGTAAAGTATTTGTTTAACCTGAGCTAACAACCAATAAGCAAGGCATATGGTCTTTAGGTTTTCATAGCTTTGACAAACCAAATGTATTAAGTCACCTGTACGCTTTACCAAACAAGCGCAATTAAACATGTATAAACCCCTAGGCATAATAGTTTCCTCCGGACTTTTCCTACTTTGAAGGCTTTTTACACTACGTTTTCAAGCAGTTAAAGGATGCAAGAGTCAAGAGCAAATACATTGAAGCTAGTGATGTCTGAAACCCCACATACAACAGATGCATCTTAGCAAACAGCTGATGATCTTATCTTAACACAAATTCTCAGTGTAATTAAGAATTCTAGCACTTGGAATGATGACAAAGTATGCATGAATTTCAGATGTCCCAAAATCAAGTTCACACATCTTCTAGATGTGGAGGAGGGCTATGCGTCCAACATGCACTCAAACATCAGGATAACATGGCAGGTAAAAATAATTCTACTTTGAATTTTCAGAGCTCATTATATTTAATACTTGGTATTAGCAACACTGAAAATATAGTAATGCCATAATTGTGTTCTGAAGAGGAAAAGGTAACTTGGAAAATAGAACTACTTTTTTTTTTTTTTTTTAAATCACTACTACATACTAGGGAAATATCAATCTTTCATTAAGGTATTTGTCTACAGTATCTCAATACACTGTATGGAGCACTCTGAATATTCTACACATGACAAATACTGAAAAAGTTACACGACAAAGCACAAAAAATTAACTTAAATTGCATCTAAAAACTGAATCCAATCGGAGAAGCAAAACAATTCTCCCATTCAATTACTAATAATGGAATTAGTATCTGTTCCTTGTGGACCCAAAGGCCTTTGAGATTAAGTCACTCTCTCAGCATGACAGCACATCTAAACCATTGACAAAAAAAAGAGCATACCTTCAGTGGTCAAGATAAAATTAAAGATGATTCATATAATACTTAGAAACCACATTCTTTTTCCTTACCTTGACCTTATAACTGCACACAATACAGCCTCATAGTGCTTAAATGACTTCGTGATGTTTTGCTCACTTGATTTATCAGAGAAAAAAATAAGGTGGATGAGCTCTAAAAAGTCTTCCCCCTTACTTTCCTAGTTTCCTGCCTTTGACTGATTATTCTGTCTTGTTGTGTTTACTGATTTTTAACGAACTTTTAATCTTTGACATATCACAAATTCAAACATCCTTTATATTTCACTATTTCAACATAATGTAAAAATTCCACTTCAGCAATGAAGAATTTGTGTAATAACTTTTATTTTCCTGCTTCATTGTTAGTAGACTATTAGTGTCATTCAGAACTGAAAATAAATCACAGTTACCACTTTCATACATGAAGTATATACAGAGGAACCAATACGTGGTAGAGAGTTTTGAAAGTTTGTGTGTACAGTTGACTGAAAGATAAAGAAAATCTCAGCTGTAAATGATACCTGTGTACCAAAAAAGTACTAGAACAGACACAGTTTTATCTGCAAATGTCTCTTTTGGTTACTAATCTCACCACTCTCAATAGTTAAATTATGCCAGCAAAAAAAGGTTGCTGTTAGAATCTGTCTTTTCCCTAAAAATAGAGCTGCCCTATATGTCACCTATACCAACAAATCTAATCCAAAGGAGACAAGCCCTCAGTATTAATACTTACATTTGAATCCATAGAATAAAGGCAACCATTGAAGTGCCAAAATTAAAAACAAAAAAAGAGCAAACTGGCAGGCTGATGCTTCTGTATCACTGGATTTTAAATGTCAGTAGAGTTTAAAAGGAAAGAACAAACAATAAGTAGTATAACTATTTCACTGATGTGTTGTAACTTCTGATTTAGCGTATGTTGAAACCTTATTTCAGCAGCTTGTTCTGTGCTGCATCTTTGTTACAATCATTCACAAAACTATAAGATACCTAAAGAAAAATCGGTTATTTTTGCAGATAAAATCTCAACTGACCTACAAATTCACCTCGAAATTAAAAGTTTTACAACTTTTTGCCTTGACCTTTGCATGCACAGCTATTCCAACAAAATAGTTCTAAGTTTCTGAGGTTTTGGGGCAAAGAGGGCACAAAGGCCAAAACAGTTCTCAGTCTAAAGCATCCAAGCCATTCAGTTAAGAATACCTGTCGGTATACCAGGTAATATGAAGAAATTTACAAACCACAAGCACTTTTATGAATGATAAGCTATGTGATACATTGTTGTCGTTTTTTCCTACCTATCTTGACTCAAGACGTTAAGTATTCTTTGGAAACAATAAGATCTGGTTTCAAGACATGGCCCAATTCTCCTGTTTACATACTAAAACAATCTTAGTGGCTTTCTCTTTTGCCTTTGGTTTGCAGTATACAACCCATTTTCCAAAGTGAACACAGTTATGTTCATATAAAAGAACTTCAACTGAAATGCATCTTACCCCATCTTTAAGTTTTGTGTTGTTGGGGTTTTTTTTGTTTGTTTGTTTTTTAATTGTACCACAATTAAAGGGATAGAAATTGAAAATAAAGGAACAAACTTTCACAGTCACAGCAGATTCAGGCAATTCTAGCTACACCTCATTATATTTGAGCAAAACAAAGGAAACTGTAGACGTGAATTATCCCAGGCAATGTACCATACACTCCCAAAATGTAACCACTTGCTACGTTATGAACTAGACACTGCACAAAACACCATCACATATTAAAAATACACGTTTCTGTTGATTAGGTTTTCCTGCCTTAAGACTTCAAAAGAGAGTTTTGAAATCTATTTTTCAGAAATATTTTATTGCTTGGCAGCAAGAAATGACTGAGAAATAGATTACTTCCCAAGACATAGCATGTTAATGACTTACCTAAGAAAAAGGTGTACTAATGTGCTATTCTTTTTACAGGAGCGTCATGTTGTGTAAGCTCTCATTTATGACTGGAAAAAATGCTTCTGACTCCAGGTTTGATTCTTTAACTGTCAAAAGGGACAAAGACAGCTTAGCTACTGGAAGTTTCCTTCCTCTTTAGCATAGTTTTAGTACAGATCTTTTTGGAGAGCTACATAGCACAGTACTACAGGGCAAAACTGTTTAGAAAAATTAAAAATCTTGTGGAACAAGAGGGAGAAACAACGCAAATAAATGATTAACTTTTCTTAAATCCTAAGATAAAATACTACTAAATACCAGTTTGAATTGTAATAATAATGAAATAAAAGTAGAAAATTGATAATTAGAAGTTGTTGGTAACAAAAAAAAAAAACAAAACCACCCTTTGATGGATTCTATTCCCCCCACAGCATAAGACACATTTCCATTTTTAAGCTTTTTGAATTTCTAGAAACAGGAAACAATTAGCTGTACAATAAAAGAGTGTAAAAGTTTTCCAGATTTGGAAAAATCAACAGTAATTCGGCCCTGACCTCCTGTACAGGATTATTTATTTGAGCGTTTTCTAAGAACAGCTGCAGTTGTACGCACGACATCATAAAGGATTCATTCTCACCACAGTAATTCATTATAAACACCCTTCATTTCTTGCAGGTCCCATCCAGTACAGTATTATTTCCAGAGTGCTAAGGAGCTCAACCATCAGAAACTTCTGTTAAATGGTCTGCACAGAAATACAGCAGAATTATTGCAGTTTACATAGATCCTTTTACTCTTCTCCCTTACCACAGTATTTGAACCTCTCAGAATAGCATTTAGTTACAATAAAAACTACATCTGAAAAGCAAGATGCAGATTTACAAGAAGGAAATCATGGTTCAGAAACTTTCATGAGGAAAAAAGTGACTGACAGGAGCAGTCTGTTTCCAGGGCTACCAATGAACCACATATTATGTTTTAGATGGTTTCCTAGGAAAATAATTCTGAGAATCACATCATCTATGTGTGTCTTTTTATACGTACTCCTCCTAACTTTAGAACTTATTTCTTGACTTCTATTAGATCAGTTAATAGAGTAGATAGTTAGAAAAATAATAGATACCAGTCTGATTATAAAAACAGCTTAATTCAAGAGTTCAGTCCTCCTCAGATCCCTCAGTCAATCAACAAAATGCAGCTCTACTGGAAACCACCTGTCACTGTGTGACAGATGCAACTGATTCCAAAGCAGAGAAAAGATGCCACTGCGTTCCATCTTTCAGAGACAAGAAAAATTTCAGCCCAAAGAACTTCTCCCCTTTATTCTGTCTTCACCTAAATGAGAAGGACATACAGCACTGCGATGTAAGCATCTGAGCCACCTGTCATTACTGCCTATTGTTCAGAACTCCTTGGCAGACATTACAGCATTGCCAGGAACTCCTGTGGATCCATAAAAAAAAAAAGAAGGTATCACATCTATGTATCAAGCCCTACTCCAATATCTGCTTCTTCAAAAACAAAGCTCACTGCAGCTACAGAGACTGAGATTTGTTATCTCCCTTGGGCAAGAAACCACAGAGAGGTTTATCTCATCTGAGTATGGCCTGCTGTCTCCCCACAGAAGATACTGGTAATTTTAAGAGAGCAGGAAAGGTTATAGAAATGACCTTAGCCTATGTCCGAATTCCTACTGTGGTAAACAGGTGTTTCTTTCAGTGTTGGAAATTCATGTATTGCCCAAAGTGCTTAAAACCAGCTATGCACTATGCACTATTCATCCTCTTTTTCTACCAAGACTGCTACTCTAAAATACATCTTAACAAAGCCATGCATCCCACTGGCCTTGGCAGGAGCTGACAAGTGATGGAAGGGCAGAAGAAAGTCAGAAAATGCAATTTTATGACGGCAATCTTTCATCAAATTTGTATTAGAATACATGAATTAAAACCGTAAGATTTCAGAACGCACTTATTTGCGTTGATACAGTCAATCTGTATTTATTTTCCTAGGGGGACCCAATTGAGTAAGAGGTTAACCTAAGTGTCACAGGTTTCCTGTTAAAATAATACCAAAGGCCTTAAGGCTCCTCAAGTTTTGCCTGGACTTGCCTTAACCTGCTTGGACAGGCCTGTCTAGCTGCAACAGTTAATGATCCAGTGATCACTCCCTACTGTTTTGGATCTTGGTCAGCTGCAGAATGAAACGCCATTTATTCTTACAGAAAACAGAGAGCAGTAACAACTAGACAGCTTGCGTAGAATAAAGAGCCTATGACCAGAACATCAGAGAACAGGGTAGATACTAGAAACCGTGTGTCAAGACTTCAACAGTACATAATTTGAACTGTGTTACTGTCCTAAACAGACTAATAATTCTGTCATAAAACTGCTGATTTTATTTTCATTGTCAAAAAATTGGTGGCTTTGCATGTAAGGTGTTCCTTTAACCCATAACAGGATATTCAGTGCAATAAACTGGTTAGAATTCTGTAAGCTGGATGAATCAATTGGCAACACTTCCCTTCACACTAGTGATTATCATCCCACATACAAGTAAATAACCTCCTGATGCTTAGTGAGCTATTTATCGTTATGTGATAGCAAGCAAAATTACCAGTACACACCTGTTAAAATTTACCAAACAAAACAAAACAAAACAAGAAAAACCCCACAAGGGAAGTTCAAAAAGTTGATGAAATATGGTTACTACATTTCCCCAAAACTTTCTGGAACAGATATTGATTGTTGGAGTCCAGTTTTCAGTTACTTCCATCAAACCTCTTTAAAAGATCTATTTTTTTTGACTCCTGGCAAACCAGTCACTCCTTTGAGAAGGTGCTGGAGGTCAGGCAACCCAAAATGAGTAATCTGACATCATCACCACTTCCTACACAAGGTATTTCTGAGTATCTTCAACCGCAAAGAAATCTTGCAGGATTGCAACCCTGAAAGGTAATTTAGTTCCTAACTAATTAATAGTCCCTGAGACAATATCGTAACACCAATGTTTTATTTCAAGATACATGAAAGCATAACCACAAATTTCCACTGCATTTAGCTGTACAGTTGCAGATGTACTACACCTATAGAACTATCATACTAGTTTTTCTCTCATAAGCCAGATTGCAAAAATGATATACAGAGAAAACAAGCATATTTTATGGATGCATGCAGGAACATTACTCACTGGTTTATAAAACTTTGGCAGCTAAAAAGAAATGTTTACACAGTCAACTTTCACGGAGATCTATACTATATACTAATAGGACTATAATTCCACTTGAGATTAAAGTAAATTCTGCATTCAAAAACACACTTCATGTATACACAGAACTTTATGAAACAATGCCTGCCATACTCACCCTTTTTGTCACATATACAACTGAACAACATACACACTAGCAATATAAGGCTCCTTAAAAAGAACAGACAGACTTCACACTCTGTGAATCTTGCAGTTTGGAGAAGTCATAAAAATGAGTAAGTGGATGGAAACTAATGCAAATAGCAAGACTGCACACACATCTGTCTTTAGCTGGTTCCAGAAACAAACTGAACAGCTGAAACCAAAAGGTAAACAGTTGTTAATTTGTTGGATGTTTCCAACATCCAAAGACTCTAAGTGTCAGTAAAATGTTCCAAATTTACACAGCATCTCTAACTCAGTGTATGGCATTAATTTGTTTTAACTTACTATAAATGTTGTATGTAGTCCAAAGTCTGAAGAAAATGGACAGGCTCATTTGCTGTCAGCAGATAAAGAATGATAAATAGCATGGAGAATATAGAGATAAAATTCAGCAGTATAAAAGACAAGGGGTTCAATCATATTCTTTACTTCCCCATCAGCTCCCTAACACATAGCAACAGATGTTAGTAGTATTTTTTTAATATGTTTTGCCTTGGTTTCTTTGTATGTTGCCACAGCAGGTTAGTATTTACAGAAGCCTCGTAGCTTGTTATGGTCATAACATTCACCTGGTAATCTTTTCTTGTTGTTGCTGCTTTCTGAAGACAGTATTTAGATAAATGACTTCTGTAACCACGAACTAGTTTATGGAACTTGCCTAATTCATTTGGTTCCCTTTGAAGAATGACATTTCCCACAAGAATGGATGATCCTTACATTATTACACATAATCACACCTTTTTTATTATATTCTTATTCAATAATATTATTCACCATTTGATAATTATGTTGCTAGCATATCTAGTTCTGATTTTCTTATTTTATTAAAATCAGAGTAGAATAAGGAAGTCTGGTCAAAATTCCTAATTTTCTAAGCAAAGTGCACTGAAATATGTTTTGAAACCAACTTTACTGCTACTAACTTTAAACATGCACTGTGTGTCAAGAACTAAATAAGGATGCAGAAGTCCAAATTTTTGTTAAATTAAATAACTTAGATTGCTTTCTACAATTTCTACTTATAGATGGTTATGGATGTCCACAGAACAAATAAAAAATATTTCAGGAGCTAAGGTAACTATGAGAGAATAAGCATTCCATGACTTACTATTCCAACTAAATAAAGACAGGGGTAATATTGTTTGCTCTTCCCTTAAACTGCATAAATAAATGCAAAGTGCTAACAACACTAAGCTACTTCCTGCTGAGGGCTCACCACTGCAAGAGGGAAGGAGGGGAAGAGAGGGGAAGAAAGGTAATTAACACTTACAATGAAGAGTGACAATTATTCTTTATTAGGAGTTATATTTACCAAAGCTTTGCTAAACTATCAAACATTCAGTTGGCTACACTAATGCATGTGAATTTTCCACAGGGCAAGAAAGGTACTTGAATTCTGGAGAATTAAGACATGGAGAGACTTGTTCAGTAGAACAATCCACCACTGCATAACTGTATTCTACCAAAATAGTAGAATTCTACTGAAACTACTTAAGACTTCTTTCCATATCTTAAAACTGCTCTCTTAATTAAAATATTATATGCTCTTGTCTGTTTCATCCAAACACCGATACTGTCAAAGTACCCTGCTCTGCATCTCTTCCTTTCATGTTATATGGAGGCAGACATGTTGCTTGCTCAGCACGTCACAAACAACAAAAACAGACAGTGATTCTGTTTTCCGTAACCTACTGTAATGAAGGATAAACAGTGCTGTGTTTCTTCACCCAGCTGTAAATGTTCATGAAATTTACAGAAACTAAACTGTGTCTGAGACCTCTATTCTGCAATCTTGTCAGGCAAAACCAGCTAGTGGCAGGTAGGCGCAGCAAATCGCATCTTCAAGAGACTTGCCTAGAAAAGTGATGTTACCATACAAATATAATTAACTTTTATAAACCCTTATCATATAAACATAATTAATTTTAATGAATACATGTGAGAATCTTTGGATTAAGTTTCCATATCAGTGTAACTAGTTTATTATTAAATCTCCTTGTCTTTCAGCTGATTTTTTTTTCAGGTAACTAAGGAGATGTGATCTTTCTCACAACTATTAAAGGCAAAACACATTATACAAGAAATACATTCCAGCTACCATTTAATTAAAAAAAAAAATTATCTTAAGGATTTACTTTAATATCCTAGAATGCTAAAAAAAATAATAACAAATCAAATGAATTTTCCATTCTCTGAGCATTCCAGACAGGAAGAACATATGAAAGAACAGTCTCGTCCTAGCTTTGTAAAAACCAAATAATTGCTTCTATATGACAGAAAAGACTACATACTTGAAGAAAATACAGTACAAAAGTGTGTTTTCCCATTTATCAAACATACTGCAGTGCTTATACAGGAAGCCATGCTGCCACACAGAACTTCCTAATTTGTTTACTTCACTAGAGGCACTCATGTTTCAAACTAATTTGCACTGTTCTCTAGTAGAATCACAGCTTTATATTTAGCTAACTTTAAAAGCCTTTTGCTAAGATTATATAGAACAGTATATTCTCTTTATGTCATGTTTTTGGAAGGAACTAGCCAAGCAAGCCTGTGGTATTGAGAAAATCATTTGTAGCAGATGCCATCAGTTCACTAGAAAAATATACTTGAGTCCTTTTGTTTATAAAATCTTTCACCAAAACCCACTGAGACCATCAGCAAAAATTTTGGCATGATTATCAGAGTTTAGTTCGGCATAGATAGAAAAAAGCACAGCTCTGGAACCAGCTTTGAAACAGCTGACCCTATACATCTTTGGCATACTGGTAGTAGAGGAAAAACTGATTGTTATGGTTTCCAATATTTGGTATTAAAAATATATATATTAAATATTACATTAAAACAAGTGAAAACTCATCCCTGAAAGTTTCCCTCTCATTCAAAAGTAGTAATATGTTGGGTTTT
>NW_024884711.1:14092433-14423847 GCF_019232065.1 Centrocercus urophasianus
TTTTGTTTTGTTTTGTTTTTTAAAGACTATTCTGGCCTTCTTTTTATTTTTAATATTAAAATAATCTCTTATTCACATCTTGGTTGAGTCCAAAACACTTCAGCAGAAATAGAAAAAGGACCTGCTTCTACAACAGGATCAAGCTATGACTCTCGTTCATAATATATCATGTTGTATGCGATAGAAAAGTATAATGGAACAGTAATGATTCCGCTTTGGAGAGAAGGCAAACGTAGGGGTGTCTGGGTGTGTATGTGTTCATAAATGCAATCACACAAACACGTAACAGTAAAGGGGAAGGGAGAACAGTCATCTTCCATAGTTTCGACTCCAAGAAGAAACATTGTCCTTACTGGTATGCGCTTTGTTCTCGATCACATCTATGATAAAAATATATGATTGCATCTAAAATTAACAGTAATTTTGCGTAAAATTTGTCAGATGTAGAAGTGCCCTGATTTCTGGGTAACAGGCTTTCAAAACTTAATCAAAACGTAGTTCAAGCCAATTTTTCAGAACGTAGATTTAGCTAAGGTAATTACCCAGGTCTGTAGATTATGGGCAGTTTGAAGGCATAACCTCTTTTGCTGGCAGAGTAGTTCAAGTATTTTACTAATGAAGGAAGACAAGTTTGAGTGTTTGCACCTCAAAGTATTGACTTTCAGTCATACTGCAGACTGAATAAAGCATTTTGGGAGAAAGCATGGGTGGTATTTAGAGCACTGAAATAAACACGAGATGAGAACGAGGTGGATTTGCTGGCTGTATTACAGGTTGCTGTGCTCCCTCAAAGACAAGCAAATAATGTAACGTTAACACCACATATCAAAGACCTACTGAGAACAGCATGATACACTTTTCTTTTCAATCCAATTCGTTTAACTGATTTTTATTGCAATTTTTCTAAACTCTGTGAGTGTATCCCACCCAGAATGCGACTATGGTAACCCTATCCCCTGCCAAGTTTTATTTCAGAATAGTAACACTGTATTGAAACCTTAAGGTGACAGTGTTAACATATATTCTTGTGTACATTTACATAATGTACACATATCTAAACATATGCATACCTCTCCATATACTTTTGCTTTTGAACACAAAATAGCTGAGGCGCTTCAGTTACAGGTCATTATGTCTTCTATTTTATACTGAAGTACATTTTACCTGCAGCCCAAAAATCTGTCTTCTCAGCCTGGCAAATTATGAGTTGCATGAAATTTCCCATTTCAAGGCCTCACACCAAGAACAAAATCTCATAAAATCTACAGGAAAAAGTCCAAAGAAATAATGAAAGAAAAACACCAAATTTTTAAAGACAAGGACATACCACAATATCACACTTGCTATTTTTCTTGGAAAATAAAAGCAAATTGTCTTATCCACATAATATTACAAAGGTGTTCACAGATACTAGCAACTTCAATACTTTATTACACCAAACTCTTCTGACTCCACTTGGCCATGGCTTTTCACACTTAATGAGTCTTGCAAGAAACTAATTATGTTCTGATTTACAGAACCCCAGGAATATAACACTCATTCTACATCCTTTAATAGCTTACATATCTTTGTTTTAGAACTTCCTTTAGCCACTCTAACATAAAATACAGTATTCTGGATTTTCAGTGCCAGGCATCTAAGCAAAAATTGTCTCAGCAGCCCTGAAATTACACGAAAGCCATCTAGTTCCAGCAACTTCTGGAATGTATTTAACTGACCCTGTGGTTCACAGTCTCCATTGTCTTCCTCATGAAACTCCCTAGGAAATTTACCTTAATATTGAGTTTTATTTCAGGTGTTTTTGTCCTTGCAGACACCACAACATTTCCATGGTAGGGCAGTATACATCCTAATAATCACAAAGTAAAAACCTCAAATTATTGATCATTTCCCGACTGCAGTACTGACTGACATGAAATTCCAACACTTTATGCTTTCCAATATTGCAAACCAATTGCTCCTCAGCAACAGAGGATAAGACTTTTTTTTTTTTTTTAATCTTTTATTTTTTAATTCAGTGATAACACGAAGTTAGAAAGCAAGTTCTTTAGTCAACAGCAAGGACGTGTTTCTTTTTCTGTTAATGCTACCATAGCTTGCCAGGAAAATTTCCACTCATTTTGCAAAAGCTAGCTAGTGTTTTTCATTTAAAAGTATTTGCCAAGTCCTCAGCTTACAAGAGCCTCCTAACTACCATTCATAGGGCCATTGATCGTACCGCAAACATTAATTAATCAACCACTGCAATAAAAATTGCAAAGAAAAAGACAGCTCTCAGAACATGTATTTTAAGTTTACAGCCTTTACTAAACATGTGTTTACTAAAATTAGCTTGGAAAAGCACTGGGCCAAAAAGAGTTTAAGTACAGTTTATTCTCTTTCCTTTTGCAGCTGTTTTAAGAATAGATTAAAAAACCTTCCTGGTCCCTTTTCAGGCTACGGGGTTCAACTAATAGAAAAAACAGGCACAAGGAGTTTAGTAAGGATTCAGTAACTGAAAGAAGGAAAACACCAATGCAAAAAACTACTTCGATTAGGCTACAGTTGGGGATCATGGTTTAGGAAATGACTATAGAACAACACAAGGATCAGACTTACATTACTGTTCTATTCCAACAGGGAAAGGTCTCCCTAAGAGAGAAAACAAATTGACATCTATAGATCCCATGGAAGTAGTCAAGCAGGGAAATTATATCAGACTAACATAGCTATGCTTAAATGTTCACCTATTTGCCTGTCTTTACCCGTTACCACCTGTTAACGTCATTTTATTCCAGCAGCTTTCAAAAGTGTTGGCATGAGGAGGAGACTGAAAATAGTACTTCTAACTAGAAAGAGTGGGCAAAATTAAGCTATTTTTCATAAGACATTGACAAATGGCATATCTGTAAATTCCTATACAGCTGCCTCTTAAAGAATGGGATTTAACCGGAGAATTCTCCAGTTGTTGTATACTTAGAATAGAGCTTTGAAAAATCTTAAAATCTGCACTGAATCATGTATTAGATGTAGATTTTTAAGTAAAGTGTGTTCTACCCTCATCTTCCTTCATTTTTAAGCCTGTAAAACCATGGCTGCTGACCTGACAAACTTCTGTAAAGCACCTTTGACCACTGTCTCACCTTTAGACCCAGCAGATTCAATTTCCAACTTCATTTTCACCAAAATGGAAAAGATGCATTTAATGAGTTCCAACAATAGTCTGTGGTTTGACTGAAACCATTTAACACTATCGCTTCCAGGTACCAAGATACTTCCTGTGCAGACAAGAACCCAGACACTTCACCCAAGGAGATTTTACATAGACTACCACTACTGATAAACAGTCTACAGATGGATTTAGGATCTTACGGTCTCGGTATACATAGTTAATCCACTCTGAAACTTGAGTAGTTGCAGCAGATGGTAATCAGAAATCTCTCATCAGCCCCAGAATATCCTCATGGTACATCATCCTATAAATAAAGCATATCCTTTTTCCCTTGGACTGTGGAATTGATTATGAATATCAGAATTTTCTCTGGATTACAGAAAGCTCAGAAAGCTACCATGCTGAAATTACTCACATCTTTTTTTTTTTCTAGGGTTTTTGTTGTCTTAAATCAAGAAGCAAATGCGGTTTTGGAAAACATAGGACTAATTTGAATGTTTATACTATTTGGATTTTATACTATTATTTCTAATAATGGTGCAAAGGCAGTTTTGAAGGCAAGTTTTGTCTTACTGCTACATTGAGTCATTTGTGAGTTTTAAAGAATTGTGGCCCGCTAAGAATAAAAACACTGAAAATTGATGACATGACAATTCAAAGAATAAATTAACACTACACATCTAAGAACTAGTGCTATTTATTCAAGGCAGAAAATGATACATTTGAGGTTTGATCACCATTAATATATAATGAGATACGTAAAACCAATTATATGTTTCGATTTGTTTCCAAACAACTTCAACACCAATTCAGCATGAGTCCCTTAACAAATAATCAAGCATTATTACTCCCTAGTTTAATCTTTGTCAGGGGAAAAAAAATCTGACTCAAAATACTGGATTCTTATCAGCTAGTAACAAATTCCTTACACTGTCTATATTGTCTTCTGTTAATTTCTGTCTATTCCATTGCACGTAAAAGTATGTGTCTCTTATGTGTTTGTGCCCTTCACATGCTTCTGAAAAATAAAACCTGAAGCCAAAACTTACATCACCACACAATGATATGCTCTCAACTTTCCTATCTAACTATCAATAAGTAAGATTTATTTCTTCCCTTTAAATTTTTCAAATGAAGGCATCATTCTGAAAATCTAGAAAATGAATGTGGCAAAGTGAACAGCCTTCATTGCTTCTTCTGGCAACACGTTCCAAGTTCTAAGATTTCCTCAGCTGCAGGGCCAAAAAGGGACCTTATTTTCACCCTCTCTAAGGTCATAAAAGTTTCTCAAGTAGAACATCAGTATCAACATTCCACGCTTAATAGGAACTTTCTCTCTTGAAATATTAAAAAAAATATATATATATATATGTGTGTGTGTGTGTGTGTGTGTGTACACAGATTAACCTTTGGAAATATATATATATATATATATATATATATATACATATATACAGATTAATCTTTGGAAATATATTTATTATATATAAAACAATTCACTCAGACAGAGTTCACTCAGAGCAAAACAATTCTCTCAGACAACACCATCCAAAAGGATGCAACAAAATGTGATCCATCACAACACGTTGCAAATGGTTAGACTTATCCTGATACATCTTTAAAAAGCTAACATCAGATCAAAACTGAACTTCAAGTTCTAATTTTTAATGAAGATACTTAAGTATCTGTATTAAATGAGAAGATTTCTACTACAGACCTTAATTACAACGGGCTACCCTGATTTAAATTCATTCATGTATACTTGGGAAGTTGAGAACTAATTCCCTACCCATCTTTCTATCATTATCTTGTTTACTACCTTGTCAAATTCTTGTCTACATTACTAAGAGCTACTAATAGATAACACCAGAATTCTCTACTTCCAAGGTTCATAGCAAAGCAGGCAAGATATTTGATATGAACTGCAAGGATAACTTTCAAAACAATGCCTTATTTATTATATAGATTAACATAAGAGTGACTTCAAGTCATATTTGCAATTTTTAGTATACGTACACTGAAAACAAGAAAAACAAGGAGAAAAAAAAAAAAAAAAAAAAAGAATACTGAGATGCCAATAGGGCAAATACAAATATTTTAGAAGCTTCGCTACATTAAAAAACCTTGACAGTATACTTACATAAACACATTACAAAACCAAGCTGCTAATGTTAGAGCTGCATTCTGTGCCCATCATTATTTACAACCAGTGCAAGCTGCTGCATTGTAATTAACTAATCTCTGTTAGTAACATACTCCTATTTCTAGCTGCCATGCTATACAGCCTAAGTAAATGCTAACAGTTACTGCAAGCATACTGACTACAGAATTATCTCTGCAAATTTATTCTGCTCTTGGGTGAAAGATTAAAACTATTTGCACACATTTTGCTAATTCATAAAGGCCAGCCGGAGGAAGAGATATAGCCTGTATTCTATCCTCCAGGTTTTGAATAGAAGTGGATGCAAAACTGCACCACTGTATGTTGTGACAGTGCCTATAGACTCACAGTTAAGGTAAGCATGTGAATGCAGTAATTAGAAACTGCCCATCACAGAGTTTCCAAAAATAACTTAAAAGAGTCCATAGGGCTTCTTTTGTATTCTATAAACTGATAAACAAGAAACAGGCATAAACATGTCTTTCAAAGTCAGGAATTTTATTGAATAATGAGCTACCAGATCCTTTGGTATCAACTCTTGCACAGTTACCCTCCTTCTCATTGCTGACAGGGCAAAGAAAATGAACATCACAGAGAGAATAAGGATAGCATTCATAACTAGAGGCAAGAGTCCTTGAGGGACTTTACCACTGGGAGTGGTAAAAGCTGGGGAAGTCATAAATAAATTGAAAGCAAAACAATCGATCCATAGAGAAGTGTGAGCAGCAAGAAGGTATTTCATCACTGCAGCAAGGGGCACAATGAGGACAACCAAAGCAAAACAAATGGCACTGGTGAGAAAGATGACAAACATCATTTTCATTTTCTATGTTTACTTCTACTAAGAAATCAAATAAGATTCTCAGAGTAGAAATTAAGAAATTAGTCATGATTTGATGAAAAGCAAAATGACGGGAGACTCAGAGGTAGAAATTAAGTATCTCAGATTTTGTGCAGGCTGATGAAGATGGAAAAACAGTTCTGCTTCATCCGGAAGATGATGGAATTGGAGGAAAAGGCAGAGGCAGCCTGAAGATGTCTTCAGAAGGAAAGGAGGGGAAGAAAGGGAGAGGGTGATGACTTGTTAGCAGTGTTCCGCACAGTACCCAAAAAAACCCTTGGGCCACTTTTTACTGGAAAACAACCCAATAGTAGGCTGAAACTCAGTTTCTAGAAACTGTGTTCACAGAACAGAGATAATAGCACTTTCCCAGCACTGAAGTCCCTTGTGAGGTAAATGTACTGACATTAGCACAGTGCTGCTCAAACACATTGAGAAATGGGAAAGAGGAACGCTGGAACTTCTATTCCTTGAAGTAAACAGTCGCTAATAATCAGTGGTTCTGTACACGTGTATCTTAACTGAGTAATTCTGGAACTAAAGAAGATAAAGACATCTGTAGTTTACCTTTTCTTTTTTTTTTCCCCTCTAAAGGGAACATTCCTATTGCGACAAGAGCAAACAACATTAGGGAAGTTACGCTACTAATGGGACATATTACTGTCTACAAGAGTACAAATCTTTCTATAAAATGATTCTGAAGGCATATTTGTATATATATATATATATATATATATATATATATATAAAAGCTTGGATGATTTTCATATTATTTTCCTGCATTTTATTAAGAAATTGGTCCTCCAGAATACTGCAAGCTCTCTGATAAAGATTCAGATGAAATGGACAAGTCACATTTTTCGTTTCAACTGTCCTCAGATGACACATTCCTGCCATTTAAAGAGAAGGATTTGCTCATGTAATTTTCTGTGAAATCAATATACTGAAATTCATTTGCAACTTTCTGTTCCTGACTTGAAATCAAAAAGGCAGTGCTGTTTGGTTGACCACAAGATCTAGACAAGTTTCCATCCACAAGCAGGTACAAGAGGAATGGCAGGAGGCAGCTACTCAGTGTCACATCTGTCTAGGCAATGAAAAACAGAGTGACATTTAACTCATTTGCTTGAACCAGCAAGCACTACCTTTTATGTCAAGTCTTAGTTTGAGAATAGCACAGGAAAAAATCCTCTAATAAAACACAGGAAGTTAATTTTTTACTTTTACTGGTACAACCCTTGCAGTATTGTATTTTTTATGAGCTATGTAACAACTGCTTACTTCTACTTTAGTGAGTGCAAAGTGCTATGTTGATACGGGTTGGCCTTTTCATTTTAAACAAAAAAATCCAATTGGCTCTTTAACTTTCTGCATCATTTCACACTCCATTTGATCCTTCTTCTATTAAACACTATCTTTTTCTTAAATTTTAAAACATTGAATAAAAAAAACCCTACTTTCCCCTTGCAAGACTGAGAACACAGTAACAGATGCAAGTACTAGAATCTGGTAGAAAGAACATAAGCTCTTTAAAATGCCTTTATTCCCCACCACCACGAGTCCCCAGCTTCTGGATTAGTACCAATTAAGAACTGGTATGTTCTTCTTACATTCTATTTAACTTTGGCACGTTTTGTATGCTAAACCACAGCAAAAAGGAGTTTAATAATAATATCAAGGAAAACCAACAGCAAAACCAAATAAATGTGCTTATTTCAATTTAGATATTTTTTAATAGTAAAACATACTTGTTCCATCACTAGCAGTTCAGGTACTCTTCTATCCTTAAATCTTAAAACAAGAGTAGTTTGTCATTCTTGTTTGAATGGGCTTGTTTTCCTCTTGTTTTAATAGGGCTAAGTTTTCCTTAACAACACACTAACAGAAAACCCAACTATTTGGCATTTCAGTAACAGCTGACCAAAACGTGTTTGGCAGTGGATGTTTGCACAGCAATCCTTTCTCTGCAGCTTCTATACTGTGTGAATGAAACATGGTCTACAGCTGACATTTCATCTTCTACAATACTACAGCTAGAGAGAAAAGCAGCCAGAGGATAAATCCAAATCTTGGCACTGCCTCTTCTTGTTCATAGTGTTAACGCTGTGCTTCTTTTTAATCTTTTCTCCTTTTCTCTGTTTCAGTACAGACAACACATGGATATTTCTGGCAGTGGCAAACTCAATGCCAAGCTCCGGAATTTATTTTTCCATCCATAAGAGTCCAGTCTGCTGCTGCCTGTTGCTCAGCCTTTCTGATGACCTGTTAGCCTGTTCAGCCCCTGCATGCAAGGCTGCTACACTCTGTAGCAAACCAATGTGCAAGCACTTCTATAGCAAAAGGGCTTTCTTTCCAATTCCTGTTTGTGCCCACAAGAACCTGAGACACACAAGGAGCTCTGCAAAAATAAGTAAAATTAACACTGTGTTGTTTTGTAAAATACTTAAAGAAACACTGGAGAATGAAAAATGTACATTCACACACCGATGTGCATCATAGCTGGCAATCTGCTGATGGCTACAGAAAATACTAACAGATACACGCCAATTTAATTAGTGCTAATTTAGCACTTGGTGATCTTTCACTTAATTCAAAACCATTCATGTACAAAATTGCACCTATTTGTGCCAAAGCAGTCAGTTACAGGCAAACACTTAATGTCAAGCTTCACATTTCCTGCCAGCATTTAACACTTAAGATTTTTAAAACCCCACATACATCGAGGAACAACTGTGAGAACCAAATATCACTGATTTTCTTTATATAAAGACAATAAATAATAATAAATTTAATAAATTTACAGTTTATAAATTGTACTAAATCAACCGTCTAAAGCTGGATTTTACAGAAAAAAACTACACAAGAGTTTTCAACTGCAGTTGATTTAAGAACCTGTTCTAAACATCTACCTACTGAAAAAGAATAACAAATGATATCTCATCTAGTTTCTCAAACTGACTCCTCATAAGCTAATTACCTGTATAACAGGAAATCAAAGTAGTTGGGCCAATGAAACAACAACTATGATCATCTCTTAGCAGTTTTTGTGTGAAAGAGTTTTTTCCCAAATCATGAGTACTGTAGTTTGCAAGTCACAGCACATTCTCTTTGAATTCAAGATGAGTTTTTACCAGCTTAGGAGCAATTAACTGCTTTCAAATGTTACTAAAATGCTAGTACCTCATCAGACTTTCTGACCCACACGTCCTAGTTAATTCCTAAAAACTGACATATACTTGCTGAAATTATAAGGAAGTTCAGCGTGATGGGAGGAATATGAGATGAAAGTGAGAAATGATCAAAGGCCCTCTCTATTAAAATTAAACTCTTTACTTCAGCATAGTCAAGAAGATTTTCACGCTCTGTCACTGAGAAGAACAAATTCACATTCTTACCCAAATGACCATGGTCTGGTGCATTGGGTTTTTTTTGGTAGATGGGAAAATACATCGTAGCCTTAAGTTTTGTTATTAACATCAAAATTAACAGAGAAACCCTAAGTCATACACGTGCAAGGAAAAGCATGTATTCTGGGGGAGAAGTTTATTACTCTGATGATCTGACTATAGGAGACAGGACTGACCTGGACTGGCTATGACAGTTAACCTTCCCAAAGCAGCCTGTATGATGCTGTTGTTTGGTGGCTTACAGCAGCACTGACAACACAGCAGTGTTGTGGCTGCTGCTGAACAGTGCTTGCACAGTGTCAAGGCTCTTTTCACTCTGTCCCCACCTCAGCAAGAAAGCCAGGGGTGGCCAAGAAGCTGCATGGGATACAGCCTGAATCTCAAATGCAGTGGGTTATTCATACCATACAGCATCATACTCAACAGTAATATCTGAAGTTTTCTTCTCTTGGAGGTTCACCTTCCAAGGCAGCTGTTCTCAAAGACTGGCTGGACACTGGCATGCTTGTAGGATTTGTCTCGCATAGCCTTTGTTTTTTTCTCCCAGTCTATCCACATAATCACAGAATGGCCAGGGTTGAAAGGGACCTCAAGGATCATGAATCTCCAAGCCCCCTGCCACATGCAGGGCCACCAACCTCCCCATTTTATACTAGACCAGGCTGCCCAGGGCCCCATCCAATCTGGCCTTGAACACCTCCAGGAACGGGCATCCACAACCTCTTTGGGCAGCCTGTTCCAGCACCTCACCATTCTCTCTGTAAAGAACTTCCCCCTGACATCCAACCTAAATCTTCCCTCTCTCAACTTAAAACCAATTCCCCTTGTCCAGCTGTTATCAACCCTTCCAAAGAGTTGATTCCCTCCGGTTTGTAGGCTCCCTTTCAGTACTGAAAGGCTGCAATTAGGTCACCCCACAGCCTTCACTTATTAAACAGTCTTTCTCACAACCCATGAGTTTTCTTGCCTTTCCTGTTCCTATTCCCTTCCATGACCTGCAGAGAGTGGGAGAAACAGGGAAGCAAGCAGCTGTCCAAGCAAGCAGCTGGAAGCAAGCCAGGGTCAACCCACCATACATGGCACCATCAAGGTCCTTTCCAGCCCTATTTTCAGCTAATAGAAAACATCACTAGCCCTTTCTTGGGACTAATACCACTGTCCTTTATGTGTGTAAAGACAAATAAAAATATAGAGAAAAAAAAACAATCAAGTGCTCCAGGGCAAGCAATGATATGGGGCAAATATCTGACTAAGGAAACTTCCCAGAAGAAGCTGAATTGGTGTTATGTTCTCATCACTTTGATACTAACCCTGCATATGCTTCTGCAAGCAGCAGAAAGAATTTCAGATTTCTAAATTAAGTGTCTTTTTACCACGCTGTTCAACAGATGTGTTGCCAAAGCAGTTCCAATCTTTTTCCTCAGTAAGCTTGAAGCTTCCATTTGTTTTGTCTAATCAGTCACAGTCCAGATTGTTTTTTCTAGACTTTGCTTATTTTCTGACTACAGTAATATAAGTGCCCAACAATCTCCCAAGGAAAGATCACTCTCCATATTTGCCTTGAGACATTTTTCCCCAAGGTACTGTCAGAGACCCAGAGTTCAAAGCCTCCGGCTCCTATCAAAAGTAACAAATTAATTCTCACTTGTAAACAAAATCACAGTCTGTGAATCCCCCAGGCAGAGGTTTCACCAGTCCAAGTTACCAGACTTTACAAGGTCACCTTCCTTAAGTTTTTTGTTTTTATACATAATTCTAATGTTCCAACTTCGTTCTACAATCAAAAGAAAAAAAACCTCAAGAAAATAATAGAATTAGTTTTTATCTTATTTTCTTACAATCAGTAGAAAAACACGGCAGTAACACAGCTTGAATCCTGACCAGGAATTGTGGCATAAACTCTCTCTCAGTGAATTTCAGAGCTGAACACTCAGAACTTCACTTAGCAGAATATTTTCCAATTCAAACTATTCAGAATGATCTGCTAAGGACCATTCAGATCAACTGGATTTTATCAATTCTGAACACCACATACAATCACTGAACGGTTATTTGTTCATTTTCATCTCTTACAAACCACAATCCCCGTCCTGCAGAGCACGAAGGAATAATTCAAATACCCACCACGAGATAGCCACAGGTACCTACATTCAATGCAAGAACTTTATTAACGAATTCAGCCAGCAAGCAATTTCTGTTAATAAAAGGCCAGCTTGAACTCCTTGAAAAGAGAAAAAAGGCATCAAGAGTGAAGAAAATCTTCCTCTCTCCCACACAAAGAAGTCATCAAATCATTCCAATCATTTTCAGAAATAAGAGCTTCTTTTATACAGGTAAAAGAGGTGAATGGAAGGGAAGGAGAATAAAGAAAAGAACAAAATAAGGGGAAATGGTTTTAAACTCTAAGAGGGAAGATTTAGATTAGAAGTTAAGAGGAAATTTTTCACTCAGAGGGCGGTGAGGCCCTGGCACAGGGATGCCCAGAGAAGCCGTGAATGCTCCATCTCCAGAGGCACTCAAGGCCAGGTTGGATGGTGCCCTGGGCAGCCTGAGCTGGAAGGGAGCAGCCCTGCCCACGGCAGGGGGTTGGGCAAGATGAATTTTAAGGTCCTTTCCAACCTAAGCCATTCTATAGTTCTGCAAATATAAAGCCTAGTAGGCTAATTTGGGGAAGAATAATTCCAAGCACATTTGTCAAAACTAGAAGAAGGTTTCATCTAAACCAAAAAGGAATGGTGTCAGCAATTTATTTCTTTTCTATAACTCTCTGTATGTTAATAGTTGGAGAAAAGCTGTTAACAACTGAACAGCACACAGTTTAAAATGACGAATCCTTTGTGGAAGAAATTGTAGGAAGACTGTACATTGAAATAAGAACACAACAGAAAGTGATTATACTTAAATAGTGAATGAGAGTAAAAAAGAACAGATATTTAAACAATGTAGACAAACAAGATGAAGACACTAGAATTCCAAACTCTCTGTGTGGATACTGATGTGACATATTTCAGAAACTCACTGAAGTCAGTGTGAAATTACTGCCAGCACAGTTCATGAGGACAGAGCAGGCTTTGAGCAACGCAGAAGAGTTGTGTTACAGGTGAAGGGTAGCTTACAAGTAAATCAGATATGATTAATCAGATAAATATGGTTCCAAGATCTCAAGAAATCTTTTAAGCTATACATTACAAATGTTTACTTTATAGGACAGGAAGCTTCAAAAATTAAACAAATATCATACACCGTAACACCTATCTACCAAAGTAGCCTATTCAGTTGATCCTGCCCATTGCACTAAGTAGAACCTTATGAGCTTAGACCCAGAAAATGACACACGTTTTATTCTGCTACCTTTTAAAATAAAAGATTGCAAAAACAGAGTCACGAGGCGATACAAAACATACATCAGACATCACAAGATGTACAACAAAAGAAAGGGAGCTATGCATATGGTAAAAAAATAAAACTGCATTATCCTTCTTATTGTTCTGAGCCAGCAACACAGGTCACCTATTAGAACAGAAATAGCAAGCAGATCAGAAAAGACTCCCTGCAGCCTCACACACAGAAATGAAAAGGGAAAAAAAATAACGTGTGAACGGAATTCAAAGCAAAGGAGTCGTATGAAGCCACCTGAAAAGACAGCCTTTTTATTGAGTGCTTCTTTCCTTTTGTTTGAAAATCTACCGGATTCCCTTCAGTAATTGTTAACAAACGCATCCTTAATTACTGTTCTGTCTCTGAGAATGATTTCTGAGACCTTATTTCTCTAAGTTACAACTCAAGACCTTTCAGAACATCATGCAGTGCAAAGAGCTTCTCATCCCTAATAAGATTTGCATCAACTGAAGGAGAACATATTGATGTGAAAATCTGCACATAACCTCTTACAAGAAGTTTCAAAATAACTTGATGAATTTCTGAATTTGTCTAGTATTAGTGGTTAAAGTTACAGCTCAATATCACACCTAAACAATGGTGGCTTTTCTGAAATTCTTACATGTAAACAAACCAGAGTTACAAAATCCTAGGAGGTGTCACCTTCCACCAATCGGTTGCTACGAATGTTGAAATACAATGTCAGATGTGGGATGAGATAACAACATACTCAGTAACAGTCTTAATTCCAAGCCTCCCAGAGTTCTAGTACATTTCATACCATGTTTTACAGTAACAAATTGCCTTAAACTGATGATTTCCTGGAGGCAGGCAGAAACGGCTTTTCATTGCTGATTTAAAACAAATAACAAGTTTGGCAAGCAACACGAACAACAGAGATGGAAATAAGGAAGTTTCAAGCAGCACAATTTCTGCCTCGCAAGGCTGCAGCTGACATAACATTCAGAACAACCACAGACAGAGGGAACAGAATTCTCTCATACAGTTAATAAACACGTTGATGGATGAGAACATTTCTGACTCCTGAGCAGTTCTACAACTTAAGACAAAAATCCACATATTTTAATTTCTCTGAAGAGTTGCCTCTCTCCCTTTCTTCAATGTAGCAGGTACAAGAATGGCATTCCTATTTGTTTTCCCACTGTAATAAGGAAAAAAAAGTGGAGTTTTCTTCCTGGGACAGTCACGAAATTCGTTTTAAAGTAGGAAAACAAGAAGCATTATATGAAAACAACATAGTACTGTGACTACATTAACAAGTAAATCACAGAATCACAGAATCACAGAATCACCCGGGTTGGAAGGGACCTCAAGGATCATGTAGTTCCAACCCCCCTGCCTAGCAGGGCCACCAAACACACACATTCAGATCAGGTTGCCCAGGACCCCATCCAACCTGGCCTTAAACACATCCAAGGACGGGGCAATAAATCTTAAATCTTAAAAACTAGAAAAAAGAACTATTTTCAAACAGAGATATAGGAAATGCCAAATAAATTTCATACATGTTACCTTAAGAGAAGATGATTTGATAAATTACAGAGGGATTTTGCTGCTGCTCAAAAACTGCCTCTCTCAGTAGGATCTCTCAAGACACTTCCCAGCAATAAACATACTGGCATTTCAGGAGGAAAGCATGAACAAACACAGCACAAAGTACTGGTATGCGTTGTACTTAGTACTGTACTTAATACTTATGCTCCTTTATTGTGATGAAATCATTTATGAGCTGCCAAAGTTGTAGGTAAAGGACTCAAAAATATTTTGCCTCATTCCATCACATTATCCAAGGCCTGAAAAACATCCTTATCAGCCACCAAAAATGCTTAGTATCTTTCACCAGCTCTCAAAAAACACCCTACCACTTAGCAAAGAGAACATAAGTAACATTAGCATTTAAAATATCTATACTGATTATTGCATGTAACTCTTTATTTTACCAGTAACTGCTTTCAAGAATGCAAGTGTGACTGCCCTCAGCTGCCCATGAAATCATTGCCTTTCCCCTCATTACCAGCACAGAAATCTGCTAACATTCTCCAGCCGCTGGCTTCAGAACCCTTGGACTTATATTTAAGTTCCTGCCAAGTCGTTGGCCTGTACTAATAAAGAACTATTTTTTCCCCTTTATACTGTAACAAATTAAGATCTTTTAATTGATTCTTTTCTTGTCTGTCAAGAACAGCATTTTAAGGATTTCTAACTATTAGAACTCTTTTCTTAACCCACATACTTTAGCTCCTCACAGCTCTGCATCTGGTTTTAAGTTTTGAGAATGCTGTAAATCTATTTATCCTAGCTTCTTTTCTCCAGAGAGATTTTCATAGTCAGACAAATAGAAGTTTCGCACTCCTGATTCCTGCTATACTAAAGAATGCAGACAAAGCCTGTGGGGCCTCTATTTTAACACAAATCAGAAATTAATCACTCCCAAACTGCTGAAACAAACAGATTAAGTAAAGTATAGGATCAATTTAAAGAGCTCTTAACATTTTTTTGTAAATATAACTAAGCATTAAACAATCAATTCCAGAATTAATTAAATAGCTGCTAAGAGAGCAAGTTTCAACTACAATGTTGGCACCTTGCTAACTCTGCTAATCACATAAAAACAAAATCAAGAAAACAAAACAATAAGGTGTAACTTGAGAAAAAACTAAAATGCATTATCAATATTCTATTATCTAACATTATCTGCCCACCATAACAGCTGTCTGTGTAATTATCATATGTTCTTCCATCTCGTGGTGTTTTCTCAAACCCCTTCTGGATCATTATATCTGAGAATCTCCACTTGAACTTAAATTTTGTATGTATTCATATATTCCTATGCCAGGAACTTGAAAATATGGCGCATATGCAGAATGGCATAAAATCAAATCAGTTAATTTTCACAAGCTATGCTCTTTTTTTTTTTTTTTTTTTTTTTTTTTAATTTCACAGTTTTGTAGACTTCGTGATATTAGAATGTTAAGAGTCAGACAGTGCTGTGGGAAAACATAACAGGAATGCAAAACATGCACTTCACATACTTCATCTCAAAGAGTTTTGTTACAGTCAACACAAGAAATTAAGGACATAGGAGGTAAGCAGAAGAGTGCGCGCTGTCTAGAACAACTAGGAGATCAACAAAGCAAGAAAAGTCAGCTACAAAGTCCCAGAAAGGTCAAGAATAATCTGATAATTTCATGACGGTTTACTGGAAGTTAACTTTATGGGCAGAAATATTCTACACTACTGATTTTGCTCTAAATACAGCCACAGTTTGGGGATAGGGAAAGTCATGAAGGGTAAAGAGCTGATCAGTGCCGGGCCAATGCTGTTCATAAGACAACAACCTACAAGGGCCTCCAGAAGCCTCTTAGCGATGTCTTCTAGATAACTAAAAAGAGGAACGTCCAAACAATTGCACAGTGGAGAATTACACAAGGTTTTGAAATCAACTGACCTAAAGAGTTCACTTTGTATCATGTTTTTGAGAATTCCTGGAACAAAGAAGTACACAAACTGAAGGGCCTACCTGGGCTATGATCAAAGCAGAAAACAGAAGTATGCAAAAGAAACCCTTGACATATTCCCATCAACCACTATTAAGTGCTGCAGATCAGACGTTTAAAATAAGGAAGGGTTATGAGGAATGCCTTTCTAGTGTAAAGAACTGTATTATATGCATTTTGAAGCAATAAGCAGATAAAAAACTATGCAATTACACATATTTTGCAACGTCAAGAAAAAGTATCGTTTGCTGTACAGGAATACTAAACCAATTTTGAGTACCATTAACACCATATTGTAACTAGTAAGTAGCTACAAGATACTGTAAGATCTTAATAAGATATCACGCATGGAAGTGAGAAGGGCATACAATTTACTTTGAGGCTATTGACTCGAATCATCAACTTTCAAAGATGCAGGCTGTATTCCCAAATCACTCATTTCACTTTGGGAAGAGCAAGGAGTCACCTTCACTATAAATAATTTTGACTCTCGTAAAGTTTAAAGATACAGAAAAGAAAAGCAAAGTTCTCAGCCAAACAGAAGGAAACATAACATGGCTCTGTGTTTCTGTTTCATACACAAAACAATTTCACTTGTATTTATTTTAGACTATTTAGACTTTTAACAGCTACACTTTATCATAACAGAAAGCATCAGAAAATACTTGGTACTATCCCAGCCTCAAGCACGTTTAGTGAAGTACTATGAGAAACTATTGAATTAATATTCAAAATCTATTTCATGGTGAACTATTAGGCATCATGCTAAACCACAAAGTGGAGTTTTCTCTGGAAAAGACACATTTAGTTTTTGGTATAATATCATGTAATTTTACCAACCTTACTTGAAACAAAACAAGATTCACACTAAGTTCAGTAATTAATTATTCACTTCAGAATATTTCCAATGCATGCAGGGATTGTTTGCAGACTATATTATAGATCTAAAACCATAACCTAACTAAAAATAATAATACAAGGTTCTTAGATCTGTGGCAAATGGTTAATTTTGCAAATTAATTTTTAGAAGCCAGGCCTTTAACCGAGGCTCTTTCCTTTAAAATCTGCCCTCATCTTCCACCCCTAAGTGATTATAGAAAATGTTATATATATCCACCATGGGCAGAGTTGAATTTGAGATTCGACAGAGAAGAATATACTTGTTGCAGCTGTTTAGATAGTTATGGTTTTGAGTTTTTTTTAATTAACATAAATATAAAAATCATCAGCAACTGCCAGTATAGAAATGGTAAATTTTATTTTGGTGAGACAGAGATTTCTAAACTACCATTTGGGACACTAAGCTCAGTAATTCGGAAATATTATCTTCCATATGTAAGACAGTGTTAATCCACATTATGTTCTATTCGTGTTATTCGAATGCTTATCACTTTCAGGTAGAAGAAAAACAGCACGTAATCAGACATTTTAAAGCAAGAAGAATTAACTGAAGCTTAGAAGCATAAAGATAACATTTCTCACAAAGATGCTCAAAAATATTATGATTCAAGCACTGAACTTTGTCACAAAAGTAGACACAGGAGCATGAAAATTCAAGAATGACAACAATAGAAGGGTCTTCCACTGTCTCACCACAGCTATCTGACTGAGAAGCAAAAACCTAACAAAGGTTACTCCCTCTCTTCTATAGCCTGAAAGTTCTGAATAAGGAAGAAATAAAACAAAGCAACCTGATTTTCCAAAGGAAATTAAAAAGAAAAAGAAAAAAAAAGATACTCCTACATAACGCTAACAAAGACTCAAGACATCAATCTACCAGATTTGTTGCAACACTTCTATTTTCAGGAGCTTAAGTGTCAAAGTGTTGGGATTTCCTTCTGAGATAGTGCTGTTGTATCAATCCTGTGGGAGCAAAAAACTTGTGGCTATTTTTACGTTTTACTGCTCACTGCAACCTTTCAATAACTTTTTAATCCTCAACTGAATTCTTCTCTGAAGATGAAGCATTTGATGCTCTCATATTTTCAGGAAGCTAACTGAGCTTGCTATTTTATCTTACACATGTTTCCTAAAGGCTAGAAATGCCTTCTTGGCTCTTCTGGATTCTGATGGAGACAACCTGGAAGACCCCCACATACTGTAAAAGTGAAAGGAATAAAAAATTTGGGTAAAGTAATCCATTGCATGAGTACTGGACAAGACTCTGAAAATCCAAAAACCTAACATCGCATTTATAAAAACAAGGTCTTTCCTCATTCTTTAATACTGAGCAGATTATTTTAAAAGCATCTTTATTACTACTATATTTTTCAGCTTTGTGCAATGTCCACGCCATTTTATTCTGTTAATATGCAAAGAAGTGCACTCAACCATAGCTAGAAGCTAGATGTACTAATCAGCAACCTCTTCTGTCCTCAGTAACATAAAAAGACTTTCATAACATATTAAAAAAATTTCTAACAGACCTTCAGCCTCAAATAGAGATGTTAATGCCAACCATTTCCAACACAACAAGCACCATCACCAGCAAAGACATCCTTATACAGCTCTTCAAAGGGAAAGTAAATGGCTTTAACAGCAATCCTCCATTACCAATTAGTGGCATTTAAATCTTTCATGCTGACAACACTCAAAAGTAATAAATTACAATACAATTTAGTATCACAACTAAATACAGCAATATTCTTTAGCCTGGAAAAGAAAAAGATGACACAGATCAAGTATGACAAACACCTTTTGACTCACATAGAATACAGAAAGCAAGGACAAGACGATTGTTTACTTGATATCCCTTCATTCGTGTGTTAGGTGGCAAACAAGTAGGTACCACATAAAACCAGGCAGAAAGGCACTTCTCACAGCACTTTGTTAAAAAACTGCCATAGGATGTTAAAGCAGTGTTAAGCTTAGAAAAGCCAACCTGGTCTTTGACAATGGATTACTAAGCACAAAGACGTCTTCAGCTCCAAATGTCTGGGAGCAGATGTCAGGAAAGGATGCTTTACCTACTCATCTTTCTCATAGGAGTCACAGCTGGAGGCCAGCTAATATACCACATAGACTTCTCTTCTCACCCAGCCTTTCCTAAATTCACAAGGGCTGACAACATATGAAGAGGGTTTCAGGAAAGGATACAGGAACAGATGCACCTGCCCTAAACTGTGCAGGCAGCTTTCCCTGTAAGCGTGGGCCTCAACCCTGTGGGACTTCAGGCCACTGTGAATGGCCAACAGCCTTGCACAGGAACCTCAACCCAGGATTTTATTACTCCTTTCTGGGGATTCACAGACATGAACCACTGCTCTACTGCACATAGAGCTCTGCTCTCCTCTCATATCTTGCTGGGTACAGAAGGATCCCCAGAGCAGAGAGGAAGAGCAGAGCATGGCCAGCCCATGGTGGCTGCTGCTCAAGAACAAAAAAACAAAGGTGTGTGAGGGATGAGACCAAAGAAGGGAAGCAGTGAACAACCAGGGGGACACCGTAGGACAAGGTGACAACATGGAATCAGGCCAAGCAGTACAGTGAAAGACTAACTTTAGGAATTATTCCACAGTCTCACTTCTGAATCCACAAAATACCAAAAGACAACACTCACAACTAAATATTCAGTGTCTTCAAACCATAACAACTCTCTTTGGCTAGATTTTATTCAGGTTGGCCATTCACCAAAGAAGGAGCAAGTATGAGGCACAGAGTGCATGTTAGTCAAGCAGAGGAACAAAACTCAGCACTGGCAGCCTCAAACAACAGCTGTGAGATGTGGCACTGCGCTTCCTGCAAACGGGGAGAGTCAGGCTCTGGCCAACCAGGTACTTCCAACAGCTAAAAAATGCTTCTGAGGGTTCTTCAAAAGAAAAAAAACAACCATAACCCATCTGAACTCCCAACGCCTTACGTCTTCCATACCTTTTCCACTATGTGGTAGTACTGTACCACACTAAATACCTCCTCTCATTTCACATAACATTAGTCTTTAACTCTTAGAAAACTACTGCAAAAGCCATTTCCAGAATCTATCAGCACATTTAAAAAACAACAACAAACCTGATCTAGAGACCACTCTCTATAAGTGACATTTGGTTGATTCAAGAAATTTCCAGAAGCAATTTATTTCCAGCTATCCCTTAGTTTCTTCTGCCTTATTCATAACGATAATGAATGTAGTTGTGAAACAACTAGAAGTATTATTTCAGCAACTCAAAATCTACACTTTTTTACACAATATTCATGAAAGATACTGATTCTGCCTCTCATTTAATAGTGAAAAAATTATCACTGAATATATAAAAAATCTCTTGCTTTTATTAAAAAAATTGTTCCTGTACCATTAACAGGAATTATCTATAACTCAATAAGCAACCTACAACTATCTTACAAACTCTAACAACAACAACTTGTAGGAAGAAAGCAATATAAGCAATAGCTTTGACAGCAAGTTGCATTCCTGACCCTTTATTCCAAAGGTCCACTTTAATAATACCAAGATCACAAATGGAGCAATGAAATTAGATGCTATCTTTTATTTAAGTAAACAGACATTTACTTTTTTTTTTTTTTAAGGATTGCGGTTAGATTAAACTGTTGACAGACAAGATCAAACACTTCTGTCATCAAGATCTAGGCAATGAAGTATATAAGGCAACCAGGCTTCTCCATCACTGAGAGGTATTTCACAAAGAAAAAAACACACAGACTCTGCCAGCCTACATTAAAAAGGTAAAGGACGGGGCTATGTTCAAACAGCGGCAATCACAGAAGCTCAACCAGAAGGAGATCTTGAGAAATCCGTGGAAGTGCTTTCTAACAAAACACCAGCAGTTCTTTTTCTCCTGCAATACTGACTACCATTACAGCACAACATCTGCAGCAATTCCAGCAAAGTTAAGATGATGTTTGTAACAAATATTATGCATATTAGTGTTACCAGCTATGTATTTGTAAGGTATGTAGTTCAGATACTAAAATAAAACCCATAAATACATTGCTTTTCTAAAATTAAACATACTGCTTTCCTGAAATTAAATATCTTTATGGTCAAGTGGGAAATCTGGCTTCATAAGTTCTAATGTTTTATTGTACAACAAAAGTCTCAGATCATGAAAAAAATTTTTTTGTTTGTTTAAAGTCACTTCCTGTCTGCCTGTGCTCCTGAACTATGTACTGTAGTCTCCAGAAAATGAATGTCTGGTATCTGAAAAGACCCCTGATCCCTGATTCCTTCAGATCTACAATCTGATGAACTCTGGGATATTTTATTACTTATTCAAGGGATGAAATGATATCAAAAGAAACCCCAGGGAGCCAACAGAAGCAGAAACAAATCCCATCCTTTTAACTGTCTCAAGGCCGCACTAGTTAGCACTGTGATCCTCAGGGCAGCCAATTGCCAGTGACAGGCTATAAGATGCTCTTTGCTGACTTGGACATTGGTGCTTTGTGAGGCCAAGGTCTAGGAGGGAAGAAAGGGGTGAAATGAGCCATGCTCCTCTTCAGATGCAAGGGACAAAGAGGCCTACCCTGACATTCTTAACAAGTAACTAGCTAAGTAGAAATGAGAGGGATGCTGCAATCAAGAGGATGCACAACACAGCCTTCCAAAGTATTGCTCCAAACGTAACAGCCTGAAGTAAAGACAAATTAGTAAAGTGATGGCACTGACCCCATGCCAGATGTGAAAACTGACTGTAAAGCTGTAAGGATAGACTTTGTAAGCGCTGCTAATGAGTAAGGAAAGATGACACTTGCTACTGACTCTCCTTAAAGACATGTAAAAACAGCTCCTTCCAGAGCTGCCTTTTTTTATCCCAATCTTGCGATCTATTGAGCATATTCATAAATTCATACTTACTGTCTATTAATTTCATATACTTAAAAATAAAGGCATCTCCTCATAAATATATTTCAGAGTTAGATTCTGCAGCATCGTATCGCCCAGTTTACAGGCAGCAAAGAACAAAACCACTGATTTGTAGTTTCACCAGGGAGTACTATCACATAAAGAAAAAATAACAAATACTGTACAATGAAAATGGGTTCACATTGAAATCTGGCCATTAATGTGAAGATGGAAGAGTTGCAGCCATGTTAGAAAGTGAGTCACAATCAGAAATAACCTGATAAATTTAACATATGATCCAAAATAATTTAAACTCAGGCAACAGGACAAGTGTGAGCTTTGAAAATCTGTGCAGATCAGTGCTTTCGCTCATGCGCAAGAACCAGTCCACAGTTCTGCACAGGAGGAACAAAAAGAAAAAGTGATTAAATTGCAAGAGCATCATACCAAAATTGATAAGAGTTGATTCTCTAACGAAGTGCTAGACCAGAATAGGCTGACCTCTCAAAGTCTGGTTGAGCCCTATTTCTAAACATGCTTTAATACACATATGCTGCTGCCTTTTGTTTTCCTTTTCATCACTTATGCTAAACAAATTATTACATTTCTTCCCATAAAGTCTATCTGCTCATCTGTTTCTATTTAAATTTCCAAACTTTCAACACAATCCCAAACTAGTGTCCAAAGAGATTAGTTTAGAATTCATACACAGTACAACAGTAAGTGTTAATTTGTCCCTTAAAGACAGACAATCAGCTGATTTTATTTAAAGGAACTCAAAGAAAACTAGTGACAAAATATTAAGACCGACATCAGTATCACCCATGGACCAGCAAAGGCTAGCAAACTATGCAATTAACCTTGAACTGCCAACCTCAGTTCTATATATATATATATATATATATTTTTTTAATCTTCTGTGAATGCAAGCAAATCATGTGAGCAATCCATTATCCCTGAGCCATGGGTAGAGAAGGTAGGAAACCACCACTCTAATTCCTAGTTGTAACAAAGTCTAAACTGATAGTTCTACATTTGATCAAGTCTGGTAATAGGCATGAACAAAAAAAAAAAAAAAAAAAAAAAACTCATCAGGTGTTCATAATTATTTTAAAATACCATTTATTGGTTTTTCACATAACAGACTGAACATGTTTTATGGATATTCTAAGGATTTGGGGGCAGAGGGTGTGAAGGAGTTGTTATTATGCACAGTAGCCAAGCTCTTTATACAGTCAATAGAAATAGGCAGATAAGCTCTTCCAGAAGAGAAGTCAGACAAGCTAAATTCATCCAAATTAAGCTCCCTCTCCAAGTCATCTCTTGGGGGAGGGGGGGGGGGGGGAGTTTTCTCTTCACTGGCTATAGTAGGTAAACAAACTAAACTACATGCTGAACGAGGAGAAAGTGAAAAACCTTGTGTCTCTGTTTCTATGAACACATTCTCTTTTCCTTTTTTTTTTTTTTTTTTTAAATAGTGTTAATCCAAGCAAAGTTTCGATTACTGCAGTCTAGATAAAGCACTAAGGCAAACAAAAATATATACCAAATACAATGCACCATGCAATCACTCAATGGCCAGTGCCACAAGACACTTCACAGCACAGCCTCACTGTTAAAAAGCAGCACACTGCCTAATGTGTGCGTGTGTGGATTGAGTTTTCATATACTTTATCCAAAAACCAATAATAGTAACAATAAAATGAAAATTTAGAAAGAGCTACTATGTGTCAACTATTGTTTGAGAATTCAATTCATGTAACATTGCTAAAAATGGTTATACAGTAAATAGTAGAGGATGAAACAGAAGAAACACGTATCAAAAGGTGCTTGTAACCTTCTGCAATGTAGATAGGAAGTGTGACAAATCAAAGAGAAAATAACCCCCAAGAAAAAGCTCCAGGCTTTGTGAAGCTGCAGGTGCTCACCCACCTCTCCTGCTGTATGACAAACAGTGGCGATGGGATCATGGCTCTAACAGGCATCAACAAGAACAAAACAGACAGCAAAATCCAGAACAGCTCCTCAGAAAATCTCCACTTCCACCATCCAGTAGGAAGCCTGCTCAGAGTAAGATGTAGGAGTAGCTGAACTGCTGCAGACTTGTTTGCTAACGCTTTGATTCTGGCATCAACTCAGTTAACACGTGTGTGTGAGTGAATGATCCTCCACTGCTGGGACATTTGTAATGTCTTTCCTCCACACAGACCTTGTGGAACTGCAAAGAATAAAGCTCATACAATAGGTTTTTGTTCCCAAGCGGAAAGGGTGTGGAGCAAGAAAGCACAGGCTAGTTTTCTTTCTTTTCCCCATATGACTGTTTTCTTCGAACTTGAGGAGCCTCAGCACCTTTGAGCCCGCCAGTGCTCAGCCAAGTTTAGCTGAAAATCTCCAGCACATCTAAGGCACAAATGCCTATATATCTATAAAAAACAATATCACTTCACAGGTTTCTTCTCCAATATCAAAGATGGCTGAATATCACATAATTTCATATACTTTAAACTGATTCCAACAACCTAACTTCTTTATACCCTTCTAGGTGGAAACTGAAAGCATGTGATCTATTCCTGGATCTCCACCAGGACTTGCTAACATGCCATTTTAGCTAAGGTAATTTAGGGCTGCAGAAAATCGAGATCTACTAAAAATATTGCCTTAGAGCTTACTGTAAATGCAAATACAGAGGTATATAAAAAGCTTTAAAGCTATCACAGTAGGAGAAAATACTGCATAACATTCTCCGTATTTCATATTTTGTACACCCCTTACAAACAGGTATACAGTACCAACCAGAGAGCACAGAGGACTGAATGAGATAATGGCATCTATTGGTATGTTGATTTAAAAAGAAGAAAACTGTTGCATATGCTACAGGACTCCCTAACTGTAGACACAGACATAAGAACAACCAATTTCAAAAGCAAAGCTCTGTTGTGAATTACAGCCAAGAAAATCTGCCTGCTCAATTTGATTCCTCTCTTCTCACAGGCATTAGAACTTACAGAGTTGCCAATGACCAACAACTGCCTGATTTCACAAACTGAAAGCTTACGTTCACAGTCAGGCAGAGAGGAAAGAAAGAAAGAAAATAAATACAAGAGAGATACAAATTTGCTTAAGTTATCAGCCTAGAAATTTACTGACACTAAGATCATTATTACTATATGAAAAAAAGAAAAAAAACAAGCCCACACCTGGACTTTGCTTCCAGACACATGCTGCCCACACAACACCTGGCCACTTTTCTTCATTTATTTCTCACTGTTGTCTTCCCAGACAAGTGGGGTTGCTCCTAAGTGTGTCTCTTCTTAGTACTTTAACACCTCTCCTAATACATTCATTCCTTCATACTGCTGGGTCTCTTTCTGTCTAGGTCTACAGCTTTGACAAGGTGTGAGGTTCTCTGAGTGGTTTGTATTTCCCTGGAGGTCCCTGGAAGCAGGCAGCTGAGGAAACACGCAGACCACAAGTCATCTGCCTTCTTAAAGTGCCTCAAAGGCTCACCATCTCTAAATCTTTTTAAGAGAGATGCGAAAGAACCCTGCAAGAAATAAAGCAAGCCCACTGCCAATTACCACAGCAGCTGAGAGAAGCTCACAGGATGTTTACATTCACTTTCAGCTGCAAGATGGACTCACTGTAAATTAATTTTATAGAAAATTGTAAGGACTGCTGTAGGAAATTACATTATAGAAGGCACAGACAGTTGCCTCAAGAGAAGTGTTATGGAAAACCGTAATACTGACCCCCCCCCCCCCCCAAAAAAAAGGCATTAGGTACAAGTATCTGGTATGTAAATTAGTCCACAAATTAGGTCTCTGAAGAGCCTAAAGCCTACGAATGTACCATGCATCATCACTGTCACCTCTGAAAACAAATCAGACTCTCATAAACTGAAGGCAGCAAACTGAAAATGCACATCGCTATAAACACAGCCCTCAGGCTTGGTTCAGTAACAGCAAGCACTGAAACAAGACTATTCCACAAAAACTGTTCAGAATTAACGGCACAGTCTTTAATAGAGCTTATATATCAGAGTGAAAGGCCAAGTAAACTACCATGACCATCTTAGTTTTCCCAGTGTGACTCTATCACCCATCATCATCCTGGAAGGCATCATCCTCAAAGAGGAAACATTCTTGTCCCAATGAAAAAATAAAAACCCAAAATGATGCAGGAGCAGAAAATAAACAAAAGGAAAAAATATGGAACCAGTAAGAAAAGAAAAAAAAAAAAAAGGGAAAAAAAAGAAAAAGAAGGAATAGAAGATGCAAATAAGGGTTAAAAAGAAGCAACGGGGAAAAAAAAGTGACTACTCTGAGAAGTGTCCTGAAAATGGACAGAAATGGTCAACCAATGGAAGCACAGATTAAAAACAGAATAAGATATACTGCCATGGCCCAATTTCTGTGAACAAACAAGCACTTCAGAAGAGTTTAATCTGAACTACTACTCACACACCAATTTTCTCCTTGTAACTCAAAATCCTACACATTTAAAGCATTAGATATCCCATAAATCTGCATTTTAAAAATCAACCAACATCATCCTGTATTCTGCACAGAAGTATGAGAACTGTGTTTGCACGGCACGGAGTAGTTTCCTCAGATTACTCCTTACATTCCTTAAGAGCAGTTTTACATCATTTATGTAAGTAACTAAAACTCCAGGAACGCTCCTGAAAAATAGATTACATTTTACTTTTTTCCCCACTCTGCTTTATACACTTCTGCTCTGCAAGAGCAGACAACAAGGAGCACGTTAAGGTTTACCATTCACGCCAGATTTTCCAAAAGGTTTCATATTGAAAATGAGGTACCTACACAACCTGATTCAAACTACCTGCAAACTGCTGAAGCAAGCAGACGAAAGATATTCAGCATGTGTGAAGAAAGTAATTTTCCCAGAAGCATTAAAAGAGTCATATCTAAAATAAACATGGATCACATAGCTTTAAAAGCATTGCTGCCAGAGTTTTCCACTCAATCAATACTAGAAAATTGAGTAATTTTACATTCCAGAGCACTGTAATTTCTGTAGAAACAAGAACCTTGACTTAGGTGTTCATGAAACATAATGCAAGCCAGATTTCCTTATCTCATGCTTAATTTCAGTATATCCCATCCCTACGTACTGTCCTTGGTTGGTCACCAAAGTAGCTGAAGGCTGCTGTAACCAAATTGTAAACTATAAAATGGTATTATGGCACATTGCACGCTGCAAGCAATGTATTACCCTTCTTGGGCTATCACAGATGACCCAAAACAATGTTAGGAATTAACAGAGCTGTAAAAAATTGCTGGCAAACCCAGTACGCACCCGGTTATTCCAACACAGAGTTCAGCTGCCTCTCATTTACTGTTGTATTTTCTTTAACTCACACACAAACATACACACCTAGCACCACTGCTTGAACAGGAAGGGTGGGTGCAGGCTGTCAGATGCGTTCTGCTGCTGACTGCCCTTGCTCTCCCCTTGATTTCTAAAGCAAGGTCCAGGAAGCACTGACACAACCTGAGATACAGAACCAGCCCTACATTTCCACACGTTTTGCTATTATCCTGCTAATAGAACTTCATATGCTGACTTCAGAGATGTATAAATATTTAAGCAGACAACAAATCTAGCTTGATTTTGATCTAGCTGATCTTGATTGAACTCAATTCTTAAACACTTGAAGTTGTGCTTTATTCTGTCCTTAGCAGAGCCATCAGCACAAACGGACATGCATTCCTATATGTTCTTTCTGCTTTTCCATTGAGTCACAAAAGCTACCCGTAGGCAATGTCTCACCTTCCAGAATCAATGGTTTAAGAAAAGAGAACAGTTGTTCGTGTGAACAACTATATCAACAATCCTCCCATTCTATTTTCCACTTACCTACATTCTACCACTGATGTTTCCCTACTTTTCAAGCACAAACACGAGCATTCAGAATATGCAGAACAAACCATAAACACAGGTTGTTCCTACAGGTGAAGCCCAACACAGCCTGTTGTTACATGACAGCCACTTTTAACACAAAGAGCCCCCTGTCCCACCTTCTCCCACCCCCAGCATAGTGAGAGCCGCATCTTCATCACTTGCTGTGTGTCTGTCACATGCACAGCCCAAAGGAGTCACAAATTGCTCCACACAAGTGCCTCCCAAACAACACAGATGCAGCATAATCCCATCCTTCAATGCCAGACTGGTGCCCATGTTGTCATTTCAGAAGCCAGTCAGGTTCTTCCACCTTCCACACAGGAGTTGCAGTTTTCCTTTGAAGAAACCCAAAAGCACAAGTCCCTGCCAGGTGTGGATGTGTATGAAGCCATCATTTTCTGCCGTTCACTTCTGACAAAGGGAAAATCAGGTCCCCTCAACGGGAGGAGGACACACACACAAAACCAGCAGCATATCCCTTCATGTGGAGCCACATCTCCGCCACACACAGAAGCGAGACCCCGCTGGGAGGAGTGCTGCCCTTACCTTAATGATGCTGCTCCTCCGGGGGATGCCGGGCTTGCCCTCCCGCTGCTGCCCGCAGGGAAACCCTTTCTCCTTGCCGCTGTTCTCGGGGCTTCCGGGGGGCGCGGATCCCGGCTCCTCACCGGCCCCCGCCAGCGCGCAGTCCCCGTTGGAGACGCGGCCGCCGGCGCTGTCAAAGCGGACTCTCCCACCGCCGCCTCCGCCGTCCCCGTCGCCAGCCCTGAAGGCCACTTTGCCCTGCAGCGGCCCCGGGGAGCCGGGCAGCCCCCCCGCCGCCGCCGCCGCCGCCGAACTCCGCCATCAGCCGCCGGGCTGCAGCAGCGCAGCGCCGCGGTCCCCCTCCCCTCTGCCGCAGCCGCTGCTCGGCGGTGCCGCTCCTTCCGCTTTCTGGGTATTTACGAGCGGGGGGGAATCAGCAAAAGTCTCTCTCCGCCGCTCATTTGACACCGAGATCGCGTCTCTCCAGGAGGTTGGTGGGGGGCGGACGCCTCGCTGTCGTCTCTGCGAGCACCAGCGCTCGGTCCGTCAGCCCTTCAGCACCTGGGAAAGGAAAAGAGGCGAAACGTGACGGGCTGCTCTCGCACGCGGCGGCGGCGGGGGGGAGCGTTACACCGCGGCACTCGCACTCACTCATTCACACACGCACGCACACGCGGGTGGGAGGAGGGCCCGCACGCAGCCCCGCACCGGACGAGCACAGCCACCAGCTAGGGCACCTCCTGCTCCATCGCGTGCTGAAATCGGCGTTTTCCCGCTGACACCGACCTCGCCATCACAGCCCGGCGCCAAAAAGCGGGAACGTGGCGAGAACTTGAGTGCAACACCCAGGACTCCCCCGGCGGCGGCCAGGCGCAGTCCGTCTCAGCGGCGCGGCGGCGACCCGTGGGGCTCCGGGAAGAGCGGGCACCACCAGCCGCTCCGCTGGCCGCCGCCGGCAACTTTTCTTCCCTCCCGCCGCCACCCGCCCCTCGCCGCGCCGTCCCCGGGTAATCCGCTGCCCGCCCGTCCCCGGCAGCCGCCCTCCCGCGCCCCCGGCCACCGCCCGCCGCGCCCCGCTACCCACCTCGGCTGCGAAGTGACGGGGGGTTCCCTCGCCGCCGCCGCCCCGGAGACGCTTTTCCCCCTCTCCCCTCCTCCCCGCTACGGTCGCCGCCTCTGCCCGGAGCCGGATACGGAGAGAAACTGATTCGCGTGGCCGCTTGCCTCGTTCTTCGCGCCGCCTCCCTCGGCGGAGCGCCCGGCGGCCCCGAGCAGGCAAAACGCCGGCAGCGCCGAGGGCAAAGGCGCCCCGGCCGCCCCCGCTCGGAAACTCTCCGGGGAAAGCAGCGCGAGCGAGCCCGGCTCCCCCCCGCCCGGCGCTGCCAATCACGGGGGCGGCCCCGCGCGGATTGGGCGGCCCCGCCGCCAGCAGCCCCCCCTCCGGCAACTCGGGGCGCGCCGCCGGGGGCAGGACCCGCGCTCACCGCGCTGCGAGGAGGAAGGGAGCAGCGGGGCCGGCAGCGAATTCCTCCACGCGCGCCCTCACCGCTGAGGGCTCCTCGCGCTCCCGGTGCTCCCGCCGCCCCTCCGGCGCTGCGCCGTCGCCCGGCGAGAGCTGCCCGCCCTCGGAGAGCCCGCCCGCCCCCAGCGGCCCCGCCGGAGCCCCCCGCCGCGTGGGCAGGAAGGGCGGGGGCCGGCGGCCGTTCCGCGCTGTGAGGCGATACCTCAGCTGCAGCCTGGCGAGGGCTTCCCCGAGGCAGCCAGTGAGCGCAATTAGGCCTGTTAATTAATTAGGGAAAGACAACGTGGTCAAGCGCAGGACTAACGATAGCATAATGAGAAAAGTAACGTGGTGGTCACCTCGAGATGTGTCCATTGCAAAGCGAGTGTGACTGGTGTGCCCTTACGTACCACACTTGTGCATTCAGAACGTGGCCAAACAAGCTCAAGCAACAAGAATTAGGGCCCGAGGGAACAGCGTGGAGCTGCATGGGGGCGGGTCAAGTTGGGTATCAGGAAAAGGTTCTTCACCAGAGGGCAGTGGGCATGGATCTGGATGCCTAGGACAATGGTCACGGCCCCAAGCTGCTGTAGTTCAGCAGTGTTTGGAAGTGCTCTCAGATACAGGGCTTGAAATTTGGGTGGTGCCGTGTGGAACCAGGAGCTGGACTCAGTGGTCATTATGGGTCAGTTCCAACTTGGGACATTCTGTGGTTCTATGACTTGATGTATGAGGAATAACTTAGAGATGTATGTTTATTTGTACTTTTAGATATAGTTGTATATTGTGATGGCCCCATATTTCGTCATTCATTTGAGCGAAGGAATACAAAACGGCACAGCTGAGGCAGGGCCCTCTGTTCATGGTCAGTGCTCTGCTTGAAGCATGGCCACATGAAGGGTGGGAGCAGCAGGAGGCCTAAGGCTGCCCACACTGCCTGACCTTCAGCATTCAGCTGGTGCATAACACAGGAGCCAGGCACACCTCGCAGCCCATCACAGGCCCTGCACTTTTCATTCAGATTCCTCTGGTTGTCCTCTAGAGACCTTGGCATCTGAGATAAGGTGCCTACCAAAGATGCTTAGAATAAGGCAACACAAATACCCAGCTTTGATGTGTTGTGCCGAGTTACACAATGGAAACACTGAAGAGCTTGTTACAAATTCTACCCTTCAGCAGCAGGATGTAACCAAGCACTGCAGAGCAGCACCCTTCCAAGGGAAAGCACCCGACCTTCTCCTGGGGACAGCTCTCTGCCCCCTCTCAGCGAGAGCCACAGGGGAGGCTGTGCCATGCTACAGGAAGGGAACCAAGAGACAGCGGGCCCTGAAGAAGTTGGCACAGAGCAGAAATGCTACTGCAGGCCAGAACCTGTCTGCTCAAGGCTGCTCTTCAATAAACAGCTGTCCGGGCAGCAAGGAAGGCACTGAACAGCTCACCTGTGCAGTGAGAGGTCCAGCTACTGGGATGCAAGAACCCATGTGCATTTCTTGAACTGCTTTGTAGAAGTGCTGCCCCACTCTCAAGGAATAAACCAGCTGAGGGTCCATAACAATAACATATCACATCCTTAATTTCCAGCTCATGACAACGTTGTTGGCCACCACAGAAAAAAGGCACCAGGAGGTGTTATCCAGCACAGGGGAGTATGAAGAACATTTCCTGCTCAGTGTCATTTCTAATGACTCAGAACCTGACACTGTTACACCACTCATCTAAATCATTCCCAGTTTTAATCAAATATTCACATAACGTTAGTTCAAATGAAAACCAAAGCATGTGCAGGGTACAGGCTGCAAACTGCAAAGAACATCAACATTAAACTTCAGATTCAAAATATCCAAAGTTTCTGGTTTCCGTGAGCCAGAGATAGAGAGCTTTCACCATGTGTCCTCATCTGAACATCTGCTCTTGCCCAAATGTCTTGCCACTGAAGTAGGAAAAGTCAGTCTTGCATATTAAAGCAGCCTTTAGCAGTGTATCTACCGATGAGCACATCACAAACTGCTCCTACAGGAGACACTTTAGGACCACCACAATTTCTTCTGGAGGATGAGAATTACACACAGCAGACAGAAAGTGCTATAGATTCGTTTGTCGCAGAACATTGCCAGTAAGCTGGCAAGGAAGAAGACACATGTTTTCAGTGTTTTTGCTATTCCAGATGCACATAATAAAACACCACTTTTTAGGCCTTTAACAATGTTTGATCAGTTCTGTCTCAGAGAAAGAAAAAAACAAAGTAAAAAAGAACACTTCCTTTTCCAACTCTACTTATCTATCCAACCTGTACAGATACAAGATAACAACGCTGAAAAAGAAATCATTTAGCTGCAGCCTTGGCAGTTCTGTAATGAATGATATCAAGAACTTGCAGACTTTTGACCATAAAGTGATGATAATACAAAGCAACCAGTAAAATTTCTGAACGTCATCTGAAGGGCACATGCCTGAAAACTGATTTTGTTGTACTGGCATTGTGCTTATTCTAATACCTTGCAGATATTTAGTGACTGAGAAAACATGAGTGCCAGATGCAGAACTACAGGGGTTATGCTAGAAAAATAGAGATAGCAAATAATGGTTTCTCCAGTTGTGAGATTTCCTCCATTACTTTTCGTTCCCTGATTTTTATTATTGCCCCCATTTCTGTTTTACGGATTTTCCTTCCATGAGTAAAACTATTAAAGAGTGTCCAAAGGAAAGCTACAAAGACAGTGAAGGTCTAGAGAGGAATGAGGTATGAGGAGCAGCTGAGGTCCCTCGGTTTGCCCAGCCCAGAGCAGAGGAGCTGAGGGGAGGCCTCACGGCAGCTGCAGCTCTCATAGGGAGCAGAGGGCAGCGCTGAGCCCTGCATTCTGACAGCGACAGGGCCTGAGGGAACAGCGTGGGGCTGTGTCAGGGGAGGGGCAGGTTGGGTGTTGGGAAAAGGTTGTTCACCAGAGAGCAGTGGGCATGGAACTGGCTGCCCAGGGCAGTGGTCATGGCACCGAGCTGATGGAGTTCAAGAAGCTTCTGGACAATGCTCTCAGACATATGGTCTGATTTTTGGGTGGTACTATGTACTCCATATGGTACTCCATGATCCTTATGCGTCCCTTCCAACTTGGGTCATTCTGTGATTCTATGAATGTGGTTATTCAAATGTGTTTTGAACTACTGCCATACAGAAAATGAACAATTTCTGATAAACCAAAGTCTCAGAAGTGGCCACAAAATTGGCCTTTGCTTATTGATACCTTGCTTATCCTTGCGAGCTCAAGGTTCCAAAGCATAATAATACATGTAATACAAATGTAAACCATGTACTTTCTTTGCCATAACTTTTGAATGTCAGAGAGTGAAGAAACTTTCTTGCTATTATACAGTGTTGGCCTCAGCAGCCTTATTTGTTTACTTGTTAAATGAAATAAGGATTGTAATGGAATCAAAAGACACTTTTGTGACAATATTGAACTGTGAGGAGTTGCTGCCATGTGCACATATTAGCTATTTCCATAAAATCCTATTAAATATCAGAGTTCCACAGCTAAGCTAATATTACCCATTGAACTTTTCTAACTCAAATAGCATGGCAGCAGAAACCTGCCAAGAAACAGACCATGTTTAAGTCCCAAGCCAGCAATTACACAACCAGTAGTATTTAAATAAACCAAATACTATTAGGATGTTTTTACTAATATCCTAAATATTTTTTTTTTATTCCAAACACGAGAAGTTTTAATTAGCAATTAACTTGTCTGAACGTTGCTTTTCTGACATCTCTGCTTGGAATTTGTTTTTTCATTATTGTAAGTATCTCTGCAATTCCAGTGATAATTTCTTAAATTGCCTGACTTCACTGTTCAGGTCATGATCTTGCATATACTCGTTTATTATTCTTGCCTATAATTAAGTATACATGTTTAAGTAGTCCTATTAAAGTCAGAATCTAATTCATAATTAATCCAAAGCAAAGTTTAGGTATAAATAATGCATTACTGTATACATCTGTAAAGTGCAGGTGTGCTGTACGCACATAAGAGGAGACTTGGACATGTGAGGGAATATGAACTAATGGGTTTCTAAGATAGCAAAAGTGCAGGTAGGCAAACATAAGCTAAATCAACTGACTTATTGACTGGAAAGCATTTGTTAGTACTGTGTCCTTGAAATTAATTATATTTATCATTTTGGAGAGTTCACTACACTTGCAGTAAGTATGGTGATTTTTATATATGTATATTTTTTATTATTTTTTTTTAATCAGCAGATCAACCATTTCAGCCTATTAATCGCAGCCTAAGGAATGTTTACCCTCTGTCCTACCTATCATGCCAATTAGTTTGGCTAACAGCCTACTTAATTTGACAGCTGAGGATTAACAAGAGCTTAACAGTTCCCCTACAGACTACTGAATCCAGAAGGGATGCTTTTCCAAATCAAGATCATTCAAATGTTATTCTCTGAACTGCCTGTTATTAAGACTATCATGCTGTGGGGTTAGCTGCCTGCAATGTAGCCTTAAGTCACACTGTTTTGAAAACGAGAGTCGTTGTTCATACGTTTAAAAAAGGTCAAGATTTTTCAAAACTGAATAACAATGTTCCCTGCCTTTTAAAATATTGAACTAGACGCTTTAATGGAAAGTTAAAGAGCAGACATAAAGGTCTTTCTGGAAATCCAGTTCCCCTAAGGCCTTAGTTTGCAAGCTAAATATTAAGCCTCGACTTAGGCACTATTTTCGAGGTACTGTGTTGAGAAGTTATTTCTAGTGGAAATGAGAGTTCATTGCACCTCTTTGCCACTCTTCAAAGCACTAACAGACAAACAGTTTTCTCTTTGTTTCTAGCTTGGAGAAACTTATTTCATAACAATAATATCTGAGGTTATTTTGGGTAAAGCTTCCATGGAGCAAAAATTCTATTTTCTTCTATGAAAACAGACAGACACAGTGAGTAAGATTTGCATCATGAGCACTTAAACGAAGGCACATATGTTTTACCAGAGAGACCACAACAACAAACTTGCTCTTGGGATGCTTCTTTTGCATCATTACAAGCAGCATGCAACCACAGTTTGCCACCTCCTCCGGCTGTACTCTGCCCTCTAAGGAGAAGTTACAGAGTTACAAAATGGGCTGAGAGCCAGAATTCTGGGAAGGATTGGGTTTCATTTTGTCTCTCCTTACATCTGTTGGTAACTATTGGACATATGCAGAAACATTTGACTTCTGGAACATAAGGCATTTCATAAGTCATCTATTCTTGTAATTAGAAGAAACGATTACTGTGGGAGCTTGCAAATTAAGCTGACTTCAATGGATTTCATACCTTGTTAAAACCTAAACTACTCTTGCAAACTAACCAAAGCATCAGTACTGACAACATCTTTCATTAAATTCTCACATAGAAAAAGATAAAGCTTGTAATTTGTGATTTCAGGATGATATGCTTTGCAAATTCTCTTCACAGTTGCATATTAAACTTTTTCACGGCTTTGAGGGAAATCACATCTCTTCCATTATAGGAGAGTAGGTAAATAAAATAAATTGATTTTTGTCACCTGAGCTCCTTCTATAGTTTTGCCCACTTTATCATGTCCATGAGGCTAAACGGTGGGTCTACCCATGCTGCAGTGCATTATGACTTTACTTTGAGGACCAAAGTTAACTCATACACACTGCTGCTACTAAGCACTTAACTGTGGGCTGGTGACAGTGTAACTAGTTATAAAATTTAAGACACACAATACCACAGAAAAGGGAAAATATATGTATAAAAGAGGAATGAAGTTCTAGCAATGAATGTCAGTCAAAATCCTCATTAACCAATTCAACCTAGACATGTTTCTGAATTATAAAAAGTCATGCAGGACTTAGCATATGCCTGCTAAAAAAGGCAGAACAGGAGTTCATTAAACTCATCATACCCTCAAACAGAAATGGATTTTATTTCAATCATCTGAGAAAACTACAGTGGACAAATCATTTGAAACAGTTTTTTAAAATGTTACTAACACATGGTGGAACATGTAGTTTTTCTTGTTGTTTGAGGCTGGTAGGCTGATTGCATCACCAGGGTCAGTGAGACTGTGTTCCTTATTAAAACTTGTCATGCAGTTCCTTAATCCTATTAATTACTTTTGGATTGCTCACATGCATAAAATGATCACCAGACTTTGTCCCACAGAGATGGCAAGCTTGGCTGTGCTGAATTAACCAGCACAAGCCTCAACAGAAATTAATTCCAGCCTTTAATGTTACCTAATCTTTCAACTTCTGAAGCATAAGTTAACAGTCATACTAGTTTGCTTTATTTTTGGCTATAAAAGTTGCTAATAAGTCACAGTATTTATAGATGCTTTCATATGCATATTCAAAACGTCTTTACTGGAAATAGCTTCATGGTTGAAACATCTGGTCAGACATCTCAACTAAGCATCTATTGTACTATTACCACAAATACTGATAGAAACACGGTAAGTAGAAAATACTCTTCTTAATCTCTCAAGCATTTATGTTCTGCATAAAGTATCCACGAAAGTCAGAGTCCTGACTATCAGTTGTAACTTTTACTGTGCTCTCTGGATTTTTCAGATCAATGTCTATGTACAAAATGTCACTATTAGTATATGGCAACTTTGTTTTCTGAGTAAACAGCAGCTGAAATAAGGGGAAGTCACCACTTTTCCTTCTGCCATAAAAACAGAAGGGAAATTCCCCACTTCTGTTCTTTGCTATGGCAAAGTACTCCTGGAAGAAGAGGCACCAAGAGGAGGAACCTGAAGTGGGACAATGGTAAGACTAACCAGTACCTGAAGAATTTCTAGTTCTCTCACTTTTTGCCTGCAAGTAAAAAATATTGGCAGGCTGGGAAAGCAAAGTTTTTCCAGCTTGCAATCCTCTAAGTCATTTTCATGTGTTAAAAAACATTTCCATTCTTCATTCCCCCAACCAGCTCCGACTTCCTGCTAGGTGACCAAAGGAAGACCTACACTTTTCCCTTCAACTCACTGTAAAAATTGCTTTTTGTCCCACTATGTAAGATAAAAAAACTACAACCAAACAGTATGATCAGTCTTGGTAACTGCCCAAAGATGGAAGGAAGAATGAATGGATTAAAATGATTAATGAAAAGGGAAAACAGCAGAAAGGATCAAAAGGACATAGCAGTAAAAACTGTTAACATTCATTTATAACAAATTTCAGGATTACTGTAATCACACTTCATAGCATTATGTGGCTGAGGGATGGGGAAATAGAAAAAGAATGGAGTCAAAGTTGGAGAGAAAGATAACACCAAGGAACTGGCAAATAGAAAGCCACGGTAGGATAAAGACAAGAACTGCTAGCCATTTAAATCAGAAAAACAACTGAAGAAAAGACAGAAGTGGCAGTTAGAGGAAGTTAGAGAAAAAGGCTTGTAAGATAGAAGAAATACATAATAAAGAATGTCTTGAGACTATTACAATGAAATTGAAGGAATTTGTTTAGCTGTCAAGGGTTTTGACTGTATAGCAGAAGCAGAAAACTAGACAGTCCTCAAGAAAAGATTGTTAATGCAAGAACTACACATCTTCAGATATGATGATGAAGTAACAGACACAGGCTGAAGAAGGGATTTTTCTCCTTCAAACAACTGTTATATTTCTGTATGCATATGGCCTGACAGAAGAAGCTGAGGTCTAAATGCATGCTTCTGGACTTCTTTGTGTCATCATTTCAGTACTTAGTAAGGCCACTTTTTGGGGAAAGAGGATGTCAAGTTCTTGCTGCACTTAAAAAAAATCCCATTTTTTTTCCCTACATTCTGAAATTCTTCCCAATCAAGAAACAGAACACAAACGTCTGTTTCTATGAAGAATAAGATTGCTGATTTAATTGTTTCTGAATTAATGTTATTTATAGCTGCATTACAAAAAAAGACGGAAGGTTCAAGATCAAGGCTCTCTGCCACTGCCATTGTACAAATCCATGCCACCTTTCACTTCAGAGCTGGCCCCTTGCCATCCAGCTTGGAATGCAAACAGGACGATCTTTCGTCTGCTTGAAAAAGACCCCATAGACCTTCTCTGCAAAATGTTGGAAATGTCCAACAGTTAAATATGGATCCTCCAAAATTCCTGTCCCTCTTTCTAATCACTTGATCATCTTTCTCCTCCATAGAGAAAAATAGCTGCTGGTCCACATATGTGCAACTTGAAGGAATTCAGGACAAGGGGCAGTGAAGAGCTGAAGCCCTGCGTATACCCAAAGGATCTGCCAGTTTGCAGCAATGGAGCTCACTGACTTCTAACAGTTCTAACAGAAAATTCCCTGTATTTTCATTTGTTTTAATTATGTTAAGGTACTTCATATATTTTAGGTTTATTTGAAGTCTCAAGAAAAATGCATTGTACTAATACCAGCCATTTTACATGAATGATTCTGTACAGGCGAAAAGGTGGCATTGCCAATGAAGGGAAGATTATCTTGGTTAATCTTCATGAAGAGCAGCATTTTAACATAAGACAGGCAATGAAATTCAATGACTGATTTACTTAAGTTCATATGTTTCATATCTTATAAATCTTTACAAAGGCTCCCGGGGTATTTAGAAATGCAGGTGTGTTTATCCCAGCTCCTTGCAACGAAGTTCAGCTCTTTCTCTGACCAATTATCCCAGAACTTTGATTTTGCTGTTTTCATTCATGATTTCTAACTGAGAAGGTACCACTTAAAATGTTTAAATATTGTGCAGAGGGAAAAAGCAGTTTCTTTGGCTTCTATTTTTTTCCTATCTAACTTGTTGAATTCTTAATAATACTTCGTTTCACATTGTTTATCAGCATGGTCTCTGGATGAGGATTATGCTCACACATGGTCAAGGCTATTTTCTTTGTTTTCACATTCTGTAGTGAGTATCCTTTGTGGTTTTTCCCAACAAAATTCAAAGCTGTGCTCTGGAAAAAATAGATGAAGTTACATCAAGCAAACAAAATAGATGTTTGTAGCAAGAAAAACTATGTGAAAAGATCAAGTAAAGCTGAAGAAGAGAGCGTATAAAGCACTGTTCCCCGGCAATTGGCCATAGGAAGCACCTCACAAATACTGGTTGTAAGTCTAAACATGAGTTGCCCAAGAGAAAGAGAAAAATAGGCCAGAAAAACACTATGTTCCATAAATGGATATTTTACCTGAATTTCTGTTTTTGGAATTGATTTAAAATTGTGATAGGCGAAATGACTTACAAATCCAATGGGAAACCAAAAGAAATTCAGCAAAAAAAAATTCGCCCTAAGGCACTAAGATTGTTTCATTATATGTAAACTAATTTTCCTGAAACTGGTAATTTTTTTTTTTTTTTTAATTTAATCAGGAGTAACCTAGGATAGACAAACTGCACAGTAATTCTCTCTTCTCCTTATAGATAAAGGACAGATCTTTTGGTTCACCAGCACAGATTTCTCTAAAATGCCTGCCAGGCAAAACAAAGATTCCATCTTGGTTTAATACACTTCAATATGACAGTTTGAACATTAGAAATCCACCAAAGTAATTAAAACATACTATTCTATATACAGAGCCACTTTTCTTTCACATGCCAACTACAATTAGCTATAGTCTCCTTTGTGATTTACCTTAGCCTAAAGGAGCAGTGTTAGATAAGTTGACCTATGGGTTCCTCAGTTGTTAGGATGGCAGAAAGTTGGTACAGTACAAAGAGGAGGTCAGTTATTCCCAGAGAAGCCAGAAGTACTGGGCAGAAGCTTGGCATTACATAATTTACATCTTGCAATTTATGACTTAATTAAAGCTCACATAAATTACCTGAACATCTGTATTTTGTGCTGCTACCTAGGGCTCTCACCATATTCTTTATAGCGCTGTCAACTAAAAAGGTTTACATAAAGATACTTTTTTTTTTTCTTGTATAAAGACAGTAGCTGAGAAATTCAGTTCAAGGACTATCTATGCATATGGGCTCACATTATATTCACTTAGGTCAGTATATTCAGAGGATGGCTTGTATTCAGATTATTTCCTTTTTTATGTAGCCAAGTGCGAGCAGCTACTCTGAGCCTTCACAGGCTGCAGTCCATAGACATGGAACCATACAGAGGGCATGAATGCTAAGGATCAGTAAAGAAAGAGAATACTGCATCCTTCCAGCAAGATGATTTTGAAACTATACCCCTTTTTGTGTTCACTCCTTTGCTGGCACTCTAGAAGCAGTAATGCACAAAATAGTCCTCCACTGCAAAATGAGTGCAAAATGAGTGCAAAAAAGATTTTTGAGTTTCTAACAAGATAAATCATCATTTCAGCCAAACCCCCCCTCGCTTTCCAGGCCTATTCCATGTTTCAGATGCCTCATGATGCTTCTTTTCCATTCCCTAGTATTGCTGTCTGTATGTAGTAATAGTATTCTCTACAATAATTCCAATAATTAATGATAAACTACACTCATTAAACAAATGAACAAATATCTTACAATCTGATACTGTCCTTTTCTTATTTCCCTACACCTTACCAGGACTTTTGTAGTCTACAGACATTTGTAACAGATCTCCTTGGCACTTTGGAGTCTTATCTTACAAAACACAAAATGTTCTGGCTCTCATCCAGGAAAGCACTTAGATACATGTTGACATTTAAGTAGATGAGTGGCCTTAGTGAGGTCAATTGAGCTACTTATTTGTGTAAAGCTAAACCCACTCTGAAATATTTTGTTCAATGGTTGCTGACGATTCAGCACTTTGAATGACTGACCCCTCCATGAGATCACACACAATTGTTATTATTACTGCACAAATGCTTTATGTAATAATTGCTTTCCAAATGATTAGAAATATTCAGGTTTATTCAGCACTTTGAATGACTGACCCCTCCATGAGATCACACACAACTGTTATTGTTACTGCACAAATGCTTTGTGCAATAATAATTTATTTCCAAATGATTAACAATTACTGTACCTAATTTATCTAACCCCACAGAAAAGGTATACGATTATTTCCAGTACTTATAAGGTATTTCTAATTGCCTCTGTGAATTTCTGTAGTGCTTTGAGGTGTTCATGTGGAAAGGATAAGGATACACTACGGCCTGGGTGAACCTCAAACCTGCCCCACTGAGCATAGCTGTCTCTCATGACCTTGCGCATCAGATGAGCATTACACCTCTAGTTATTCTCAAGTACAGCCTTGCAGATGCTAGCTGCTCCTGCATCTTCCTGGGGGAGCATTTTTTAAACCAAGGTAAATGACCAGACCCAAAACTTGCAAGCGTTTTTGATAGGAAAAGAACATTGAGATACCTCAGTGCTATGTTTCTGGGCTTATTGTAAGCTCAGAGTTCATTTTAATTCTTCCTCTTGAGAAACTGTATGGCTGTCTGCCATCGTTGTTTATTTATTTTTCCCCTGTAACTTCTGAACAGAAATTCACACACATACACACACACACACAAAAGAGGTTTTGGGTTTTGTGGTCACTTACTGTTCTTTGTTTGAAGTACCCAGCACAGAAGGAAAAGAAGATACACCTCTCATGAGAGCTGAGAGGAAAGTCCAAATACGTCTGGCCCTTACTAACCCTGTGACTCACTGGATTGAGGCTTTGAGAGCTCGGAGAAGCACACTGGTTAACAAGTGACATGATGATAATTGTGGCGTCACAACAACAGCACCAGCTTGGTCTGAGCTGCACTTTCAGCTTCCTTCAGACTTCCGTCAAATCACTTCTGTTAATGACTTGAACAAACAATTCCAAGGTTTTGGAGCAAAAGTCTTTTTTTGGTCCTGATATTTATGTTTCATCTATTATATACATTCTTATACATAACACGAAATATTAACTAGCAAGATCCTAATTAAGAATTTTCCAGAGTTTATTTACTTACATTTTCATGATATTCAAGTCCTGGAAAAGCAGAAAGTGAACGCACTACTCGGGGCTGCCGTCCCCTTCATGCACTCCTCATGCCACACGTCAACTCCCTGCCAACAACGGAATGCCACAGCAAATAATTGCAAGGGAGAACATCTCTGACCAGCTATTCCAATGCACAACGATCACTGAAATGAAGTATTCCATGAGTAAGCTCATTTTCAAGCCGTGTTTAAAATTAGCACCCTTTGGCAGCAGGAATGTTCCTTTTTCTTACTGCATGTTCTCGAATACTTTCAGAAGCATCTGAAGATGCTTAACACCCTCCCCACAGCACACCAGCATTCCACGAAGTAACACATTTCCCCACAGGTAAACCCAGCAAAGATTCTGAGTTCAATCAGTCAACGACACCTGGAAATTCAATGACTATCTCAGAACACGCTCAGGCTCTACGAACCTTGTAACTCCTACAGCAGGGCCGTGACTGGCAGCAGCGAGCTGCCTTCAGGAGGTCAGAGCTTCCTGCTGCTGTGCTCACCGAGCCCGCCGTGGTCAGGAGCAGGAAGTCAGGGAGGCGTCACAGAAAAGTTCGTTAACCAAGCCGCTGAAACCCTCGTGAGCGGCCTGTCTGAGCCTGGCCAAAGGTTACTCTGCCTCCTGAAAACTCATCTAATCTGCCTTCTCTGCTGCGGACTTTCTGTTGCGTATAAAACAGGAAGCTATGGCCGCAGTGAGATCCAGCTAAAATATCTTTCATTTTCTTTCACGCTTGTTTGACTCGGCTAATCTGCTGTTTAATTGTTTTTATTATGGTGCATAGCACTTTGGTAATCCAAGAACTGCCGGAGCATTCTGGCGTTGATAAGACATTTGTGACCACCAGGACTCGTTGAGAACATCAGTTCAGAACATTTCTGTTTGTTTTGCTACAGCCCTGCTAGCACACTATTCTGAGAGGAACACACCTTCTGAAAGTATTCGAGAACATGCAGTAAGAAAAAGGAACATTCCTGCTGCCAAAGGGTGCTAATTTTAAACACGGCTTGAAAATGAGCTTACTCATGGAATACTAACACAAGAAAATAACCTTTTTGGGGTTGTTCGTTTTTCTTTTTTCTTTGATGGAAACTCTGAGAACCTTAATCCAGACTCCTCTTCAAACCCACCCGGAAGAAGCACTGTTTTGCTAAGTCCTCTGCTCAAGTGTGTGCAGCGAGGCTCTCTTTCTCTTTCTATCATGTTTCTAAAGTGCCTCCCTCTCACCGGTTACCAGGCAACAGAACAATATTGCTCTGCATGCTCGTCCAGCAATAACTGGCATTCTACTGTAGTTTCGCAGTTTCTCAGAGAAAATAAAGATGTTCTGAAATACTGTCTTGTGTGATGAGCAGCTACTGTCCAGAAGACATTTAAACATTTAAATGTTTACAAGGCCAATTTCTTTTGTCAGAGAAAGTCAGAGAATGATAATAACCTTTGTTTAATGGAGGAGCTCCCATCCTAAGTAAACTTTAAGGCTAAAATAGACCACGCTGCAGAAAATAAAAAAGCTGCTTCAGTTTTTATTTCAAACAATTAACAGCCTTTTAGGTTCTATTAGTACTCACATAACCCTTTTTCTTAAAATCAAGGCAAAAGTAAAGCAGCAGCTAAGGAGTTAAAATATTTTTTGTGTGCTTTGAAAACTAAAATGCTGCCTGTATGATGAAGTCCTCTTTTAGTCCTATTTTATTTGCTGTTCTGATGTCAATAAAACAGTCAGGAAAGCTCAGCACTTTGCCCAAGATTCACCACTATTGAGAGCAGCCATTAAAGATGGGCCCAGACTCAACCAAACCACATGCCATCACTGAGCCCAAATGACCACAGGAAGGAAGGGACAAGCCTCAGCCCTTCATATGGAACCAGGTGCTGTTCAAGAAAAAGCTTGACTGACCCGAGTGACTCTGGGTCTTTTGTGAAGCTGTGATTCAGCTTCACATTTCACACTGTAGATCAAATTCACCTCAAAGTAGCACAAAGATAAGAAATTGCTGTGCAGTTTTTTCACTTCCCAAAGAATGGAGATATCTTTAATTATAAACAAATGTTCCACCTAGTCCCACCAAAACACTGTATGTAGTGAATTCTTATTTTCTTAGTAACTAAAAGTTATGCAGCTCAATATCCAAAGAAGGACAGTAAATTGTTCTTGCAGGTATGTTAACTTTACCTGAAAGCAACATCAGAGGTGAGCTTTGAAATCTCAGAATACTCAGTAGTAAACATTTTTTGATTGGTTAAGTTGCATCATGGTTCAAGAGATTTCAATTTAAAATTATAAGGAGCACTTCCGTTTTTGTTACGCTTGTCTTACACCTTTCTTTCTTGTTTTAGATTTTTAAATGATTAATGCTTTCAACTTTGATAAAAATCTGTTCCCAGAATTATTTGAATTGTATTGAATTGAATTGCACAAAGGCAGTGCATCAAGATATACACGACAACTAGAAAAAAAAACTGTTTCATTCCCCAGTGCTATTGATGCACAATTGGTATGTAGACAGCATTAAGATTTGTGGCTCACTTTCTTGGACCTAGGAAAGAAGAAGGCATAATGATGCATTCTCAACTTGTCTAGGTAAGATAAATATCAATACATATGTTTGACACAGTGTTACTCCAAAGGTCAGCATAAATGAGCACTGATGCTGTACTATAAACACCTCAGTTCTGCTTCTAGCTCTGAAAGGAGGGACCAAATCCAAACCTTGGATTAACTTATTTGCAGAATGGCTGAAGTATTAGCTGGCTGTTTCTTGTAGTGGACATATTATGTCTTGATCAAAAGAAAGACTCCAGTCTGAAGACCCTGAAATATAAATAGCAATCACAAGAACTAGCACCTCGAGGCATGACCTAGCTTAGTAGTAGTTAATGGACATTTCTTGTACACGTACAGCTTCTTCTAACTGGACAGAAAATAGCTTATTCTACAGTTTCTAAAATCCAGTACACTCAAGAGTACTTCCTGAACCTTATATAAAGTCCCCAAGTAGAAGGCAACAGCAGATTTTCTCTGCGGAAAAAAAAAAAAAAAAAAAAAAAGCAAACAAATCAGGTGGGATGACAGTGAACAGAAAGAGGATGTGCTAAAGAAGTCAGCTAGATCCCTGTGTGTTCATTCCAAGAGTCGGGCATTTTCATAGCAGTCAAATTTTGAGAGGGAAAAAGTTCAAGTCAGGCAGCAGAGGGTGAATGGTAACACCTGGACTTCCCTGAAGTAAACTTCCACTTTTTGTCCTACCAAAGTCATCTTTGAGTGGTGCCACTGAATGTTAAGGGAGAAACAAGCACTTATAAATGAGTATTCATTTTATTATATATTACCAATGCGTATTGAGTCCTTTTCACATGTACAGACTCACAACTTACCATTCAATTAGTTTAAGCTAAGCTAAATGAAAAAATAGATTGTGCTATAGCCTAAAAAACAATCAATAGCCACTGTAAGGATCGATGGTCTAAAAAACTATTGACTGCTCATGTCACAGCCCATACTTTCCATTCCACGCTAAACACAATTGTAGGTCGATATTTGCCAGATGTCTATTTGGAAGCAAAACATTCTGGCTGTAGTCTGTGTCCTTCACCTTGCAAAAAAATATCGGTTTTACATTTCATTTGAAACAACTCCTGGTGTGCCATCATATTCCACTAAGAGCATGTCCTAGAAATCTCATTATTTTCCTTTTTTGGACTTTATGAGGGTGGTACTTCCCATGGCATTCATTAGTCCGCCCCACACTGTATGAATCCAGGGTTCATCGTTCTGACAGCAGAGACATGTTCATTCAGCTAAAAATGGAACGAGAGGAAATCACCCAGTCTATTCATGAAGAACCATTTCTCATCCTTAGATAGAGTTGACTATCAAGACTAAACACTTTACAGTGAGCTGCTGCTCTTGCTTATCAATATAATTGATGAATCTCCTAAAAACCATCACCTCCTTTTAAAAAAATGAAAGGCTAAACAACACATAAACTACTTTAGCAACCACAATCCCAGTCTCTCTGCTGTACAAGCTGCCGCTCCTCCAAATAGATTTGAGGCACTGACTTTGTTGAGTATGGAGGTGTTACCATTCCTCCATTGAAGGCAGATAGGCACTCACACAGGCCAAGCTCAAAGGGCTGCAGGATGGACAGAGGCCGTACTGATGAGCAGCGGGATGATCCTGTGGGTAGGATTCCTCTGTCCTGAGTCCTGTGAGAAGAACGGTGTAAGTGCTGGTGTACTGAAAGGGCTGCAGGATCTTCTGTTGTCAGAGAGGGAGAGAAGGTTTAAATAGGTAATTTTTAGAGGCTGTCAAAACTGAAAAGTGTAAACATTGTTAACATTTCTTTAAAATTCTGGCAGGGAATGAAAGCTGCCTGGATGTGTGCCATCCTATAGTTGCAAAAAAGTTTAGCAAACCATATGCTGCCCTAGGAGACAGGTCCCAGCCAGATCCAACCTGCTAATGCTCCAGAGAGAAGCACCAGCAGGCCTAGGAGTACTGCTGCCATTTCCCAGCTCAGCACCACCGCTGCTTCCTGCTTCTGCAGCAGTTTGAGAGATGTGTTGCACCAGGTCCTAGAGACAGTGAGCATAGCTGATTTTGACGGCAGGAAGCATAGATGCTCCTCTTTCCAACTGTAAATGTCTCTTCTTTCCATTTACATTTATGTGGTAGGTATTTGAATATCTATCTGATTATTAAGGTTTTTAAACAGAGTCTAAATTCTCTTCCCAGTTGATGTTGAATGAGAAAATTCTGTACAGAACAGTTCCCCCTCATCAGTATAATTCTGCAGTAATTTTCCTGGCATCATCAGCTCTACATCAGTGTGAAATGGGTATAAGCAATTTCACAGCCAGATATTAGGATTTTTCACAAGTTTTCTGTAGCTGTAACCAAAAACACTGGTTCAGTGACTGCAGTGTAGATGTTTTTAGCATGCTGCCAATGACTGCAATTCAACATGATTCCAAAAATCAAAACATCAGTTTCTTACATTTTGCTCTCTTGTCCTAGCAGCTCTGATGAAGTTGTGAGAGTATGCAACTGTAACTGAAAGTGAACTTGGCCCAGCAACGCAAAACGCCATTCGAATTTCAAAACAGGCAACATTTTGCAACAGTAACAAACATTCCCCAACCCCCATGAATTACATACACTTGCACAGACTTCTGTTTGGTCTACAAAAGGTTCGCATTTTCCCTAAACTCCAAATGGCAAGGTCTGCATCTCCCATCCTCTGAACTGGAGGTTCCTGCATGCCCACAGTCTCAGTGTTAATTAATTGTGTGCTATTCAATCCCCTATTTCCTCAGTCTCATAAACTATTCTGGGCCTTTTGGCCTGATATTAATTACTGTGCCCTACAATTCACACCTGCAAATTTTGTCTTGGACTTGAACTCTCTCTTATGGTGACTGCTCCAACCATACATGTAAGTCTTTCTCCTAGAGCCCAATCAGACTCTCCTGGCTTTAACATCTGTAACATATAAGGTAACTATCAGCTTTATCATCCTTCAGCATCCTATCTTGCTCACTGTCCGTTTCTGCTCCTCCTCCTCTTCCACAAATACTCTACTCCTTTTTCACGTCCAAGGGAAAAACTTCAGGTACCATTCTCTCCTTCCCCCAGCCCTGAGCACAGGGCAGAAGTAGAAACAAGGCATTTCTGTGGAGGCTGGGGCACAGAGAGAGCTTACAAGCATTCAATGCCATCCTTGTAGATTAATGTCTTTTCCTAGTGGATGAACACATGAGTTGGTTTGAACACTGCAGTCACACCAATTGATCAGCAATATTACTACTGCTGGTTATAATCAAGACTTTTACTATATCAGGGAAAATATGAGGATCCTAGTAGTGACTTACTTAGGCACACTGGGCAGGGCTGCCTAGGTGGGCTAAAGAGCAACAGCACTGCAAGCTCCTGTTGGAATTTTCCTCCCCAGCTGCTCTGCAGCATCGGTATGGGGCTGAGGACAATGTCAGCAGGAGGCTGACAGAACTGTCAGGGATGATCACTGCCAATGAATGCCCTGCGGGGCCTCCTGGCTTCCCCAGAGGCTGCTTCCCAGCTGTGTGCTGCTGGTGATGTGTGGAGAAGCCAATGCCGCAGAAGCAACCAGCAGGGAGATGGCAAGCAGTCTCAGGAGGACTGCAGCAGCAGGAGGGCCGCGGAGCATTGCACTTTGAGACAGAAAATCATGAGATGAAGGGAGGTAAAAATACCAACCTCTTTCTTTCTGCTTGAAGTACTGCGCTCTTCCTCCCTTCTCCCCACCCCACTTTTAGAATAAATGGCTTCCATTAAAGGATGACAGCGCTCTATCAGTGCTCTTGAAAAAGCAGACCCCTGTCACCCTTGCCAGCATGGGCCCACTGCCTGCAGGAGCTCTGGCTCTGCATCTCAGGCATGGTCACAGCCATATCACCACAAGGACAGCTGGGCCAGGACTGCTGACTCAGGGCATGGTTCAGCTCCACAGCTGCACAGAGAGGTTAAACTGGCTTGTTCCACATATCACATCTGTTTGGGAACCTTGCACCCTGCACTGCCCCTGTGCAGAAAGAAATAGGAATACAGTGTATAAAAAGAGCCACACAGCATGGGCTCAGATAAGGAATCCAGGCTTGGGGATAACCCCAATGTTCAAGAAAAGGATAATTTTCTATGAGAGGAGAAATAGCAAGACTTAGCAGAAGGCAACAGGAAGGGGCAGTCTCCACATGAGGGGAACAAGCTCACAGTTTGCATTTTCCTGTTAGAGAAATCTAATATGACCTATAGAAAGACACATAGCAGATCTTTCTCTTCCTCCAGCAGGTTATTATTCTCACAATCTACTTCACAAGCAGAAGCCAAAACTGCAGTAGTATGACCCAAGCCTTTTTAAAAATAGCCTACCAAGGTCTTTTCTATTTGATTACTGCATCATAGAAATTTCAAGATGCACATTTTTGGGATTGTAGTGTCAAGAAGCTGAGAATCTTAGCAACCACAGTCAGCTAATACCATTAACTGCAGACAGCTGTATTTCAAAGAAAAACACCAGCTACCTGTTTCAAGCAATGATGACTTGGAGAAGCCTGAAAAATCCTACAAGAATATGATGCAGAATGCTGCAGATATCACCATCATTTTATTTTTTTTTTTTTAATTAAATTAGGATTAGCTGGAATTTTATTTAAAACGCGCAAACGTTTTCCATTATGCACCCTGATGATATGGAATTACAGTAATGTACGTATAAAAGACTTTTCAGTGAGCAATAAGAACCAGGATTTTGCTAGTGAACTTCTGAACTTCTATTATTGCGCTGGTAAAGGCAGAGAGGCAGTGTTAGGAGGGGTAGGCACTGAGTGTAAATTCTTTCTTTGTGAGGCCTTTTGAGGACAAAACAGTCATAAGAAGTCTATCCCAGGCCTTCCAAAGCAATTTGTGCTCTGAAGCCAACCAGGAAACAGTCCCAGCCAGTATTCAGGCAGATGCCAAGAACAAATATATTCAGTTAAAGAAAATATGTTAACAATGCTTTAATTTTCAATAGATGTAATCAATATGTAGGCAAGCCAACAAAAATATGGCTGGAGATGCCACTGGAAAAGATCAAGAAAGTATTGAGCTATTCAAATCTACCCTATGCGTAATATCTTGTAGTGTGGTAAAGTTATTTTATTTGCCTGTAATTCCAGACAATTATTGTGTCACCAGCAAGTTTGGATTTGAATAAGACTGAGATAGAAACCATGGTAATCCTTTCTTTTTTGTTGAGCTAGAGAACACTTCTGCAAGCAGGAAATGACTACACCACTGGCAAAGTCAGGGTGAATCTTCCCCCTAAGTAAAAGCCTCAAATATATTAAGACATGCAAAATAGTTGTGAGGTGGCAACATCACTAAACATCCTGATGCTGAAGGATGTCTCTGACAAATTATAGCTCAGTAATTTATTACAGAATGAAATATTCTGTATAGCTTTCCCATCTGTAGTGGGAATAATGAAAGATTTCGGCAGTTTGTTTGAGAAGTTATTTCAAACCTGTAAATGAACTGTAATTTTTAGCAAGTAAGTGCTATCATCAATTAGTTTTTCATCCTCTTCTTTTGTCTTGTATCCTGTTTCTCTTTATTGCCTTCTTATCTTCCATGTTGCCTTTCTCTAAATTGTTGTTCTACCAAATTAAGTTGGTAGAACACGTCAGGTGGTAGAACAATAAAGTAGGTCTGTCCAGCCCGACAACAGGCATGATGGGCAAGAGAACCCAACACAACCCCCATGCATCAAGCCTATATACTGTAGTTGGGTTATGCCTAACAAAGATGCCTGTTCTTCAATTTTTAGTTTTAGTGCTCTTTCTCTATACTTTTTTCTTCTCCAGTGAGCTGAAATAATTCATAGTGCTGGACTTAGGAGCCATTTCCTCCCCTATGAGAGCCATCAGTTGAGAGGCATTGTTCATTTTCTTCTCCTTTTATTACATGATTTTAAAATATAGCAATAAATTGTAGCATAACTTTAAGATTCACCACAGGCCAAAAAGAGCAGCAGTGCATTTTACTGGAGCAGAGCCTATCTCCACAGATGTTATAACTAACAAGGTACTGTATTACAAAATCTACAAACAGGGATTTGACTTAATAGGTTGGGAAGGTTGTTTAAACAGTCAAGTTATTGACTATTGCTTCAAGATAGATTATGCAGAGAATTCAAATGCTGTTTACTCTTGCCTTACAAAAAGTCTGGGTCTGATAAAATATGCAATTTATTTATTGTATTTAATAATATTTTTTCAGTAGATTCACACTTCCAGATCATGGTCAAATTTCTCCTTATCCTTCCTCCTACTGTCCTTATCTGCCTTTCCCACTCCTTCACTTATTTTTAAAAACCTCCTATGTTTTCCAGCACCCATGCTCTCCCTCCCTCCAGTCGCCACAACTTGCACCTTTAATTTTCCAGTATTTTTGTTTTTCTTTATTCTTTTGACATCTAGGATCTTCTCTACTACTGTTACTGTATATGACAACTTCTGTATTTTCCAACCATCCCTACCCCCACCCATTAACAGAATTACCTTAACTGTTTACCTGCATCTTTGACTCCCACCAATAACCCTTAGAATTTCTGTCTGCTATTCCTCAGAAAGATTTCTGTACATGCTGAATACCCTGCAATCTTCTCCTATTAGACCTCCTGCTATTTGTTCAAACTCTTGAAGCCCATCCAGTTTCTGCTGTATACTCTGGTTCCTTTTTGCTGCCAGAAAATGGTGGTGTTCTCATATTCCTGGGCAAGAACATAATCTCCATTTCCTATCTCATTTCCTGGATACCATTCACCATGAAATTTCTCTGTCCTTCATACGTAACTTCTCTTTTGCCCCAGCCTTAGCAGATCTTAGATTTGTGCCTTGCTTTCTGACTTCTAGAGATCCAGGTACCACAGCATCATTTACCCATTATATTATCCATCACCTGCCTATTTTATGCATAACTAATCCAACCTCAAATATAGATAACCACAGTGTCTTAGGCAACTTAGCTCTGACTCCCTTCAGAGTTTGAACCTGTGAGAGATGGTTCTCTCCACAGAAATTGTGTACAGGTCATTGTAGAATAACGAATAACATTTTCACTCTGTGGAAATTCCAAGAGTTATGTCTGAAAATCCCATTCAATTTAATTTGGTGTTCTGCATGTTTTGCATTTAAGCTAACAATAAAGAGTTTTGTCATTATGTTGGCGAGCCAACATAGCTAAAAGAACTAACTAAGCTCTCTTCTCTGAGTAAATTGCTTTCCTTTCTTTCTTCATATATCTATTAATGCTCGTTCCTTACAAATACAAAAGACATTTTAGCAGATAACTGTTCTTTTTGTCACTTCTACTCAGGGCCTTGAATAAAATTTTGATCATCATTCCCTTCCAATGTCCTAAGTCTGTAAATCCAAAAGTCAAGCTTTTCTTTTCACCTCGTAGGAATGCACACTCTTAAGGTTGTACACTCAACCCGAGGTTCAGAGAGTTAATTCTCCATTGGATTTTGTTTGAGATGTCAGAAGTCTTAGCTGGCCTAGCTGTTTGCTGCTTCTTTGGAATAAATCATTACTGTGGCGTTTGCTTCAAAGGGAAGCAAGTAGCTGTATTCCTAGATATAGGATTACTTTTGATAATCAAGGAAAAAAAGAGCATTTCACTTGGGCTTACAGTCTGGACTTCAAAGTGAGACTGTATTTATGAGATGCAGTAAGCTCCAGTGCTGAGTACTCTTAGTCTGAAAGTCACTGCAAAAATATCTGAGAAGGATAAAGTTCTGAATCTCTCTTCCTTCTGTAGCACAGTTATGATTTGGATCAGCCAACAAGCCAAAACAAACCAGAAAATTCAAAAACAGCATCAATGATTACAAATGATTATGGTTACATCATATATAATGTATTTGAGTTCAAGATGTTACTTCTCAGTGAAAGCAAACTCTGTATTTTCCCCTAATCATTTCTGAAGAGATCTTATCCCAGCTGTCTTCGTTATGGACAGAGGTTAATCTCAGCTTCCTAGAAATATGCCTGTAACAGTAACCAGAGACGAACTCTGTTATTTTCCATAATCACAACAGCAATGGAAATTCTAAGGTAAAATCTGCCCATCCTTTCTATCATGATAACCTCTGCTTATCGTTCTTTGGGATCACTTCTTTTACATTAGGGAAAACTTCTTGTAGCTCACAAAACTGGAAAGATCTCCAAATAAACCTGGTTAGAGAACTCTTTTCCTTCATCCATCTTCCTTTCCATTGATAACAGCAGCAAGGAGAGGTGTGGTTTAACCCAACAGGTAGCTAAGCATCACACAGCTGTTTGCTCACTACTCTCCTTCCCATTGGGATGGGGAAAAAAACAAAGTAGAATTCATGGTTGAGATAAAACTATTTACTAAGACAGAGAAAAGGAAAAGGATAATAGTTATGACTATATATATATAAATGTGTATAACGTGGTTCGCCACTTGCCAATTGATGCCCAGCTGGCCCCTGAGCAGCAGAACTCCCATTTCCTTCTGATGTCATATGGTATGAAATATCTCCTTGGCCAGTTTAAGTCAACTGTCCTAAATTCTGCTCCCTCTCAGCTCCTTACGCCCTTCACTGTGAGTGGCCTTGGCTCTGCACAACACTGCTTAGCAGAAAATATAAACAGCAGTGTGTTATCAGCCTTCTCCTAGAACCAAAACACAGCATCACACCAAACACTCCGAAGAAATCAGTTCTGTCCCAGCTGAAACTAAGACAAGAGAGAAGCAGTAACATTGCTAGATTGTCTCTACAGCACGCATACATTTGAAACTAAGCAATCTTCTCCATGCCAGTTACTCTGTCAGGGGGCCAGCTACTGCCATTATTACATAGCACAAAGTGATTGTACTCCATTAAAGAGCGTGACTGATTATTTTCATTACTGTCTATATGGCATGTAGCATGCTGCTGCTGCTGCTAGCTTGTAAATTCTAAATGTTAAACAACAGTTTTGACAATACCTTATTATTGGAAGAACAATCTGCTCTTTTTGGAAATATTTCCACCTTCCCTCCTCTCCAAGACACCCATAAATAATTTCAATACTTTCAGTATAGAGATATCAAAATGCCCTTTCAATTAAAACACATTTTTACTAGCTTGGATGATACTCTGGATACAATTTGTTTTTATTGCTCTGCTTTGAGGAATATGATAATCTGAAACTACAAAGGAGGAAATATCACTGGTTCTTAGAGCAGCCAGAGATGAAACGCACTCTGGGGTCAAATGGTCTTAGTTAATTCTTACAGTTATTTCATCTAGAATTATTCTCAATGCCTGAGAGATATCTGCCTAACTAGGAAGATGATGGTTTTGTGATTGATCAGAGCTTCTGAAGTTCTGCTTGTTTCATTGTGTTGTGTCTGGGACTCTGCTAGCAAAGTGAAAGCTGAAATTTGACAGTGCAGAATACATGTCTGGTGGAGACCTTGACAAGTGAAATTTGTGTGGTACAAGTTATGAGAAGTAAAGGTAGCACGAATTCTTCCAGATGCATTTTCATTATGCACATTGCCATAGACATTTGAGATCAAATACTTTCCAATTCATAGTATCAGACCATTATTTACAGAGTGGATCTATGCACAGACTTTTACACTTACTATGAGGCACAGTCACAGACAAAAGAAGAAATAATTTAATACTCTTCAAATTGAAGGACAAGGCTTGTTTGACATTCCAGGTGTGCCAGGGTGCCTCATCCATAAAAATATAAAATCTGTGAAAAATGTTCTGATTCCAGTGAAAATCTGATGTAGCATTGATAACAATCCATGAGAAAAAGGCTGTATCAAGAGAATGTCTCTAACAACCTGTATTTTTTCCTTTGATTTCTTCTCAGCTGCCCAGGCATTATCCCTCAGCAGACTCTGTATCCTGAGGGGTACAAATATGCCTTAAGCTGCCAGGACCATGTACCAAATGGGTATAGTATCCCTTACTGGTGAGAAAACGTTGTATCATCTTATGGATTCTCCATCCCAACAGCTTAATGTGGCTGAAAAATAGCTTGGTCATTGAATCAAGAGAATCTCTCCTCCCCCCCACCCCCCCAAAAAAAAAAAAAATCTGATTTCCACTTCTGCATCGTCCAAATGTTTGCACTGTATGACTTCAAGTAATCTGAGCTAGATTCTGCCAAGATTTGCCATGATATGCACTAAAAGAAGGGGTAAATAGCAGATGAAGAATGCTTCCTGGCTTATGAATATACAGTGAGCAGCGATAGAGGATGGATGACCCTGAAAGGCACTTCAGAAATGCTCAGTGGGATAAGATGAGGCAGGTGTGGTGAGTAGATCTGTAGTTGGGCCAGCTGCCTGCATGCAAGGACTGGCTGGGACACCAGAGGCTGCTGGGGAAATATTCAGTGCTCCTTAAAAAGTGATGCATGAAGGACACAGCTACAAGACAGAAAAGAACGTGAAAATTCTGTGAATAATTGTCTTGTCCAGGGGCAATTGCCATTCTTCTCACAAAGCTCAGGAAGATACTAAAATAAGAAGGAACAGAAGTACAAGAAAGAAAACTAACCCTTTTGTAAACCTGGTTACATATACTTACTTAGGTTAGAGGAAAGAAGATTAAAGCAAGACTTCCCAAAAGCTTGTTCAGAAATTAAGTGAAAACTTTTCCTCCCTGTGGTACCAAATTGTATTTACACAGAGACTCTAAGACGATATAGTTATTTTAGAGACAGTACAAATACTGATGAGGAAATTCTTTTTGCCTCATATAACTTCAACATACTGTTGTTTATAACTAATAAAAACAAAGGAGAAGAAAACACAACTAGGATAGAATACAACAAATGCACAGCAAGTGAGCAGCATGATCTGACCTTGGTGTTAGTTATGTTGGAATAAACGTGAAGTGTCTCCACTTCAGTCAGAAGTCCCACACCAGGCTGAAAGCTGCATCAATGAGAAGAAGAAGAAAATAAATTCTGACTTTTCTGGGTATGAGAGAAAAAGCCACAAAAGCATTCTATGCCATAGAGAGAGAAAAAGAAGCATAAAATTACATAGGATGGAAAAATAGGATGCTGGCACTCTTCTAGGACGCATTTGATCGTACTTATGGCAATCGACAGCCTTTCTGTGAAGTGAATCTACATGAGCTCAGAAGGAGGCTTCATACAAGTAGACTGGAAAACAGTCTCCTCAGTGGAAAAGTTGCTTGATTAAAGTCCATCAGACTGGGAAAAGAAAAAAAGAAGCAGCAGCAGAAGAAAAGAAAGAAAAGAATATACTAGCAAAGCAATATTCAGCACAATGATGAGAAGGAACTACACAAAACTGCAGCTCAGCAGTCTTGGGTTCTCCCCATCCTTCTTCTCACACTTCCTGCAGGTAGTTCCCTTACAAAGTCTATGCACGTCTACCTGCTGCTGGAGAAGCAGGGAGATTTCACAGGAGAGAAAGATCAGCAAGGACTCCCAAATTCCACATGCCTTTCTCCAGGCAACCAGCCCATCCCAGCTGGTCGCTTAGCCTGAAAGCACCTTCCACCCAGAAGGCTGGGGAAAACACACCTTCTTGCTGTACACACAGAAAAGTATTACTCCATCAGTGACTCATTGGCTTCAGGAAGAAAAAAACACCTTATCTCTGGACTTTTTTTGCTGTTTTGCAGGGCAGTACACTGCACCACCCAAGTCCAACTGCTCACCCACAGTCTTCCATGTAACAATGAGCGAAGAAATCTCCTGGTAGCCAGGATGACATGTAAGGCATCTCCACCTGTTCGAGTTTCACTTCTGTTTCTTTGTGTTGTTTTTTTCTCTTCCATTTTTAATTAGGCAAGAACATAATGGGGAAAAATATAGAGCCAGAAAAACAACCAGGATTAAACACAGTCAGCAAAACAAAGCAGAGCAATGGGACCATGCAACAGAAGGTTTTAAACTTCTTCCTCTGTTTTGACCAGTCATAAAATGAATATGTGGCCAAATGAATATGAAGAGCTTCAAGATGGGTACAAGGAAGAATTCTTAAATTTTAATATCCTTCCAGTACTGTCTGATTTAAGATGGAGAGGAAAAACTATTTCCTTTTTTTTTTTTGGTTGGTTAGGTGAGAATCACCAAATTAGGCAGATTGCTGTTTTCCTTTTATTTTATTCTGTTGTAACTAGAAGAAATCAATAGATAGATACTAAAAGGTACATCTCAAGAGAAAGTTAGCCAATTTATTATTGACTCACCTACAGTTTTGCTTTTTGTAGTTGTTGTTGTTTTTCCAAGATAAAAATACCTAGATGATTTTCAAGACTCAAATACCCTGATTGAATACATTCTTGGCAGCAAGTAAAGAGTCATCACAGTGGCAGAAAGACAACAGGAAACAGCTTTCACTGGGCAGAGGTCAATGTGTAATACAACACTGCATTATATTCTCAAGGACTCACTGGGTATTTGAAACAAATGCAGAATTTGCACTCCATCTTCACCTTTAGATAACTGAAGTCAAACCCATATAAAAATTGATTTTAGAATTTGTATAAGCATATTTACGTATTTGATTTCAGTAATATAAATACCTAAAGTTCATGTTCAATCGTTTGAAACTTTTTGCCTATGAAGCTAAGGACTGTCTTCCCACTGGGAAACTATCCATCAGTGTCCATATCCAATGCCAGACCTTTAGACACTGTAGGAATGAGTCATGAGTGCCACTCACGCTGTACAAGTCCCAGTACAGCATTACCTACCACACAACACTCCTTAGTTTTTCTGCAGAGGAATGATTTCATCTGCAGTACCTCTGCTCTCTGTCTGCTGGAATCACTCTCTGCATTAATTCATTGAATATCTCCTAACAGCACAATGCCCTCGCGTCTCACTTTAAGAAGGACAAACAGCCCTTTAAGAACAGGTGCCTGGCCAAATCTCTTAGAATAATTGCAAATGTTACCCCAAAATTTAAATAAAGATCTTTAATAAATAAGGTTGTTTACCCCCACGTGTCAGAAAGAATTCTGCGAGCTTATCCTGCTAGTTAAATAAACATGCATTAAGTATTCACATTTAACATTTTTAATTACAGAATTATTAGAATCTGTAGTATTTGTTTCCTAAATTAAATAGTATTTTTTTTTGTCACAGGTATAACCTGAAAGACCAAAACCATTTAAAGCCTCTGCCCAAATATGATTTTATGTTTTAGAATTTTAGAGTTTTAGAAGTTTTCGAATTAATTTATTGTTCTGAGTGAAACACACCTTCATTATAGATTCAACCTTCCTTTTCTTGTACAGATCTGAATGTTTATAGCAGGATTAACTGGATTAATCAGATCACTATTTGTTTTAACAGATAGGAGTTTTATTTCATAGAATAATAGAATCACAGAATCGTAAATGTCAGAAAAGACCACTAAAATAATCTAATCCAACTGTCAGCACATCCCCACCATACCCACTAACCATGTCTCTCAGTGCCACATCCATATGGTTCTTCATAATATTTGTGCTCCAGACCTTTCACCAGCTTCATTGCCCACTGATGTTGAAAATACTATTTGCAGTTTCTAATCATGTTTTTATCTGCATGTTAGTACTTTTAAAGTGAAAAATACCTGATCTTTATACACATAAAAATCTGTGTTGTCTACAACCCATTCATCTAATCCCTTAAAATGCACAGCACTGAAATTCCAGGTGAATCAGTATTTCAAATTGCATTCACAGACAGCATGGGTTAAGATCTGTACAAGGCATAGCAAATTCAGTAGTCTGGTTATCCAGAGTAGCACCTCTTTTAAAACGCTCCTCAAAGAAGTTGCAACACCTGTTCTCAGTGAACAGACTGAGACACCACTCTTCTGTGAAGCTCCATGCACAGCCATGGTGGCAGAAGGGTTATCAGCCAGAGCTCACATCCACCAGAGGCTGTAGCCTCGATCACGCTTTGACTCTGACTAAGCCAACGTCACCTCTTTCCCTGCCAAACAGGAGTCACCAGCCTATTCCCAAAAGTGGTCAGTTAAAACTGTTCATTTTATCAAGCTTTCTGACCCCCATTAATAAACACAACTTACATCGCGTAGGAATTTCAAAAGCATTTAAATTGCATGGGGACTCTAAATTTCACCTTGCCTAGACTTTCTTGCTGTAGACTCTGCTTAGTTATAATGCTTTTAAGAAAAAGGAAATGACAGAGGATTCTCTCTTCTGTACTTTTCGTTCTCCATATGAAACTCTGAACAAAATATGTTCCCAAGAGTTTATAGCAAACCCCCCTTTGGGAGCCAGTTACTCACAGCTTCCTTTCCCAAGCACAGCACTGCCAACAGAAGACATTAACATCAATCAGAATCTCTTACACTATTCAGTGTGTTAGCTGATGGTATCTGAACTGCTCTGAAGTACTGCCTGAGCCTACAGCATCCACACCAGCTCCATCAGGGGGCAATGAACCCCTACTCTGTACCCAGGAGTATTATCTCTTGCTGCTAGAGCTGCTCCACGCTGTACTCACTGCCCAAGATTTTCTCAGGTGGAACACTTGGTTCAATACTTTTATCTCTCTCCTGCCTAGTATTTAAATAAGGTGTTATTTCTCCATAATCTGCATTCTTCTAATGTAAAAAGAAAAAAAGAGTCATGGAACCATTGGCTATTTAATATGACAGCACTGCTTTCTCTAACATTATTTTCCACAGTAAATATGTGCACAGTGTCATTTTCACAAGGAAACGGCTTGCTACAAGAGCATAACCAGCCTGGAGCTTTGCTCTATCTACCTCTGCATTCTGTGAGTGCCCGATACCTCTGGTACCGGTTTCCAGTGGTAGGATCATATTGGTTTATTTAACCCCAGGGCTGAAAAAACTGTAAGTACTGGAAACCTGTGTTTCACATGTTCTGTTCTCTAAAGCAGAAATGCCAAGTGTGATTCAGAGCTTAAGTTCACATATTTTAATAGTTTGTTTCTTATTTTGATATTCCACAAACCTGTAAGACTGACAGTCACGGCAACCAATATTTCACATTTCAGTTACAGCAGCTGTACTCTGCAAACTACTTAAATTCATGCCCAATCAACTATAGCCTGCAGCAAAACAGAACATGCTTAATTTGTAGACAGAAATTCCTGAAAGATTTAGCAACAACCTAAGTCATAAATGTGCTTTATAGACTCAGCTTAAAGCACTGTTGTTCAGATAGTATTGGAGCTTGAAAGAATCACCTACTTGCAGAGATAGAAAGGACTGAGGAAAGCTGGCCTTGGAGCAAAGAATGCATTACTTGCCTTGAACCTAAATCAGTCAGAGCATAAACGAGAGAGAGGCAGCTCTAAAGACCAAAAGTAGGAGGGAATGGAGGCTGGGGCCAGCTGTCTGTGGCAGATAGGACAGACCTCTGTTGAGCAGATAAAACGAGCCCTGCATAGCACCCAAGAGCTCAGGGGCTCAGCTGCCAGGGCTCAGGGCCAGTTTAGTGATAGTGCAGCTGGTAGCCTTGAGTGGGAGGGCTGAAGGAGACCTGAACAGTGACTGCCCGGCTCTGCATAGAGCTGCCCTTATGCTGGGGGATTGCTCCTGGTCCCTGCTCACAGTGTGCTAAAACTGTCTCACAGTCCACCCCCAGACCCCCGGAGCTGGTAGAGAAAAAGGCCTTAGTATCATCCAGGACAAATCCTGATGTGTGACATGCATAAAATCTAATCCAACCTCACTTACACACAGCTTTTCTAATCTCAGGTAGGCAGAGCATTAACTTGCCATACCTTTTAGCAGCCGATAGGCACTTTTTGAAGTGGCGTGGCAAGAAGGAACTGCTCTTCATCCTTACTGGTGTATTGTACTAGTATTGAACATCAGAAGGGATTCCCTTGCCCTCTTCCTTTTAAAAACCAGCTGGTGAGTGGGCTCAAAGCCTTCCTTCAGTCTGCTGCACAACTGCCAAATGGCAGCAGCAATCAGCTGCTGTGCAACACATGGAGCTGAATTACTTTTTCAGCTTGTCTCAACACATCCATACCTGTTCTGCACTAGGAGGCCAGCAATTCCCCCACTGCCAAGTTGGACTTTTTTGCTTGTCTTTGCTTTATGGATTCATTTTCCTGTACATTAGAACAACTTAGAATTTCTGTCCTCATTCTTTCAGAGTCAAACCCCAATATACTTGATACTTGTCCCTTAAATTGTCAGAGCTAGAAAATGCTGCTACTGTCAGTCTGTGGTCTTCAGGACTTTCTCTAAGATCTTAACCTCACAAATAATTTGGTTAATCAAACTTCATGTCTCATCTGAAACTAATCAGGTTCATTTGTTTGTTTGAAATCAGTTCAGTGTAAACAAGCTCTGAAAACTGTGTTGCACTGAACTTGGAACAGGTTGCCCAGAGAGGCTGTGGATGCTCTCACCCTGGAGACATTCAAGGCCAGGCTGGATGGGGCTTTGTGCAACCTGGTCTAGAGGGAGGTGCCCCTGTCCATGATGGGGGTGGGGAGGGGGGGGGTGAGGGGGTAGGAACTAGGTGAGCTTATAGGTCTCTTCTAACCCAAACCATTCTGTGATTCTAATTTCTCCCAGACGCTGAAGGCAATGTGTCTACCACCAGTGAAGTTTATTATGGAGTTGCAGACTGCTTATAAACAAGTATTTGTAGATGAAAACACAGGGAAGTTTTTGCCAAGTACTTCTTGACACCAATAGCTTATGCTCAGTTCTGCATAATGCCAACCTCTCGTATGCATAGACATGAGCTTTTCTATGCCCACTGATGACTACCAGAGCCCAACTGAGCTGTGCTTATAACCCTTCACACTTAAGCGCTGCTGTCCAGATTTCACACTTCTGCACAAGGCAGCTTCCTTCCACAGAGCAGGAGACAAGCAAACATTTCCCCATGGTGCCTGCACATACTCACTGTTCAGACAGAGACATCACCCATTCTCCTTCTGCTGACTGTGGTTTTTCTAATGAAGCTGGCACATCCCCTGCAGCTGCAGCAGCGACTTGTGCACTCCAGTCCTACTTACAATTAACAGAGCCCTCCCTATCTGCTCCGAGCTGAGGCCCGCTCCCCAGAACTGCTGCCTGCCTCACTGGCCAGACGGTGCATGGCTGGAAGCCGCCTGCAAGATTTATTTCTGTGTCTGGGAGAAGTATCTCACTGTGCTGTCCCAGTCACAATCTGTGCTTTTTAATAAGATCTCAGCCCTCCTTCCCTAGCTGCAAATCTGGCTCTCCTGCCTCAGATCAGTCACACACATTTCTCTTTCCCTTTGTGTTCTTTGCTTCTTTGTTTCCACTCACTGCAATTTCCTAAAATGCTCTTCTCCTGAGTTCAATCAAAGCTGTGGAATAAAACAGAAATCTGTTTCACCCAGCGTGTGATTTGGAATTGACATTTAACTTCCCATTTAACAAATTAATAAAAACAACTCTGTGATTTGCAGAAGAGCTCCAGCCTTCAAAGAATGAGCAGTGAGATCAAGTGCCTGAAATGAAGACATGACAGCCTGATAACTGGCTGTGTAATCTGCACAGAGCCAAACATTTTCTTGCCCAGAGCAGAAGACCAACAATGAGCAACAGAACTGCCTTTGGATGGGGGATCTCTGCGGGTCTTCTAGATGCGGCACATTTCACAAGAGTCTAAAAAATCTTGGTGTATATATTGGGACAGAGCATATTAATACATATGAAAATGAAAACAAAATAATCTGCTTCTTTTTCTATTAGCAGTTTGATAGCAAAAGTGATATTTCTGCAATGAACAAGAAATAATCAAAAATTAATGTAGAACCACAAGAGCTATGTGCTCCTGCTCTCACTGCATTGCCTTTGGAGGTACACCCAATAGAAAACCAGCAGGCTACGCTCACAAGGCATCCTGAGCTTAGTGGTCTGAAGAATGCAAACAATTTTGTAGACCCACTAACAAACCTGAATCAACTTTTAATGTGTTGTTATCTTTGAGAATGAAAAACCTGCAGTGAAGATCTGGTTGCTCTTATTTCACGTTCACGATCGTTCTGTGCAAATTACACAGACATAATGTCTTCACCCAAAATTACTTTTCACTAAATTTTTTTCTGCTGCTCTCCCATTTTCTCTTTTCTCAAACCATATTTTATTCCAAGATCATAGACGCTCAGTCCGCTTAAGTGTGTAATGAGGACACTGAGATTAGTGTAATTAAAATCCTTCTAAGTAAAATGATTCCATATTCAATTAATAGAAGCATACTCAAAACTCTCTCTTGATTCTGAATCTATTGACAGAGGCAGCTGCTACTTCCAGTGGTCTTTTGTTTGCATTGACTCTTCCAGTCAGCAGTATTCCATCAATAAATGCATGCGCTGTCATGCTCTGATTAAATAATGAAACTAAATTATCTGAATTCTATCCCAAACCTTCTGTGCAATCCAATTTAAATTTTATGTTCCATAGTCTGAACTTCGGACAGCTACAATTAAGGCAAATGACCGTCAAAATTACATCACTGCTTTTAGGCAGGAAAAAAAGAATCCATTTTATTTACATATCGCAACAAATCCCTTTAGACTGACCTACAGTTTGTTTTGTCAGCTGCAAACACATTTAGAGGGAGCTCAGTTAGTCAAAGCAGGCAGCACCCTGCAAGATGCAACCACTTGATTTTGCTCTATTTGTCTGCTAATTAGCATACTGGAGACAGAAACTCAGCTGGGATTTCCATCTATCATCAGAGAAATCATCACACAAACAACTGAAATCATGCTGCTTTCAAAAGGTACACAGAACAATAATTGAAAATACTGAAAAATAGCTTACAGCATGAAGAAATACATTACAGCAGTAGAATGGGAAGAGGTATGGGCAGTGTTTTTCAATAGAAGGAGTGGGAAGCATTTTTGTTGTACAGTTTGCACACTTTATCACGTCAGGTTTACTCACTTTGGCTCAGTTGTCTCTTCTCACGAATACTTTTCTTATCCACTCCACACAAAAATGGTATGTATAGATAGCATAACAAACTGTACATCAAATTTAAATAGAAACTGTACTATTGAGCTGTTGACAAAAAAAAAAAAAAGCAGTAGTTCCCAGAGTGCCCTTCAGGACTTCAAATAGATGGGAAAAAAGCACTGATATGTGCTTAGCACAGTGTCTGCTTTTCAGCATTCATCATCAATTTAAAAACAAGATAATTTTTTTCAAACTTTGAAACATATAGAAACAGCACCTGGAGAAAACGTAACATATAAGCAAACCTCATGAAACATTTCAAAGCCTTTGGGTTCGCTCTTGCGCTATTGGTGCTATGCATGTACTCCAAGGATGCTGCCAGCTGTCGGAGATACCCGATATGCAGCATGCTGCTCTCTACATACTTGGTATACGTGGCCTGAAATAGGGGTGAAGGAAAGCAGGGAAGAAGCACAGTGGGAACAGGGAGGGATCAGGTTTTAAGCTTTCAGCTTAGGAGAACTTGTTTACAAACCAAAATTGTACCATTTTGTTCCATAGAAATTAGAAGAGTGACATTATCTTGTGTCACCCCTGGCACATCAATAAAAAAATGCTTACCTTGTAACAGCTTGATCTCTGTTAGGACTGCAGGACAAGCTGCAGCCCTTGGTCCTTCTATAAATGGTGCACGTGGGGAGCTGTGCAACGTGACTGTCCTGGAAAAGAAATCGTAACCCTATCTCGCATTCCTCTCATGCTGGTGTAAGTCCATGCTCATCAAACCTCAACATGGGTATGATCTGCCAGGGCTGAGACTGCTCCTGCAGATAACAGAGAAAGACAAAACAATCACAGAGGATGTGTCATGAACACATAGCAAAAATCATTCTAACTGACTAAAGTCTTCATGGCAAAAACATGAAGCAAGCCAATACTTGCAATAAAAGCAGAAAGCTCTCAGCTCAGAAGCAGTCACGAATCTTGTTCTAATTCAGTAAGTGCTCAAAAGCTATCAGGGAATTTAATGGTATGTTTTTAATGTGTTAGTGACTGAAAATGATGATACAAATGAAGCCACTAAGCAAGAAAGTTCATTTCAGGATAACATGCAAGAGGAGCTGGAAAAAGTCAGGGCTCTGTTATCTTATTAAAGTAGCATGGCATTCATCTCTACCTGATGCACTGTGCTTTTCTAGCACACGGCCTTACAGATGATAGGCAGAAATTTCATTTTTCAATAGTAGAGATGTTCACAGATTTAAACACAGCTGTGAAAAATCTGTGTATTAAAGATATACTTTTTCAAAAGCTGTAAAAAGAAAAATGTCATTAACTAGAAACATAGAACTATCTGTATTTTCTCCAGAGCTCAAGGTTTGTCACTCAGGATGTGTCCCTGTCACATTTTCCTTCACTCAAGGACATTTTTACTAAGAGGAACGTGAAATGATAGATAGAAAATACTTCTTTATAGGTTTTTATTTTTATTTTTTTTTAATCTTTCAACCACAACTGAATGAAAGATAGTAGTCAGTATTTCATTTCTGCTGATCTGAACAATATCAGATGAAGAGAGGCACAGAAAAGGATGTGAACAGAATCCACCCTTGGCTGTGCAGCCCTCCTCGCCGTGAATCCCACCCATGCACATCACAGCTCACAGCAGCAGCATAGCTGTGAAAATCCCTCTCCTCCACCATTTATAAAGTGGCTGTGTCAATCTCTAAATGCATTTGTAAAGGAAACATTCCCATCAGTGGTAGCGTCTGACTGTTACAGAGAGGAATTTGATTCAAAGACAGTGTCTGCTCCATCAATGCTTGCTCCCCAGGCAGCCCCCAGGCTGAGCTGCAAAGTGTGACTGTGCAGTGACGCACAGCACTTGTTTGAAGACTCCTCTGTTGCCCTTGCAAACATAAAACATCACCTTCCCCCCCCCAACTTTTCCATTCCAAGTGCCAAAAACCCATGAGGATGGTGTTTCTGTAACCTGATGCTGTGAGTGAGCACTGCCCACAAGTGTACATAGGAGATGAGGTGATATTGGGATAGCAATGGAGAATGGGGGGAGGGCCAGGAGAGCCAAATTTAATGTAGCCTCACTTGCACCCATGTCTGTGACAGTAAATGAGGTACATCTTCCAGATGCATACAGTTTTGTCTTCCAGGGAACTTGTTGCTTTGATCCAACAAAGGAACAGGGATGAAAGCAATATGCATGCAGTGCTCATGGTCAGGCACTTGCCCAGGAATGAACCAGAATGCAGCCTATGGCAGCTCCCATCCAAACCCATAGAAAAAATGGTGTTGTCTTCTGCCAGGTGACAGACAAGGGAGGACAGCACACTAACGGAAGCCAAGGCTGGAAAAAATAAAGAAAAAAATCAAAGCAAGATAAACACTGTAGTGGCCAAATTAATTACTCATGGGAAATGATATATTCTGTGCAACTGCATGTGGTTCAACTGTACTGAGCTCCTCCTCACAGTAACACAGCAGAGTAAAAGGCACAGTACAAGTTTGTGATGGAACAAAGACAAACACCCATCACAGAAGCAATCCTGAAAACCAATTATTTAACCACACGGGTTTTATTAACCTTTTATGAAACAATATTAGCTATACATGACACTAAATAAGTGAAGAATTCCTTTACAATTTGAAAGAAATTCTGATGTAGAGCTATTAAAAAAAGACACATTGCTTTTCTCTGAAAAGTCCCTCTGCCATTATGCCAACCACATTTTTGTTTCTTCACCAGGGGAAAAAGAGAAGAACCACCTGTGAGTGTAACACAAGGAACAGACATGCATTCTCATAAACCTCACTTCAGATTCAATGTAACTGTTCAGTCTTACTGACAAAAAATTTAACTCACAATAGCAACAAAGCTGAAGAGTCATACTGACTTTAATATAACTGTTTTTAATACTTTCCAGCAGATTGTACATATTCAGAGCAAGAAGAAGAAAAAACAAGTGCTATGCTTCAGTTACCAAGCTTAAGTATAGCTGCAGGCTTATCTGTAGATATATAAGTAGATATTTCAATTATTCTGCAACAGCAGAGGCAAGAAAAAAAAATGGAAATCTGGTAATATCTTCCAAATATTAGATTCTTTTCCAGAGCAATTTGAATCCTGTAAGGGCTCCCTGCATGTTCTCTAGTGCTCACTTGAGCAGCAGCAGTCCCTTACTGAGGACTCAATGCAGTGAGCTCTCCCCTATTCCAGGATCCTCCACAGAGTGCTGCAAAATTGAAGCACAAAGCTCAGGAAAGAAATACTTCAGCAGCAAACCACTTCTCTGCATAATTAAACTGCCTAAATCTTACATGCGTTAAAACTCAGTTTTCCACGAAATGTCTTTCTTCCCACTAATGTTAAATTTCAAAAACTTCTGTGAATATATGACTGTACAATTAACAAATGTACAGTTAGAAGAGTGGTGTGAATAGAACGGCATTTTACAGGCTTTTGGTGGAAAGATCATTGTGGTAGAAAGAGACAATCAAAAATGAAAAGCTCACCCACGTCCTAAGCTTACAGTAGAAAACTCCATAAGAAGGGAGATCCAGAAAGAGACCCTTCCCAGTGGCAGTCAGCCCTTAAATGGGGTCTAGGAGAGGTGCAGCCAGGCTCCACCCCTTCTGGTCGCACAGCTGAATCGCCTTCACCTGTGCTCCATGGCTGACTCAGTGCTTGCCTCAGGTGGTCAATCAGAGGCTCAGGCCGTGATCAACAGCTCCCATCCATATGACTCAGAACTTCCCTACACAAGGACATTTAGTTTCCTAAGGCCCTGCTTCATGTATCATTCAGCCAGCATGCTGATTGCAGACGATTACTTGGAGGTGCCCCACAAAAGCCTGCTGTCTGTGGATGAGGGTGGTCACAAGCAACCCACCCACCTTATAATTCTGTGGCTTTGGTGGTTGTATTTCTTTCCGTAATCTCACTAGTTTTTCTGATAACCAGATGGTCTTTGTCTTACAAACAACTGGTTGCCACATGAGGAGCTGCAGACAAAGCTAGGTATGGAAGGTTATTGCTAAATGTGGTAAAAGTCTTAAAACTAGGATAGGAGCCAAGTCAATCTGCATATGAGAAGCCACAGCTGGATTGCTGGGTTTTGAATAAATGAGAATTAGCTTAATTCACTGCAATTTTTTTCTTGCTCAGAAGTAACAGATTTAAGAGCCCTACTCAATGTAAAAAACAAAAACACAAAAGCGCTGTACATCCCACAAATACTTCACTGCATGGTATCAGGACCTGCATGTACAGACAGGTTCCAGCCTCCTCCCCTATGTTCTGGCTGCTGCTCCTAGAGGTCACTTTGATACGGTGGAATTGGGATCAGGCTGCTTTGAAGAGCAAAGCGCGACAAAGAGCCACAAACTGTGCTATCTTCCCCCAGGCCCGGGCCCTTGCTATCAGTCCTTGCCCGAGTCACCTCGCAGATATGCCGGTTCCTGGTTGTATGCTTTGCTGATCCCATCCCTGCCTTGCTGATTTGGCATGCCAACTTGAAGGCTTCATCCCTTCAGATGTGCCTGGAGATCACCAGACTCTGCCCCGCCTGGTCTCTGCCATCAGAACTGCTCCGTGGCTGTGGACATGCTGGGGCTGCAGCTTGTATCAACTCTTGCTGATTGTTTATAGAGACCAAACACTGGATGTCAGCACAGTGAGTTGGTGGTTGGTGTCCTTCAACAGTGACAATGGTGGGTCACTTGTACAAGTGCAGATGAGCATGGAATGTGGGCTCTTGTTCATCACTGACGAAAATGCATAGCTAATGATGGTGAGTATGCTGAAAAATAGTGTTTTGCAGCTGAGAATTTGTGCTATCAAGAAGTGTTGCTGGGCACTTTCTATCTTTTGTAGTTTCCGTGGAAATAAATACGAGGCATTACTTTCAGAGCAACCTATGTATATTTGGCCTGAGACAATTCCTCTTCATTCAGTGCAACAGAAGCCAATGGGTTGGACACCTTTCATCTACCCTCTACCAATTTTGTTTAAACATTGGCTAAAAGATATTGAAGCTAAAGAATGACACATACAGTAGGAAGCCAGATTGAAAGCATCACCTGTGTTCTGCTAATCTATTAGATTTTAGATGTGACTGTAAGTTGTCTACGCAAGTAGAAAGAAGGAGAAATGTAAGAAGTTTATTCACTAAGTAGGAAGAGACTACACTAAGAGAAGTAGGCAGCCTTATGTTCTTACCCATGCCACTGGCAGTACCAGTACTGAAGCAAACTCCTTGTGCACACACAGCAAAGAACACTGTTTCTTTGCTCTATCTAAATGGTCTAAATCCTTCATGTGCAGAGTCAGCACTGCAGTACCATGTATTCCCCTGTCCAGAAAGGCAAGCACAGTCCCACTGTTTAGAAGAACAGCAGTAAAGAAGTAACTGACATCTTAGAATTCACTAATTATACAGTCAGGAAATAAATAGCCAAGTAAGTAAGAAACAAACTGATGAGCTGACATAGAACTAATTCCTCCTAACAAATTCTTTAGGATCACAGAATAGAGGATGTCATAGCTCTGGTTCTAGCTCATGCAGGTGATTCTGTAGACTTGGCTGGATGCTCATCCTCTTATTCCTTTGGTGCATCCTGCACCAGAAGGAGTAATACAAAGCATACGGTTACAGGTGGACATGATAATACGTGTCCAAGTTGCTGCAGGTAATAAATACATAGAGTGATAAAAAATTTCTTATTTATCATCCACTGGAATGGATGGCTCGTTTCTCCTTCAGACACTACTGGGAGGTAATGTAAACTATGATTCTCCCATATAATGGGTTTTTGTTTTCTCACAGATTTCTTGCACATTGCAGATCCTTGGTAGTTCAAAACTAACATGATAACTTTTCTCATTTTTGCTATTTCCATTGGATGGTTTTCTCAAATCCTATTAGACTGGTATTTCTATTCTAACATTTTCCTCCTGCTTTTAAAATCTCCCTCAGCTTTGCTGCATCATGTCTCTGTTTGTTTTTTCAAGGAAATTTGAAGTGAAAGTTTTCCCAGATTTTCCTTTCAGTTTAGATACCTCCAACCTTTTTTTCCAAAGCTTTATTGTAGTGTTCAGTCCTTCATTAGCTAGAGGATACCGTGCTGATTGTTGTGTGTGTACAATGTCTCCTCTTTTCCCCAGGAAAAATATTGAAATTGTAAAGATATGAATTGTCATATGTTACTGGACATTAGTTTTCTGAGCTTCTTTCTCTGCTGAAAACAGTAAATAGGAAGTCATGACCAAAGTAAACAGACTCAATAGAGGCTACTTTTATTTCTGGCCATTCACTGAAAAATCTACTAGCTTGACACCGCCGCATTAGTAAACGGCAAGTGAGCAGCAAGGTCCATAATGCTGATTGCAAGCTTTTTCTACATTTACTTAAATAAAACGATAGGATGAGGTAGGCCAGAAAACTGACTTTTGTTTTGTCAAGTAACAGAAACTTTCAGAGTAGCCTGAGCATTCACTCTGTCTACTGATGGAGAACTCATAATCACTGTTATGACAACCCACTGATGTGTGTCATGAGCAACGTGTATTGATTTTGCTTATAATTCTTCCAGAATAACAGATCTGTGAGTTGTTCCCTTGTCTTGCAGAGAAAGTTCATTCTAGTTCAAAGTAGAACAGAGATGAATTAGATTTGTTATGATTATTAGTCTATTTTGCTGTCAGGACGCCATGTAATTTCTGTTGAACAAGACAAACTAAACAAGTAGATTTATATTATGTTTCTGAAACTGCAGCAAATACGTATCTGATTTCTTCATCACTTTCCATAGTAGAAGGCAGTAATCATGAGTATTTGGAGTATTTGGAGAAAATAAACATGAGGAAAACAAGCAGTCAAGTGTACCATTTTCTTGTTCTTTTTTGTTTTCTATGTCACATGTGAAAGAAAAAATTACTTTGCTTCTCTGATTCTTTTTGTTGTTAACTGTACATGGACGGGCAAAGGAAATTGATCCTTATGAAGCTGAATTTATAGCCACAAGACAGTGTTTGCTTTATCCTATTACTCCTATACAAGCCAGTACTTCTTTTCCAAGGATCGAATACTTTTATAGCTTCTGTAATTGTTCTTCCAGAGCCTATAATAGTCTCAGAGTTGACCTCATATATTTGGGCAAACTTGGCCTCTAGACCCTATCCTAGTGTGTTTCTATCACATTCAGTAACAATAAAATAGCACAACACTATAAATTCTGATATCTCCTACTTATGGTTTTCACCAATTCAGAATGAAGATGTGCAACATTTATTCAAGACACGTTTAGATTTCATACTTCAAACAGTTTTACAGTTGAAATGTATTTTTCAATAAAGTTTTCATAATGTAATGTAAGAATTAAGAAAGATTAAAATACTTGCAGTGGTCTTCATGGTAGGGCAGGCATAATTATAGCAGCTTATTCTGCACCTGGTTCAGTTCCAGTGGAGAAAGACTATGTTCTGTTTATCTGAAGTGGCATTTGAGAAAGTTAAATTTCAGTTCTGCTAAACTGATATATTGTATTACGGCCGGTAAAGCTATTCTCCTTATTTAATGACTCACCAGCCGGCACTGGATTCCAGGCTGCATCCTGAAAACACCAACCACTCATTCCTTCAGAAGCATTAGGGTCAGTTTCAAACATATGGCACATGTTTCAAACACAAAATTATCTGATGAAGATCATGTGAGGGTTGTGAGGATTCTGTTAATTTACAAAACACAGACTGTAAATCAAGATTTAAAAACATCTCTGCACACTGAGTGCTTGCATTAATTCTGTGTTTAGATGTGCTTGGCTAGCAATCATTGCAGTTTTATTTCACTTCATAAGATCTAGGCAAAGGCAATATTTTCTTTCTTCCTTGTCAAAAATTGTGGAAATATCCACTCAGGAGATGTGACTTATTTGATAGAAACGTTGTGAAGCAGATCTTTAAGCCCTGGTGATGCCTTATTTCTCCTGAAATTGACAGCCAACTCCTATTTTATTGCCTGGTTATCACGCTAGGTCAAATTCTAACCCTGAATAAAAGGTTTTGCGCAGCTGTAACTACTCTCTGAACTACCTCATGCAAGTGATCAATCTTGAATCAATGTTATGGGAGTGCTTTACAGTGTGGAAGCATTTTTACTTGTTCAGTGCAGCCGATACAAATTTACCCGAGGTAGAAGTAGAGATGTCAGGGAATCCAGCAGTTTGTGTCAAACATCACATTTGCATGCAGGCAACCTTGCATGGAATGTGTTCCTCAGGTGGTTTACAAGATACAACCTTGACTGAATAAGCCACAACCTTCCAAAGTGCAGATTCAAACAGCACGGAGGCTCTGGAGCAAATATCCGGCATTGCTTCTGTACTCTCTCAGCCACCTTCGGAGTGGAGCAGAAATATTAACCGCATATCTCCTTCCGAGCACTCCGTCCTCGAGATTCCTCTGCCCAGCAAGCCCCCAGCTCTCTCCATACTGCGTCGGCAGCACAGGGCCCTGCGGCAGGAGGCACTCTGGAGCCGCAGCTGAACCACATCTGACTGAGCTTTTCCATCCGGCCATCCGAAGGGCCCCCTCTTCTGTCCGGAGCCCAAACTGCAACGCCCCACCGCTGGACAAGTTGCATTTGCTAACTAAAATTGCAGCGCAGGTCCTCAGCTGGAAAATGAGCCATGCCGTGATCCATTCCACTTCGTGATGGATTATAGAACTCGTCTACATCCGCTACTGAAGACAATGGATGTAAAGCAAAAAAATAAAATAATACACGGAAAAGCAGGACAACTTAAGATGGTTAAGAGTGTTGAAAAGAGGCAAACTCTGTTTTTCAGTGGAAACATAGGCAGTTGAGTTATTCGGATTGGGAAGAACATCGTTCACCACACAGTTCCATGAAGAGCTGTTCTCGTTGAGGAGGTGTTGGAGACTGACTTGTTCTCTGCATGAAATTTCATACCTTCTGTTAGAGCACTTTAAGACCAGGACTGCTACCATCGTCTGTCCCAGGAGGTCATCCTGCCCAGGTCCATCAGCCACAGAAAGCTTTAAGGATGCAGCGTGTGCCCAATTCATGCCTAACCCCGTACGCAGATATTCATCGAACTCAAACAAAACCTTTGACTTAAACTATTTCATTTTCAGTGAATACCCTTCCTTTTTAAGTGGCTATCCTGAGGAAACAAGTTTTCTGCAGCTATCCTGTATCTAAGTGATAAGCCTCCTTACACAGATGGAAACAGCTGGCCAGAGATCTCAAACTCAGTAAGTTTTACAAGTTTTCTAATAATTGCTGCTAGACAGAAGAGCCTAACATAAAGGGTGCCTCCATTTCTTTAGCCAGGAAAGGAGATTCCATTAGGTCAACTAACAGATCAACTTATTTCATCTCTCCCTTGCAGCTCATAGTGTTGTACAGCCATATTATTTGGATTGACTTTGGCAGCAGGTAACTACAACACTGTCTATCCATCTGTTGTGTCAATTACTATAATTTCTCCCTTGGTGTGTTTTTATACCACGTTTTGAGATTTTTTTCGTCAATAAATATGGCAATAACTACCAAGGAATACAGATCTTCACCCCTGTGAGGAGAGAAAATAAAGCTAAAATTATATGAGCAAAAACGCTTATTAAACTTACAAATGTCTCTTTTAAAGTTAGGTGTTCTATTGGTTGCTTGAGTGCTCTAAAAGAGCTGGTCAAAGCAAAAATACCAGTCAGTGTTTACCAACTTTAGCACTGTTTTACTATTAGAACAGAAATAACCAGGGAACATCCATTTTGTTGTGTTGTTGTATTCGTTTTTACATATTAGGGCATGTCATGTTCCTATGATTATTTTTCATGAAAAGCAAGGGTTTACTATCACCTTCCTGTCATATGTAATGCACCAAAAAGGCCATGTAAAATAGTTTTACAGGCTTTGTAATGTTTAATACCATATCTGTATGTATGAAGAGGCACTTAAATGCTTAACGGCACTGACACACAAATGACTAATCCAAGTACTCACATGATTTCTACCATATTTCATTGCTGTGTCCTGCATAATTTCAGACCAGAACTTACTTGGAGGAGGTATGTAAAACCAAGTATACCTCTTTCTATCTTGAAGCTTTTCTTTTTCTTATAACCACCTAATTATGTGATTACAGTCAGAATTCTCAGGAGGATAAAAAAGTGGCTCCTGTGTTTTCCACAACAACACAAATGAAAAAAATTCTATTAAATCATTTTTCTTTACGTATAATCCACCTTCAAAGTAGAAGATGAAAAGTAAGTATTTAAAAATGAAGCTGAAATTATAATTGCGCCTTTATGCTTATAAAAGAAATTTCTAAGACATGGTAAGGTTAATTTTAAATATTAAAGATGGGAATTGGGAAAAATGTGTACTGTATTTAAAGAATGAGCAAAGTGTCCTTGCTGTCAGAGCTTAGGCAGCCCAGCCTCCCCTGCCAACATGAGTCGTTAGAACTGAGGAGCTGGAATGAACACGTGATGCTGCACATAACTGCAGGAATGAATGCCATCTGCTAGATGCTGGGGAGCTGGAGCAGGAGATGGATGTTCCTCCCCTTGTGAACTTGCTCCTGTGTTCACTGGGTACTGAGCTCATATGTACGTGCACATACCTCAAGAGTACACATACAAAGAGGTGGAGAAACCAGCCAACACTGGTGAAAGATGAAATAGGTGGGGACTGCCAGGCAGCCTCAGGCTGATGGGGCCCAGAAGCTTTATGCAGAGCACTGCTAGCAGAAAAGAACTCACAGCAATGGCCAGCCTGTGTCTTCCAGGTGGACATTACATGGAGCTCATCTCAGCTAAGCACAGAAAGTCACAAGATACAGGGGTCCTGCTGGCACCTGCAGAGCAGCACAGGGCAGCACCAGGGTACGAAACAGAGCTTTTGCTGGTTGAAGTGCCCCAGCAGCAAAAGAATGGGTTGGAGGGTGATCATACTCTTTGTATCTAAGATGTTCCAACTGTTCCTAAACTAACCAGGCTTCTGGTTAATGCTTCCAGTTCTTAGCAGAGCCCTGAAGTAGAAGCATTAAGAACGAGAAGCTCACTTGTGGTTAAATTCAGGAAGACCTTCTGAAGGAGGTTTGGGCCTTATTCTGATTTCAAAAATAGACTCAAAATGATTATTTTGAAATCAGATTCAGCGTTCTGGTTCTGCTTTCTGGCAGGAACAGCATTCTAGGTCATTGACCCTGAGAGTGACTGGGCTCTAGGAAAATATGGTTGTCCTTAAGGAATAGATTAATAAATTGGAATTAAATGAGGCAGTGTGAATGCTACATAACACTACTGGGGAGTAACAAGAGGAAGCTTTGTGGTATGCTGAGAGCTGGAAATATCAGAAGAAAAAAAGCACTTAAGTCAGTCACAGAAGACTGTCAGAAAATTGTCAGCTACTGAAACTGAGACAAAATGTGCACAGCTGTGAAAAAGGCAAGTATCGTGCAGAATGCAAGAAGGAGGTGTTTCTAGCAAAGATACCTGAATATTAATGGTTTTTTTAAATGCTGAATTTTCATCTCAAACACAGCGTACACTCTGTACACTTCAGGAAAGATTAATTCAAATAGAAACATGGCTACTCAGATGATAAAGAGAACAGAGCCTGTCCTTGAGTGTTTAGTCTTCAAAAAGGAAGGGTGTGAGAGAAAATGACTACACAAAACTCAGGCATTAAATGATGTTTTGGAGGAAGAGGCATAACCTGAAAGACATTTTTCAATAAGAATTGTAAAGTAGTGTAAACGGATAGCAGATACATTTTTCAATGGGAGTAATGGTAATGTTAAAAAAAAAAAAAACCAACAAAAACCCTAAATTATTTCAAGAGAAGACTAATACATTTCTAAATTAAAGGATAGTATATGAGATTACCTGCATTAGGAAAAGAGTAGCATCACCGTCCCAGGAAGCCCTAGATGGGTCTATGCTCATGTCAATAGCATCTGACTGAAAAAGAGCAGCTCTGATTGGTATAATTTTATTGTAAAAACTTCAGCAGAAGGAAAAAAAGGAAAAAAAGAAGGAAAAAGCAGATTTTTGGAAGTCCAGAGACCACCATTATCAGCTATTTTTTTACTGCAAATTTTAAGGGAAATCTCTTTGGTGTCAGGCTTGAGTCACTGTGATATATTTTCTTCTAAACTGGAGGACAGAGCCACCAACATTTCTATTTTCTTAACATTCCCCTTTCCTTGCACTTTTGGTTCTTATTTACTTACTTCCTGGATATGCCACTTTCAGTTAAAGGTTTACCAGTGCAGGGTTCTCTGAGGTTCTTTTTTCTCTTTATAATTTTTCTGACTTCAAAAATGCTTGGATAAATTATTTCATTTCAGATATATCACTATGAGCATGGCTTAGTGGAACCATATACTCTCCTCCAAATAAATGGAGAATACATGCAGAATTTTAAAGTAAAAGATTCAAAGGTATTGCCTTTACTACAAGAGCTCTAACTCCTCCAGGGATAACTTCATAATATTTGCAGTCCCAGTATCAGTACCACAGAAAGGAAAGCCATAGCAGTTTCATTTTTCAAAGCCTGTCATGTACTCTAAGCAGTGATAAACCCAGGTTCAGAATATCAAAAGACAAACACAGTGTTCCCCTTCATTAAACAAGAATTTGATTTTAAAACATGCTTACTGTAAGCATTGGCTGCCAACGATAAATATAGTCTTTTCTTGATCAAAGAGTCTCTGTGAGATACAAAATCACTGACGACAGTTGTCACCACAGCACTGGGTATGTGGATCTGAGCAGGTGCAGCCAAGTATAGTACGCAGCAGCAGGAGCAGACCAGCTTATAACGAGAATTGTTGGCAAGAAAAATTAACCCATGTGAGCTCTGTGCTGCTGCCACCTGGATACTTGTAGTACCTGTGCATATACACATATACGTAACTGATTTATGCATGTGCTGTACTGCAGTGTATAGCATAAATAGATTTGCAGATTTGTAAGTAGCAAAGATGGTGATGCTGCAAATGACTCACTGGATTTCAGACAAGCAGCTGGAATGCTGACTATGCGCAACAGCTGAAGATTAGTCACCCTGCACCCCCACGGCAGGACAATGCACAGCCTGAACAGGAAAATCTGAAAGATTTTAAGGTGAGATACAACTGCCAAGGTCTGGCTGTCATTCTGCTATTTTCAATTGTCTTTGAAACAGGGCTAGAAATGGCCCATGTAAAGGATGACAGCCACTCTGCTGATATAAGCTGGCTTGTCATCCGAGTTGGTAGTTAACATAGCAGTTACTGCTCTGCTGATGACCTGTAGATGTCTGTGATCCTGTTTTTTTTTTTAATCTAACATGCCTGATAAACAACAGCCAATGACACATGGAAAAAAAAGTAGAACATTTAAAAAAAAAAATGCTTTATTTTCTGGCATTTAAGTTCTGTAATGCCAGGACTGAGACTGTGATGCCTGAATTTCCTCTTGAGCATATTTATACAGTCTCTAATTAAATGATCACATAGCCTGCACAATGCCTAATGCCTGGGATGAGTACGGCATTTGAGCCTGTTCTCTGTAGAATCTTTGCTCATTTTTGCCACTGAGAAAGAAAGCTGCACCATAAATCTGTCTGAAGTCTACAGGAAGAGAAAGGAGTCTCAAGACATAGAATTACACACTGCTGCCCTGATCAACATTGCTTCCAAAGCTGCTCCCAGTCACCTTCTCACTGTTAGTTTGTGCATCAGTATGGCATCTACAACACACAGGGCTGGAGCCTTGGCTCATTAGAAATATCATTTCTTCCTTTACAGTCAGCATCTGGAGGGGTTCAATCTGCAACCCTTTGTGAAGAAACGGTGTTAATATGCAGTTAAAGATGGCATCATAATGCTCATACATAAAATGGCCAAAGAAGATTGCTCTACTATAAACTGAGCAGCAGTTTGTGTCATTTTTCATGCTTAACTTCGCAATATTAATAATATTCTTCAAATAACATTTGCAAATGTGCATTATAAATACATAAAAGAGACTGAAGAATTACAAAGCTTTTATAATATCATGCTGAAGTAGAAAAAGAAAATTCAATTTGTTTCTTTGAGGATGTATCTGTTTGTATCAGAAACTGATGACAAAGGTCAGGGTTATCTAGTTACACCAAGAATTTACAAATCACATTTCCTTGGGCAAAGCAGAGATAAATGGTTGATTGCCAAAGCAGAAGGCAGCAGTAGGTTAGCTGGAATATAGTGAATGACTGACTATTTGTCGTATGACTAACTGAAGCAATTACCAAGACAGGAGATTAATAACAATTATGTTTTCAGATGTGCTACAGTTTGGCTATATTGTCCGATTTCATTTTATATGGTAGGCCAACAGCCTACAGATTTATGCTATTCTACTAGAGGACTGCTTGGAATTAATTCAGACAGACTATTGGCATTTGCTAGAAAATAACCAATTAAATACTATGTTCTGGGCTGCATTAAAAAAAGGGGTGGCCAACAGGCAGAGGGAGGCGATTGTCCTGCTCTTGCAAAGCCCATCTAGAGTATTGTGTCCAGGCCTGGGACTCCCAGTACAGGAAGGATGTGGAGCCCTTGGAGCAGGTCCAGAGGAGGGCCACCAAGATGATCAGAGGGCTGGAGCAACACTCCTATGAGGAGAAGATGAGAGGTCTTGGTTAGCTTGGAGGAGAGAAGGCTCTGGAGAGACCTCATTGTGGCTTTCCAATATTTGAAAGGAGCATATAAACAGGAGGGGGAATGACTGTTTGCAAGGGTGGACAGGGATAGGACAATGGGGAATGGGTTAGAACTAAGACAGGGGAGGTTTAGGTTAGATATTACAAGCAAGTTTTTCCACAGAGAGGGTGGTGACACACTGGAACAGGTTGCCCAAGGAGGTTGTGGAGGCAAGGCCAGGCTGGATGTGGCTCTGGGCAGCCTGGTCTGGTGGTTGGTGACCCTGCACATGGCAGGGGGTTTAAACTAGATGATCTTTGAGGTCCTTTTCAACCCAGGCCATCCTATGATTCTATATTGATTCTATGAAACATGTCTGCATAAAAGGCGGATGGTTACACCAGAAGTGCTCACCAAAACAGTGGTGATGAAACTGGAATCTTGCCTGTCTTCAGAGGTTATTTTATTTATATTTTGAGAGATAGTCACACCTGGTACAGGTAGAAACTCTAACACTATAAGTCCAAATGGTTATACTTTTTCAGTCATACCTAGAACTTCAGGTTGATGAGGAGTTCAATCATTTTTTTTCTTTGGATGGACCATACTTTGGCTATGGATCTGTGTTGGTGCTTTCCTGATATTGCAACAATGCAAGTAAATGAACAGATATCAGCAGAAATACAAGAAATCACTTCTACACTAAACCGCTCACTAAAGCTTAATGAATAATATCAGGGGAGTTTTCCAAGACCTAAAGAAGTGTTATTTTTTTTTTTTTTTTCCAGGGAACTTAGGAGAAATTAACAAATATTGGGACTAATCATTTTCAATGGAATTATATTGATATAAATGAGGTTGTAATTAGGGTAACAGACAGTAATTTATCCTTGATTTAGTAGCTCTAATTCTTATAACATGACAAACGTAAATGACATTCACATTTTAGAAGTGGAGCAAGAAAGAGCAAGCAATTTGCCTTGGCAATTGAAAAATGCTATGGTCAGGAAGTATAAAAACTCATCTGATGAAAATAATATGCAAAATATAAGCATGGATATATATTTTATATATATTATGAATATTCTGTTGTTCTATTTAGGAGAATATTATCTATTTTCACTCAACATCACATGCATTTTTAATCTTTAGTTATTGCAGTAAATCTTTACTGTAATTAGAATTAAATTTCCACTTTAATACAGATCAGACAAATTGCTCGAGGCAGGTTTTGTAACAATGGGTGAATAAGGTCATAATAATTGTTCAGGGGGTAATTATACATTATGCTTACATTTTGTTTTGTGAATTATCATTTGCTTTGTTTTGGAATCGATTTTAAAGTAAAGCGTGCATGCGTTGGTGCCAACAGATAAGAGAAGCAGTTTGTTTTAGAACTTGTGAGACAAAGAAGATGTGCATCATTCCTCTGAATCAAGGGATGCACAAGGAAGCAACACGAATGTCAATGTGAAAAGGTATTGAAAGGCCAAAAGAACAAAAGAAAGTGAAAATCCGCACAGAGGTCAAAACAGGTAAGAATAGTTGAGTGGATCAAAACCAAAGAAATGAAACTGTGAATCAAACATGATTTCAATAGGCCATTAAGAAACTAAGCAGGAGAAAGAAAGAATGAAAAATGACCAAATTAAAGTCTGTGTTTCCTTATATACTCCCTATCTGTGCCCAAGAGACCAAAAAAAAAAAAAAAATCTCATGTTAAGACAAAATGTATTTTGAATTTAGCTCATTGTCAACATGATTCATAGGAAGAACATCAGATACTAAGGGTGAATAAATAATTAAGCACAGTCTTTCAGCTGTGGATCCAGAGAAGGAAGAGGTAGTTTGCATACGATTGTATCATAGTAATGGATGAATATAGATACATTTTTTTTATTATAGTTTGCATTCAATTCTGTGATAAATAGGAGTTTTGAAACACAGCAAATTGCATACATAAAGGAGAAGAATAGAAATACTGCAGTAAGACGACTTTCATCAGAAGAAGCGCAGAGCACATTCAACGTAAAAATTCTGCTCATTTCACTAACATATTTCCATAAGCTATGGAAAAATAAATATTTATTATGCTAGATAGTAAAATTTTACTTCTTACATCACGCATAAACTAGCTTCACTCTATTGCTTCCTCACTTTCAACATGCCAGTTGACTAACCCTTCAGCTCATGGACCTACCTAGCTGTGGGTTGTAAACAGTATGCTAACAAAAGCCACATATCCCAGATTTTAAAACATGAAAACCATTCTCTATTTGTAGATGAAGTGATTTGATTTACAGTGTGATTAACTATACATACACAAATGACAGGTCAGCACAGCAGCCAAGGGATATGACTGCCTTGCTTACTGGTAAGGTGGGCTCTGAAAAGCAATAGCAGTTGCAGCAGCAGAAACATTTACTCAGGCCACTTGTCACACTGCCCACTTGTAATGCAATGGGATGCTGACATCTGCTGTAAACACTCTTTTTATTGTGTTTGGATATGTCTTTAAAAAAAAAACAAAGTTTCTCTGAAGGAGGTACCCAAGTAGACTGAGAAGAACTTGAGAATGACATTAGTGAGAATGATAAAAGACTAATTCATAGTTTGTGACCTAAATGCTCCACGTATTCTAGCTTCTTTGGGTATTCAACAGGCTTAACAGAATTTTTACACCTGCAGTTTGCTTTTCAGGTGCTTAAATTCTGCTTGGAGCAAAGTTTTTAACATCCAAGCTTTACTAAGTAATCCCTGTGAGGGATTCAAAAGGAAGCATGTGTAAGAAATGCTGAAGGAAACTGAATTGGAGATATTTTAGCCTGAAGTTTAGTCTGCACATACTGACATTATATGCAGCCTGGTGCACAATGGTAACTTCAGGTAGGGCAAAAGGAAAAACTAAAACGCCAGTGATAGCCATCAGTCTGGGACTTCTATTCAGGAAGAACAACAAAAAAAAAAAAAAAAACAGCCAACCAAAAAAAAAATATGGTAAACAGTTCTAAGCCCTGAAGAATTGGTTATCTTTGAAATTCTAAGTACAAAACCGTATGGAGACACAGAAAAGCCTTCCTCAAACCGCTGACAACACTGTGCCTAATGCAAACCAGGCTACCTCTAATTTTCTTAGCAACAAGGACACACTAATCAGAACAGGCTGCCCAGGAATGTAGTGGAGTCACACTCCCTGGAGCTGTTTAAGGGTAGATGTAGTACTTTGGGACATGGTTTAATGGGCAGTATTGGTGCTGTGTGGATGGTTGGACTAGGTGATCCTAGATGTCTTTTCCAACCTTGATGATGCAATGATTCTACGATTTCAGGTTCATATTCAACTGGGTGCCCACCAGGACCCCAGTCCTTTCCTGCTGAGCCGCTTTCCAGCCAGGCAGCCCAGCATACCCCAGTGCCTGAGTTGTTCCTCCTCAGCTGCAGGACCCTCCAATTCCCCTTCCACAGATACCTATAAGCCCATTTACGCAGCCACTTAGATCTCCAAACTATAATTCTGGGAACTGTAACAGCTGAGTGCACACCAAATCTTCCTCCACCTTCTAATAGGACCAATTGATTTGAAATAGTAAAAAAAGTGGTTGTAGAAAAAGTAGAAAAAGTATTTTAGCATAATTCTTATTCAAATCCATTCAAATAAGATTTAATCCTTGAGAAGTATCAAGGAATAATTGTTTCACAGGAAATGAAATACAGGGCATGAAGGCTTGGCAAGAGCAAACAGACAAATGTAGTGAAGGCTAAACACAGAGGTTGCTAAATTCCAACCCTACTTTTACTCATCTAGACCGAAATATCCATTCATTCTGATAAAAATAATTACTTTTATGCACAACCAATGTTTATTATAGATTTCTGATTAAAAATACATTATATAAAACTAAACTGAGAAGTAGAAGTTTTATTTAAATATTTCAGACCAAGTCCTGGTCTCAGTGAAATGAGCATTAAGACACGATTTTAATAAAATAAAAGATTTCAGCTAAGTCAGGATTTCACATTTCAAACTGTTGCAATGGACAAATTTGCTTTGATAATCACAAAAGGGGAAATCATAGAAGTACAATATGTAAAGTACATTTAGCATACAAAAGATAATGTCTTCAAAGATCAATTCACAGACATACAGGGTTAGATGAGACCTTGTGAAACCATACAGACTGAATCCCCCCCTTTGCAGAGTTATTTCCTCTGCAGTGTTTACAGCCTGTCTTTAGAACATGATGCAAAAGCCAGACACAGTAATCCCACTGAGGTCTCACCAGCGTTGAGTATACCAGAATAATTTGCTTTGTTACCTCAACCATGACCTTCCTGCGAATATTTTCCCAAAACATTATTTCACTCTTTTATGACACTATTGCATTATTGGCCTATATTTCTCTTTCCATCCAGAAGTAGCTCTGGATTCCTTCTGCTGCATAACTGACAGGTGGTCATTCTTCATTCTGCTTTTGTGTATGTGATTTCTGCTTCATAATGTTGTTTCCCCAGCTTTATTACACTGGATTTATCGTGCTGATTGTGGACCATGATTTCAATTTGTAAAGACAGGTCATGTCCTTCACAGTACTTGCCCTCTCTACCAGCTTGTTCTTACTCATAAATTCTGTAATCACATTGTCCTTTCTGCTATTCAAGTGCTTAATTACAATATTAAATAGAAATGACCTTAGGACAGACTCTGCTGAAATCTAACTTAAGATTTCCTCTCAGTTTGGAGAAAGCTTTGGTAATACCTTCGAGAGTATTTTTTCACTTTCCCTCTAGACTATTTTCTGTTGTTTGATAGCAATATGGAACAATGTCAAACCTATTTCTAAGAGAAAGACATATTTTACCTCTCACAACCCCTGTGGTCATTAGGACAATTATTTCTGTAGGTGTAGCCACTGACTCTTCTCTTATTCTCAGCTCTTAATAAGAGAGTATCATAGAATCACAGAATCCTTTGAGTTGGAAGGGATCTTTAAAGATCATCTAGTCCAACTCCCCTGCAATGAACAGGGACACCTACAACTAGACTGCATTGCTCTGAGCCCTGTCCACGCTGAATTTGAACATCTCCAGGGATGGGACGTCCACCACACCTCTGGGCAATCTGTTCCAGTGCCTCACCATCCTTACTGTAAAAAATTTCTTCCTCGCATCCAATCTGAATCTTGCCTCTTTTGCTTTGAAACCATTAACTAGATCTTGTAGGTTCATAGGCTGAAAACAGGAAGGCGTTGTCTCTGCTCATCGTTAAAGCATTTGTGGCTGCTTTCCTCCTCCAGACAGTAATAAAGCATGCCCAGCAGCCAACAAGGAGAAACCCGCCCTGTCTCGATTCAGGCTAACTTTTAAAAAGCACAGGGAGCAAAGCAACTAGATCCCTTTTTAGTATTAATTTGAAAAAAAAAAAAAAACAAACACAGAAGTTCATATCACAGTGACATAATTTAGCCCCAAAAATGAAATATCAAATATGTCTACAAATAAATAATGCACCTCAGGAAGATGACAATGATTTAGTATTTATCTCAATAATGAGAGAAATGAGTCAATGACACCCATCCATCTATCAAGGTTTGAACAGTCATTTGTTTCCAAGATATTTGAAGTCCTATTCTAACTCTACTCTATTTTCTCCTTTATGCTAAATTATACGGTTTATTTTGAGCTTATACAAAAGTTAGCTATTTAAAAGCATTCCAGAAAAAAATAGTTTTATTTATTCAAGACTGGAGCAGGTAAGAAGCTGTGAGCTGTCATTAACTACTGGAGTTGAAAGAGAGAGATCTAAATAACAAGTGCTTATATCCATGCTGAGATCAGCTAGTGCTCTCAGATTTGTGAATGTTAAAAATAATTTGGGCACGTTAATACAGACACTACTTTCTAAACAAAGATACCTGAATTGCTGTGTTAAAAGTGACATGCAAACAACACAATAGTAGAATTTCCTAAAAAATATCAAACCTCTAGTGTGCAGCCATAAAAATACCTTTCTGGTGAATGACAAATCTACTTTTAAAATCATCCTTACACTATTTAATAATAAGTAAAAGAGCACAGAAGTCTATAATCTTTTTTTCAGAGTTTCTTACATGTTGTTTTACTCAGGGTTATATGAAAAGCACCCCATTTACTCCTGTGAAATAAAGTATTTTGCATAAATTGTAGATGTCCAAGGAGTTTTAAAATACAAGACAATGAATGTGCTTCTCACCCATGTTTTCCTTCTGTACACCTTCAAATATTCAAATGAAGGAAGTCTACATATGCTTTTCTGAATGTTGCAATTAAATTTTTAAAATTAATTTAGAAATGAATTAGGGTTAAAATACCTTGTGAATTCACTTCAGTGAGATGAGTTAAAGTTCACTTATGTATATGCATGCACATGGTGCGAGTTTGTGTGAAATTTTCTTTTTTTAAATATAACAGATGTTCACTTTATTTGCCTTCACAGTGTTGTCTGGATAAGAGCACTGAAGTTGTTCCAGTATATGGTCATATTTTCTCTCTTTTTGGCAGCCATCAAATTGCTTTAACTCTATTCAAGCTTAAATGAGTAGTGCAATAGGAGGTGTGAAACCATGTTTTCATACTAAATTATTTCATAATGTGATTAAATGAAGGTCTCCAGAAAAGAAATTGTCTTGTCTTCTCTTACAGTTCTCTTCCCCAACCCTTGCTTTTAGCCTTTGGAAATGATCTCCCACTGCACTGTTGGATTTAGTAATTGGGAGCATAAGAAAGGCCCTCCAGAATCAACCCACTGGTTTGTGTTTATCCTCATGTGCTCTCTGACAATTTCAGTATCAAGTTCTACAAAGGTAGCAAAATTTCTTTTTTTGAGATAAATTTTGATGTAAGTTTTAACAACAAGGGACAGGATTCAAGACAGTGCCAAACACACAATGCTTTTGAAAGTGATCAATTTTTTTCCTTTTTAAAAAAAACTGCATATTCTCTCAAATATGTATGTTCTACCAAATCTTAATAGGGATAAAGAGATGATACCTCTCCAGATTTTTCTGTTCTTTTACAGTACCTTTTTGGTAACAATGTCCCTATTTCTGTAACTCTTCCTGCTGAAGATACTTGGACACACATTAACTACTGTAACTCCATTCATATTTTCTAATTTGAAAATAGCAATTCCAAATGAGGCCGTGTTCACCTCCTCAGCACAGTCTCTCACATTCCATTGCTAGGCATCCATTTTTTGTTTCTTGCAGCTTTGTCTCTTGTATTCTTCTCCAATGCACTGCTCTTTTCCCCTTTCTCAGTAGCATCAATAGATGACTGGATTTAACATTTTGAACATGGCTTACTTTTAAACCATACAAATAGAGATATGCAAAGACAAGAAATGCTGTGTAGCAGAATAATTAGTTTGCAGAAATCCTTTATAATAACTGGGGGGAAAAAAAGGATAAATTTAACGATTACAGTATCTCATTGGCATAGTAGATGTCATATGATTATGCTTCAACTCACTTCCACTAAACACCACTTTCTCTACAACATACTGTTTTCTCTTTCTGTTCTGTTACTTGTGTATACACATGGTCCTTAACCCAATTTGAAAATCTCAAGAATGAATAATATAATGATAGAATCATTAAGGTTGGAAAAGACCTCTAGGATCATCTTGTCCAACTACCAGCATGACACCACCATGCAAACTAAACCACGTCGCAGAGCAACACATCCACATGTTTCTTGAACACCTCCAAGGACGGTGACTCCACCACCTCGCCGGGCAGCCTGTTCCAATGCTTCACCACTTTTTCCTGAGAAGTAACTTTTCCAAATATCCAACCTGGACCTCCCATAGTGCGACTTAAGGCCATTACCTCTCGTCCTGTCACTGTTAACCAGGAGAAGAGGCCAATTCTCCACCTCACTACAATCTCCTTTCAGGCAGTTGTAGAGAGTAATACCATTTCCCCTGAGCATCCTCTTTTCCAGACTAAACAATACCAGCTCCCTCAGCCACTCCTCATAAAACTTCAGGACAGAATTACAAAATCAAAAGGCACCATTTATATTTTTATTACAATTTTCAAAACTTTTCTTGTATTGTTGACAGCAAACTAAACTGTTGCACTCACTGTATCACTGGCAACCTCCTAGACCCACAATAAATCTGAATTACAAAGTAGACTTCAGGAGAACTTCTTTAGTTTTTTTCAGCCCCATCATAACATCGTCAAAGATTATTTGCTACCTCAGGCACAATCATGCAAATAGACTGCCAATTTTCATTCACGTGACTCCAGAATTTGCTAAAGACTCTATTTTTTGGAGCATTCACTGCCAGCAATTAAACCACAATGCTGCCTAGAAACATTCTGCATCAGTGCAGTATGAGTGGGTTGACTGCCTTCAAGTACTTTGTTATGGGCAAACACCACCAAATTTTGGCATGAACAGCTGTGACAGCATTGGAACAGTCACAAAAAAATTAAAAAAAATAAAATCGTTCAGTTTCTGCAACATCTTTCAACAGTCAAAGTGGAGGGCTGCTTAGATTTAGTACTATACCTGTTGCTTGCTCCATTTCTTAGATACCTATCTAATTGTGGAAGCCCACAGGTAGTCCAGCCTTTATGATTTGCCAACTACTGTGCATCATGGCAGAAAGTTGTTTGTCAAAGTTTTCAGAGACTACATGGACAACTGAAATCACATTTTTGAAAAGGTGCAACAGAATGATTGCAGAGCTTTAAAGCAATGCAGTCGTTAATTTTGAGAACAGTGGTAGCATCTACAAATACACATACACTTCTACACTGCAAAATGCGATGCTGATCTATGCAAATGAAGGTTGAGAAGGTTCTTCCTAAGAGAACTGAGAGAAGTCCAGGAAAATATGCTTTGATGTTGTCCACGTGACACTGTGAGGGACTGAAAATGTCAAAGGTATTTCTTCTGAATATAAAAGATAAAGCAGCTCTGACTTAGACTATTAAAACAGACAGAGAGATTTTAAGACGTTTTTGCACACAGCATTACCTTTTAATTTTCTTAGGAGCTGAGGGAAAGTGAAATAAAGAAAAATGAAATGAAACTGCAATAATTTGTCAGTGTGATCAAGATTACACATTTCTCCCTATCTTTTTTCATAGGCCTCACATGTGAAAGGAAGACACCACCTTAAATGTTGTAGCGTTAAAAACATGCCTTTTCATAGTTGGAAGATCCCTGTAAGCAATGCATTTGATTCACATTTTAGTATTTTCTGTGATAATACTTTGACATGAATTTAAAGTACAGGTTAGCTTTTGATTTGCAAGGCATCTTTCTGTGGTGACTTTTTAAAATTAGGTGTGACAAATGTAGTGTTGCAGTAGGAAAAGGAACCAGGCTTACGAGGACCAGGCTTACGAGTCCAGGAACGAGGACTAAGGTTAGTGAAGTATAAAATTTGTGCTGTCATGATAGCTTTCAACTGGACTGCTGTATATCAGTGAATATTAAGATGCTATAATTATGAAATAAACAAGAGAGTTAGGCAAAGCAGACGACGATAACAAAAGAGAGCAAATAGAAAGCTTACCCCTGTCCCGGGCTCACTCACAAAACTCCAGCAGAGCAGATCTCCAGAAGAGATCCTTCCCCACTGGTAGCCAGCTCTTAAATAGGTCTAGGAGGGTGCAGCCTGGCTCCACCCCTTCCAGCAGCACAGTGAATTGCCTTCACCTGTGCTCCTCTGGCTGACTCATGGCTCGCCTCAGGTGATCAATCAGAGGTTCAGGCCGTGACTCAGCAGCTCCCATACAACTGCCAATAGTCCCTATTTTTACCATGACAAATCAAGTTTTTATTTTTTATTGGAATTTGATTATTGACTCACTTATCTACTTATGTCAAGTTGCACTTTGTGAAAGTAACTCAACAATAGCTGTAAGCAGGAAAAGTGATTATTCATAATATTCAAAAACAAATACTTACCAGTTCTGCTGTTTCCTACATTATTAGTAGACTGAACATTCCCAATCCTAGGCATTTCATACTATTGACCTGCCACAAGATCTTGGCTAAGATCACAGCACAATATCTTAGTTCAGAACTCCCCTGACGATCTCTAGCAAAAGCCTGAAAGTACTTTTACTGAAATACTTCATCAACAGTACTTCCCGAATCATTCTATAAATCTTGAGGGAATTAGGTCATTCCAAAGTAAAGTAACTGACATCACCATGAAGAAAACATTCCCCTGTAGGCAAGCTCCCACATAAAACTATCTAGTGACTTCTAGTCACTTAAATTTCATGAGACCAAATAAGAAAGATAAATTAGCCAATGTATACCCTGGTACTAAATGAGAACACAACACCATATCAGCGCAAATAAAAATCCAGTAAGTGGTACAACAGATGATCTCTCCCATGAGGGATATATATGAGCTAGGAAAATATAAATGCTTTTAACAAGGGCTAAGCATAAGGGGCTTTTTCCCATTTATTGCTTCCTCGTCATTGAGATCTTGCCAAGAATCAGGATATACTGAGGAAGATTTCTTCTTGGGATGGAGATGGCTGCACATTGGTGTTATGAAACTACTGATCTATTTCTTGACATGTACAACTTTTTTCAGAAGAACGACTTCGCTTACTTTTGTGCTGAGACTCTTTTCCAAATTCTTACATCTCACAGAGATACTCTGTCTATCACTCAAAAGAAAAGCCATACCAGGTGAGAAGTGAGCCTAATTTTTGTCTCTCCATCCCCTCACTTTGCAGAGCCAAGGGGCCAACAGCCATCTGCCTCAGTCTTTAGGAAATAGAGTTGGTAGGAAGACAGCTGTATAATCAATGGATATTAAGACGTTATAATCACAAAAAAAGAACAAGATAGATAGGCAAAGTAGACTAAAATAACAAGAGAGAATAAATGGAGAACTTACCCATATGTTCACCCACAAAAATCACCAGAAGAGAGAATCTCCAAACAAGATCCTTCCCCACTGGTAGCCAGCTCTTAAATAGGTCTAGGAGGGCTGAAGCCAGGCTCCACCCCTTCCAGCAGCACAGTGAATTGCCTTCACCTGTGCTCCTCTGGCTGACTCTGGCTCGCCTCAGGTGATCAATCAGAGGTTCAGGCCGTGACTCAGCAGCTCCCATACAACAGCAAAGAATGAGCCATGACTGGCTAAGTGGGTTGCACATCATGCCACCCCCCCTCCTTATTATCAGTGTCATATCACAGAACTGACACATTGCCAATAGATTTAATCACTGCCATGTTATCACAGCTGACCTCCACGTTACTTCCAACCTCTGGCCATGTAAATGCAAGAAGGCTGAGCTAATGTCAGAGATTCTCCCGTCATACTTTCTAAAATTGAAATAAGGAAACATTAAGTATCAAGCTAACTTCCTATTGCCTGCACAAATACTACCATTCAGAGTACCTAGTATGGAGTAATACCACTATTTGTAGTCACAGCTCCCAGTTCTATGATAACTGCAAATGTCACGTAATATCCCCAAGCAGGACTGCACTAAGAACTCACAGATTTAGAACACTTAGAACTGACCATCTACTTTTGTTCGTTTTCTGGACATGAATATTAAATTCAAGCACAACTACTTATACCTTGATTTTTGGTACCTCTAGAACATTCACCATCACAGTCTGTGTAACAACTATATTTAGATCCTAATTTCTGCAACAGAAATTGATTTTTAACTATATATAAAGGAAAAATTTTGTCTTCCATATTTTATTTTTATTTGGTGCAGCTAACTAATTACACCTCACATGGGTTTGATATGGGTATTTTCAGATTCCCTTGTTCTATTGCCAGGAATTAAATAGATGCATAATTAAATAAAGTAACAGATGTAATTTTTATCATAAATTTTAACAAACAGAATAATGTGAATAGCAAATTTCTTTAAAAAAAGGAACACATTCCTGTCCAATTATTAGGCATTTAGGCCTCCAAAATCTAAAGCATATGCACAGAAGAAGCTTGAAACCCGACCAGAAATATATATTGAAACATTTTTATAAAATGTTGTAGCTGAAGAATTAATTACTTTTGAAGATCCAATATGCTATTTTGAACATGTGGTTTTGGAAGAAACTTTGGTTCCAATTCTCGGTTGTTGAAAAATGTTTGAAGATGAAAAATTCAAAGCATTGAATGTAAAGAAAGAAGATCAATAAAAGTCTCCTGAAATGTGATTCTCTTCCAAGCTTCCGATTTTTAAGCTATATAGTGATTACTTCTAACCCAAACAATGTTTTCTGATGCTTGAGATGTTGGTATTATAACAACATGAATCAAGATCACTGGCAAGATATCAAGATTTTTCTCCAAGGCCCAGTCACACACAGGGATCAGAGCGACAGAACGATCCATATGGCAAGAAGTCAGTATTCAGCAGTCATTCTTAGCAGAATTTTGTCGCCTAGGAATCCACGAGAAGAAGGTTCTACTACTTAATTTTACATACACATTGAGTCCATACTTCAACAGTTTGCATAAATTTAAGGAAAAACAATTTTTTCAGCACATTCATAGATCAAATATCTGAGAATTTGATAGAGAGTGCTGTAAGGTCTGAAAAATTGTAAAATGTGTGATTAACAACCACACTGGTGTTTCAGGATCCAAATTTCATTCCTGCTTACCCAGAACATCATTGCTGTACATATACATCCCTTGCATTTTTCTTCTAAATTGGCCAGCTATACTATTTTCTCTCAAATTCTCTATTTTGTACAAAGAATGTCATTTGTATCAGCACAATCTTACACACGTGAATTTTTTCTGTTCAACACACAAAACAAAAATTCCTTTGCAATGAATCAAATGCAAAGTTATTTTTTATCAAAAGCTATGCTTAGTCATTTCTTTCCACTTTCAGACTCAACAGAAATGCAAAGTGAAGTGCATCTAGAATAGCAAGCCTTAGCTCCAGGATCTTGCACGCTCATTCTGAAATAAGTATCAACTTTGTATTTCTTAGTAGCAAACACATAAAAAATCTCCAATTTCCTTAATATTATGTTTATGTATATGTAAGGGCTGCTCCAAATGTGATTTATTATTTTATTACATTGGCCCATGATGTCAAAGGCAGATATTGGTGGTACGGCAGTAGAGATTGAACCTTCCCACCAATATTCCGTTACATTTCATCGCGATGTGACAGATGGCCGCAGAAGGGCAGTCTCACAAACGGTGTGTCTGAAGCAAAGGTGTGGAATTAAATTCCTCCATGCAGAAAAGATTACACCCACTGACATTTGTCACATTTTTGCTGAATGTTTCCGGAGACCAAGCAGTGGACATGAGCTCAGTGCAGCAGAGAACAGTGTGTTACAGCAGTGGTGACACAGTGACAGCGGGTCATCTCTACTGGTGGAGATTTTTTACGAGCATGGCATGCAGGCTTCTGTCCATCACTGGCAAAAATGCACAGCTAATGGTGATGGCTCTGTTGAAAAATAGTGTTTTGTAGCTGAGATCTTTTCTTTTTTTATATCAACAAACAAAATTCTGATCATTCTGGCAGTGAAAGCTGACAGCATGAAAGTTTAGTCCAATAGATAAAAGCAGGTAAGCTATGCAATTTTTTTAATCAAAAAGCAAGTACTCAAGAAAGAGAAAATGCCACTCAGGTAACATAAAAATAGACAGCATAACATACTGACTGCAAACTGGAATAGATTCTTGTTCTATTTTTTTTCACATCGATATATAATAAGATTTTTGAAAAGAAAAAACAAATCACTATCGCATTCTGGCAAAAACTTTATCAAAGACTTAGTGCACAATTTATAAGCAGTTTAGCATCCCAATACATACATCTAGAGCCAGATATACAGCAGCAAAGTTATTGCAAATGAAACTCATTCAAAGTTAATTAAGGCTTCTCTACACATGGAAACGTTCCTGATTAATTCCATATGGGGCTATTCTGATGAGAGAAGTGCCTCATTCCATTTTAGTTAAAAACAAGCTGGCTTGTTCTGGAATGATAATGCCTATACATGAACTTAATCAGAATAATTTGTAGACTATTTTAATTATTTGTGACCAAACAGGACTAAAAAAAATGAGAGTTAATTTGTAGACTTTAATTCACAACAAGTTTTGTGCTTGCCTAATGGTGTGATTTTACGAATCAATTTGTAAGAGTGGTATCTTAAACTAAACATCTTATTTAAAAAAATTAATTGGTAACAAGTGATATTTCATCATTATTCAGTGGGTATAATTAAAAAAAAAAAAGGAAATATACCGTATATATAATATATATATAATATATAATAATATATATATATTGTATATATATATATATAAAATATACCATATACGTTTCTGAAGATGGCTTCTAAGTTTCAGAAGTTGTGATGTGAGACGACAGACACAACCACAAACAACCACAAACAATCTAATCTTATTTCAAAGCCAAGACTGTTTGTTTCTTAGTCCATGGTGACTGCATGATAAAGACTACATCACAAGATGGCACACAGGACTAGAACTTCTCTGTTTTTCTGTTTTGTGAAACAAAGAAGCTTCTATGCAAGTCTATACCCTGGCTCAGAATGTCATCAGGCATATCACCTTGGCTTTGTCCTGACACAAAGGATGGAGTGATATGCCTCATAGTGTTGAAATGGAAGGGGACAACAACAAGAAGAAAATGCCCATAACAGAAGTTTTCCAGGAAGGGTCTCAGAGGAGGTTAGGCCACAAGACTGGCATTGCTGATAACATAATAATAAAACCACCTAGCATTTTTGGCATAATTTATGTCTAGACTGGCAATACTTTTCTAAGACTGATACATAGCCTGTTATCAGTACCTGCCATTCCTGTCCTGTTTCCTTTGACTCCAACATTTTTGAATGGTTGAAAAATAACAACGTTGGCTGTTTGTTTGGATGACTCATCACCAAATGGTATTGTGATCCTGTGTGGAGAAAAAATATGTATGTACATAAAAATACATACACTTTGATTTTATACAGCCCTACACACATCACCTCTGTGAAATACACTGCAATGATAATTCCTTATGTAGTGAGTATCCTATAGAGTTTTAATTCATGGTTTAAATATATGATTTTCACCTACTAGATTTAAAAAAATTGTTAAGGATTTGAAAAATTGTCTCTTTCTACAATCAAATGATGAGTGGGGGAGTCGCAGGCAGTTAATGACTTCAGGTTTAGTGACTACCAGCTCTGCAACAAACAAAAAGTAGTATCCCTTTCTTATATTATAAAAGTTGTATAATCAGAACTATCTGAATGTATTTGTTGGCTCCCTTTGGCAAAAGCATGCTCAAGCCCTTGTCCTTCCCAAAGAATTCTAGCTGTTTTAGGAAATATGCTTAAATACTAAGTTTGCAAAAGATTTTGCAGAATTTACTCACACAACAAAAATTTTTGCTATAGATATACCTGCTATACTGACTGCAACTTTTTCTGAGGGCAGCGTATACATTTCAGCTGGACGTTCTAGTACAAATGCAGTTATACTGAACAACTTAATTGGTTAACACGCGTTTTTTCTCTTCTAGAGTAACACTGCTCACTTAAGAAAATGGGTCTTCCATCCCTTTTGTCATGTAGACAGCAGCCAACAGCACAAGGGTAGCTTTACCAGCAAGACTTTTAAACTGCAGACAGTCATATGCAAATAATCCCCAACCATTTACTACAGCTCTGTAAAAAGTCCATAGTTATTGATTCAAATAGCTGTAAAAGAGCCACTCGATGAGCGTCTAACCCTTCAATGACCAATGCCAATAACCATACTACAGCTGACTTTTTCTTTGTGTAAGAAAGAAGACGAACAAGAAAAGCAGTGTTTATTGTAAATATGTCATCCCCCTACCGAGCTCAGTAGGTGCTAAATATCATTTATTGTCCTCTTCTTTTTCATTTCATTTGGGAAGAGGTGAAACTAATGGCATCTATAAATATATGCAAGCAGCCCAATGCCATACCAAATGCTGCTCTTTGGTGACTAGGGAAAGGTTTTGGGTGACTTAGTACATAACAGATGGGACATCATCTTCCTAAATGAGAGGGAAGCTTTAATCCCTGCTCTAGCAGGCAGGAGAGTCCTGCCATAAGCTGATAGGAAAGCAAAAAAAAAAAAAAAGTGGGGGGGGGGGAAGAGGGGGAGAATGTTGATATAAGGAACTCAGCACTGCGTATTTATATTAAGTAGCAGTTTTATAGGAGCAAAAGGGGCAAAGATCCACTCCTGTTCTTTCAATTTCCTCTTCATAGTGTCAACACATGGCTTAAAAATTTTGGAGGAATGTAGAATGCAGTTTGCTGGAATGTAAGAGTCTCAGTAGGCAGAGATCAATGCAGTAAGAGTCTCATAACTTCACCTAGAAATCAGGATCAAGAGATCTGAGAAACTGAAAAGGCTTGTGGATTTTACGTCATACACAGCTGAAAACAGCCCACAATTTGTCCAAGCTTCAAAAGAAGAATGGTAACTTGTAGATTCAATATGCAAAGTTTTCTTTATAGGGCTTCCCAATTTTGTATACCAGCATCCAAGAGCTTGGATATGCATATAAGATTGCAGCCCACATGTCAAATGCCTATGTGTTTTTTCATCCATTTCATCTCTTCAGCAGACAATGCGTATAGAAATAAAAAATGATCTAAACCAAAGCATTGGGTCAAATATAAAATGCAAAGTCTGCAGAAGCCCCTGCTTTGCTGAGGTCTGGTTTGCAATTTAAGCTATAAAGAATTAAAAGCAAAAAGGTATATTTGGACTCAGTGGCATAAGAGGATAAACATTTTAGTCCTCAATATAACTGCATGATGGGGATTTTTAGTGTTTCTCCAAAAGGAACTATCCACAGTATACAGTGTACCATGTGAGCACCCACTAATTAGGCCCAGTGAAATCTTTCAGAAACCAACAGCTGGGCAAAAGATATGCTAAATCAAGGCCAAAATAATTCTCTGAGCCATGGGTGTTTTTCCATTCTGCTTTTTCCTCCTTTCTTATATAACACATGGAAGGGTGTTGCTCTGCTAGAAACTGACAGAATTACATTAGTAATGCCATCGTACTGAGAGAAACCTTTGTGTGTTGGACAGCACTTACATCCCTGTTTTAGCTTCTGTATTCTGTTGACAGGAGAGGCACTGTATGAGGTGAAGCTCCCCAAGAGATGAGACACTAAGCTACTCACACTTCTTGGCATGCTCAAGAAAGAAGTTTGCAGGGTTACACAAGAGGTGGTGAGAAAAGCAGACACTCAAGACTCCTCTTGCAATGCAAAAAAAACCCTACTTCTAAAACTTTGAGGTGTGCACAACTTGTAATTCACAGCAGCACTTGCCTGCCTGCTCAGTTCCAATCAGTTCAGTGGCTTCCCAGGGCTCAAAGCTGATTAAGTATGGAAATAAGGATGCAGCAAGGGGGAGACTGCTTTAAATACGTAAATAAATGAGTGAATGAATAATAGTCTTTAACACAATTAAAATCCCTGTCCTGTTTAATTACTAGTTCAAATAAAGACAGTCTTTTGGGCTTAAACACCTTTTTAGGGAATCACTTGAAGGAAAAGACCTAGATGTACCTACTTCTGAGCTGCAGCTCATTCAGTGGTCTTGTCACACTTAAGCAATTCCAGATTTCTGTTCTAGAGTAGCACAAAACCTTGGGCGTTAAATGAAAGATAACGTGCTGCAGATGAAGCCTTGCTTGAGCACATGAGCAGGCCACGCAGGGCAGCAAGGGGTGAGGGTAGGGGGGAAGGGGGAAGGAGTGCGGGGAATCTGTTTAAACAGAAATGTGAGCTGCTACCCTGTGAGAGGCTGAACAAGTCACAGGCTGGTGCTGACACTCAATTCTAGCAGCCGTTGCCCTGAGGAGAAGAGCAAAGACAGTGCACAGATTTTCAGTCTGAAAGCTAGACAACTGGAGGTAGATATGACAACAGTCAATAAGGTCACAAATGGCATCAGTAAGGAGAAGAACTCCAGTCTTGGATGTGATCTCATGAATGAGATCAAACTAATTATCAGAAAAAAAAAACATAGAATCATAGAATCGTTTGAATTAGAAGGGATCCATGGAGGTCACCTAGTCCCACTGCCCTGCAGTGAACTGGGACATCACCAGCCAGATCAAGTTGCTCAGAGCTCCAGTCAGCCTGACCTTGAACGCCCCCAGGGACTCAGCCACCTCTCTGGTCAACTTATTTCAGTGCCTCACCACCCTTATCGTAAAAATCGGTTTTTTTGTAGCCAATCTAAATCTGCCCTCTTCCAGTTTGAAACCATTTCCCCTCGTCCTATCACAACAGACTCCGCTAAAGAGTCTGTTCCTTCTTTCTTACAGCCCCCTTTTAGATACTGAAAGCTTAAGTACTTTTTCCAAACAATGCCTGCTTACTTAGTTTACTCAGTTTACTCAGTGCCAAACTGCTCTGCATGCCCATGTATAGTTCAGAAATGGTCAGAAAAACTTTCAGGAAAGATCAAGTGTTATCAAAAACTATAAAGCTGTCTCAGCGGCCAAACACAAGGAGAAATGACAAGGAAGAAAATCACTGTGTTCTGGCTGTTTTTGCAACCATTCTTGGAGCGCTCCTGCAGGTTCTTGCAAACAAAGAGCGACTTCTGATCTGACCATACAGAGCCATCTTTAAATGTTCCTCTGTACTTGTACAATTCGTTCATATAGAATGTTTGGATTAAGAATATTTCATACCCGTACAAAACAATGTTTTTTTCACAGTCACTCCACATGCTATAGTACAAATTAAATCAGAGACCCTTTCTTCAGCAGGAAAGTTATTCAGGTTAAATTTAATTAAATAATCAGCATTTAAATACCTAAAACTAATCACAATGAATTGCTAGTGTTAAATATAATCTTGACCACAGAACAAACTGATGTGATGACTTCAGCATTGCCCCAGCTGAGATTATGGGTTACTCAAGTATTATGGTTTAGATGCTGAATTTTCACTGAATTATTGTGTGCCTACTGCATCAAGTTTAATTTATTATCAGGCTAATTAAAGTGTTCTAAAATATTGCAGTTTCTAGAAAAACAACCCCTTAAGGAATTCCCGTGACAAGTCATTAAATTAATGTTCAAAATAATATTCTCATTTTTATCCAAGTCAAGGAGATAAAATATAACTAGAGACTGGAGAGCAGTCCCACACTAAAGGATTTGGGGGTTCTGGTTGATGACAAGTTGAATCTAAGTTAGCAGTGTACCCTGGCAGCCCAAGGGGCCAACTATACCCTGGGTTGCATCAGGCCCAGCATGGTCTGTGCATGAGGGAAGGGGCTGTGCCTCTCAGCCCTGCACTGTGCAGCCTCACCTCAAGCATTGGGTGCAGGTTTGGGTACCACAATATAACAAGGACAGAAAGCAATTAGAAAGTGTCCAAAAGAGGGCTGCAAAGATGGGAAAGAGTCTAGAGGGCAAGATGTATGAGGAGAGCATATTCTATGTTTCTATGATTAATTTTTCATGAATTTTACACATCCAGAAATTTACTGTATTTTTTTAAGAACCTCATAAAACACAACAAAGTCTTGCACCTGGGGAGGACACCCAGCTGGAAAGTAGCTTTGCAGACAAGGATCTTGGGGTCCTGGTGGACACCAAATTGAACATGAGTCAGCACTGTGCCCTTGCTATGAAGACTAATGATATCCTGGGCTGCATTAGGCAAAACATTGTCAGCAAGTTAAGAGAGGCGATCCTTCTCCTCTAGTCAGCACTGGTGAGGTCACACCTGGAGTGCTGTATTCAGTTTCAGGCTCCCCAGTACAAGGGAGACACACTGGAGAAAGACCAACAAAGAGCTAACAAGATGATAAAGGGACTGGAGCACCACTCCTATAAGGGAAGGCTGGCAGAGCTGGGGCTTTCTAGTCGAAAGAGAAGGCTCAGGGTGATCTTTTGACATGTATAAACCTGAAGAGAGAAAGAATTTGGAGTCAGGTTCTTCTCAGTGGTGGCAAGTGCCAGGACAAGAGGCAATGAGCATGAACTGGAACACAAGAGATGATGTCTGAAAATCAGAAACGCTTTTGACTATACACGTCATGGAACACTGGCAAAGGTTACCCAGAGGCTGTGGAGTCTCCTCCCTGGAGAGACTCAAAAGCCACCGCGATATAGACCAAGGCAGCCTACTCTGGGCATCCCTACTGGACTGGGCTGAACCAGATAACCAAACTGAACCAGATGACCTCTTAAAGTTCCTTCCTACCTCAGCTATTGTATCTACAGAAATACTGAACCCTTTTCAAGAGGATGCCTCAAAACTAGCTTGCTATCTATCTATCTATATATACATATTTTTTTGAAAGTAGTATTTGTAGCACTCGTTGGAAGACAGGTATCTTCCACTTAACAGCAAGCAGGAGATAACTGTTCCTTAAGAATGCTTCTAGTTAGGGCCATAATAGAGGCGTAAAGACGGCAATTGCCCTCCACTCCTCCCCCCTCCAAAACAACAACAACAACAAAAAAAAAAAAACAACCCAACCTGGTGTCTGCTCTATTTTGGCATAATGAAACAAGCTTAGTTTCAAGCTATTACAAGCAGATTTACTCTTTTTGTGCTTAAGAAATAATGGTACTAATGTGTTGCCACTCTTGAAATCAAATATGAATCTATTTAATTGAAAAAGATAAGTATTTTCCTTTCACTGTTGGATTTTATTTTCAAGGTTTCAGCCATTTGAAAAATGGAAAAGAGCTGATGCAGTGTTGCAGATCATCCTTTTTTTCTTTTTTTTTTTTCTTTTTTTTTTTTTCCTTTTTCTTTTTTTCCGTTTTCTTTCCCGGGTGATGAGAGTGGTGAGACACTTGGACAGGTTGCCTAGAGGCTTTGTGTGCCCCATCATTAGAAGTGTTCCTACTTGGGTTGGTCAATGCTTTGAGCAACATGCTGTAGTGAAAGATGTCCCTGCCCATGACAAGGAGGATGGACTAGAATGTCTTCAAGGGTCCTTTCCAACACAAATCATTTTTGATTCTATTAAAAGGACATTTGTTGCAGGAAAACCTATGCAGATGCCTGTGTTTAGATAGTACGGTAGCCCCACTAGCTTTATCAAAATTCCTCCCATAGTGAACGTAAATATAACTTTTTAATAGGAGCTTCTTCTAAACCAACTCTGGGTCCAAGTATATCTGGTGCAGCAAGCTATTCTGGATTATTAGTGTCAGCATCCAAAAAGGTGCACATGTGGTACACTTCTAAAAACGATAGGGGAATTAGACCAAATAAAGTCACGTGTGAGAAAGCAGCTTGTTATACGCACTCCAGTTGATCAGTTTAACTTCGGACTTTTTTTTCTCCCGGATTAATCAGTCTTATACCTTTGACGTTTACACAATGTTGCTAAGCTAGCACAGTCAGGAGTTGATTTTGTCACAGCATCCATGAAGTTTCCTCCCCTAGAAGCATCTGAAAATCTAGATTTATTCTAAACAGAAGAAAACAATGAGTATTCAAAACCAACTTCCAAAGGCAGTGGAAGCACCTTATTAACATCGAAAAAGAAAAGCTTCCAGAGACGTTTCCTTCTAGAAAGATCTTACCAGCCCAGTGAGAAGACAACAGGCATTACGGTGTAATGGAACCAGCCTGCTCCAGAGTATCCATATAACGTCGTTGTGAGAAAACATTGCTAAAATGTTCAGCTTTACCTCAAAGTGTGCAACCCTAATCAAAGCCTCCTAGGCGCATAACGCAGCTCTTCTGACAGAAAGGCGCTACCATTACGCTCTCTCAACAGCAGGGCCTCAAACAATGGCCCTACCTAATCTCCTAACAAAGGAAAAAGTTACGGCACTCTTCGCCCTTCGTCTGCAGCCCTCTCCTGAAACACACCGAGGGCTGAACTCTCCCCACACGGCCGCCGTGCGGTGCGGGCCGGACCAGGCCAGGTCAGCGGGGCGGGTGGGGCTTTCCCCGCCCCTTCCCTCGGGGTCTACTTAAGGAGAAGAGCGGCCGTCGAAAAGAGCTGCTTCTTTCACACCCCCCCCTTCTTCCCTTGTAAGAAAGACAAGAAGAGGGGGAAAAAAAAAAAAGCAAAAAAAAAAAAAAAAACACGGCGAAAAAAAAAAAAAAAAAAGCGGGGTTATTCAGCGTCTGTTTTCCCAACGCTCCTATTGTTTTAAAGGCCTCGTTTGTTTTTGAGTGTGTGGGTGCTGTCACAGCTCCGGAGAACGATGGTAAGTCGGGCGGGGGATAACGGGGGAACGGTGGTGGGGCGGGTGGAGAGTGGGCTGTGAGGTGCGCTGGTCCGGGGGGGCAGCATAGCGGCAGTGGTGGGGCGGGGGACGGGGATCCCAGCAGTTGTGGCGCTGCAGCCTCACAGTGCCGTGCGGAGCCCCCGAGAATTACTGCCTTTTACAGTAGGTTCTAGAATCTTACACGTTAGGGTGTGAATTTTAGTGATACTGCGGGAAAATGATAATAAAATAAGGCTGAGGCGTGAGTTGGTGTCGTGGTCGGAGCCGTGGTGTGAGGACTTCGAGACGTGAGATGCGTCGTGCTGCGAGCGGCCATTTTGTGACTCCGGGCACAGTCACGGCCCTTCTATCCGCCGCCTCAGATCCGCTTGGGCGCGGCGTGACGGCTTGCCCTGCTACCGTGGGCTCTCCATCAGTTCCGGCTGTCCTCAGCCTTTTGGCATTTCCCCCCTTAGCCCTTTTTGTTAGCCCGTTTCCCGGCGCCGAGCTGTTAAGCCGCCCGAGCGGACCGTTGTCTCTTCGGAGCGCCGGCCCCACCCGGCGGTTTCCGGCAGCGCTCTGCGGTGATGCTGCCCGGCCCCGCACGTGCCCGTTCCGTGCAAAGTGCCCTTCGTCTTCGAGAATATTCTGCCTGATGTGGTCCCTGCTGGGGCGAAGCCTGGCGTCGCCGGATCCGGGTACAGTTCTGGTTGGTGCTAAACGTGTTCAGGGAAGGCAGCCGTAAAGCGTTCCTATCGAGGTGACTGTGTTCTAGTATATGAGCCGGCAGCTGAAAAGCTGAAACTGTTCACAGGCAGCATTGCTTTAAAAGAGATTCCTTATTTTCGGCTTCGCCCCCCCCCCCACTAAGAACGGTATCTGCTATTGTAAGGCTGACAGCTCAGCGGCTCGTAGGCAGCCCCGGGTAGCGGAGTTGAGCAGCGCTGCTGCGTGGCTCCCCCTGCCGCCTCCGGCCGGACGCAACGCCCCGAAGCCGCCGCCATCTTCTCCTTCCGCAGCGGCTGCCATGGCAACCGTAGGCGGGTAGCGGGCGTGAATACTGCGCTGTATGCCTCTTATTTTAAATAAACCCCGTGTGAATTCAGGGAGGAAGCGATCCGAGACATCGGGAAGCAGTGCTTCTGTGGCCAGAGGGAAAATAAAGGCTTTCTTTCCCCAGACGCAGTTGCGGGCATCACTCAGGCACTTCCACCTCTTTGTTTACCGACCCCTGCTGTAATTCAGGGGTTATTCCATCTTCCTGCCTTGAAGTCGACGCTCTGTGAAACAGTGCAAAGAGTAAATTACTTAATTCCCCTTGTGATAGGAGAAAAGGGGTAGGGGGGAAGAAATTATGTAGGTTGAAAAACTGAATGAACCGTGAGTCTCCTCACACCTGGAAACTGGTTTTCAAAGTTGCTTTGTGAGCTGCGGAGATAGAGAAGCTCTGCTTAAGGTATTTTTGAATGATTGGGTCAGTTTAGTTGCACTCGGTGATCCTTACGGGTCCTCTCCAGCTAAGGTTATCCTATGATTCAACTGGTGCTTCATTGTACTTCATGGTACATAATTCATCTGTTTAAGTGTAGCGTTTTTTCCAGTTTTGGGAATTGGAAACGGCTTTGGATACTGATCCAGCAGCAGTGCAGTTTGCCTGTAGTATGCACAGAAGTAAGGCAGCTTTGGGTATTAAAATGACAATAACATTTTATGCTGATAAAATAAGGGTGATGCTTTGTTTGATTTTACGGAAGTTTTCCATTGTAGTACTGAAGACTTCTAAAGTAAATTCAAAAGGAAAAAGACGCTGTTTCATGTCTTCATACTATGATAACTTTTTCATCATGTTCATCAGTAGCTCCTTTTTATGTTCTGAGAAATGTGTATTAAAGTCTTTAAAGCTTATTTTTGATATTGAAATGTTTGTCCCAGTGCCTAAGGAGCCTATTTGCCCCTTTAGATATTTAGTGAAGAAGGGTTAAAGAGCTGTATATTCTTTCAAAGTTTTCTCCTGCAGTGTTATTGTGAGAAACTAACGATGTGCTTCCATGGTAGCCAAGGCTGTTTTTTACCTGCTTGTCAGCAGTATGTGTATGCCGACCCACTTTCTTGTGCTGATTCTGGCTCTCCTGGGTGCATTTGCTGTGAGCAACTTCCTGCTTAAAGTTGCCAGAGAACTTGCACAGCCGAGTGAATGCTTTCTTTGAGCTTCGGTCACTGAAACAGGTCCAAAAAGAGGGAACAGACGTTAACAGGTCAGCTGTAGAGTTGGTCTCGTGTTTGAGTTAAAATGTTCGTTATCTGGGGGTATGATCAGCTCCAGCTCTCCTCTTATTTTCTTCTTGCTGTGATGTGTTCTCACGCTAGAGCAAGTGTTTACACAACTGTGGAATGAGCTTGGATCAGAAGCAGATGTATCTGAAAATTGCAACCATTTTTCGCTTGTGGAATGTATGGCCCTATTCCCTTTGCAGTGGTATAAAAAGCTGTCCTGGTACAATAAGCTGTCCTGTGTACAACAGAAGTAACCTACTACACAGTTTGCAGTCGGTAGCATATAGTTGGTGAGGTAAATGAGTTACATACAAGAACGTGGTACTGGATGTGATGGAGCCAGGTACTTCAAGGTCCAGCTTCATGAGATGCTGTTTAACTATGCCTCTCAGAATGGGTATTTTCCATCTCCGTTTCTTCTGCATCCGCTGAATCTCAGGTGGATCTGATGCTTATCTGATAGCACAGTAAGCTGATTCTGTTGTCTAAAATAACACAATACTAATCTGGTCAAAACTTGATCTCAGTGCTATTCTTTCTTAGAAACTAAGCTTAGTGTGAACTGACAGCTGTTAGATCTTGTGCAGAAGAGGTGTAAGAGAAGAGATGTAGCAAATTGTCTTTGCTTTTTAGGGGTAGTCTAGTGTTAATTTGATTCAGTCATTCTGAAATCGTACTTGTGGAAAGCTGAATTCTACTTTTGGCATTTCTTAATTGCTGGTTGAATCGTGCCACATGGACAGATTGGTTCTTGTAATTTTCTTACTCCCTTATTGGATGTCCAATTTGAATGAACATTGATCATTTGCAGCTGCAGTTTAAATAACTCTGTGTTAAACGTATAATTTGTTACATTGAAAAATGGGTGCTAGTGATTGTAAATTATTAGTAGGTTTCAAAGTATTAGTAACCTCAACTAAATCAAAAGATCTGCATGTCTGAAATAGGGGTAATGCCACACCAGTTGAGCTGTAAGGAAAAAGTTATTAATGTTTTGATCTGTCTTGACACAGAGAAATGAGCACTACTGAGATGGTCAAAGTAGTTTTTTTCTACAAGGTAGGTAAAGAATGGCACGTACGTAGAATCATTTATTCAGTTAAGATGAGGAACCAAAGTCTCATCTGTATGGTCGTGTATTTGTAAATATTTTTGTATAATGTTTGGAGTGTGTTTTAGAGTATGGGACACATCTTGGTGGCATCAGCAACAAGAAATGGAATTGCATGTAGTCTGTGTGAGCAAATGATTCCCTCTATAAACATTAATCCATAATCCATTTTCCTCTGATCTGAATTGAATGAGAAACTTTGAGATGTGAGTTTGGTTCAAGTCAGAAGGTGCGTGTGGAATGTGGGTGTGCAAAGCACATGTTGGCTGTGGTTACTGCATGACACCGTGCAGATATGTGCAGTGCTCTGGTGCTTGCCACTCTGACACAGGTTCACAGTCATTCTTATTTCTCTTGTAGTTAAATTGACTAAAACTTATTTTCTGAAGTGCAGATAAATGGTGTGAATATTCGATCAAGATTGTGTTATCTACCTCACAGTTAAATTGTAGTACAACTCTGTACCATTGTTCCAAGGAGTTTCATAAGCTTTACTCACTTGTTGAGCATTTCAGGCTTTTGATCAGGAAAATGATGGAATTTATTCACTGGATAATCAATTCACAGTAAAGAATTGAAGAATTTTTTGCTTGTGTCTAAAAGGAATTGTGTAAAACTTTGAGGTGAATAATTTTGGGGCTCTCCTTGTAAGTTGGGTGGTAGCAACAATGGTTGTGAGGCTTCCAGTTGGGCAAGGCTGCTTAGTGTAGCCTATCTGGAGTCTAGATCTGAAGTCTTAGCCTCAAAGAAGGGTTGGTTCAAACTTGTCCATATGAATGTTCCATTTGCAGTAGGTACTTCCTTTATATAACTGGAGACATGCTATTGATATTTGTGGTCTCAAACTGTATCTAGATGAAGGCTTACCTAGAAGCATATTATAATGTGACTGAGATGTTCCTGTTTAACCTTTTCAGTCTGCAAATACAGAAGCCCAGTGTGGAAGTGTCTCAGAAGATAATACCCATCTGTCAACAACCTGCCAAGGATATGTTTTACCAGAAGGAAAAATCATGCCAAATACTGTCTTTGTTGGTGGAATTGATATAAGGGTATTTATATGCTTTCAGTGTTTTTAAACTACGTATGATATGCTTTAGTGGGAAAGAAATAGGAATTTTAACTTCTGGAAGGCTTTCTTAATTGAGTCTTTACTGATCTTGAAATAATGCATTGTGGTAAGAGAACTTTGAAACTGACAAATAAGATTTTCGTGGAACATTAGGAGGTGTTTTAAAGCTACAAGTACCATTCTTAAACTCAACTGTAACAGTTCACTGTGTCTGTGAAGTAGTTCAAGACTTTGTTTCTTTTAGATGAATGAAGCAGAAATTCGGAGTTACTTTGAACAGTATGGTACTGTGAAGGAAGTGAAAATAATCACTGACAGAACTGGTGTTTCCAAAGGGTGAGCAGAATGTCATTACTTACTGCTTATATGGATGTAATCCTAACATAAATGTTGTCTGTTGATCAGTAGTTGCTCGCTTACCATGCTTAAGCCTTTCAAATTAAGGTGAATTGAAGTGAAACGTAAAACTAGACTGATCTTAAATCTGTTCAGTCTTACAGTTGAGAACAGGACAGATTTTATGTTGTTGGTGTACCTGTTGAGGGAAAATAGTGTTACTGTCACTTAACCAATGGGAGCAAAGCATAAAACTTAGTGGATGCTTGTGAAGGCTCTTCTTTCAGAGGTTGAAACTTGTTGACTTTTTCTGATGGCCACAGCAGTTAAGCATCAGTGTAATACCACTGATGTAACTGAGAGAGGGAGTAGACTTTCACTGGGACTGTTGGACTGCAGTCTTTGATTGCTCAGGGGTAAGTTAGAGGCAACCAAACTGTTTTAGGTGGTGAGTGAAACTTAAGGGATGGTAGAAAGTTACAGAGAATTCCCATTGGGTATGTAGAAGGAACTTTGATAGGAAGTATCAAAGTTTGTACAATCTACAAATCCTTTGTAGAAGGAACTTCACTATAGGTGAAGAACTTAAGTGAAGGTGTTTGGACTCTGCCCAGTTGAGTTCAGAGGAAGGCTCGCCCAGCTTTGAAATTAGACTTGTTTTGCAAGGAAGACTTCACCTCTAAAGGTGTGCTAATTGTTTTCTGTTACTCTGAGCAGATTCTAAAAAGTATCATTTCTTTTTCATGGGCAATGAGCTGAAAATATTGAGCTTAATGACCCTTGCCTGGTCTTTGTGGTAAATTCTAATCTGTGATTAGCAAGCATATGTTCTGATCATTGGTAAATTGCATATTCCATCGATTGACATACTCTACAGCTCTGAGTATTGTCTCCAATATTAAGGCTTAAATAAACAACAGGTACTGACATAAATTGAAAACCTCTTTTGGGATCGCTTCCTCCAACAGTGCAATTATTCCTGTAGTTCCTCCTTTCATTCAAGCCTTTGCAATATGCACAGAACTTAGTACATCATAATTAATGGAGCTTTTGGGTTTTTGGTGCTACTAATATTAACAACAGAACTCATTTGAGTAACTTTAATGGGAGAATATTGAATCTGGCATTTAATTCCTTTCATTTCGCCCAGTGTGCTGTCAGCAGCAAATGCACTTTGCTGAATTATATATTAATGTCCTGTTAATATCAGTTAATGTTCTTTTAACTGTTTTAGTTTAAAAAGAAAAAAACTAACAGCTACCAAAAAAAATCAAAACGTAGTAATTGAATGGTGTATTTTTTTCTTTTCAGGTATGGATTTGTTTCATTCCTGGACACTGTGGATGTTCAAAAAATAGTAGAAGTAAGTTCTTTGTCAAGTTGCCAGAAGAACCTTCTCTATGCAGTTGTAGGTGTGGTTAGGGGAAAACAATCCTATTGAGGAAAGTAAAAAGAAAAAGAGTAGAACTGCCCTGAAGTAAATGTGCTTAAATATTGTTGTGACTTAACCCAGTAGGTTAATGAGTACCTCATTGTATTTTAGTCACTGCACTCCTCCCCAGCCTTATGGGAAGATAATTTAAAAAAAAGAATAACCAACCCAAAAAAGCACCACAAAGTAGAGTTTGTGACTTAAGATGAAAGCTATTAACTAAGAGACTAGGAAAAGGAAAAATGGGTACCAGTTGTGATAATTGTGTGTATATATGTAACTGTTATCCTTTACATGTGTATATAAAAGACAAGTGATGCACAAGCAATGCTCACCACCCACCAGGTGATGCCCAGCTGGTCCCTGAGCAGTGGCAGGCTGCCTGATGAATTTCTCCCCTTTTCATACTTTTCTTGTACATGATATCATATGTTACAGAATATCCCTTTAGCAAGTTCAGGTCAGTCGTCCTGATTCTGCACCATCCCAGCTCCTTGTGTCCCCTGCAGTGCCACTGGTGGCAGGACAGTAGGAGAAGCTGGGAAAACTGAAATGGTTCCATGCAGCACTGCTCAGCAACAGCTGGAAACATCAGTATGTCTCAGTCAGTGTAGTTTTTTTCCTAAAACCAAAACAAAGCAGCATACTAGACACTGAAAGAAAGCAACCCTGTCCCAGCTGAAAAGTCAGAAACAAAATTAATGTAGTCCTGGTATTGGTGTGATTTGAAGTCTTGGGTCTTTTGGAGGATTTGGGGGAAGAAAAGTGGCTGCATACGGAGGCAGTGATAAAACAGAACAGAGATTGGCTTGGATAGTGTGCATAAAACAGAATGAAGACTGGCAGTCTGTAATTAAAGTAATTTAAGGATACAAGTGAGTGGATACAGAGAGCATTACAGGAGATTAAAGGTAAAAGGCTTAGAAAGAAGAAAAAGAAGGGAGATGGAGGCTCTTCGAAACTGTATGTGAGTTGGTGATGCTGTAGTACGGAAATAAATCATGGTTTCCTGGAATTTAAACTGACCACCCACCTTACTTATTCTCCAGCTTATGGAGTAACTTATTTTTCAGTCACAGATCAGTGTCCATGGTAAAAGGCTGAAACTGGGACCAGCAATTAGAAAACAACAAAACTTGTGTAAGTATATATGAAGTCAGATTATAAGTTTAGTTTTTCTGTAATCAAACAACAGTGTTCTTCCAAGTCCTTTTTTTTTCAGTGTAGTGTGCATGTTGCACATGATGTCAGTTCTAAATCACAGCCTCATTGTTTGTGGGGTGTACAGTTTTGATTATAAAATTGAATGAAGATTGGGAGCACAGTAGCTGAAAATGCAGTATGGTTAAGTCACTGAATTTAAAAGTCAAAATGTTGAAAAGTTTTTTGCATGTTGAATTCAAATATTTATGAAATACTCCTTAAAATGTTTTAATGTTTTTTTTTTTTCTTAAAACAAGGTTCTTATGTGCAGCCTAGACCATTAGCTTTCAATCCTCCTGCACCACAATTCCATAGTGTATGGAGTAACCAAAATACAGAGACCTACGTGCAGCCTCAAGCTGTGGTGAGCCCGCTAACTCAGTATGTACAGGTAAGGTTATTTGTGCTGCTGTTTGGGAGTTGTAGTTCAATGTTCATGAAAGTGTAAGCTATGTACACCTTCTCAAATCCGTATAAAGGTTCCAATCTCAGCTTACCTGCTCATTTTTGTCTTGTATTTCCCAATAAAGGTCTTAATTTAAAGCTATTTAAACTCCCAACAGGCCTGAAAAATTAATTTAATCATTCTTTATAAAACAAAATGCAGGAAGATGATGCACTTTTGATTTTGAAAATAAGTCTTGTAGGTGGAGCATTCAATTAAATAATAGTTCTTCAGTGGACTTGCTGCTTGTCATGCATCCAGATATTTACTGTGTTATTGTCTTATTGAGATAAACCACAGGCTTTAAAATCCAGTGTTTTCAAGTAGAAGTTAGCGTGTTACTCTTTTCTCCTACCAAAGCAAATCTTGTTTTTTTTGCTGCCTTTGTAGGGACGCTTGTGCTAGGCACAGCAGATACCATAACACCTTCCTTTGAACTTGAAATTAAAAAAACAACTTTTGTTTTGTAGACGTATGCATACAGTTCACCAGCTTTATTGATACAGCAGCAAGTTCCTGTAGGATATCAGCCAGCATACAACTATCAGGTATGTAATTCTTTAAGTTGGAGCAGTAAAGTTGTTGGGACATGCAGCACTACGGGTGTTTTCAGGGAGAAAGAACCTTTTAAGGAAACCTAACAGTTAAACCAGTTTCATGTCACTAGATTAATGATAGTGATGAAAATATTGAAAGGTGGCAACATCCATTTCAAACAAAATGATCATTTAGAGTTGTTTTGCTTATGGGAGGAAACTTTGTGCTTGTGCACTGTAAACAAAATCAACTATTTATGCAATAAACAGAACTGCTAGTCAGATTTATAATTGTGGGATATATTCAAAGTAGAAAAGTGTTCCTTTGAGCTGTAAAAATGTACAGAAAGGTACTTAGTAGCCATTTTTGAGCTTGTAATGAAATGTGTAGGTTGTCTTTGTTCTTGCAGACTAAATGAGGTAGATTAGTAACTGTGGAAACTGAAGGTGTGAGATGTTTTGTCTGCATGGCTGCTGTGACTGCACTTGGTTCTTTTCCTAATCTTTAGCTATGTTAAATTTGGAATGAGGAAAGGTAGGGGGCCTTTGGAATTTGTGGTGGGACAGACTTTGTGCTGAGTACTGTGAGGTCCACATGAAAAAGATACCATGCTGCACTAAGAACTGTAAGAAGGAAAAAATCCAGGTGTGAAGTATGGTGTGTGTATATATTGTGCCTATTAAAGAGCATTTATCTGTGTGGGAAATGGATAGATAAAAGCTGATTATTCTTCAATTCCTGTTTAAGGCTCCACCACAATGGATTCCTGGGGAGCAAAGAAACTATGTTATGCCTCCGGTAAGTCTGCAGGATTTACTATAAGTGTTTTGATACTTAAAATAAAAATAAAAATCAGACTGTTGGTTTACCAGGTCTGTGTGGAATCCAGTCTATGCAACTCTGTAGTTGCTGACATAAATAGTTGTTTAGGCCTTCCTTCTGATGTGTTAGTTTAGAAGTTGTATGACTGAACTAGAACTACCAGTTGTATATTGTTAGTAGCTAGTGAATTCTGGAATTTTAACGTGGAAACAAGATTTGTTCTTCGTGCAAAGCTGAAGGAAGGATAACGTCTAATGCACAAGCTGTGTTTTTAAGATCTGTAAAATACTACTGGTTGTTCCAGTTCTTTTGCAGACTTGTAAAAATCTTCAGAATACTTTTCCCTGCAGATAATGTTTTTAGTTCAAGAGCTCTTCTGAGCAGTTAGTGAGGTTGCTACAGACTAGGTGGCTGATGGCTTCCAAGGAGATAACTTCTTGTGACTTCACACAAGTGACATCCACAAGAGAGGAACGTTGTACAACATTTCTTTAACAGGATTGGCACTGGATCTTAAACTTGCATCTCCTATTCCTCAGTTCAAATACTGTATTTTTAGAGTGCTATTTCTATGAAGTGTTTTAAGAGCTATTATCTTTCAAGCTTGTTCCCAGCAGATGCATATCGACTCTGGAAGGTAAATGTGGGAGAGGTGAGAGTCAGAAAACAAAACTTCATGGGTATATATTGCTCTTGGCATTCATGTATTGTCTCTGATCATATTAGAAGAAAACTTTGTTATTACTTAGTTGAAAGCATGTGCTCTCAGCTTTGTTTTCAAGCCTTTCTGTATTACAGGGAAGTCTGTATTTCTGTTAGTGAGGGAACGTATTTGCTAAATAATTTTGACAACAAAACCTATATATGGAGAACGTGTTGAGGAGCTAGCTTTCAAAAGCAATTACAGTGATGAGGGAAGACATGTATTTGAAAGTATTCTTTTTGGAAGGGGGTAGAACTGTCTTTAAAACAGGTCAGGATACAGTTATCCCCTTTTGTGAAACTATACCAAAATGTTAAGGCTGGCTTTGCCTCTTGGTAGGTGGGAACGAGTGACAACATAGTTATGCATATTCTTGTAGTGTTACTAAAATACTGCGCTGTCTTCAATATGCAGGTTTATACTTCGGTAAACTATCACTACAGTGAGGATCCAGAGTTTATACAGACGGAATGTGCTGCTCCAGAGCCCACACAGTTGTCTGGTAATAGTCCACAAAAAGTAAGTTTTCTCAGAGCATTTTTTACTGTTAGACCTGTTCCCATGTTTTTTGTGTGTGAGGGCTACATGGCTTACGTGGCTTGAAGAGGTCTCCTGACCTCTTCATCTTTTCTAGAATTAAGGTTGTAATCATCATTTCAGCCATTGTTTAATCCACTGTAATTTCTGCATGATTTCAGAAGGCTATCTTGCTTTCTTAAAGCTATTAATAGTTAGTCTGTAGTGTAGGGATGTGTACAATGTGATCACGTCAAGATGTTCTTAATCTGGTAAGAATTATTGAAGAATTACAGCTACTAAAATGGCAGATTGGGTAGCACTTCCCATCTTACTCAGGTTTATGAGTCTCAAAATGTAGATGGGTGAAATTTATTACTCTCTTATCTGCTTGCTTTTGTGGAAAGCTATCTCTATTTGGCCAGCAGTTGGTTCTGAATTCCTTTCTTTAAAGAAGACTATTGCTCTCCTGTCTGCCTCTTACACAGCTCTGTACTGGCTTGTTGCTGATAAAAACATTTATGTTGTAAATGACAACTGGGAGCATTGAAAGCAATTACCAACATTAAAGGGAAAAATTCAGGGAGAAAACTGAAAGGACTTCTGAGTGAAGTGTAAACCCTGTGACAGACTCACTGCTAGTATTAGGGCAACTGATAGAATTATTATAGAGGCATCTCTTTTATTTCAGAAGTCTGTGGACAGGAGCATACAAACAGTAGTATCTTGTCTGTTTAATCCTGAAAACCGCCTGAGGAACAGCTTTGTATCACAAGAAGACTACTTCAGGGTATGTAGTGAAAGCAAAACTAAATCTCTGAAAGCAGCTGATCTTAACTTTGTTCATATACAGGATACCATAAAGACAAAGATTGATCTGTACTTGCTTGAGTTCTTATTTTTTGTATGTGCACTGAGATGAATGAATGGTTAGCTTTCAGTTAGTTAATACTGAAAGAAAATTGCAGAAATTGAGTTCAGTGGATTTAAGTGCATTGATAGAATGCTGCATGAGAACTGCTGAGCAGTCAGCTATTGGGTATTTAGAGCTAATCATCCCTCAGGAGCAATCTGCTGAAAGGTAAGCAGATTGCATCTTGTAAACAAGAGAACAGAGTTACATGGTTATGGTCTTTTCTCCACTTAAGTACTCACTGTGGATGTCTATCTGTACTTTAGTTAAAAAGTAAATAATTTCTACAATAAAGTGTAGTTAGATCAATACCTGGTCATCAGTACCTGGTATTAATGGGAAGTTTTTTGCTGTGCATTCAGTCTTCAGAGAGGCCTGATTACATTCCCTTCTTTTATATTAGGGTTTCAACATTATACCTAAAAGCCTGCTACTTTTTTTTTTTGTTTTGTTTTAAAAAGACAGATGTGAACTAGGCACCTGTACTGTGAAGCCAGAATAGAGAAGCTGTGTTTGACAGATTTAGAGAGGACTGAGTAATACAGAGAATGTCTTGAGATATTTGTGATGCTTTTGTTGTTTTGTTGCTACTGTTGTCTAGAAGCATGGCTTTTTGTTTTTTTCTCCTATTCCAGGAGAGGAGGGCGCATCACTTCAGAAAAGGAAGAGCAGTGCTCAAAAGTGTTTGATCAACAAAGACTTTGAAGTACATAAATGTATTACTTTGATGTTCTTACAGTTCAGTTTAGTAAGATGTGTAGTAAAAAGTGTAACCTTTTTTCAGAAAGTTGCTTCAAGTTGAAGTTTGTGTTCCTGTTTTACCTGTTCCAGTATAGCTATTTTTGCTTGCGGAGTTTGAAGTTGTAGAGTTGAAATGCTTCCAGGTTTTATTACTAGCTTGCATGCTTTTCCCACTAACTAACTGAAATGCTAATTTTAAAGAACTTATATGGGGAAGGGGAAAAGAAAAACACTCTTGGTTTGTTTGGTACATGTGGATTTTCTTCTGAGCTTTAAGGTACAGTTTGTTGCATGTTAAAATTTAGTTCTTACTAAACCACAATTTTAAGTTACTAATGTCAACCAGTTACCTCTTGCAGTTCAAAAGTTGAAGCAGTTCCTTGTCCAAGATGGAGTATTTTAAAACTGAGCTCTTAATCAGTGGAACAGAAGATGTCAAGGTGTAACTCAACTGAAGCCCCTTTTAAGTCCTGGTTCTCTTTAGATACATAATCAATGTCTTTGTTGGCTAATGACAATTTATCTGTGTGAATACTAGGATTCCTGTATGTAACTTAAGATGCAAGAATGTAATTAGTTATGTTGGCTGCTCAGGGGAGTATGATTTTTTTTTTTTTTTTTTTTACTGGATTAATTTTAGCAATACCTGTATCTTAAAATTGTGAGAAAATACTGCATTTAAAATATGCCTAACTTTGTGATGCAAAGTGTTAATCAAAGAATACATGTAAGCATATTTTAATAATAATTATGTAGATTTTAGTAATGTATTTTGAAACAATAAATTTTTTTATTTTGACTTACCCTTCCTGGTGTGAGTGACATCCTAATACTTCTTTTTAAGCTGCTTTGAGAAAGGCATGCAGCATAGTATTTATTGAAGGAATTGAAGATCTGTTGCTATAAGCTTGTTGTAACTGGAATTCTTACCTACCGTGTTTGGGTTAGTTCCTACCTGCACTTTTGAAAGAGTAGAACTGAGAACAGCAGTCAATCTTGTGTGTGTGTTGAGTCCTAGTCTGATTCATTCTTAGTACTACCCTATCTCTCCAAATAAAAAAGGAAATAACTCCTTTGTAGATGTGTGTGTATGAATGAATGGAATGGCATGTCCTGTTTCAGATGTCTAGAAGTAGATGTCAGTGAAACATGCAGTAAGAGCTGAGTTGCTACAGACCTGGGTGATGGACTATAAGATACAGCATAGAAATGTCCCAGGACTGTTGCTCAGGAGTAGGAGTGTTCAAGATGAGATTATTAAATTGCAGGAGGGAGGCGAAGAGGAGAGGGCTTGGGGGATAGCAATAATTGGTGCAATTCCACATAAAATTACTCAAACAATCTTCTGGCAGCATAAATTGACTTAAAGTTGTTCACTTTTTTCTCAGCTCAGACTGTTCCTTATCACTAAAGATGCTGTGTCCTTAAGTGTATTTCTGCACTATCAGTCACCATGTTTTTGTCAACCTATTGCTTTAATAGTGTTGTTCTTTTGATATACTTCCACGTTTCCAGCTTCTGTGTAAGTGGTTTTCAATCGTACACAATTAAACTCCACATACAAGTAATCTGGAGTTTTGAGTACAAGGACCCTTTCCTTTGCAACTTTAAGTACCTAAGCAGCAGCCTACTTGTAATGTTACATCTGTGATGCCAGTTTATTGATAAAGGTAATTGTTTCTTTGCAAATGCAGAATTCATTTTGGCTTAATGTTCTTGTTGGCTAAGTTGCCTTGGGATGTGTTTGATTCTTTATGTTGTGCTATAAGAAAACATGATCTGCTTGTATGTAGCTTTCATTGAGGAGTCTTAACACCAAAAGAAGAGATAAAAACAGAAGATATCTAAATAAAGTGCAAATTTTATGTTTATTTGACCAAGTGTTTCTGGTAAGGCCATCTGGTGAGCAAGTTGATTGTTCAGTATGTTTGAAATGGTTGGTGCTAGATATGAGTTGTTCTTACAAGCATGCTGAGAAGGCTTAGTGAAATGCATAGCTCAGGCCTTACAAGCACCATTTATTTTCTCTTCCATTAGATCATGTTGAGCTACTTTTGTTAGCCATTTCTCACCCATAGAAAACACTATCTTTTTTTTTTTTTAATTATTCCCATCTGGGAATTGTACATTTTGTGGCATATACCATTGAAAGTAACAAGTTATAACTAAGAACATCTTTAATGTTTGTTTGAAGTACCCTGTAAGCATAACACAGAAGTAGTAGGTAAATCTCTTTTTGTGTTGCGTTTAGAAAGCTAAAACATCTGTTTAGTATGGCTGTAGCTGAAGGCATTTTGAAAGTAGGTGTACAATTAGCTGCTTGCAAGTTTGTTCCTCCTGTGTTACTAAATTGAGTGGACCATGTTAATTGGGAGCTGGTAGGTATAATAGTGGGTTCTTAGGGATATGCTTTTGTTTTGTTTTGTTTTTTTAAACTTGTGCAAGCGAAACAAATTTTGATTTGTCTCTGGCTTAACCTGGCAAGCTTAACACAGCTGTTTGTTCAGTCCCCCCTTTGGTGGGATTAGGAAGTCATGGCAGGGAAGAGGAGGGGAAGGAAGGAACTTGGGGGTCAAGATAAGGGCAATTTAGTAGGGAAGAAACACAAAACAAATGACTTCCAGCTTGCTCATTCAACAGCACTTCCTCCACCCGGCTGACTGCGCCCAGTGTCATTCAGTATGATGCCCCGTGGTGTGAAACATCCCTATGGCCAGTTTAGGTCAGCAGTGTGGCAGTGTCTCCTCCTGGCTTCTTGTGAACCTCAAGCTTCCTTGCTGGCAAGGTGGCATGAGAAGCATAAAGTCCTGGGCTCTGTGTAAGCACTGCTCAGCAATAAATAAAACATGGGTGTTATCATTTTCCTCCTAGATCTAAAGCCTGGCATCATACCAGCTGCAGAGAAGAAAATTAACCATGCCAGCAGAAATTGGGACATTCGAGTATGTTTTGTGTGGGATCCAAAAGCATCCAAGTTTCCTGTAACTAGTAAGGCAGCTTTTTGCATTAGTTTTGCATTAGTTGTTTAGGTAAGATAGCAAAACAGTGTTTGCATTTACTTGGTATTATTTAACTAAGGCACTTGATTATTTTATGGTCCTTTAAGTGAAATGTCCTAGTGTGCTGTTTGGTTCTGTGGCCTTTTCAAACTCTTCTCGCAAGCTTTGCCACCTGACAGAACTAGTCTTGGAATGAGACAGCCAGCCAGATGGTATTCTTGGATCTCTGTTGGAATGATAGTCTGTCTGGCACAGACAGGAATTTTCTGTCAAAATGGAAATATTTTTTTTCCTTCTAGGTATTTGTGCATTAAACTAAGATGCCAAGTTCTGTCTTACATGAAGATTATTTGATACTTGGATGCTACAGAGAAACAAAAAAATGCTTCCTTAATTCCTTAAAATGTGAACCTTTTAGAGGACTTTCTTGTGAGTGTCATAATGAAGCAATTATTTTCTCAAAGTCCACTCATCTGTAGCCTGTAGATGTCTGCAGGAAGGTGTTAGTGGACAAGTATTTCATGATAGGCGTACTGTAATTTAAAAGCTCTAGTGTCTTGCCACTTCAAGTCTGAGAACGTAATCTATTAAAAGGATTCAGATTGAAAGGAGAGGATCATTAAGTATTATCTCTACAATGAAAAAGTTTGAGTAGCTTCACAATCTAGATGGGTTCTTGCTTCATACTGTATTTCATTCCTGCTCTCCAGTTTATGATGAACTTTAAACTTACGGGTTGGAGAGGAAGGGGAGAAAAGAGGGTGTGGGGGACTGAAGTATGCTTGAACTGCAACTCTTTTTAGGAGGACACAAGCTGAGTTACTCTGGGTCTTTGTTAATCCTGTGACTCTTCTGGCTTTAGCAGGATAGGATAGAAGTTTGCGCTACATGGGAAAAGCTTTGAATTTATGTGCTTGGTACTCAAAACATTCCTCAAGCTGGTGAGAAAGCTTTGTTCTTTTAGTTTACAGTTGCAAGGCTATTAAGTGCAGTAATGAGGAATACAGACTTTTAATTTTAAAAATACATTACTGTAAAATGTCAGAGCTAAAAATGTGGAGTATGTATCTATATAGTATGTACCCTGTTCAAGAGCTGTCAGCATAAAGCAACAATAACGCTCTCAGAGCCTCAAAATACATAATAAAGACATCTGCTGCAGAAGATTGTGGTTTTTGTCTGCATGGTGGGTTGTACATAGCAATCTGTCCTGTACTGTTTCAGCTGGGTTGGATTCTGTAACAGAAGACAGCTCTGTAATGTTCCTGTGAGTTACCATCATTACTTGCTTATATTGTTACTTCATAAGTTGGTTGTATATGTTTTGAAGTAGTGTTTGAACTATTGAGAATGTTGCTTTCTTTTCCCTCTGTCCCATCCAAAGTGCTGTAAGTTGAGCCTTATACTCTATGTACTATGTATTTTAATTTTCAATGAATAATACTTTGAATATTGCTTGGTTTTGACGGGGATGAGCTTAAGGACAAACTTAACTGAATGTTTTTTCTCACATTTATTTTGTGTGGTACCCTTGGTACACTGAACATGTTCATTGGGTAGTCTTAGGATAATTTAGGATTAGAACAGCCCTTTAAGAGGCTATTTATGCTTTTCCCCGGGAGAAGAATGATGCTTGGAAGTTGAAAATGTTTTGGTCTGTAGTAGTTAATGGCACTACTTGAGTGGGTTGGGCACATGCTTTCGCCTTTGGCTTTTGGAAGGATATAAAGATGGCTGTGACGTACCACATTACCATTACTATGTGGTTTCTGACTAATGTATGCATTTGGTTACTAAGTCGCATTACTAAATCATCTTCTATCTTCTTGCACACTTACTGAGATGAAAATCTCTGCTGAAGTCACTAATGACTGGGAGAATATCCTCCTCAGAATTGCTCTGTCACTTTGCAAATCCTAACTGCTGCACTGAGCAGCTGCCTTGTGATTTAGGTAGGCTGGAAGTCTTTTCTGGAAGATAATTTGCCCATAACCATTAGAGGACTCGCACCATACTGTATTAAAAGATGGCTCTGTAGTTAAGGGGAGTCAGATAGCAGTTCAGCTCTTCGTTTTCCTCCTAGTATGAGTATCTTTGGGCAAGATATATGTAGTATTGTAGACAAAGCCTTACACTGTGAATGGTTTCCCTTATTTTCCTTGCTATTGAGTTTGTTGTTTGTTACCATTATTTTGAAAAATAGCAAACTTGCTTGCAGTCCCAGAGGTTTAAAAGCAAACAAAAGCTTTCACCTTAAACAAAAGTATTCAGCTTATACATACATACATACACATATATATATATATTATTTTATATAAATATTCACCTTATTTCTCCTATTCAGCAAACTGACATGCAGTTAAAGTTACAGCAGTAAATGTTAGGAATGCTAACTGAGGTCATTTTCACTTTCACTAAATAGAAATCTTTACGCTTGGAGTTAAGCAAACTTAATTACTAAATCTCTTCTAAGTGGGAAAATAAAGTTGTGCCAACAGATCCTTATTGATAGTATTCTTACTGTAAATACAGGACTCATCTATTTTTGACAGGGAATTAAGTCTGTGGTTGTTCAACATGAATGCTGCAGTAGCTTCCATAAATCTTGACAGTAGCACCTATCACTGCTACGATGGGTCTTCATTGACTTAAGAGACTGAAATGATTTTTCTGCTCTTTTAGGTCTGTGGCAGTTTAATTAAAGTGTGATTTCTGCTAAGAGGTTTTTAAAGCATATTTTTCAAAGTAAGAAAAAAATCAATAAAATCAATAGCAGTGGTGTTTCAGAAGGACTGTAGTGCAGCATTGTCTGCTAGTAAATTGTGATTTCTGTGCTGATTGGCCTTCTTTCATTGTGCTCGTGGGGGATGTGGTAAAAGGGGCCAGAATGCTCAGGAATTGCAGGCCGCTGGAAAATGAGGAGGGGCTCTTCTGTTCAGTGGTTTAGACTGAAGCTTTCAGATGAATGCTGAGACAATGCTGAATGTTTCTGTCAAGATAATGGAAGCCCAAGTATGGAATGCTGAATTGCTACCTGTAACTCAATTTATCTACAGCTTTTATCTACTGCACTTCTAGGCAGTTGCAAGAGACCCAGGCTTGTGCTGGGGCCTCGGTGAATTGAAATAGCAGATAAACTTTGAATGGTACATCAGCAAAGTCTTGTACATCTGGTAAGAATATTTTCTAGGCTTGCATTTATATTCAAAACCACTAGAGAAACATTTCTTGTCTCTACTTTGCTGCTTCCTTTTGAGTTGAGCAAGCGCCTGACTGCATTTGTGTGAGATCCAGGGAGGCAGGCAGGAAGGTTCGTTGGCCTCTGACAAGTTTCTTATTCATGCTTTTTCAAAGGAGTAGATCCTGTACGTGGTCAGCACAAAGCAGAGTTCCTCTGACCGTATGAGATTTGCTTATTAAGTGACTGGTGGCGCATATTCTTAAGAATAAGCCAACCTTTAAAGCTGTTCTTTCAAACAGTGCTCTCAAAAATGAGACAAGTATTTTTGCACCACAAACTTTGACTACTCTTTCCTGTCTTTGAGACTGATCAGTTTTCAAGAAACTGTTTATGTGGCTGTGGTGGAGCCCAGTATGGCAACTGAGTTTGTGGTGCAGCTGGAGGTATATAGGAATTGTAAAGGTAGATGAGTTCACTGTCTTTGTAGTAGTTGTTAAGTGCTTTGTGATACTTTAGTGTGATCTGTGTGGATGGATGTTAGTGTTTTAGACTGCTTTAAAACCATCTAGGTTTTACTTCCATATGTTATCATCACACTGTTGGACCCAGCTGTGTATCCTTTCCCTACATTGTACCAGTTGCCATGACAGCATACAGCAGCTGACTGGTGGCAGTAACAGGCATGTGACTTCTTTGCTAGCTGTCACAATGTAATGTAGTCATCAGCCAGCAGGTGGGGCGTTAAGCTAACAAAAGCCTACCGAATACTGTAACTTAGAAATGTTTTTCTTGTGGAATACTAAGCCTGTCCTTTTCTAGTAAAAGCTGTCCATGGCAGAATGTAGTAGTTACTTCTGTAGGAGAACTCATTTGTGCATATAAAAACACAGCTGTAAGAAATGCAGTGAGAACACTTCATAGAGCAGTGACTGTCAAGTTCCAATGTGATAGATTAAGGGGGAAGACTGGGTGTGACAGATTTGACATTGGTTCTGAGTGTGTGGTCAGGATCTGCGCACTCCATAGGGAAGTAGAGCAGGTAAGCTTAAGCCACAAATATCTGTAGCTGAAGAATTCCTGTTGATGTATTTGTAATTCTTCTCAGTTCCTCTATTAGCCTGTAAAATGCTTACGAGTCAAATACTTTGCCTGAACTCTACAATATTTTGAAGGAGTATAAGAAAAAATTGGAGTTGTCCTTTGTGTTTCCAGGCACATCTAGTCTTATTATACAGTCTACAATAAGAAACAGTGTTTGCAGAGGAAAAAAAAAAAAAAAAAGGCATGTAGTGAAACCTGAAAATCTTCATTTATTCTGAACATGGACATCAGACTTCATTTCTGTTCCTTTTTCTTATAGGCGTAAGCTTGAAATGAATAAGAGCATGGAACAGTTCCTTAAACTTAATTCTTTCTTGTGATCTCTGCTCTTACAGATGGAACCCAGTAACTGACAGCAGATGGGAACTCAGTTGTGTATTTTACCTGTGCTACAGTGCTTAGTGTTTGCTGCCAGTTCTTGATGTGTTTGCTAGGACTGGGTCCCTCTGGGTTGATTAGAAAGAAGGGAAGGAGTCATTTAGCAGAAATTTCGAATTATTTCATTTTCTGTTGCTAAGTCTGCTATCCATAGGGAATTGTGAGCTCTCTGAAATGTTTGCTTTCTTGGGTGACATTTTCTAGTATATATCCCATGTTGACTTACTATGAAGCTAACAGCAAACAGACTCTGAAAAGAGTTTTTAATTTAAATATCTTTTTTGCTGTTAGAAAAGCACCACTAAAGAAGCAAAAAATGAAGTATTATTTTGCTGACTTTCTGTACTTTGTAAATCTTGGAATCTTGGTTAGGAAACATTACACTTGGTCAGATCAATGTTTGCTTGAGTCAGTGTAGTTGCATGGAGAACAGTATCTGTATATGGAAAAATAAAAGGCAAGAGATCCTCAAGAATGTGCTCAGCTTCCAGCAGATTGGGGCCCAGGATTTCTGGTCATCTTTGGTCCTTCCTTTTGGTGTGTACTTTATCAATTAGCAAGGCAGGCTATAATAGTGTTATTTTGCCACAACACCATAGTGCAGCTGTAAATAAAAGGAATTATTTGCTATATGAACCCTGTGTTTTCATCCTTGCTTCTGCAAACCTAGTAACGTTTTACTGAAGTCCATTAACACACAACAAAGATGTTATTAAAAAAATAAATAAGGCTATGAAGCATTAGGACTCTTCAGCAGGTTTTTGCCGCGCTTAGTGTTCTTAAAAATAATTTCAATTCTGTAATAGAAAATGAAATATGCACAAAAAAACCCTCACAACCACCTGAAAGAAGGTGGTGGTAGCTAACACTGTATTTATGGTTGAAATTTTTCTAGAAGTGCTCAGTATTTTTGTGTGTGGTAGCTTTCAAGCGCTGTATGCATGCTGTTTAACTGCCCAAGGATCCCAGTGTCTACAGAATGAGAAGTCGCTGCTGAGGCCACAGGTAGCGTTCAGACAAGATAAGCCGTGAAAAGATTCTTGTAACAAATGTATGGGACGCAGGTAGAGGTGACTCTCAGTGTTTTTCAACTGAGCTCTTGTGGCAGATCTTGTTTCAGCTAGTGGAGTGATCTCTTAATCTAAATGGCAGGGGTCTGTCTGTGTTTTGGCAGCAGGTGATGTATTCTCCCATGCCAAGACAGCCTGTTTGGCTCGCAGAGTGCAGCTTCAGAAACTATGAAATTCATATTTGTGACTGTTCCTTCACATATGTGCAAGTCAAGGATGGAACTGAATTGTATTATAGTGCCATTAACAATTTTGGAATGAATGATTTCCAGCTTGAAAATCTAAAATTACTTGGAGACAACTCTGTTGCAGTTTTTAGCATAGGAGCTGCTAAGAGGGTATTTGGCTCAAATGTCCCCTTTGTATGCCCCCTGCAAGAAGCGCTGGGCTAGAGTGGGAAACAAATAATCCTTGATTCTACTTTCATCTAAATTAGATCACACAAAGGGTTGAACCTCAGTTTCCTAAGAGGTCAAAGAGACTCAAACTTGCAAATTTGATTTCTGTGATACTTAATTTTAAATAATCTTACGATCTCTTCTTTCATCTAGTGTGTTATTCTTCATAACCAATGATAAGGAGAAGGTGGAGCTAGCTGGGAAAATGCAGCTGCTGTGACCAGACACACAAATGCCATCAGTGTTTTCTTACTGCTCCTGTTAATTATGACAAGGATATGCTTCAAATTCACTTAACTCAAGCATTAAACTTTCCTGGAGAGCAAATACTGTTTGCTGAGTGCATAGCAAGCAGAATAAGATTTCTAGAGACTTTCAGTAAGTTTTGTACCTCGTTTTCGTCTCAGGAGGCTAAAATAATGCATAGAAGATAACATTACAGTACAGATTACAGTAGGAGTTAGCTACAGTTTTCATTTTCTAGTGTAAGATTATAGATGGGCAAGAAGAGCAAGTGAGTGTAGCGTCCGTATTTATCCTGTTCTAGTGCTAGTCACTTGCTTTGGTAATTTGCCCTGTGTTGATGAAAAGCTGCACAAACACTGTTTGATTTCCATTTCTGTGTGACTGATGATAGCGTAAGGCTGTTTAATACATAATTAAATCTATTTATAATGGAACTATCTAGATCTGTATGATTGTAGTTTTCAAAGTCTGAGCAAGTCTAACACATAGCTGATGTGCTTTTCTTCTCATACCTAAGCAATGTCTTGAAGGCTAGCCTTGTCCTGACATCTTATTTCTAGTTAGATCTGGCATAAAGTGCTTTTTGGTGCTTTCACTGCTACTTAAGAGTCTGTGTTAGATCCTGTACAAGTAGTATATTCAGCAATCAGTAGTCTTCACCCCTGGGTGAATTTGTAATGACTGGAGGCTTGGCTGTGAGTTTTTTAACTCAGTCTTGCAGCATGTACAAAACTTTTTCTCATAGTTACTAATTAGGTTTTGTCTTTAAAAGAGAATTTCCAGAAATTCTGCATTTCTCTTTAGATTTTCCTTTGCTACAAATCCTGAAGTTTTCTTAGTCTTCTCAGCCTTTCACCTTAACAACATTGCCTGTGTAGATGAGGGACTTCAAGGATGCTGAAGTATTAAAGTACTTGCAGACCACCTCGACCCATCTTAATTTTCTTGTACAAGTTATTGTCATTCAGTGTCACACTGTCCCTTATACTGAATGTATGGGTGTTTGTGCAGCTGTACAACTGCCTGCTTTTGGAGAGTCCATCAAAGCTTGTGCAATTGTATCAACAACTCCATGTTCTGGGATGCTAATTGCAGCATAAACCAAACTGTACAGTATGCATTGTAGCTTCCCATTATCCTTCTACTATTTATCCCTGGTAGTTAAGGTTGGGTCTTGGTCCAGTGCGCTCGCTGGAACTGCTCACATCAACTGTTTGGTCTCCATAAATGTTCAGCAAGTGCTGATGAATGCCATTTTTTCCACATGGGGAAGTTCAGTGACACAACCCTGCTTCACATGCATTTCTGGATGCCATTTTGTCAGACTGCCCCTTTAATGCCACCTGTCTCACTGCAACAGAATGTAATAGAATGAAATAGAAGGCATTACTTTCAGAGCAGCTCTGTATAATCACTATGCATCTCTTCTGTCTCTGAAAGTTTGGCTTTTCTTGCATATATAGTCTTATTTATAGTGATCTCAGTAGATATTAAATATGTTTTTGCAGAGTTGTGGATACATTAACCTCATTGTTTTGTCATTTAAGCTTTTGCTGAATCTTGTACAATGTGGTGTTGCGAGTGTGTACTGCCTTTGACAAAGTGGAAATAAATATTTTTCTAAAATAGCTGTAAGTATTTCATACTAGTGTGTGAAAGCAAGGACATAGGATGGGACTGAGATGCTGGAGTTCAACCCTATACTGCAAATACCAGTAACCGGAATTAGGGTTTTGGAACATGAATTGCTAATACTTTGGTGGATCTTCCCAAGTAGTTGTTCAAATGAGGCTTGGAATTCCCATTATCAACAAGTGTAACTAGAAGCACTGTACATACGATTTCTTGCTACTTTTCACAATGCGTAATTATCACTGCCTGTGCCAAAGTAAGTGCAGATATTTGGCAGAGCAGAATTCTTCACTTGCCCTAGCAGTAGAATTTTACACCTAGTTTGAACTTGTTTTACCCAGCTGCACCTGGCATGACAAAGTGCAAATGGAAAATGTGATCACTCCTGGTTATAGAGTTCTGTACTGTGAAGTATGGGGATTTATAAGAGAAATTGCACTGGATAGAAATAGGAATAAAAAGGCATCAAAGAATTTTTAACTCACTAAAATAAACGAATGTTGCCTACTAGTATGTTGTGTAGGGGCAGCATCTTACTGCTGCTGGTAGCAATAGGGTCTTCCACAGTTTTTTCTAGTTAGCTGTTAGAGCAGGAATTTTATGATTTAATTATCAGAGTCTTGTGTTTTGGACTAGTTTGTGCATGTATATATATTTAAAATGAAATGTCTAGGATGCTTATTTTGGAGTTTTCAAGTTAATCTTGATTAATCAGGATTTCTCTTGAAGAATGTTTCTCTTTGACTATAAGAAGTATTTCATGTGGTGCTCCGAATAAGTTTGAGATCTTCTCTTTAATCAAATCTGTACTAAAATGGTTCTGAAAGAGGCCAATTATCCCAAAATATGGGAATAATGCATATTTTAAACAGTGTGTGAGTCAGAATTCTGGAGTTTCTCACAGTGATAGTCCAGAAACAACAGCTTAGGTATACACCATCAATTTAGATAGTATGTTCCGTTTATGTGCCTTTTTATCAAGCTCTTAGATTGTTTTTATTTTACTGTTAATATAGACAAGTTAAAATAGGTGACAGTAGTTATACCCTATTCTAGTAATTTGTTGCTCTTGCAATGGAATTTTTGGACATGAGCGTTATTTTGAATATAAAAAAATCTATTAAACAATTTCAGTAAGAATTGTCCTCATTAAAAAAAAAAAAAAAAAAAAAAAGTTTTAATAGTTTAACTTGGGATGGAGGAATTCCAGTTTGAAATCTGCGTCAAAACACCTTGTATCTCTGAGCTCTGAGTTTGCAGACGTATCTGAATCTGATAAGTAGACAGCAGACAGGTTGTGGTGTCTAGGTCTGTACTGTGACCCACTGTAATCACTGGTATTAAATGTTCTTTGTCTGTGCAGGACTGCTACTTCACATCAATCTATGGTCATCCAGTGTTGTTTTCTTTGTGTCGATGTTCCTTTCTGCATCTGAGAAGACTTTGCACCATCAGAAGTCTCTAATGTTGTCAGATGTCCATTCAATTCACACCATGAGGTGTCGATCAGAAAATCCTGTGGTGTCAGCAAGGTTCAGTGCCTGGGATGTCTGTTCTGGAGCCATCTGTGACCTGATATCCTTATAATACAGGGAAAACTGCACTTTCACTTCTTCCTCACACACTTAGTAATCCTTCCCCATATGCTTTAACAGTAGTATCAGAAAAACAGCTCAATTACATGGCACCCTGGTGTGAATGCATGCTGCTTTCTCACACAGTTGGAAACCCAGAGAAACTAATGAGTGGAGGAGAAATGATGAGGGACAAGGGAAGAGGAAAAACTGAGCGAATAATTAAAAGGAATGAGGAGAGGGAGGAAAAAAAAAAAAAACACAAAAGGGGATAGGTGAAGTTAACACACAAAATGTGCTTTGGTGTTTGCTTTTTAGTTCAGCACTGGTTAAGAAGTAATTCATTTCCCCATATCCATTATTTTGATGATACGCTTTTGGCTGTTGGCTTATTTAACCAGTGCTGATAGCTAAGAGGACTCGAGTGTAGACAAAAGCCACTCTGAGCAACATTCATGTTCCCTTGTAGCTGGAGAGAATACTTTCAGACATTGAATCCCTCACAACACCTGGCTTAAATATGGAACTGGTTTGCACCTGTAGTTACGAAGGAGCTGAGATGCTAATGTACTCTGTGCTTATTTATTTTTAAATAGCAATTGAATTTGTTTTATACACCTACACAGTAGGGAGAGTCTCAAGTGGATGAAGTGTAGCAGCACACTTAGGACACAAGGGTTTCAAGCAGATGAGAGTTAATGAGGGGTGTTTCAGGAGTCACTGAACAGGCCAGAAGTATGATAAAGGCAGTGCGTGAAGTTCCAGACTTGGCCCACAGAGATGACACTTAGGATAGGTACAAGTTTTTCTGGAAAGGCAGGGGAAGATGAAGGCAGATGATTTTCCTCTCTGGTGTATATCTCTTAGGTGGATGACAGGCTGGGTGTGACTGGTAGGCATCAAAGGAGAGACCACTGAGGGTGACATTTAGGTAGAATTACAGACCAGAGGGTTATGATGATCAATTAAATCTTTAGGAAAGCAAGCACATGTGTAGGTTACAGAATTCATGTGGAGGACTTGATCTCCATGATGGCTGGAGGGGTAATGGTGAGACACAAACAGTCCTTGGACTTAAACCAAACTTTGCTCTCCTACTTGGGGAGCTCTTAAAGCTGCCTCCTATGCCTTCCGGAAAAGTGAACAAGCACAGGAAGGCTAGCAGGCTTTTAAAGAGAATCTTTTCTGTATACAAGAGTGGTGGATCCCACTTAGGAAAACAATTAATTGAATTGGGAGACAAGCTTTGCTGAACAGGCAGCATGTGACAGAACTTCATTGAAAAAGCTAGTATGGTAGAGGCAAAACCATTGAAGGATATTAGAAATGTTGCCAAGGCATGTAGGGATGGTGTTGACATCCACAAAGGCTTGTGGAATCTCCTATTCCCCTCAACAGCTGTTAGCTGTAAAAGGCTGAACGAGTTATGGATAGGCCTGTCACAGAATATGAGCACAACTAAGGCTTATGTACTTAAAGTTTTTTAGTTTTTTGTTTTTTTTTCATTTACTTTGGTTTTGCTGGACTGGGTGTTGAGAATAAAGTCTCAGGGAAGAGAAGAACTACCATCAGTGAATGAAAGCCAAGACAGAAATTACTCCAGAGACTCTGATATATGGAGACCTGAGATGAGCTGGGCACTGTGTGAGGATGCTGAGAAGAGCTGAGAGCAGTTGTTCTTTCTTCTGAATCACACAATCAATTAAGGTTAAAAAAGACCTCTAAGGTCATGAAGTCCAACGGACAACTCATCACCATCACACCAATGAAATCATGTCCCTCACTACCAGACCTACACATTTCTTGAGCACCTCCAGGGACAGTGACTCTATCACTTTCCAGGACAACCTGTTCCCCTGACATAAATTGAAGCCATTGCTTCTCATTATGTGGGAGAAGAGGGTGACTCCCACCTCACTGCAGCCTCTTTTCAGGCAGTTGCAGAGACCTGTAAGGTCTCTCCTGAGCTTCCTCTTCTCTAGCATAAACAGTCCCAGTTCCCCATAAGATTTGTACTCCAGTCCCTTCACAGCTTTGTTGTGCTTTCTGCTTCAGGGCCTCAGTGTCTTTCTTGTAGTGAAGAGGTTAAAAACAACTACAGTAAGACAAATACTCTACCCAAAAAACACGTTTTGGGAAACCCAGAAGAATTTCAGTCTCAACTGAGGAAAAATCATTGAGCTTCTTAGGACAGACTTCCCAGATGCATGAAATATGTGAATGTAAAGGGTGTCATCCTCTCCTACCAACTGTTTGCCTTCTGTGACTGAATGGCTGGATTGTAGACTGGGGATGGTGGTGGATGCTATGGCAACTTTACTAAGGTGGCTCCTGTGCTATTTTTGTGTGTCCTTAGGATCCTGTAGTCTCTCTGGGTGGGCAACTAGAGAGGGGGTAATAAACTGGTTAGGCCCTGATAGTTGCTGGTAATGGGTTAATGTGGTTAATGGCCTCTGCTCTGCCTAGAGCCCAGCAGGAAGGGCACTGCTGTTTTTTTTTGTTTGTTTGTTTGTTTGTTTGTTTTGTTTTGTTTTGTTTTGTTTTTTGTCTTTATCGAGGCTTCATAGGAAAAGGCAAGATATGCAATTGCTCTTTGTTCATGGGGCTGCAGATGGCATCTCCTGGGCATGCCTGCTGACCAGGCTCAAGAACCAGGCTAGGTATGGACTTGTTGCCAAACAAAAGGTATACATGCTGACTCTGGGAAAGGAAGGCCCTGGTATGCATGGAGGCTGGGGAGAGGCGGGGGGGCATTCCAGCCTCACTGAAGGAGGGTGAAAGGAGATGGACACATTGACCGGAGGGTCTGGGTACTGGGTACAAAAGCTTTTCACTACGAGGGAAGCTGAGTTGAGACGCAGATGCTGCCCAAAGCAGTTGTGCAGTTTGTGCCTGTGGAGGTTTCTCCAAGATCCGACACAGTAAAGCCGCGTCCAGAGCCGTCCTGAGGTCCGTTCCTGCCGAACTACCCCTGCGGCTGGTGAAAGCGGCTGAGGAGGTGAGTCGCGGTGCCTCGAAGGTGCGGGGCTGGAAGCCCCGAGGTGGAGCCCGGGGGGGAGGAGACGGCAGGGCGGGGTGCAGGCGGGGGTGCGAGGGGTTTGTAGCCCCGGCCGGGAGGCGGAGCGCTCCCGCTTCGTGTCAGTGGGCTCAGCGCGGGGGCGCGCGGCTGCAGCGTGGGCGGGAGGCGCTGCCCCCGACTCTCCGCGTCTCCGGCAGGGCGCGGGGCTCGCCCGGCAGCTCGGAGGAAGAGGAAGTGGCCGCGGCCCCAGGCAGAGGAGCTCGGCTCGGAGCTCCCGGCCCCGCGAGGCGCCTCCCCGTGCCGTGCGGCACAAACTTTTTGCTGGGCGGCGGGGCTGTAAGGCGGCGCGGCGCCGAGGGGGAGCGGCCCCGGAGCACAGCGGGCGGGCGCAGGAGGAGGAGGAGGAGGAGGAGGAGGAGGAGGAGGAGGAAGCGCTGTCAGTGAGGCCGGCCGTCTCCGCCCGCCGGGCATCCTTCAGCGCTGCCAGGCTGCGTCTCGCCCGCCGCCTGTCCCAGGTACCGCCTCGCACCCGCCTGGCGCGACAGGGGAAACTTGGAGGGAGCGGGAAGTGACGGGGGTGACAGTCGGGTAGGGGCGCGGAGGAGTCCAGGGCTCCGCTCGTCTCTCGGTCCTCCGCTCCTGAAGTTTGGCGGAATCAGGGCCGGTCGGCGCGGCCGCTTCTGAGCGGGCTGCGGGCGGCATGTGGGGAGTGGGGGGAACGTCGCTCCCGTGTCCCGGGACAGGTCCCGCTTTCTGCGATATAGCCCCAGCTCTGAGGGGGCCGGCGGCCGCGCCGGTCCGGAGCCGAGCACCGATTGGGCCTCGTGGGGCGGCGGTGCCGACACCGTCCTGTCGGGCGGCGGCGCCGGGAATCCCCCGGGGGGCGGCGTTGGCCGCGAGCTGCCGCGTGCCCGAATAGCCTCCGCGTGCCGGCGCGGTGGGTGCGCGGCGGGAAAGGGGAGCGCTTCGTGCCCGCCGCCTGAGGTGAGCGGCACCTGGGAACCGAGGGGCAGCGACGTGCCGCTCAGCACTGCCCGCGTTTGGCCTCTGCGGCTGAGGGCCAACAGGCTCCGGTTCGTCCCAGCGCCCCCCGACGGGGTGTGAAGTGACCGAGGTGACCGCACCTGACAGGGCGGGCATGTGCCGCTGCTGTTTGTATTCCCGTGAAAATGAATTACGCTGTTTGATTTAATAGAAGGATAACTAATGCTGTCAAGGCACAGCTGATCTCCACAGTACAACGAGAGACCTCTGTCCTTTTGCTTTTATGTTTTATCCTGAAGGAATCCGATCCGTTTCAGCTGTGGGCATCGAATCACAGCAGTAGCACTCTGTTTGCAGTTCTAGCAGTCACGTTTGCGTATTTTAATTTCTCTTTTTCCTGAGGAAAAAGAAGCAGTCACAGAATGAACAGCGATTTCAGGAATCTAACTTAAGTTAGTTGTGTTGGACGAGGGGCTTTCTGGCAGTGAGCACTGCCGTTTCCGTGCTGCACAGCTTCACACCGGGCTCTGTGCTCCTCTTTACCACGTCAGCTTGCCAGGACTGTGCTTTGTGGCTGACTGCCTCGGGATAGCGCGTGTGGGGCTCCCAGCTCTGCAGCACTGTGCTCTGCTGAGGCTTCACTCTGTGCTCTGAGCATTGCAGTGTGCTTCAGTTCCTCCTCTCTGTTTGCTGTGGGCTCAGAGAAGTGTGGACTCAGCTTCAAAGGAAGGCTTCATTCGCACCTGACATTCTGTGCATACTTCTGTCGAGTCCGTTCAGTCTTTAGTTTTCTAGGCAGCAAGCATTTGTTGCTTTCGGTTCCTTCAAGTTTTGAGAGTAGTTTCCTAGTTTGTGGCGTCTCAGTGGCCTTCTGGCTTCATGAGGCAAACTGAAATGTGCTACAGGAAAAATGTTACCAGCTTGTTTTCTGGGACTGTTAACTCTTTTTTGCTTTGAATAGAAATACCTTGCCTAAAAGTGTTTTGCTGAAGTGGGTGCTGCCCTTTAATCTCCTGCTGCATTGAAAAAGATGCCACTGTGTATTAAATCCCCTGGGTAAAATCATGGGGTGATGCGCATAGGTTTGGGAACGCCCGTGGTTCTCCCCTTAACCTGCTGCTCTCAAGCTTCTCCCCAAAGCCAGCAGTGTTGCCTCACACCTCTATTTGCTCCAGCCCACGTGCACACGTGAAGCAGTGTGCTTCCCTCAGAAGGTGTCCTGGTGGGCGGCAGCCCCAGTGTGTGAGCAGTGCCTGCAGGCTGCAGGCCCAGGGCCAGAGCGGAGGAAGGAGTGCATGTAGAGCTGCATTGTGAACAACATCATAAAAGCAATCGCACCTAATAATACTTTGGGAAAATCTGTTACTGCTGTGGTGTGTTACTTGACATGCTGCGTGCCAGGAATGTGCTTTCTTTCCTACCCTCACTTGTCCGGGTGGTCAGCTCTGACTTTGTAGAATCTGTGCTGTATTTATCTGCAGTTTGTTTTGTTTTTGTCGTTAAGTTTCCTAAAGCTTAGCAGACTCAAGGCTAGACCAAGCAGTTGGCCAAACTGACCAATTTATGCTTTCCTGCTGCTTTCACATAGTCTCTTTCTCAGGGAAGTGGTACTGAGGTCGATGCACTCGTTTGTTTAACTCTAGCAATTGAATCCACATTGCGTTGTGACAGCTCTTTGAGAGCACTGGGTTTCAGAACCAGTGTCTCCTTAGGGTTTGAATTCTGCCTCCATTCAGTTCTGGTGCCTTTGGCCTAACTGGGCTCAACTCCTGTCACTACTTGCTTCATGCTGCTGTTTCTTCTGAGGCTGTAGTTTCGTTTGCTGAGCTTGCTTTCTGTCCCTTGAAAGCCCTCTGCTTATTCCACCTTTCCTTCTTTATTAGGTAATTCATCTCGCTGGGTCTGGAAACCTTTGTATGAATTCTCTCGCCACTTGCTAGGGTTACACGTTCAGCAGATACCCACATTTAGTTTAAACATGTTCCAGACCTCCCGTGTGCTCAAGTCCTCCAGCCTTTCATTCCTGTTCATCTCCCTAACGAGTTGCCTTCATTTTTGGGATCTGCCTTTTGAAATTGAAAACCTTAATTGCAGATTTACTTGGGCTGCTTTGCCATTCAATTTAAATGAAATCAATCATAAAGAACAAATCTGGGATTATTCATTCACCAACCTTTCTGTAAGCAGAGATTTACTTACCAACTGCAAGTGTAAATCCTGATATTGCTGGTAAGTACATGGCAAAAAGTTGGTCAGCTGCGACATCCAGACACGGATAGGACTGGTGTATAGTATTTGATCTTTGTATTTTCAAAATAAAGTCTTTCGGAATCTTCCATATTTCTCTGAAAATGTTGGCTACTTAAACAGCTGTTCCCCTCCTGCAGATAAAAATTTTCATGGCATGTATTGAATATGTGCTTACAGCATTACTGTATGGTAATGTTCATGAAAAAGGACCAACTGGGGTATGTGTAGGTAAGAAATTCCCCTCTTCATGATGTCACACACAAAGCCTATGCCATGCTGAATGAGAGGGAAAACACAGGAGCGTGGTTATGTTCTGGGAATCTGCAAAGCACTGCCTGAATGCACTGTTCTCTCTTTGTTTATCTGCACACCCTGTTTGCCAGGTGTGGTGTTTCTAATCCTCTGCTTCATTGATGCTTCTCTGCCTGATTTTTACCCTCTTATTTGTCATTTGTTTCGTTCCTTTAATTTTTCTAGGAAAGGGGTTCACCCATAATTTGCAGGCTCTCCCAGGGTTTGTTTGGGGCTGAAGGAGGATGGAACACACTGGTGTTTTGCATGCTGCAGAAGATGCGAGAATTAAATGACCACATGCCAGCAAGAGAACTGTGCTGAGCGTGGAGTGCTTATTGTTTAGAACGTGGAAAGGTCAGGATTGCAGGAGTGAGGGTTTAAGGAAATAAGTGCATCTCATTACTGCACAACAAATGTGAAGTCCTGTCATTATTTATAAAAGCCTTCTAGCATCCCTGTGAGGTAGCTGAGTGTTACCCATGGAAGGAAGAATTAGGATGAAAGGGCTTAACCAAAATCGGGAGAGAAAGCCTATTAATACACTGCAGCTGTCTGGTTTCCCAGCTGCTGAACTCACCGGTAAGAACACTGCGCTTCATAATCTGTGGAAAGAATTTCAGTAACTTATGATCTGTATTTAAAAAGTGATTAATAATTTATGGTGAGGCTTACAAAAGGAGGTCACGAGTTCTGGACGATAAACATTGAAAATGTGGTAATGCAGGCGAGCTTATTCCCACTAATTGTGTTTAAAACCAAGCTGATGGTGGCGTAACCTGTACAGCGTGCTTCTTTCAGATCCCTATGTCATGTAAATATTAAAATTACCTTAAGTTTCAGGTGGCTGTGTTGTACTTTTATTAGACAGTACTTGAATGTGCACTCTAAGGCACTGCGCAAGAGCTGTGTGCAATGCTGTGTGCATTTAAAAGAATTGTTTAGGAAGTCTTTCAAAATCCCCCCTATAAGCAGTCACTCCGTAATGTTGATACAGTTGAAATAAACTATTTAGCCAATATATACTTAGCTGATAAGCATCCCTTAATGAGCCTTGTAATCTATTCAGGCTTCCATTAGCCATGTGGTTCTGTTACATCTCAGTGTAATTTTCATTATTATTCTTTGGAGATAAATTGTTACGGAGTTGTATGGAGGAGGGGACGATAAATCAAGAAATTAGCTCTAGTTGTTCCCTGCCCCCAAAACAAAGAGAGTCAAAAATTCATGTAGAAAGTTGCTTTCTCTTCTCTTTGTGCCTGAAAAGGAATCTTGAGCCCTTAGCAAGAAAATGAATTGTTAGCTGCATGGCACTGTTCTGTATTTCTTGTTGTGCTCTGGTGGTTCTGAACTTGCTGTGTGTGTTTCATCTGTTTGGAACAAGGCTGGGGAACTGGAAAGGCAAAGCCAAACAGCTGAAATTACTTCAACAAAGACAAGGAGCTGTTGGAGAGGGTCCAGAGGAGGGCCACAGAGATGATCAGGGGGCTGGAGCACCTCCCTGTGAAGACAGGCTCAGGGAGCTGGGCTTGTTCAGTTTGGAGAAAAGAAAGTTGCAGGGTGACCTCATTGAAGCCTTTCAGTACTTAAAGGGAGTCTATAAACAGGATGGGAACCAACTCTGAAAGGGTAGATAATGGCAGGACAAGGGGAAATGGTTTTAAGTTGAGGGAGGGAAGATTTAGGTGGATATCAACGGAAGTTCTTCACCAAGAGAGTGGTGAGGTGCTGGAACAGGCTGCCCAGAGAGGTTGTGGATGCCCCGTTCCTGGAGGTGTGCAAGGCCTGGTTGGATGGGGCCCTGGGCAGCCTGGTCTAGTATTAAATGGGGAGGTTAGAGCTTGATGATTCTTGAGGACACTTCCAACCTGGGCCATTCTGTGATTCTTTGATTAGGTGCTGAGGTGAGGAGCTGAAAACTTGGCAAATCTCCAGAAGAGCTATAAAAATGCCTACGTTTTATTCAGGATGTGCTCATTGTCATGGATCATGTAGGTGCTTAAAAATGGAAATTGTTTTTTTTCCTTCTGACTAAAAATTCTTGTGACTGACAGCTGTTTTTCATGACAAAAAGTGGTATCAATTTCAGTAAAACTTGAATTGGGAAGCAGTATTCAGAGGTAGGTTGGTATTTGCAATGTTGGAGGCATTTCTTTACTATTCTCCCAGTCTCCAGAGCAACTGTACCCCTAAAACACACGGTGAAGGATAGTGACCAGGAGGAGGTGGCGGCAGGAAGCTCATCCCCTGGCTTCCAACTGGGAATTCTCCTAACATGCACAAGCTACAGGTTAATTTCTGACCTCGGTTTGCAGAAGAAAGGCACTCTTTCCCTGACTCCACAGGGGGGTGCATTTGCTGCCGTTCAGGAGACAAAGAGCATTAGTTGACCAGAGGCTTTGCTGTGTTTCTGCAACTCATCACAGCTTCCACTTTTGCTATTTTGCAAAAAATGGAAACGAGATACAGACTAAAAAAAATCTGTTTCTTGATCTGGGTTTCGGTTCTAGTTTTATCATGTGCCTGAACACAGAATAGTTTAAGAGACTGTGAGGACAGTAAGGTTAATTCACAGGGAGAAAAAAGAGTCTGCAGATGGAATTGGTTTTTCCAGCACTTGTACCTGCAAGAGCCTGTAACTAATCTCCATTTTAGCGGTTAACATTCTTCATTGGATATTACATTTACTATTGCTTAGGGTTCTTCTTTCAAGTATGGAACTAGTGGGCTGATAAATGAGTTTTTAAATAAACGATGATAAGAATATTTGTCTTCTAAGGTTCTAACCTTCTGGAGAACAGAAATATCTGACAGCTTTGCAGTGTTCCTGAAGAATCATTTTCAGATTTACTGTACTGGAAAGTGAATATTATTCAGTGATCATATTTTGCTTTAATTTCGAATAAAAGATGTAGAATTCACATGCAGGTAGAGAAAGCCAGGATAAATATATGTGGGATAGTATCTTTGAACATCTCTGACTGCAAAACAAGAGAGCTGTTGAAAAAGAACTGAAGTGGGTTGAGATTACTTTGAAAGCATCAATAATAAAACGTTTTGTACTGCACTTCTCAATTACATAAATATAGAAGATTAAGGAATGATGTCTTGCTGACAGCAAGATTTCTACCTAAAACCCACAGAGATGTTTTCAGACTTCAGGATGAAACAACTCTGAGCAGGAATGACATTGCTGCAGAGAGGAAGGGAAAGAGCTGGAAGGTGACAACACAAACTGTCCCAGTAGGAAGTCTGTGGGACAACACTGAGTGGAATTCGGTGATTCAGGGGTTGCGTGTCCTACGTGGACCATCAGTGTCTTTTGGAAGATTTCAAGTATTTATACATTTCTGCATTATTATTTTTTCATAGACTCCTGTATCAAAGTATGAACTTTATTAAGATTTATTTTCTACTGCTACATCACTTGAATCATAATTACTGTGGAAAAGATGATGATGCTGTGAAACTTATTTTTTCTACTGAAATACCATTTTGATTTGAATGAAAACATCCTCCCTCATATTTTGTTTGATTTAGTAACATAAATATAATTTTGTACTTAAAGAACAGTGGGGAAGTATTTATCCTCAGGGACGTTAATTGATGTTTAGCTGGGCGGGGGGAGGGCGGCAGTTGCCGCTGCTGGTGAGCCCCTCCGAGGGACCGTGCAGGTGGGCAGCTTTTCTAAGCGGCCGTATTCTGAAACAGATTTGGTGGAGAAGTGCAGCAGAGTGCCTGCAGCTGGCACCAGCCGAGCAGCTTTGTATTTCCTAGCACTTTAACCTCAGTTTAGGAAAGAATGCAAAACTCTTTGTGATACAAAACACTGCATCCCCAAGGTCTCCTTCTGCAGAGGTCTGTCTGAGGAATCCTGTGGGTTTGTGCAACTGGTGTTTGCAGGCTCTGCTGCTTAGTGACCTCTGAAACGGAATTTGTTCCTTACGAAATTCTGTACTGTCTGCTTACTGTGTGGAAGAGCTACAGGGCCATCACTGATCTTTGAAATCACAGTATTGCAGAGTCTTTTGAGTTGGGAGAGACCATTCTCCAATACCCCCAGCTCCTTCCCAGCAGGACTGTGCTCTAGCCTTACATCCCCCTGCTTGCACTGATAGAGTTGCTGACGCTTACTGCTAGCTTAGTTCTGCACTCTGCAAAAGAGTAAATAATTATTTATTTATACTCATACATATTGTGCTTTGGCTTTTATAATTTTTTTCCCTTCCTCATACTTCTTGTGAAGTCATCTTTATGAAGAGGTACAAAGCTGTGGTCCGTTACAGCCTATTAAGATACTCGTAGTATCCTGCTAGGCACATTAATGTACAACATACATTTATATATGAAAATAATGTTTTGGACTTGTGCTGGTTGTATTGCATAAGCAAAAGAAGCTGCTGTGTGTATGGAAAAAAAAAATGTTTTCTAACATAAAATAAATTGTTATTGCAAAAAAAAAAAAAATAGTAGCAGTCAAAAATAATAGAGGCAAGTATGATATGGGAAGCAGTGGAAGGTCCTGAGGTTTTCTGATGTTAAATTTACAAACCAAGTTTCCAAGTTTCAGATCCAGTATTTCTGCCAAAATAATGAGGGAACGTTGTTTTCTTTTGGATGAATCCCAAAATATTTAAGGTTTGGGAACAGATAAGACATATCCATTTTTCTTGATGCTAGAGGTCATGCTAGCAAATGTTCTTCGTGCTTCCTCTTGATTGAGTGCTTGTTTTCTGTGGTATTTTTAAGGGTTGATGCATTGGTCGGGCCGATTTTGACATCTTTATTGGTGACTTTGTTATGCAGGCCGTGTGTGGAATCTGCCCATGGTGCGAAGCCAGGCAGCTTTGCCAATAGCAAAAGGAATCCCAGCTCTGGGTGTGGGAGGAGTTGGACAAAATGATGGCCAAGTGGTGGGAGCAGAGAGTAATGGGGAATGAGCAGAGATCTGTTAGAGCTGGGTGCTCTTCACTTAGCTGTGTTGGATACAAATGAGAATAAATGGGTTCCTTGGCTAATAGGAAGATGACAGTGAACTGTGCTTGGGATTCAGCCGTGAGAAATGCTGATGTGATTAAAGAGAGGGAAGCATTAATGGTGCTTTAAGGGGCATCGTTAGGCTCTCACTTTGAACATATGGTCACCTGCATTCAAATAGAGACATGAGGAATGATGTAGATGAGCTGGTGGGATGGTGAAGGGAACAGAGAGGCTCACATAGATTGTTGGATGCATTTATGCTGGAAATTTGATGAAAATTGCTATCTGCTTGGGGGATGATGCTGTAATCTGTGCGTAGAAGTACACTTTTGGAGATGGGGAGCCTGAGCTGGTTTTTCTTTCTCCTCTTCAGGTTTATGAATTGTTTGCCAAGGTAAAGGCAGCCCTGGTTTGTGACAGAGGCTTTTGAGGTGGTGGTTGTTCCCTTCCCTGAAGCAGCAGTTCTCCGTAGGCGGGGACAGGATGTTCAGTGGGTTGTGATGAAAGCCCAGGTGCTTGACTGGTATGTCTTATCTCCTGATACTACCAACTGCTTCAGGTCCTTTGCCTTGGTCACAACAGCGTTGTTGAAGAGGAATAAGAGTATTTAGCTTCTTCCTGTAGCATGGGTTGTGATTTGTTTCCTACAATCATCTGCACATTTTTACCAAGCTGTTCTTCCATTTGTTCACACTCAGGCGAGCCACAATAAAGCAGGATATTGAGAAACCTTCAAGGTGTAGCCAAAATGATTGTCAAGAGTCATCCTGTACAACGTTCTGGACTGACTGCCTATTAAAGAAAACCAGATTTATCTGATTTGGTTCAGTCGTCATGGACCTCTTCTGTTTTAAAGAAGGCTTCTCTAAAGCCATTATTTCCTGTGCCTAACCTGAACAAACAGGGTGGAAGGAAATGAGGTAGTTTCCTCAGTGCTGGTTTCTCTGCAAACCTGCTTTTTCTTTTGAATTACAAATCTCAGTGATCGTTTCGATATTGCAAAGGTTTGTGTGAAAGACAATACTATATGCTTGCATAGTAACTGCTTATATAAAAACTGTTGTTGTTAGTCTGTATGCTAGCAAATAATTTTGCTTTTTTAGCCACTTTCTGTAACAGACAATGTATCTACCAAAGTATACGATTGCATACATTTGGAAGATGGAAAATACATGCATTAAGCCATCAGTTCTACATTAAAATAATATTATGCCCAGGGCTTGATATAAGTGGTATATATTTTAATTATTATCTGAACATTTATTATACTATTTCATATATTTTATAGATAGCTTGCATTTAAAAACAGAAATCACCAATGTATTATATTGCAGTGAATAAAACCAGAAAGATTAAAAACCCAAATGAATATTTTGTCATTATCCTTTTTCCCTTTTCTTGTCTGTTTGTATCAGGAGCTGCTGAAATGGGTTGTGGATTGAACAAACTAGAGAAGCATGATGAAAAACGGCCTGGTAACATCTATTCAACATTGAAGAGGCCCCAGGTAGAAACTAAGATAGATGTCAGTTATGAGTATCGATTCTTGGACTTCACGACACTGAATGATGGTAAGGACGCTGTACTTTCCTGTAGATTTTTTTTTGCTATTCAAACTGGCAAGTTAACTGCTCGATAACGGGTTGAGAATAGTATGCCTGATAGTTTTTAAGATGTCTTTTAGTTTAAGTCAGTGCCTTCTCTCCAGTCATGTTTGCATGCAGAAATCTTCCTGAGAATTTTCTGTGAATTTTTTGACCGTAAATTTATTTGTAGGTTCTCAGATTTTAGATTCTTTTTACCCATGTTTTGTTGGTTGTTTTTTTTCCTTTGTTATTCTAAGGATGTATTTTCATTTTCTCAATTTGCATCTTATCCAAGTTTCATATGGTAAAGTGATTCAAGTCTGGTATGTTACATATTTTATTGCTCTTTTTTTCCTGCTCCCTGTGCTCTCTCAGGAGTATTTTGAGAGGTTGAAATTAGTGTTTTCAGTTTTGCAAACTTACCTTAAATAACTCTTCCATGGTTACGAACACCTGTATGTGCATTCACATGGGTGGAAACAGAGTGACGAGGGGCACTGAAGATCTAGAACATGAAAGGCATAATGGTCCAGTCTCATGCCATTTTTACCTTTTTTGAGATCTGAAGTAGTTTGCTTTAATTCATATGACAATCTGCAGATATTTCATTTCTTTCCTTGCTGATTGACATCAAGCATCTCTGCCAGTATTGCTCACACTATCGCCTGTGCCCTCTTTCACTTCAAAATTAGCCTGTTCTGCAAGCGATTACTCCTCACACCATTTGGAAATCTGAAGCTTGAGCAGAAGGCTGGGACCTGCTTCTTGCTATATATAAACCAACACAGTACCAAAATCTGTTACAGCCAGCTGGCTGGATGCCATGTAGAGCCTCTGTGCTTTGCCCTGCACTGTGCTGCTGCTTCATGTTTCGCAAGTCAGGTCCAGGGAAGAGGTGATGGTAGGTCTGTCTGTGTGAGACAGAGTTGCTAGCACATTGTTTTGTGTGCCACCTCGCACTGTGCGGGTCAGCACGTTCAGCCCAGGGTAGTGTTTGTTCTTTTCCAAAACTTGTTGCAAGTGAGCTTGTGACTGGGAAAGCTGGAGGTGTGGAGTAGGTGGTTGGACGGGAGTATGATTTTGTAGGCAGTGTGAGAACAGAGAAATTTGTTTTTGCAGGCTTTTCTTTGTGCCTGTCTGTCATTCTTTCTGATTCTTCCATTTGCTGCTACACTAACTGGAATGCACTGCTGTTACTGAGGGCATGAAGCAAATTGTAGAGGAATTAGTGTTTAATATGTTTTTTTCATATTTGTGTTTCAATTGTTTCTGCATTTATTCATTTTTATTTCAGAGTCTGAGCAGTTTGAGTTTCTGTTGTATGATACTTTGACATTTTTTACTGAGATGGAATCATTGAAAATTAATACTGGGGATTTTGTATGGGCTTTTCGGTGATGTTCATCACAACTGTGTGAATGCCTCACGAGGTTTCATGTGCACATTCTCCTCATGAGGTTTGTGTCTGTGTCGTTGAGTGCTGAGGAACCAGCACATGCAGCAGCCATGTGTCTTCCCCCAGGCACAAAGCAAAGAATTAAACCCAGACTTTGTAAGTCCAGTTAAGTGGATAAGTTTGTTGTAAAGCACATTTGTAGGTTTTTCTCGCTCACCCTAGATCTTTAGGAGACGTGGTTTTAGAGAAACTGTGACTGGAAGTACTTCTATCAAATTCTGTGGCATTCTAGAGAGTATTTGCTTTTTGGCATGTTGTATCTCCATTGCCCTGGTCTCTGAAGATGCCAGCAGGTGGGCAGAAGAGGAGATAGAGCTGTGGTTCTGCACTGTTTCCTCAGTATCACCCATGGCTGTGTGCTCTGGGGATGGGCAGCGTGACAGCCCACAGCTGTGCAGCTTCCCCTGTTCATGTCAGCTGTACAAAGGCTCATGTCCTACTGCACAGGGTTAGAATGTTTTTCTCAGTAGTTAGAAAATGGCTGGTTTCTTTATATTTTTGCTCAGAAATAACCAAAGATAATGATGAATGTTTCACCTGTGCCTGCATGCATTCAGGTGTTTCTAAAAACAAATTGCTCTCAGCTGGGTAAAAAAAAAATAAAAAATCTGGATTGTGAAGACTGTCTTCTGTGAATCCACCTTAGCTCTCTCAGTGCATATATGTCCTGACATCATCTTTTCCATAAGTTTTCTGCTTCGTTGCTTTTAAGAATAAGCCATGCTGAATTGTGATTGGCTTTGTAATATTTTACTGCATCGTTGCTCTGAACCTTACTTAGCATAGTAGTGGATCTGGCTCTGAAGGGAGTTACTCGTTTATCTGAGACCTTTATGTTTGCTGCTCTGATGCATGTATCTCTTTCAATAATTTAATCTGAATGGGGAGAAGTTGTGATGATCTCCACTTTGCAAATGGAAGCTAATACACAGCTGAAGTTTTCCGAGTCATAGTGTGTCTTTGCATATTCTAAAAACAGCTCTCATTGACTCCAGATATAAGTGTGGATGCTGATCACAATTTGGAACTGCATGCATTCTCAAATCCAGTAACCAGAAAATCAGAGATCATTTCTAGAATTTTAGGTCTGTTTTAACTGCAATTCAGTAAGCGGTGAAGTGGATGTGAGTTTTCTGTTCCTGTAAGTGAGGAGATGCTGCTCCTCTCTCACCTTCTGTAATCTCTGTGTACTCCTTTATGAATCTGGCAGAAGACTGTGCAGATGTGTTTGGTTATCCTCTCTTAGATCAGTGTTCTATGAAAGGGTCTGACAAATTCTGGAGTGTTCAGCCAGGAAGAGATGGGACCTTTAAATCAGCTGGTACTGTCACATGCTCATTTAATTAGCATCACTCTGCTGAAAGCAGGGATAAAGTGCCATCCTGCTCTGCTGTTAGCCAGAAACTCTCTTGCTGTCTTTGGTTATGTGTTACCTTCTGACATGCAGCTGAAGGAATTTGAGGAGGGACGCTCCTTTATAATACATCAGATGTTTTTATTCACTTCCAGACTCAAGCCTTGTACTCTGTAACAGATGTCCAATGGAAAATACTGTTTGATATCTCATTTAAGTACCATATAAATAATACATGCATGCAAAATGAAGTTAGTTGCAAGTCTGAACTAAGGTTGCAAGTCTGATGTCTTTCAGTGTTAAGGGATTGATATACTAAAAAGTAGTGTCCAGAGAAAGATTTCCTAAGTTTTTAAGGAAAGCAGGCTGTGAAGAACTCATCAGTCTCCACCATGTGCCACAATCCTGATAATTTTTATGGTTTGTCAGAATAAAACCCTTAGATGTGACAAATTGCTTGATCAAGTGTGATTCTTTTAGGGTTTCCACCCAGTGCAAGTGAGTGCTGGAGGAGCGAGGAGCACTTGGTGAAGGCGTCTTACAGCTGCGAGGAGGCTGTGCTGCTTTTCTCATGTTTGCTTTGCAGTGTCTGCTAACCAGTATTCCCTTTTCTGTTGTTCCCCGGGTCATATTGAAGGACCTGCTGCCCTGGTGGTGGCATGTCACTGCTGCAGGCAGGCCCTCCCAGAGGCTGTGTGTTTTGTTCACAACCTGCTCTGCTTGGCTCTGTCCGCAGGTTGAATGTTCTCAAGCTCCCCACTGGCCAAATCTTGCTTTAGAGTGGCTCAACTGGATGATCATGTGTTGAGATGATAGAAACGCTAAGCGACAATAACTGAATTTTATAACAACAAAGAATTTGATGGAAGTAGAAGATTGTAACATTTGGTTAACGTTCCAGTAAAACTTTTGCCACAAAGCCAGAAGTGACAAATTAGTATCTGTGTGTGTACTCCACAGACTTTTACTGGAAAAAAATACAAAAAATTGTGTCACTCCTGTAATTCAAACAAACAACAGCAACAAAAATTTGTTTTTTTTCATTTCTTTCTGTAAAAGAACAAGAAGTGACTAGTGATCATCTTATACCTTATATCTCCAAGGTGCCATGCATTTCTGTTTTACTGGAAGTAGGAGGTAAATGGTGCAGGGGGCAAATGCTAACAAATGGGATAACATTGATTGTTTGGTTTGTTATTCGATTCGAAAGAGGAATGTTTAAATAATCTGTGCTCCTGCCCTGTTCTGACCTAACCTACCTAGTTTAGAGAAATTCATTTGGACTGACAGATGGTACAGAAACTGGCCTCTGCCTCTTCTTTGTCTTTTGTTTCCTTTCTCCTACCTCTTTTCAGTTATGATGACCTTCTGAGAGAAACGAGGAATCTGAGGCATTTATCTCTTCCCTTCTCCTCAGATTACTGTAGAGGTTTTTTCTTTGCTTGTCTGTTTTAACTGACCTGATTGGATCTTTTTTATTTTTTAGTTATTTATTTATTTGTTTTGCTTCAGGTTCCTATAGCAATTCATTGGCCTCATGAGTTATGGCAGTCTTTGGCTTTGAAGAAAGTTGGCGTGGAACGCACACAAGCCATACAATGAGAATGAAATGGGGATATAAATTTTTTTTTAAATGGGGAAAAGCTATACTCTGAACAAGCCATTTGTGCTATAAAACCACTAAAATCCAGATGTTTTGACTGATGGAATGAATAATAACAGTACTTCACGTGTCCCAGAGAAGTTCTGAAGACATAATGTGAATACAAGGGCGTATGGTTTTGATCCTTGTTGTTGATAATTTATTTCTCAAGCGGGGGGGGAAAAAAAAAATCAAAGTGACAATTATTGAAAAAAAGTAAGGTTATTAGTTATATTTCAACATTTCCACTCTATTCTTTTTGCTTAAGGGTTGTTGCCCAAGGGCTGTATTGTCAAGCCAAAAAGTTATGACTTGAGGCATTTTTATACATATGTGTACATATTCTTATATGCATGCATATACTTATGCATATATATAGTATTTATATATATGAATTTGAAAGTGTATCTAACTTTCCCATTCTGGCAAGCTTTTGGGTATTATATAGTAATGTTTAGGGACAGTTTTGCTACTAAAAAAACCTAAACCTGTTAGGGTCTAACTATGATTGGTATGGCTGGGCTTCTGTGTGATTCGTTTTTGTTTTTTGTTTTTTCTCTAATAAATGTGCATACAATGTGTTAGTGAACATTCATAAAAAAACATAATTGTATTAGAATCAGAAGTTAAAGAGGCATTCAAGTGTGGGCGTACTCTTGATTTAACGTTACATTTTAGTTGTGTGTAGCTTGCATAGTTAAATTAATAATTAAAAAAAAACAAGGGGAAATATGTAATTATATCTTAAAATGAGTCACACAGTGGAAGATGCAAATTGGGGATAGGGAAGGCATTTTTCCCACAGAATTTGTATGTTTTCCTACATTTGTATGCAGGCACTTCCATCTGTTATAGAACATAATGTTTGTTATTTACATCAGTGCTTACCATCTCTTCCTATTGGTAATTTTTATATTGAATTAAGTAGCTATTTGTGCCTTGTTTCTGCTTTCTGTTTCTCTTCACCATTCATTTGAAAGCAGGAGAAAAAAAAAACAAAAAAACCTGAAACCCTTCTTTGAGCAAGCAGCTCTATCTCTGAAAAAAGACCCACTGTTTGCAGGTGTTTGGATTTGATTTAAGACTAGTAAAAGCAATTGTTTCCCCATTGGCAAATTTATTTAATTTCCTGTTTTCAATTTTGTAAGCAAAGGAACATAAATGAAATTAGCATTCCAGTTTTGTATTTCCAGTTGCCTGGGTTGGTTACCGTCATTTTGTCCTCAGGAGTGATGAAATAAAATTAGCAAGGCAAAATGTTGCTAGGTTTTTAATATGATGTGATAGCTTGAACCAGACTGCACATAGATCGTGTACCACAGACGAAAACATTGTTTGAGAAATGAATCGCATGTTAAGAGCAGTAAGATGATGAGCAAAAAAGGCCAATGAGCTACTTCTGTGTAGTTCAGATTCTGGTAGTGCTTCCCTTTCATTTCAGCTTGGTCCATGTGCAGGTTCCATTAAACTCAGATTGCATGTACTTGAAAATATGAACATGATAAAAAGAATCAGCACAAGGACTTTGCTTGGTCTGGTCTTCAGTGCCCTCCATTAATGCAAACTTGAAGAAATTATTTTTTTTGGCTTCTCTAAAAGTGTGCAGGTATTTTATTCCAAGTGAATTGCAGTCTGTAGTATGTAACCTTTTAGGATCTGCCACTGTAAGTTGCAGCAAAATGAAATGTTTGTGCTGGTAGCAGTTTATAAAACTTACTGGTATGTCTTGTGAAACTAGCAATTTGACATAAAGAGAGCATTCCATACATTAGGAGTTTAATAAATGTAATAAATTGCACCATAAAAGGAATTGCTTACGGAATTGTTAGAAATAACTTGAACTTCTTTACTATTGTTTGCTTTTAACTGAAGGTCCATACCTTAAGTAAAATACGTTAGATGTGTTCCAGTTTCTAAGTAAAGGTTTGCTTTCGGTACTTTATATTGAACTTTCAGGTTTATGGTAGACTGTATAGGATTACTGATGTACAGATACAGATATGTTATGTGTATGTAAAACATATGCACCTGTTTGTGTTGTGTACACATTTATCATGATGGGTGATACATATGGATATAATTGTGCAGTCTTACTAGGTTTTGCTTTATGACTGCACCTAATTCCGTTCTGCCCCACAACACAAAGTAGGAAGAGCTTTATCAAAAGGCAAATAGAACACAATCACAGAGTCATTAATGTTGGAAAAGACCACTAAGATCATCTGGTCCAACTATTGACCTGTCACAACCATGCCCCCTAAACTGTGTCTCTGTTTGATGACTATGACAGAACAGGGAAAGATAGTGTTCAATCCAGCCCTCTAGCCTTAAAACCAGTCTTCTCATGGAATCTAGAGCAGGAAGCTGGTCAATATTATGGAATCACAGAAACATTTGAGTTTTACAGGAACACTTAGAGGTCATCTAGTCCAACCTCCCTGCAGTGAACAGGGACATCAACAGCCAGATCGGGTGCTTAGAGCCCCATCCAGTCTGATGTTGAATGTTTCCAGGGGCAGGACATTGACCACCTCTCTGGGCAGCCTGTTCCAGCTGTAAAAATTGTCTTCCTTATATCCAGTCTAAATTTCCCCTCCTTTAGTTTGAAAACATTTCCCCTTGTCGTATCACAGGAGACTCTGCTGAAGACTGTCCCCTTCTTGTAGCCCCTCTTTAGATACTGAAAGGCTGATCCCATGTTCCCCTGAGCCTTCTCTTCTCCAGGCTGAACAGCGCCAGCTCTCTCAGCCTGCCCTTGAGGGGGATGTGTTCCATCCCTTAGGTCATTTCTGTGGTCCTCCTGTGGACACACTCCAACAGGTCCATGTCTCTCCTGTGCTGTGGACTCCCTATCTGGACACAGTTCTCCAGGTGAGGCCTCACCAGTGGAGAGCAGAGGGGCAGGATCACCTCCTTTGCCTTGCTGGCCACTCAACCTCACTATTGATGTAATTGATGAAGATGTTAAAGGGCACTGGTCCCAGTACTGACTTCTGAGGTACACCACTTGTCACTCATATCCATGTGGATGTTGAGCGATTGACCACCACTCTCTGGGTGCAATCTTGTAACCAGTTCCTCATCCATTGAACAGTCTACTTGTCAAATCAGTACCTTTCCAATCTGGAGAGAAGGAAGTTATGGGGGACCATGTCAAAGGCCTTACTGAAGTCCATATAAATGATGCCAGTGACTTTTTGCTTATGAATTAAATATGTCTGAGCCCCTATTTTCAGTAGCTACATAACTGCAAAAAATCTGTACCTTTCACCTAGTTTTGAATAGAAAAAAGAGTTGTGGGTATGGCTTTGTCTTTCGAAGTCTCAGCTGAACTGGGGTACTGCTATTTTGTATTAAAATATGTGAGCTGGGAAGTTAGATACAATATAGTAATTGCTTTAGAAATCTCAGATGTGTTGAAGAATGTGCATATTATGTATTTTGGACCAGTACTTTCAGATTGTGATTAGAAAAGAAAAGATTTACTTTAGATGCGTCCGTAGAATCTCATCCCATCACCTTACCGCTCCACCAAGCTGTGGAGTGGTCATTTTCTCCACTTTGATTCTGTACATCTGGCTGGGCAGTTGGTGTGGGCAAATGCAGAATGGGAGGGAGGGAAGGAATATTTGCAAGATGTTTTGTGTTCATGCGTGTTTCACTGTGGAGAAAATATGGGTGCTGAAATAGCCATGTTTGTGTTAACTTTCCTAGTCTTTATCCATTCTTAGATGTGAAAATGGGTAGCTACAGTACTCCATTCTTACAGTGCAGTTGTTGATTGTATCTACTCTGCTAGCTGGATGTAATTACTGAATTCTTACAATAGATACATACCATACGTCATACGTAAATGAATGTTAATTGTAATTTACTCACATAATGGAAAAATAGTTGCGGATCTGTATAAAAAGAGCTCTGAACTTCCAAAAAGCTTTTCCATCCTAGCAGCAACTATGGAATTGCACATGATTGTTCTGAGTGGCCTTGTCTTTTCTTTTGCCTCTGGCTTTGCACATTTTTCCAGTCTTCATGTGTTTTTCATCTCCTGATGCTGCTCAAGAGCCAAGGAGCCAGATTTGGCAGTCTTCAAGGCTGGTAGACAGGCGTTTCTGTACAAGTGACGAAATTCTTTAAGTCAGGCCTAATCCTTTTTTTCCCAGAAACAAAACTTCCCCTGTGTTTAACTAGAACAGGAGATCACATAATGACTTGTAACTTTAAATAGTAAATGTCTCATGGCTTTACTATGGGAGAGAAGTGATTAGGCATGATCTCTGTAGTAACTTGTTTAGTCTCTCTATGACTTGGTTTCTGCAAATTCCTTGATGTCAGTAAGATATAACATGATATACAAAATCTGTGTAATATTTTAATTTTAATAGAGTTCTTTGTGATTTACTTTGTAAATAAGTGTTGCTGTTTTTCTGAAAACTCACGCGGATGAAAGATTTGGAATTGTTCACCCTGAGTGAAGGATACCTCTTTGAGAGAAAACAAGAATTGCTGGTGTCAGCTATTCTTTACCTTTCTTAATTGTACTGAAAAGAAAGTGCTGAGCAGATGTATTTTGATTGTGAGGGATTGTTTCTGTTTGCATTCATTTTTCTAATCTTCCTATCTGAAGAGTAGAGAATCTCTGTTGTCACAGAGACTGTGGATGTTCAGCTATTTCACATTGGCTGTTTCTTGGTGTGTCTGCATGGCTCAGCACTGGTCAGTATCTGACTGAGTGTATCTTAATATAGCTGTGGTGCAGAGTTTACTGCCAGACTGGGGCAGTTGCTTCTTAAAATGCTTAATGGCATTTCGAGGATTTTTCTTTGGACAAGAGATGGTTTGCTCCTGTAAATGGAACATCCCACTGCATGTGCCTTAAAGCAAGGAAAGGTATCTGACAAATGTCCGCAAGGCCCTTCTTCTGAGACAGGTGCCCTTTTGTCCCACCTCTTCTTCATGCAAATGACAACACCTTGTCATTGTCTCTGCCAGTGATGCTTGTAAAGAGATTTCACGTGCAGAAGCCAGTTTAATTTTATTTCTTACTTCTATTCTGTGTTCATTTCTGTTCCTGCTTTTTCACGCGTGCTTCCAGACGTTTTTTCCCACTGGCCAAAGATGGAGTTGATAATGGAACAGTGGGCATCCTCCTGCAGCTTTGTCAGCATGCACCAGATGAGCTGACGCTATCCTTTACATCTGTTGTCTCAGAAGGAAGATATGGGTTGTTCTTTACTTTCTTGAGGTTTTCATTCTTGTGTGTGCTTTGCCCTTGATCCACTGGAGGGCATGGGTATGGGATACAAGGTTACACTGATGAGGCTAGTTGTTGGTTCTCTGTGCTGAGGCTGGTTTATTGGCATGAACTTGCTGTTGTTCAAAGCTGCTGCCGTGACTTTGCCACTCTGGATGGAACTTTTAGAGTCCAAACCTGCTGCCAAAGGTATGGCTGTCACTATGTAGTCTCATGATTATAGTACCTATTGATCTATGGCTAACTGGTTTGAGGAGGGAGGCACATCTGTAGTGGGTAAAGTCGAGATCAGGCTTTCCGTGCCATTTTCCAGATTCTCTCTTTGCATGGATGCACAGCAGAGCTGAGTGTCTGGAGGAGACTGACTCACTGTTGAAAGATGCCTTTAACTGCTATCTCAGTGGCCCTCAGGAAACCTCACAGTTTAGTGATTGGGAATGAGGGAAAAGCATAGCTGAAAAGTATCTGCAGTACACTGTGCAGGAGAAAGAATGAGTGAGGTAGCATATGCTTTTGCCTTGCTCTTCTGAAAAATGACGAGAACAGATGAAGGGAAGAGTGAAAAAATCTGTCTTATTTCCCTGACTTGGAGAGGAGACACAATTAAGGGTGTGGGAAGCAGGGCAAGCAGATCAAGTCCTGCAGAATAAGAGAGCAGTGCTCCCCTATTCTCAGTAGCATGTCTCCCTCCCTGGAAGAGTCTGTCCCTTCCTTGCTACCCTTTGCAGACTGTCAGTCCTCTTAGACTTCTGGCTGTTCAGAGCAGGGCCGTGTCCTGTCATCTGACTGGCAGACTGCCTGCACTCAGCTCACATTATCTCATGTACCTGCTCCAGAACATCTTTATAGCCAGAATCCTTCAATCGTAGAAACTGCCTCTGTCCTCTTTCTCAGGAAAATACAGCAACCAAAAACTGTATCAGCCTTGTGATGGTCTTCTACTTCCCCAGCCCAGGCTCCCTGCCATAGTTTTCCTTTTGCTGCACCATAGAACATGCAGGAGTTTGGGAAGTCTGTAGCCTTAGGCTCCTCTACTGAAAGAGGTGAGCGGAAGGTACACCTGCAGCTACGTAAGAATGTATCAGCCAAAGAGTTTGAGCAAAACCACCAGCTGACAGTAATGTTGGAGAAGGGCAGCAGGGCTCAAAAGTTATAATTAATACTATAATTAATAAGTGCTATAATTATAATTAATAATCAAAGGAGGGAAAGTGGGATCTGGGGCTTCTGGACAAAGACGAGAAGAAGAATGATGAGGTGTTGCCAAAGCCTACAACAAGAACTTTCTTAAGTGGGCTGGCATGTTCAGAAGATTAGCTGGAGTGAATACCCATTGGCAGAGCCCAATTTAGGCATGATGGGATAACATCGTACATTGTGCTGCATGCTGAAATGGGGAGTAAAAGCAAGTCAGTACCCAACATCCTTCCATGAACATGGGCCTCACAGCAGCATCAATCTCTGTCAGGAAGTTTAAGAGGACTTTACATGACAGTCCTCTTGTGCCTAGAGGCATTCATCATGTGTGCAGCTCTAGATAATGTCACTGAGTTAGCTCATCCCCGAGAAGCTTTGGCTTCCCTTGGTACAGGCTGACAAGTTGTGTTGTTTCCTTAATGCCCTGTGTGGGACTGGCTGGATCTTCTGAGTGACAGTGTCATTCTGAAGAAAGGACAGCAGGAGGAAAGGTTGTGTTGTAAAATGGAGGGTGGTGAAAAAGGTGCCAAGGTGTTCAGGAAGGGGGGGAGGAGGGGGCATCAAGGGGAAGTAGAGCAGATAAAATACAGAAAGAATATTAAAAGACAGGTGAAGTTGAACAGATGAACTGCGAAACCTTGAGGGTGATGGGTGATGGTAAAAATGGAGGGACAGATATCATTTGATTAAGTAACAAGAGAGGATGTGATGTTGCATGGGTTTTCACTTTTGAGAGTCTTCTGTTGCTGGAGGTATGCTTCATGTTGAGTTAATACAAGTGAAACCCAGAGTGCAGCTGTCATCTTGCTGTTGATCCTGCATGAATAAGACCCATAGAATTGTATGCATGCACATGGTCTCGTACTGAAGAAGGCGACTTGTGTTTCTGGGTTCAGACCCCTTTTGGATCTTTCACAATAACTTGTTTTGTTTTTAAATCTGAAAATGTAATGAAAAACAACTTGTGAGTGTATTAGATTTGTATTATTACTGGACAGTGAAAGGTTACTTTAAAACCTAAAAATGGCATCAATTTTAGGGAAGTTCAGCATTCGATTTGTATTCTGTCTGTAGGATAACCTGAAAACATTTAATGGTTTAAATCTGTTGCCTCGGTTGTGCATGGAAGTGGCAGAATTTCTCATCTTCTTTGTCGAGTTCTGTAAATAGGTAGAATTGTTGCTTTAGCAACAGGCGTAATTGTGACTACAATTTAAATTAAGGTTATGAATATTGCACTCAGCAAAATAATGTAGCTTGCAGACTTGAATAATTGCGTTTCAAGTGTTAATTGTACTCGAAGCTAGTCTTCTTAGGCATTTCCATGGATTTTGTGTGAATGCCTGACCCGCATTTTCTTTACCTTGACTTTGTATAGAGAAAATATCCATGGTAATTATTATCTGCATAAGACCATCATTTCTCTTTTGCTTTTCAGTGCCTACATGTATGTGTATTATGTAGCCTAATAAGTATTCCGTCTGTATAATATGCAAATGTACTGCCAAGTAAACATCTCATCTGGGCCTGCCATAACGCACCTTTTTCCATTAGTTAACATTAGTTCCATTAGTAAACATCAGTTTATTGTTGAGTGAGTTCCAGGTACATGCAACCTTTGTTTACCAGTTCATGGTCAGGCTGTAGCGACGTCAGATCTATCCAATGTAATATCTTGGTGAAGTCCTGTTTGAAAATTGCTGTCTTACACTCTTAATATTACAAAGCTGATAAAGATTGATTCAGCCTCCAGATTGCATTCATAAAATCACAGAATTGCAGGGTTTGGAATGGACCTCAAGAGATTGTCGAGTCCAACTCCTCTGCATTTTTCTGTTTAAGTGATGAGGCAGTCTGGAAAATTTTCCATTGTTTGTGTGGAGGACACAAATGTACTGGCATTTACTGAGCACTGTGCTAGTCTTGTTTTTACTTCTCAAACAAGCTTCTCTGGTAATAGTTGAGGTATGGCAAAACCCTAGCATGTGTTACATTTTTTTGCCGTGTAGCATGAGCATTAACACAAGTCTTAGCGATTTAGTTTTGTCTTACTGTTGTCATACAAAATGGGGATATCCTGCACTTGAGAAGAGTCCAGGTATCATAATTACTGCATAAAATTGCAATTTACTTCCTGTGACATAAGTGTATGCCCAGTAAACTCTTGGCTAATGTCTACAGTCATGCGTTTGCAAATGACTTGGTATTTATGACACTCTGTACTGTGATAAACTTACGATCAGCAGCAATGTATTGGGGGTTTCCCAGATGCAAGATGGCATGCAGGAGTTTTCAGCTGAGTCCACTGCTCACTCAGTCAAGATATCTAACTGACATGGCTCTTAGTGGTGAATGGTAACCCTGGCATTGTAGTAGGGTCTTGTACAAAACTTGCAAGTTTAAGGCTTCCCAGCCAATTGTTTTCTTTTTCTTTCCTTCTGGGTTTTTTTTTTTTTTTTTTTTTTTTTTTTTTTTTTTTCCCAAAGCCTGCTTATTCATATAAATGGAGCATTGTATAGTTAAAATTGTAAAGGACTCTCAGCTTCCTTCCTTTCCTTCTCCCTGCCCCTTCCCCCCCAATAATCATGCTCTCAACTTGAGACTTGCACTGATTAGCTGCAGACTTGCTGAAAAACAGTCCTTTTCAAGAAGAGGAGAATCTCATTAAGCCTTTGCTGTGAGCTGTGGCTCTTGATCAATGCTCTAAAGACAGGCTTGACAGTCATCAGATGAGTTAAGAACTGCAAAAATATTACCTATCTCAGTAATATTACCTGTCTCAGTCATCAGTTGAAAGAGTTCATCTCTTCCTGAGAATACAGAAGCTTCCGCATGCTACATGGTACATAAAATATTAAAGACGTCAAGGATGTGAGAAGTCCTAAAGATGCCATATGTTTCCAAATGAATTGATAAAAGGCCTTAAATCTAAAAGAGAATGTGATATGAGGTTTACAAATGAATAGATGGAATTTTGATAAAGTTAGAGATAAGCCAAGACATGGTTACTGGGGAAATATAAATAAACATCAGTCTTGTGCTGTAGTTCCTTGGTTGCTAAGCCCTTTATTGGTGTTCTTTTATTTGAACATTTTTTTCCTAAACTTCTTAATTATAACTGATAGAAGAATTGACAAATAGTGCTCAATTGCATGGGTTAATTCACTGGCAATTATTGCACAGATTATTAGTAAGCCAAAGGGGAAAAAAAAAAAAAGCATCTACTTTTATCTGAATTCACAGAACAAAAGAACGAAAAGAGTGACAGAATAAATGTTCTTTTGTTATGTTATTGTCTCGTAGAGTTTGGAACTGTGTCAGAATTGTGGGGGATTTTTTTGTTTTGTTTTGTTTTTTTTGTTTATGTTGTTTATTTACCGAGGGACGCTCCGTTCCGATGGAGCATCTGCCTTTCTCTGCAGTCCTTCTTCTACCCAGTTCTTCCAGCTGGGTTGAATGCCTTGATGAAGCCTTTCAAATGATCAAATAGATAAAATTGTACGTATTCTGTGGGATTATTTTCATTGTTCTGCACCATGTGTTCACTCTTGAATAAAGAGAAAGAATGAAATACTTTATAATTCTGAGACTTTGTTTTCAAGCTGTATTTTTGCACTCCTTGTGGGCTTTGTTGTTTGTTTGTTATTTTTTGTTACGGTAAATTCTGGGGAAAGATTGGTCCGCTCCTCAGCAGATATTTCCACACAACCCTTCCAGAACTACTGTTGGAAACTCAGACCACCTCTTCGCATTTTTTTAAATCAGTCTTAGTCATTATTTAATGATCCTAGCCGTATGTGAGGAGACTATTTTTACCAGTGGCATTTTGTTATTAAGAAAGTAACAGGTCTGGCTCTTCTTGACCTGACAGGTTCTAGAAGTGACTGATTCTCTATTTTGCAGAATACACCTTGTAATGCATGGAGGCAACAGCACCTTGTGCATCAGCTGGCACACAATTAGAAGTTAGACCCCCTCGAGGCCACTTATGACCTCTCCTTGGGTTAGGAACAGTGAGAAAATGGTATTGGCCATGGCACAGAGACACTGCGCTCTGCACTGTCACAGGAATGTCCCTGAGGTGCTGTCTGTGCTAGCAGTGGCAAGCAAGAACAATAGCGAGCAGTTCTGGTGTTCTGTGTTGGCAAATAAATATGGATTTTCATCCACTACCGTGCCACTCTTGGAATATATTTTATCTTCCTTACATCAGGAACTGAGGATTTGACCTGTTTATTTACTTCTGTATTTATTATTGTATGAGTGAGATTTGTGAAACTGTTTCTTTTGGTGTCACTGACCACCTGAAAGGGAACCTGTCCAGGGTGCAAAGAAAGGTTTAGATCTCTAGGTTGTCTTCATAATGCCTTATAATTGCCATCTTTCTACTGCCAAAGAATCCTGTCTGTGTTGGATAGGGCATCTTTTACATCACCATTGCATGCACTTACTACTTTGAGGTTAGGCTGTAGTAACTTCATTAACTCATTCTTTGGTGGCTTTGAAGTTAAAGCAAGTGCTTTAAATGTGTTTTTACTGAAATAAAGATAAAAACGCTTTCTCATAAGCACTGGGGGAAATGCTTTGATATTTTTCAAAAGAATTGCAACAATTATCTTATTGCAAGATAAAAAATAAATTACTATAATCCTACTTTAGTTGTTCCATTCCAGTGATAGTTGATTTTGTGTCCATTTTCCCATGACCCATATTAAACAATAGATTCGCATGCTATCAGTATCACTGTGTGGGAATTCTTCACATAAAACAGAAACAGGCCACATTTTTCTGAAGCAAGGGAGTAGGAGTTCAGATTCTAGAGAGTGACAGGAAAATTTGCTCTAAGCAAAAAAAGCAAGGCGTTTTTGCCAAGAAAAACTTTTTCCTGTAGTAAATCCATCACCCATGCCCTAGCAGACTTGCTTAAAAAAACAAAATAGTACTTTTGGGAAGTGCTTTGTTAACTTTTAACAGCCTTTTCCACTACTCTTTGGCTTTCTCTCAAGACTTCTTGCCAAGTTGAAGTGATGTGGTGTGTTTGGCAGTGACATGCTTCGTTTAGGTGCCAGTGGTGAGCTATTGCTTGCAAGTCGTTTGCATTACTCTGTGAAAGCCTTATCACTTCTAAATACACTGCTGGTTCTAGGCAGTGTCCCATAGTACTTTCTGCAAGATTTTGCTTTCAGGTCCTTACTTTTGAAGGGTTTTATTATTATTGTTATTTTTAATTCAAAGGGTTTGGAGGTGGTAGTGTGGTTGGTTTTTCTGCTTTGTTTCTGAATGTTTTTCCTAGGTCAGTTTAAAACCAGCTTGCTAGGACTTTTAAAAGACAATTCTGTTACTTCCAGCTCCCAAATGGTACAGGACAGAAATGTTCATTAGACAAAAAAAAGGTGAGGAGCACTCAGCCCCATCCATTCACCTCAGCAACAGCTCGCTTGCCAGGGATCCAGTGCTTGTGGCTTCATATCCACAACAGGGCTGCCTTCTCTCCAGCTCAGAGAATCCGTGGGGTGAGCTGAATGCTTGGCAAAGAAGGTATATTTGAGGCTACAGCAGTAGAGGAGTTGGAGATCAAAAGACTTACCAGTGGGAATCGCTTTTCATTCGTTGTGCTTCTCATTGGGAATGGTTTATGTAGGAATTCGTATAATAGCACTGATTCAGGGAGCAAAAACTTGTTTCAATGAAAAGTGTTATTTTCTGAACTGATTTTCATCTGATGTATAACCAGCTGTGTGTACTGGTGGAGCTGGTCAGTCCCATTACGCACGGCCTCTAAAACAGGTTGTCTTTGGTGCAGGTGTAACCCTCCCGATCCTATTTCTAAGGGATGTGATCGTCTAGCACGTTGCAAAATCATTAATCCACTTGTTTCTTTTAGCTTTATATCTTCTGGAATTAGTTTGTGTGGTTTTTCTGAGGATCACAGATGAGGTAACATGTGCCTCTTCCCCATGCCAAGTTAATCAGGAGCTCATGGGGAGGTTGCTTTGTGTGAATCACTGCCATCCTTCAATTCTGTACATTCCCGCTCAAATCTTTACACATAAAGTGTGCTTTAGCAGAGAGCATTTCCTGTGACATTTGTAAACAGCGAGAATTGGATCATAGGATCTTCCTCTGGAGACCTGTTCTCCTCCAGGTACCTGGACAGCTTAAGATCCTATGGGATTGGTCCTGTTGGTGCTGCTCAGAGACCGAGGTGTCCATGTGCAGCTACATGTTGGTCTTGGGAGCAGCTGCTGTGACAGTGATATGAGATACAGTGAAATTTAAATCCTGCTCAGCTGCAGAAGCAGCCTCTTACTATGAAGTTCTGTTGTTCCTAACAGAAGTATTAACATTTTCACCGATGGGAGAATATTCCCAACTTCAGTAGAGTTAAATGAAAAAAATAGGAGTGTGGGGATGAAATGCTGAGAGGAATGGTAAATATTTTCTGGAGAATGTTTTGCATTGGAGTTCCCAAACATGCATAACAATTGGAAAGGAAGACAGACCTAAATTACTTTTTATTCATTTTTAAAACCTGAAGGTTTTCCTGGGAAACCCTATGGGTTATGTGTCAGGATGGGGTTAGATAGGGCCATTTTTTTTCTGTTTATAGTCTAACATGTCTTGTGTTTTCTGAGTAGAGGTGCCCACAGAAGTGTTTATCTTAACATCATTAAGGGATGGTATTTAAAAAAGAAATCCAAACACTTGGCATCTTCTTTTTCTTTGCATTTAGTTTCTATGTCTCACCTATCTCCTGTTTGTATTGCATTTCATCATGTTGCAGTTTCTTACCCAACATAACCAAATCTGGGGCAAAAATCTAATTGAGAATATACCTTCAAGTACCACGGCTTTCTTAGTTAAACAATGCGTGTCGCATGCTTTAGCTGCTGTGACATTGATTTAGTTTTGCCAGGAAAGCTGAAAACAATTTAACCAACTTCTGTGGAAAAACTACAAGATTACCAAAATGAAGAGATTTGATTTAAAAAAGCACCAAAGGAGCCCTGAAAAGTTAAACTTGATGTTCTGTTCCAAACGAAAAAGTACATAAATAGGAAATGTCATCTCTTTATCTAAAAAAAATCAAATATTCTAAGCCAAGAAAAAGATGAAAAGATCAAAGTCACTACTATACTTATGCTAATTTAAAGTATTAAGTGCTTAGTATGTACTGTTGCTTTTGAAGCAAAAGAATGTTATTAGTTGATGCAAGCAAGAATTGAGAGCATCTGAAACAGGTTAATATATGGTCTTTAGTCACAGGATTGGAAAAAATCCATTTCAAGCTTTTAAAAAAATCAAACAAACTTGGCACACAGCATCATCCTGAATACGGTTTTACAGGATAGACTGAAAATAGCTGTTACAACAGAAGGGGAAAATGCATGCGAAACACTGGAGATTTAATGTGAAAAGGAACCGAAATCACCAGGTTACTTTTGAATAAAGCCTTCAAGCGTTTTGAAGCTATCTATACTTTTTTGTGTATATGCAGTGAAGTGCTATGTATGAAATACATATAGCCATGACCTGCCAGGAGGATTTTGGTTTCCCTGGAGACTATCAGTTCTCTGTTGCACAGGTTGGCTTGGTGAGTGAGAGCTATCTTGATAAATCCAAACCATTCTCCACAAGGTTACTGGTGTGTCATTGCATTCGGACCTCTGTGTTGAAGGTTGAATTTATAAGTGCAGATGTCTCAGTGTCCTCTGTAATGTCCAGTTATTCAACATGTACCTGAAATTTGCAGTAATTATCTTGTGAATTGGGGAAAAACCTCCTTTATGTAACACTTCGATGGCAGTTTTCTCTTATTGTCTATGTTAAAATCTCTGATTTTAATTATAATTTTCAGTGTGTTGTGCAAAATGTACATCAAATCATAGTGCACGTATTCAGTGTCAATTACTGCTGTTGACTTCTTTCTCCACCCTCTTCTCCAAATGTTTTGAAATCCTCTTGTCATTTTTCAGCTTGAAAACTAGACTTCAATCAGATTTATAGTTACTAATTATCTAGTGAATATGGAAAAAATTCCTAATATAATGCATGCAGCCTACTTTGTTCATCTGTGCTTGATTAAGAAAATCCCCAATAATTTCAAGTCTGCTCTCAGTTGGTTTGGATGGAAATATGTAGATTGATGTAATAACCTTTCTGCTTTTTAACTCCTTGAAGAGCCAGCACGTGCAGGGTTTTATTGACAGCAGGATATTTCCAGCAAACTGGAAAGCTTTGAAACGCTAATTCTACTTTTTTTTTTGTCTAGCAAGATGTAGGTAATTTAGAATTTACTAAGGCATGCCTTTTGTACTATTCCGAGGATATTATTTGTGCTTTTTGCAGCTCCTTTGCTATGGGTCGTGTTTGCTGATTTTAAAATTTGCAGAGTTGGGTGTTAATTCTGTTATATCCTGTTAAATCTGTAATGAAAATTCGCCAGAAATGTGGAAAGAACATCAAAGTGAAACATAAAATAGAGGAGAAGGAAGGGGAAAAGATGGGAGTTATGCCAGGAAAGGAGAAATAGATGGAAAGAGAAATATAGCAGGGAGGGAATTGGAAGTTTTGTAGGCTGCAATGAATCTGTGAAGCTCCCTGGTGTTCATTGCTGTTGCTGCTGAAAGAAAAATAGTAAGCAAGTCAGCTAGAGAAGGCTCAAACAAAAAAAGATGTATCTTTTAAGATCTCAAGTGTTACGCTGCCACTGGCTGTGGGATGTCAGAAGATCTCAATGAAGTTTTTTAACCACTACATGGTTGTTGGGTGGCTCTTCCTTCGCTACGTTTTAAAATGTTTGATTTCTGACTGCTTGCTGTGAGAGCATATAACTTGCTGCACCACTGTGTGAGTGGTGGGAAGTCCTATTTTATGTCTTAAGCTGTTAAAAGGAACAGTGGGTGTTCGGTGTTGGACTTGGGCAGCTGAAGTATTGCCATCAGTAGATAAGCTTGGTGTCTGAAGACTTCAGTGCAGGAACCAGCACTTCTTGGAAATAGAGATGTGAATAAATGTTCTGGCACTTACTGCAGTTCAGAATTAACCCTTTGTATTTCAGTGTAATGTTTGCCTTTGGAAGCTTATATAGATGTGTGATTAAAATGTTATAACTTCGAATGCTTTCTCCATTTGGTTAGATGTAACTGGCAATTTCTTGGATTTGTGAAAGGTAGATTATCTGTGTTTGCTCTGTATCACTTTAGAAAGTAGAACCAGTTCCTTCCCTTTTGCAGAACAGGATGGAGGGACAAATAGCTAACATTTACTTGAAAGAGTTCAAGAGAGGATAGAATTTGGTTATTTTTTCTGTACACAATCTAAATGAGTAGTACCTCCCCTTTTTCATCTTCTTACATTTTGTATGTTGCATGGTTGTTAAACCTTGCACCTGGGTAGTGGTCTTCGTTTTGCCCATTTTGCATAAGTCTGCCCACAAGCTAATACATGTAAGTGGTGAGTCATTTAAGAAGTGCCTGCTGATTTATTTAGGTAACTAGATTCTGTTTCGTGGGTGGTTTTTCACACTGTGTGGTGGATGTGATAGCCTGGGCATGGTGGTTTTTTTTTTTTGAACACCAAAAATAAAACTATTCCATGTATAATCCCATCATGTGCATCAGATGTAGCCAGTTCTTAAGATAGTTATGCTTTCAGGATACAGAAATGGAGCTTTGATTGGACGAAAGATAACCCAAAGATGCTATGAGATTAGACAACAAAACTGATGAGAGGAAGTCGTCTCATCTCACTCCATCTTTGAGCTGTTTCAGTACCTTCTTGCTTTGACTAATGCATGTACCTAAAGGAGAGGATGTCCGTGTATGTCTGTGTGTGTACTTACACGTATAGTCACATACATATGTATGTATCCATGCACTTACATGCCCACATAAAGGTATTTGTATACTTACCTTCACAGGGTGTATACGCAGTTTCAGTCTTTCTCCTTTTTCTTCTCTCTCCCTTCTTGAGATACAGTGCATGTGCCTTTGAATATTTTTAAGTTCCATTATTACTTTTTCGCTAAAAGTAAACAGCAGGAGCTTATTGAATGGTCCTCCTTCATTTAAATTCCTGATTTCTCTGGCATATTCACTGTTACTTTCTTTGGTGAGGACATTTATTGTATTTGCCTTGAAAATTGAAAGAATGTCACTTAGCATAACCAAAGAGCAATCTGAAATATTAACAGCCAGTGCCTTACATCTCTTGACAGCCTGAATGAGAATACATTGAGACTGTTTCATGCTTCTTCAAAGTTTAGGAGCCTCTGTACTCCTCACGGGAGCTCTATTAGAAAAGAAAAAAGATGATAATACAGCATGTAGTATTTTCACTACATAAGGCGGAGCTTTTAACTCATTAAATTCTAGCATGAGTATGTTTCAGTTAATCAAAGCCGTGTAACTCTGTAAGAAGCATCATATATTCCCTCCTATGTCAGATGTACTGCTTGAGGCTTTTAGTCTGATGAGCTTTAGCCTAGAAATAATTATTTGGAACTCTTTGCAAAACTCACTAGAAATCTGCTTACCGCTCTCTGTTGTTTGAGTTTTATTATTAGTGGCTTTGCTTTTACTTTCATTGGGAGTACTTTGACTCTTTGGTACATCTTTGTTGTTCTTAAGAAACTACTTTCAAGGATTCAAGGAGGAAAGAATTGTTAGGGTTCAATGAGAGTCACAGCTGCATTGTGTCCCATGCAATTTGTGCAGCGTCAAAGAAAGCTCCTTAGTGTTTTTAACACAGAATTAGATATCTTTGTATTTTTTTGTTTGAAGTTGACACTTCAAACAAATGGAAATGGAATGAAAATAGCCATGTTTTCCTAGGACCAGGCAGTAAGTATTTTGATAATATTCAAGTAACAGTTTGCTTTCTGCTTTCCAAAGTAACAAATTGGCCTTACCATGCTTTAATAGTGGAAATGGTGGTAGTTTGGTTTCCTTCTGCTCTTTCAAACTGTATGGGAGCTGCTGAGTCACGGCCTGAACCTCTGGTTGATCACCTGAGGAGAGCCATGAGTCAGCCAGAGGAGCACAGGTGAAGGCAATTCACTGTGCTGCCAGAAGGGGTGGAGCCTGGCTGCATCCCTCCTAGACCTATTTAAGAGCTGGCTACCAGTGGGGAAGGATCTTGTCTGGAGATTGCCTTTACTGGTGTTTTGTGAGCAAGCCCAGGATAGGGGTAAGCTTTCTATTTGCTCTCTTTTGTTGTTGTAGTCTGCTTTGCCTAACTCTCTTGTTTATTTTGTGTTTATAACATCCTAAAATTCTTTGATTATGCACAAACCAACTGCAAAATATGGCAGTGAAAAGTGCTTTAGAAATTTTCTTATTATAGTACAGAGAGGATCTTTTCGAGTCTGTTAGACAAAAGCCAGCCCCTCCCAAAAGGTTTTACAGTACCCCCTCCTTCAAGTGCGTACTGTCACCCATCCACCTCTCCCTGAGGAGCTCAGAGCAGCAGTCATTTGTTTGTGCATCCTAAGTGTCATGAGCATGGGCTTTCTATCTCTGTGCTTGTACCTTCCAGCAAGAATGAAATGCAGGAAATTTTGTGGTCTTAAACCAGATTTATGCATTCACTCGTACACACAGTCAGTGATATGCTCCCTTCCCATGTTATTGTCTCCATTCGTTGTTGCTATTTAGCTTCCTGCCAGCAGACATGCAATTACAGCCACCTCGGTGTGATTCATGAAGCACGACAGAGCAAGCTAATGCTGTTTTCTATGAGGCGGTCACTAAAGGCAGAAGGTAAATAGCCAGATCTATTATAAACCCTGCAGGAAATCAGTGGATGTCGTTGGGTAATGGCTCTATTACCATACAAGTGCAATTCTGCATGTGTCTTTTCATCTTTCGTGCTCATCTGGTTAGGACCATTGATGCTAGTGCCTGGCCCCTGTTGAGTTCTTGAAGGCAGTGCAAGAGAAAGATTTGGGTGCTTTAGAATATTAAGGTTAAGCACTAAGAAACTCAGACCTGTATTTGACCATTTCAGTGAAGAGAAATGAAGTAAATCTAATGTTGGCACTTTGTGACATAGTTTGGCACTTCATGCCGAAGTGCCGTTTGGCACTTAAGATAGCATAGCTATGGTTCAACTGTTTGCTAAACAGGATAAAGAAATCAAAAAGTAATAGAATTTATTTTAGCTTTGGCATTAAGGTACATAGCAGGAAGCGAAATTTGCTGGTTATCAAATACAACAGCCTAAAATAATCTAATTCTGCTCAGGATATCTATTTCAAAAAGAGGAACTGTAGCTAGTACATAAATAATAAAGTTGATTTTTTTTGTATTAAGCATGAGGTAATAGGTGAAACCATGCTTTATTTTGTAACGTTTCATAAATATCTTTTTTATTTGAGGATGTTGGATTTATAGCATCTCCCAAATGGTTTTAATAGAGAAGTTGTTTAATAGAGAAAATTTAGCCTGCTTGTTGCAGCTGTTTTTTTTCTCTTAATATTTGATGAGGATGCAACTACTTTCTGTAGGATGGACCATCACACAGTTGTCAGAGATCTTAGCAGTTATGCTTTAGTTTAATTAAAGGGTGCAGCAGTGTTTCTTAACTCTGTCTTTCAGAATGAGTGATCCTTTGGTCTAAAGACCTTCAGTAGTCCAGTTGGCTGCGTACTGAGGAGCTTTGTATGTTGCCACAGCAAGTTTCTGCAAAAAACAAAGTGATCATTCCTGGGATGAATACTACTCTTGTGGTAGCTTTGCCAAAGGTCCCAAAAAGAAAATAACACAAAATAACCCAAGTCTTTTGTCATAGTACCAGAATTGGGAGCATGCTTCAAGAGAAGGTGGCTGAGGACCTGTGTGGCATCTCCTGACAGCAAAGGCCTCTTTGTCTGCAGGATTAATTGGGTTCTGGTGTAGGTGTCTGATCTCTCTTGCAGCAGTCCATGATGATTTCTTGGAACTCAGGGAGGTGACACTGTTGCTTCCTGCTGCTCACCCATTCCCACTGATAATTTGGGAGAGTTTCTTATAGTTGCCGCAGTAATGCAGTGCAAGTAGAGCTGGATGGAAAGAGGAGCTCATTAAAACGAGGAGGAGGAACCAGTTCTCCTCCATACGTGTCTCCCCAGCCATATTTCTCAGCCTACTTTTGTCCCTCATGACCTGTGTGTCAGATTGCATTATCTTTCTCTGCCTTTTGGAACTGCAGAGACAACACTCCACATATATACATGATTGAACCTGTAGACTTTTATGTCAAATCTAACTTTTTATTGATTTTTCTGTTTTCTCTGGAAGATGAGGATAGTGAGTGGGGTGGGCAAATTTTCCCCATTATTGGCAAAGAATGTGCAGGTCCCAAGGCCTGGAAAAGTCATTTGGACCATATAGATGCAAACTGTAATGCAGACTTGCTTTTCTTATTGAAAAAAGCTGTAGTTTTCTGTCCATATCTGAGCATTGCCAGAAGTATTTTCAGTTACTGATCAGGAAACAAAGTTAATCTGTCTGATAATCAGTTCCAAAAGCAGCCAGTACTTCTGTTTCCTCTTTGAACTTTAACAAAAAAAAAAAAAGCCCAAAACACAACGACACAGCATTTGTCGTTTAAATGTTTCTTACACACATTTTTAGATTCAGACAGAATAAGCAGTAGAGTCTTTGAGGTCAGTTTGCAAAGTGCAACAATAAATAATCATCCACAGAGGTGACCAGAGGTCTGGAGCACCTCCCCTGTAAGGACAGGCTGTGAGAGCTGCGGCACTTCAGCCTGGAGAAAAGAAGGCTCCAAGGAGACTTCACAGCAGCCTTCTGATACTTGGAGGGGGCCTAAAGGAAAGCTGGGGATGGACTGTTTGTATGGGCATTTAGTGACAGGAGGAGGGCAATGGTTTTAAACGGGAAGAGGGTAGATTTAGACTAGGTATCAGGAAGAAATTCTTTACTGTGAGGGTGGTGAGACACTGGAACAGGTTGCCCAGAGAGGCTGTGGATGCTCCCGCCCTGAAGGCCTTCAAGGCCAGGCTGGATGAGGCTTCGAGCAACCTGCTCTAGAGGGAGATGTGCCTGCCTATAGCAGGGAGGTTGGAACTAGATGATATTAAAGGTCCCTTCCAACTCAAACCTTTCTATGATTCCATGAAATAAGGAAACATGAAACAAAATGTAAAACTTAGAGTTCATTTTGTTTCAAGACCTACATGGATGCTGCTGAAAGAGTTCAGCTTTACTTTTTGGCAAAGTAGAGGCTTTTCACATCTATTATAAGTACTGGAATTATGGAAGTTTTTATTCGGTCATTTATTTGCTCTGCTACCTTACTCAATTCCCTGTTCTGCACAACTTTGATTTTCGTTTATCTTTTGACAGGGACATGATTAGAATTCTCTTTAACAGCTAAACCAAAAAGTTGGACAGGTTTTATATGAAGTTTTAGGTGACTTCATGAAAATGTTAGTGTTCTGTATTTAAGCTAAAGTAAGGAAAGACTGTATCAATGACTGCCTTTATAAATGAGATGTTTTCAAGTAGGTTGAACCTTAGAAGAATTAGCTGAAGAAATCACTGAAATCTTACCATTCAAGTTTGAACACGGTTGGAGGATAAATGTGGCTTTCCAGGAATGTGTGATGTCCTTTTTCGAACAACATAATTGTTAGCGCAGCTTAGATGTGCACTATGTACTGTGAGGGTCACAGCTGAGAATGGCTGTTGAGAGCTGAAAGGAAAAAATAACTAAAATTCACTAAGGACAGGGACATTTGGCAACTGTTAGTTGTTGAGAAAGGCATCTCATATTTTTTTCTCATGTGGTGTAAACTGGCATGCTTTGAATAATAAATTCAAACCTCTTCCAATCCCCAAAACAGTGATGAGGCTTGTGCTGGATCACTGTCATGAGCTTCGGGTATTTGAAGACAGGTGTAGTTGAAGATAATCAGGAGAAGACCCATCAAAATTATTTAGAAAATATAAGGGAACACAAAGCACTAAAAGATCTGGGTCTGTGCTCTCTAAAGAAGACAAGATTAGGGTGTAATATGTACTGGAGATTGTAAAATATTGATAGAAAAAGTGATGTTCTACCAAGGAAATAGCAACTCTGAACTTCAGAGCAGGAAATTTAAACCGAGTGCTCAGAAAACCTATTGAACATTAAGGGGAGTGATGTACTGAAAGATTGCGTTTGGGGCTTGTGGAATGGAGCTCCATTTGTAAAGGATTTTAACAACAGAGGAAACAGTCTGTGAGAAATAGCTAAACCAGGACCAGTTCTGACTCTGGGTAATAAAATGGGCAAGCTGGATGATACCTTACAGCTGTTTTCTGTTACTTTCTTTTTGTAATCATCAAGTGTCCCAAGGCTCCAATTACATGTGTTTTCACACTTTCCCTTCAGGTTAGCTTTCAGGGATCAGTAGTCACACTCCTATGCTAATGAGTGGACTTTCTGTGAGTTTTAACAAGGCGTGCTTAGAAGAGTCGAGATGCTGGGTTTATGTGCAAGGTAAACATGAGTTGTCATAGATGATTGTTAAAAATTGGAGTACCGTTACCAGAATTAGCATTACTGATCAGTGTTTAAGCATTTACTTGTATCCAAGGAAAACTCTCATTTAGAGAACTGTACTGGCCTTCATGTTCTTTTGATTAATTAAATTGTTTGCAACATATTTGGGAGTTTTTGGAGTCTCTGTATCACGAGGGAAAAGGTATTTCTGGCATCGGGGTTTCTTTCCCTGTATTGATCTCCACTAGGGTCCGGTAAGTAGCAGTCAGTTGAATTATTTCTTATAGGGTATCCCTTTTTATGTTTCTCTTGTGATTTTTATGCTGTTATAGAAGGTAGAATCATATTGTCTGTCAGCACACACATTGCCTCCATTTCTTGTTTTGCAAAAATTGAAGTTCTGTGTCTTACAGTCCTTGGTGAAAGCGTTCTGTTATCCTCCTTTGGAACGTGGTCTTATATGAAGAAAAGGCATACAAAGCACAGCCATTCTGTTATACTTTGAATTATTTCCCTGTATTATAAGTTTTGAATATTTATTAGTCTTTTATAACCTCTTTCATTATTCATAACGGGTAGCTACAGAATGTGATGAAAAAAGTGGAACAATGAAACCTTATTTTACATCACTGATGTCTTTCATACAAACCATTCTCTGGTAAATTTTTTTAAAGGAAGGCCCAAGCTTGCAAGGTGCTGGGAACCTCTGTTGGGCTTCTTGTGACATCCATCCCAGTGGGAGGGGAAGCTGTTCAGCACCTCACCATACACTGTGCTCCAGCATAGTTAGAAATGAAATAATAAGTAGCTCCCAACAGAGATGGAAACGAAAAGGCAAAGGCCAGGAAGGAAAGATAGCTTTTCAGAGAAGATTTCAGAGTATGTGAAGTTTTACTAATATAGAGAAAAAGACAGTGAAAGGCTGATTTAAGTGATTTATGGGATTTTCTCTGGAAACCCACAAGACTCCAAGGAGATGCAGGGAATTGCTGTACTGGCTGCCTGTTTATACACTGAATCTCTGACAGCAGTCAGCATTATCTGTTGCTTCATAGGAAGGCATAACAATCCACATCAAGCACATTGGGCATGGATTATTTTCATGCATAGGACTCATTATCATCTCTAATATATACTGGTTTAAACCCTGAGATTCTGTGTTTACTGTCTGTTCTGAAAAGATTTCTTATCACTATGGGTATTAATTGCTCTTACTATTGTTATCAGTGTACCTACAAAATACTCTTTGGATGTATTGGTAGATATTCGGTCTCAGCAGTGTTTTGTCAGTGATCTACAAGTAAAACAATACAACTTTTGTGTAGATGCCTACTTTAGTTCGTTGCTTTTCAATTTGATATGGACAGCCTTCATTGATTATCCCCTTTCCCTACCAGACCACGTAGGGAATTTGGTTTTTTAATCACACCAGTCTCTTAAGCGATAGAAGTTCTTCACCAGAACAGTGTGCTTAAAATACGAAATACAAAATGGACTTCAGGAAAAGGTTCTGTGTTCGTATTGTAGATTACTGTGAAGCTTGCTTAACTCTGAAGAGCCTGGATTTTAAAAAACATGATAGTCTGGTGTAAAATTATTGACCATTTTCTTTTTGTTTCCAGCTGAGCTACCAGGATCATCTGCAATCAAGCTTTCCTCTTTGCGTGATCTTCCAGCTCAGCTGCAAGAATTATACCAGCAGGGCTTCGTCTTGGCTGCTGTCCACCCCTTCGTGCAGCCAACTGATGAAAAAGAGAAAACTCCCCAGGAACAAATCTTCAGGGCTGTGCTTATCAAGAAAACAGAAAGGTAAAGCACTTCCAGTGAACTGAGATAAAAATAGACAATGTGATTTCCTGCTGAGTTTTGACCTACATCAGGAAATTATAGCAGTTTACTGTGCAAAACTTGATTTTTTTTTTTTTTTTTAATTTTTTTTTTTTGTGTGTGTGTGTGTGTGTGAGTGTCTGTGGGCTTGAATAGGCTTAACATGTTCTTCGTGTTTACAGTTCATATCCAGCTTGGCAGAAGACTCGGGGCATAACAAATTGAAATATACTGTGTATTTTGGGATGTGTTGTTGTCAAAGGCAAACAAACAAACCCTATGCCTGACAGTTTGTGAGGATGGTCTAGTCGGTACCCTTTATTTTAATAATTAAGACAGAAGAAATATTTGCTCGTAAAAGACTTTTGTGATTTTGTGTTTAGAGGGTTACAGTTAATTCAATTAATTTGAGAGCCACAGTACTACTGCATTATTTTATCTGTAGACTTTGGGCTTTTCTTTCCTCTAAACAATACAAGTTCCTTTAATTTTTTAATCGACACAAGCTGCTTGAATAAAAAGATACTTTCTTGTTTTGTTCAAAGTCCTAAGATGCATTAATGCTCTACATAATCACGGTTTGAGGATGAATAAACAAACAGGAGTTCTGTTCTTTTATGTTTTAATTTTATTCTTAAAAACATCAATAGAATGTACTGCTAACTAGTTGAAAAGCAAATTAAAATAGGAATATTTTAAACACAGATTTAGGATTTTTACTTCGCTATTTCAAATACAGTTTAATGTTATTTGAGCATTCATAAAAGCTGTGTTATTGCAGTTATGTTATTTTTGCATATTCGTTGCATTCTCCATTCCCCCCTTTTACATTGACCTTTACTGAAATCCAGGGGATAACTCAGCGTCCACTTGCTGATTCCAGTCTCTGTCTTTCTGCTGCTATGGGAATGAAAATATTTCGGCTCCTCTTTAAAGCAAAACCACCATTCAGTTCATTACAGTGTGGTGATCAGTTGGTAGGAAGTATGAAGAGGGTCAAACTTCAGTCTGTGAAGTAAGAAGTTCTGTGTTTTATTACCAGATTTGCAGGCGTTAGGTATTTCAGGCAACATTAGCTTCTGAACTAACTTTTAATTGCCTCAACTTGCTTTTAGTTTTATTAATGCAGAACTTTGAGCTGTCTTCCTGATCCTGTTGTTTAAAGGGTTTCCAGTTGTGTGGTCAAAACATAAAATGTTTGGCTGAGCAGTGGACTTCTTGAGTAATATTGAGATTGGCTTACCTGTTCATTAGGCCTCGCTTGCCCTGTCCTTCTCTGATGCAGATAATGATAGCATGTGCATGCCTGACTTTGCAATGGGGTCATAGGACTCAGCATCTTTCAGGACTGAGGCATGTCAGGGAAAAACAGCGTTGTCCTTGGCAGTCAGAATGTAAGAATGTATTGCTTTAAAGCTAGGGAGCTCAGCATCTTGCTGTTGTACCATATCCAGTGGTTTACATCTGCGCAGAATGAATGTGGAATACAAGATCTTAATTGCCTACTCACTTGCTTGGGTGCCAGTGTTTCACGCTCTTTAGACAGCTGTAAATGACTGTACAAAATTAAAAACAGTAGAGAGTCTTGAACCAATTAGATTTCCTCTTACGTTCATGCTTCATTTCTTTGCATTCTCTTATCTGTCATTTCTAGCTGCCTGAGAAAAGCGGAAGAGAGTTGGTGCAGTGGGAAAAAACAGAGAAGTATCAGAAGGGGAAGTGACATCAGTTTGGTATTACTTGTAGTTTAAATACTCCTGAGTTTGGCTAAGGGTATGGGAAAAACTGCTTTCATAGTGTGTGAATGTAATGAATCTTTGAATTGTCAAGCACAATGAAGAGAGAAGGATATTCCGTGGATTTCGCATGACTATGAACTGTATAGAGACGTATTGTACTGGAACCATGAGTTTATCCAGTTCCAGCAAGAACTGTGAGTGGGGAAATGGTATGGCAATAGGAACATTTTTAAAAAAGATCTTTCTCGTTACATTGCTGGTAAAAAAATAAATGATACTTTTTCCCCTGAAGAATGTCAGGTTTCAGGCATCTGTAGGCTATCTTTGTATAAAACAGCTGAACTCTTGGGTAGTTGTGAAGGTCTGCTTATGATATTTGTTGGCGAGATTAGTGATAAATTCTTTTTGTGAGATTTTGAAGTGTAAGTAATCCAACTACAGTCATAGATTCAACACTCACATGTCAAATTAAAAGTGGTCTCTTGCTGTTCTCTCTGGTGTGGTGTCAGGCATGCACAGGGAGCCAAGGAGTCAGAACAAGCTCTTCACTGGGGTGTGGGGCCATCCTCAGAATTCCGTATCCATCTGCAAAACTTCTGGGCTGTAGCTTCTGTCTTACTACAGGTATTTCTTCACAGATGGTTCCAACACCATATGCTTATCTTGTAGGTTGTCCAGCAGGCACCAGGTGTGTTTTTTTTTCACCTAGTCGTTATTGTTGCCTGAATGGAATGTAAATGGAGTTGTTACATTAGTACTTTTTGATTCAGTAATATCAGTTCTGTGTATACAGAGGTAGAACTGAGTAGTTGAACTAGTCTGTCTGCTTTAATCAGTGTTGCAACTTTCTATGCCTGTTTTACGGTTTAAAATGAATACTGTCACCTCACATTTTGAGTTGCTATATTAACAACTAATATTAAGAGGCTATATTAGCTGCAGCAGATGATGTGCAGCAGGACCTACAAGCTGCTGCTATTGTGAGATTTGCAGTGCCTTCGTTTGTTAGAGAATAAAATGTAGAAAGGAGCTTAGACATGCTATGCATTAATATTTGCTGAAAAAAAGTATCTAATAGTGTTGATCCTCCTATTTTGCCATTGTCCTGGAGTTTTAAAACACTCGATGTAGATTTGCAATGTGGTTGTACATTTGCTGCTTTCTTTGCAAGCCACTAGAGTAGTTCCATGTTCAGTCTGTACTAGTATCTTTGTCACTACGTTGTTTTAGCCATCTATTCATTAATGGTAAATACGGAAATAAGAGTCATTCACGCTTGAGGACATTTAAGGAAATACATTTCTGACGTCTATGGAAGACGCAAATGTTGAAAAGCAAGGTTTGTCCCTTGGAAATGTTTAAAAAAAAAAAAAAAAAACCACAGAAGGATAGATTTTTCTTTTTCAAGGCAGCAAAACTATCTACGCTGCAAAAAGCGTCATGTTCAATTAAATAGATCAAGTAAATACAGAAGTATTCTATTCCTTAGAGGTACTGAGCTCAAAGATAGTCTGCTGAGTAGCTGAAGGACTCTACCATAGCTCTTGTATGCCATAGGTCTCATATTTATTTAATATAATAGATTTAAATCTATTTTATTTATTTCTGTAGCATCTAATTGCATTATGCACGCAGGTCAGTTGGTCAGAGATAGTTTGGAAGTCAAAGAGAGTAGAGTAATGGAATATTTGAATGTTATTTCTTTCTTCCTCTCTCAATTTCAGTGAACTATTAAAAACAAAAAGCAATTGACTATTTTACTTACTGTACTAATTTCTGACACACTCGGTTTTCTCAGAGTTCTTGTTTGATAAGAAAATATGCAGAGAGGAATCTTCAAGCTCTCATTTTTACCGTTGTTTTTTTTTTTTTTTTTTTTTTTTAAATAAATGCAAGGAAGGCTCCAGATGTGAAGTGCAGCCCATTGCTGATTCACATTGATTCACACTTGAGAAAAGTTGATTCACGCTGATTTACACTTGAAGACAAGCATTTCAGCAAAAAGGATATGTGGTAGTATTATGAGAAGCTGTGATAGCATGTTTCTCTTGGCGAAGGGAATGAGGAAGGTCAGCTCATTTGTAAGGTCCTGTCCAACAAAAATGAGGTGAACAGCATGCATGTCATTTATGTGTCATGGAGGAACAGAAGAGGAACAGAAAGATCATCAGTTCTTCAGGTGTGAGATAACACTTCTCCTTTTTCCATTTTATTTCCCAAACCCACTAGTTCTAAACACTGGAATCTTGAGTTTAAATGTCTTGTGCACATCAATATTGCTGACAGCGTGCCTGTTTCTTGCAGAGAAATCCCTGAATCAGCCTCTAAACAAGAAAGCCATAGCACAAAGCTGCTTTAATTATTCCCTGCACTGTAGTGACACCTCTGTCTGATGTCGTGAAGTTTAAAAATTCAATGTTAATTAAAATGTTTGCACTTCTCTTCCTAAGTACAATGCACAACATTATCTTCTGCTAAGAACTACTGATGTTCCAGACTCACCAGCTGTCTACTTGGAGTAATTCTTGTGTGTTTGCAGATGCTTTATTTTACAGCAGCAGGGTGAAGCGGGAAAAAATGTGGATTCTAGAGAAGTCCTCGTGTCCATGGTTGATGCATCTCTTAACACACATTCTTTTGCACATCTTCCCTCCAATGACTAAAGCAGTGATCAAGGAAATGTTGCAATGCAGAATTAGACTAAATAATATAATTCTTTTGCAGTTGACTTCTATGTTTACCTCAAACAACTTTGCAGCTGTTCTCCTTTACTGTAAAATAATGAGGTGTCAGGTGCTCCATTAATGCGCTTGATGATTTTATTTTTATAATTTCTCCATGGTCATTAATCCCGATGAAATGCAAACTTTTATCACTGGGCCAAAAATAATTCTATTTATCAGCAAAGGAATTTGACAGACTTGAGTTCAAAAGTTTAATGGTAAAGCAGGACTTTTTCAGGGTTTTTCTACTGTTACACAATTTAATTCCAAGTGATTTCTGTTCGTGCTGCTTTCTGAGAAGTTGCTAAATTTTCGTGTCCTTTGCGTCGCTTAAAATCTGGGTTCTGCAAACAACGAGTAATATTAAGGTAGAATTATTTAGATGTAAATACGGAGTATTGAAATGGCTTCAGCATGCAAATGAATGAAACAAAATGGTGGTAATTGTGGTGTATCTTCAGTGCTGTATTTGCATTTCCAGCAGTCACTGCACACTTGGTGTTTGCTTAATTATGTTGACTGAATGTTTTGGGCAGCTGAGCAAGGGGAAACCCTGATTTTTTTTTTTTTTGCATCCAAAAGACCAGCTGTTTCTCTGTCTTTTTCCAGTAATGCTGAACTCCCCTTGCAGTTGTAGTGAACAGCTTCTGTTTCCATGAAGGCAGGAAAACTGTTGTAGTGAAGAACTGATGAAGTGTGACAATACATAATCACGTTAGGAAGAGGCAGCAGCCTCTTGAAGCTCGATGCTTCACAAAGCATGGGTTGGTCCTCTGGCATTTGGGTTTACACATTTGCTTTCCAGAGGCAAGGAAAATATTTTGGAAAATATTCAGACAATCTATGAAACTTGTGATTCTTAGATGTTTCAGAAACACGTTCTAGGCTGAAAATGATTTTTTTATTTTCGCATGCATTTTTGTTACTCAAAACAGAGAGTTCTTGCTCTGACTTTGTGCAGAATTTCTTTGATTGGGCCTTGAGCCATCACTGTTGCATCTCCTTGGCAAGCCTTCTTTGTATTGCCTTGGATTTTCTCAATTTCCATGTGGAAAATTTTCATGCCATGTTTGATGCTCAGTGGCGCACATCACTCATCACAAACATGCATGATGATTTGGAGCCTTTCTTGGAGTGCGCAGTGCGCCCTGCCAGCTGCATCTCCATTCCTTTGTTGTCTGCAGGTGTGTCAAAAGCGTTCTTTGTCCCCTCTTCTGTCGCTGATAAAGTTGTTAAACACGACAGGTCCCCAGCAGCAGACCCTTGTGGTACTCCACCTGTTTCTGGCGGACAGGGCATCACCATTAACCAATTGGTTTGTCCACATCTTTTTTTCCAGACTGTAATATCCTAACTTAAATACCAGAATGCTCTAATGAGAACCTACCTAGAGTTCTGCCTTCAGCTCTAGGGCCCCCAACACAAGGACACAGAGCTGATAGAGTGGTTCCAGAGGAAGCCACAAATACTATCAGAGGCTGGAGCATCTCTCCTGCAAAGAAAGGCTGAAGGAGCTGGGCTTGTTCAGACTGGAGAAGGGCAAGTTCAGGGGAGACCTTGTTGCAGTCTTCCAGTAACTACAAGGGGCCTGCAGGAAAGCTGGAGAGCAGCCCTGTCAGCAAATGTAGTGACTGGAAAAGGGATAATGGCTTTAAACTGAAAAAAAAAAAAAACAAGAAAAAACAAAACAAAACAAGTTTCTATTATATATTAGGCAGAATTCTGTTACTCAGAGGGTGGTGAGGCACTGGCACAAGCTACCTGGAGAAGCTGTGGGTGCGTAATCCCCAGAGGCTTTCAAGGCCAAGTTGGATGGGACCTTGGGCAGCTGATTTGGTGGATGGCAGCCCTGCCTGTGGCAGAGGAAGTTAAAATCACATGGGCTTTAAGGTCAGTGCCAGTCAAAACCGTGCTGTGATTCTGTGAATATTATGAGTGTGAACACCAAACATCTTTCCTAGACTGCTGTAAATGACCAGTCATTTTGTTATCAAAACAAGTCAGGTTGGTTATTATTGTTTTGCCCTTGCTAAACCCTTGCCTGTTAACTTCATCTTCTTCATGGGCTACAAAGTTTCTGCAGAAATACAGGATCTCCATTCTAAGGTGTTTCAAAAGAATACAGCCTGAAGAAAAATAACACTGATCTTCTCCAGCACTCTTGTGCTTTCTAGAGATGGCAAATGTACATACTTCACTCTGGTACAGTAAGCTATTAGTTTAAATGTAAGTGCATGTGTGTGTGTCTGTATGTATATTTATTTGATTCGTAGGTAGGACTTAGGCCTAATTGTGGCAAACTTCTGACCTTACTTTCAAGAACATTAGGATCAAACACATTTTGTGTGCTAATGCAGTGTGTGTTGTTCTCAGCAGGCTGATTTCAGCTTGCTGGAAGAACAATATTTATTTCTTACCCAAGAGTCAACAGATATCTTCCTTTAGCTCAAGGGACAATGGCTTGAGTTTTTAAAGCCTGTTATTTGTTTCAAGTTCAAAGAAATTTCCTTACAACAACTCCTAACATTGACCCAAAATAAATGTTCTTTCAAAAGCATTCTCAAAATTAGAAACACTTGTTAAGTGTTGAGGACGTGTTAAGAAAGACTGTATTCGTGCATGCCTGAACTTTTCTCCAGAAACTCTATATGCTTCTATTAATTTTTTTTTAAATTACTATCAAATAATGTGTATTCCAGTTATAAGACTTCTTATTAAGTAAGAAAATACCTACTTGATAAAGTTCAGACCGAGGTTTTAATTCCTGTTTGGAGTTGAGCTTGTTACGATGCACTATACCTACACATTTTTTGTAAAAACAAGAATAATATGTTTCTTTAGGTGGGCAACATACATTTTTGTGAATTTTTAAGTATTGACTTTTTGGCTTTCAGATAATTGAATTTTGACAGTTCTATAACCTGGAATTACACAGAATCACAGAATCACTAAGGTTGGAAAAGACCTACAGGATTATCCAGTCCAACCATCCACCTATCATCAATAGTTCTCACTAAACCATATCCCTCAACACAGTGTCCAAACGTTCCTCGATTAGACCCATATCAGCCACCAGTGTTAATCCTCTAAATGTGTTTCTGTTTTCTCATGATGTAGATCAAACTGTTATACGTGTGCAGTTACATTTTGAAATGTAAGCTGTTTCGGTGTGGAATTATTTCTGTGTAGTGGAAGATCTTGAAACATCGCTTACTTTTCTCACGTCGTGTTAAACAATCACTTTAGAGTATCTGTGCAGCTTCAAGTCTGTTCTCATGTTTTTGAATTCATAGGTATGAAGAACTTCATGAAGATTGGGACGTAGTGGTATTCTATCCCTTACTTTCCTATTGTGTCTGAAGAGGGTTGGAAATCCAGTACATAACAGACACTGAATTGTCAGCTTTAATAGTTACTGTGTAAGTTGCTGGTACTCTACAGCTGGTAATGGTTTATCTACCATGAAGTGGCGCTTAACTGCAAACAGGTGTATAGGAAATGACAGCCTACTGAAACAACCATCATAAAATATTTTTTGGCCAGTGAGCTTCCAACTATAAGTGAAAATCTTAGACACTTTATCTATTTTCTTTACTGGCATTAGAGGTCCTGTTCAGGATTCAGTACCCAACTCTTTTAAGTCTGTGGTCCTCATTTTGTTCCTTGTCAGTGACACTTCAGGGTGCCCCTCTACCCTCAGCCCCAACATGCCGGCAAGCTCTGTCCCTCTGAATAGTGCCAGGTAGACTGTAATTCCTCTCAGCTATTTGCCACGCTGTGATTAAGATTTTTGGTAGTCAATGAGGGCATCCACAGGGATAGAAAATCCTTAACCTGGAAAATCAATGAAGATGAAGCATGAGATACATTACAAAGGAAGAAAAACAATTAAAAGCCCAGGGTGTATAAAATGCAGTGGAAAGCCCCATCTGTCCCCATGATTACTAACTTGTAGTTTCCCTCTCTCGTTGTGGACAGGACAGTTCCCTTCTGCATGCAGAGGAACCATGTCCTTCACACTGCCACTTCTGTTCCCTTGCAAGTTTCACAAAATGTATTACAAGTACAAGTCTTGGTCATTGTGCACCAGCTTTTCCTGTTAATCCTAGCTTCTAAGGTATAGCATCACTGTATTACAGTGTGTCTCTTTCTGGGTTGAGAAGCTTTTAATTAGAAGAGCAAAGGTAATAAAACTTGAATGTTCATTTGGAGACAGTGAATAGTGGGAAGATTCAGTTTTCCATCCTAGAAGGATGCAAAGAAAGAGGAGGAAGACATTGCTAAGTATAAATGAAGAAAAGTAATCTTTCAAATTGCTGAAGCTTATACTTTTTTTTTTTTTTTAAACTAAACTAGTTTCAGCATTTCTCTTTTTGTTGAGAAATATTTTATGATGAGAAGGTGGAAATGAACTTTATGTAAAACCATTTCTTTCATTTAAAAATATTTTATATGTTGACCTCCTATTAAGTTCTTGTGGTACAAAATTAAGAAGAGATTCCAGGTTATGGATGACTGGGTTAATTTTCAGGTGATTGACATGTGACTGGCATCATTCCTCCTTCAGAAGAAGGGGATATGAGTGCAGGGTTGAGAATGAAGTCAGGAGATCTGGACTTCACTTTTGATTTATCTTCTGACTTCTGTGATCTTGATAGAGATTCCTATTTTGAGTTATAGTATCATAGAATGGCTTGGCTTGGAAGTGACCTAAAAGCCCACCCAGTTCAAACCCCCTGCCATGGGCGGAGCTGCCACCCAGCAGCTCAGGCTGCCCAGGGCCCCCTCTATCCTGGCCCTGTGTGCCTTCAGGAATGGGGCATCCACAGCTTCTCTGGGCAGCTGTGCCAGTGTCTCACCACACTTTGACTAAAGAATATCTTCCTAACATCTAACATAGATTTGCTCTCTTCTTTTAGTTTAAAGCCGTTACCCCTTTGCCCATCACTAGCACATCATGTAAAAAGTTAATCCCCCTCCTGCTTATAAGCTCCCTTTAAGTCCTGGAAGCCTTTCTTTGTAGGGGAGATGCTTCAGCCCTCTGATATCTTTGATATCTGATATCCTCCTCTGGACCTGCTCCAACAGCTTCACATCCTTCTTGTTCTGAGGGCCCCAGGCCTGGATGTGGTACTCCAAATGCAGCCTCATGAGGGCAGAGTAAAGGGGGACGATCGCACCCCTCTACCTGCTGTCTGCCCCTCTTTTAATGCAGCTCAGGATACAAACAGTTTTGGCTTATTTTGGCGATTTTTACTTTGGGGATCCTGCTTCATAGTCTGTAAGGAAAGTGATCCAAAAAGTAGTCCCGTTAAATTAAAAAAGGAAAGAAAAAATATAACTTCTGATCAGCTTAGAATGTACTCATACCCATATTTAGCTACTTACGTCTGGCTATGCTAACAATATTCAAAGAGCGTAATGGGAGACTTTTATGATATTGATGAAATGCTTTGTGACTCATGTATGAAAAGCACTGTTTATTATATAGAGGCTGCAAATATGTTCTTGTCCACCTGGCTTTGCTCAGAAGATAATTTTTTGCAGTCTGTGAAATCCAGTGCTGTTTATTACCTTTGAATAAAAAGCTATAGCTCTAGGTTTGTTTGTTTGTTTTTGACTGAATAAAAGGCTTCTACTTTTTTTCCTAAAACACTATAAGCTGCCAGTATGGACGAAGACCCCCCTTTAGCATATATGAATGTATTTTACTTGAATGCATGGAAAACTAATTGTTGGTGATATACAGTATGTCTGTGAGGCTACCTAAAGACTTTATGGCCTTTAGCGGGATCTGCTACATGTATTCTGTAAAATAATGTTCCTAGCAAACTGCAGTGGTATTTCATGCAGTTATTTTCAGGAGCCCTAGAGCAGAGGAATTCATTGTCTTTTTGTTCTCTTAAATATTTACAAGCAGCAAGTGCGTTTCACAGTAAGTGCTTGTTAAAGGGGGAAAAATAAACAGGTCATTTTAAGCTGTTATGGTAAGAATCACCATGTTTTTATCGATATCATCTGCATCTCAAGTAGTTTTGCAAGTATGTCCTCCAAAAACTGCATGAAATGAGAGGCCAGGAAGTTGCTGAGGTGAAGGAGAGGAATTGAGATAGAGTGTTTCAAGGATGAACTACCCTCAACCTTACACATGTATAAACCTCATCATTAAAAGTTGACAAGAGCTTATTTTTATAGATAGACAGTGGATTTAAACACGAAAATGCGATGCTTCTGGTACTTTTGGAATGATTAGACTAGTAAGCTTTTGTTTGTTTCAATCAGTGTTTGCAGCACTGTGAACTGTTGCTTGGTAAAGATTTTGGCAAAGAGTGGAAATGGGAGGGACTGTGCCTTTGGATCTGTTTCATTCTTTCCTGCTCCCGGGCCTCACTTTAAATAATCATTAATAGTGCGGCACATACATTCAGGATTTGCTGTGTTAACTTTGAACTTGAGCTGTGTTGTTTCAAAGTCTCTGAGCTAAGGGTATTGCTTTCTCACCAAACTGGAGTGGGGCTGTCAGTGACGTGGGTTTCCCCAGCTGACATTTGGTCCTCTCAATTGTAAAGGTCTGGTGGTAGTCCGGAAAAAAATGAGATTGCTTGTATGAAAAGGGCTTGGTTCCTTGCTAACCATTCCTAGTAACCCATTTCTAGTTTGTGAAAATAGAAAAACTGAAACACTGGTAAACTGCATTTGCTCCATTTGATGTTGTATGTACTTTGCATTGTGATACCAAGTTGCATTTTGGTAGCTCATTAACACTTGAACATTAGAGAGCCTTAGTTTGTACACACTTATGTTTGAAAACTCGATTTCTATCTGGAAGTGATGATTAGATAATATCAGGGCTACATTTCCAATTAGTCATATTGAGATTTTTGGAAAAAAAATGTAAGTATACTATATATGTAGTCTAGCAGGGAGGTTTTCTTAAAAGTTTGTGTTACTGAGAAGCCATTAATCTGTGAAAGAAAATCTGCACAGACTGGATTAGTTTATCTAGGACTTTATCTAGAAGATTAGACACAGTTGCTGTAGTTTGTGTACTGTCCCTCACAAAATGATCTTTTTGCTCTATATCAAAATGATCTTTTTGCTCTATATCAAAATGATCTTTTCTGCTTGAATGAATTTCTTTGTGCCTGTTAAAGAGGGGTAGTAGTGGGATCCTTTGGGTTCCCCAGTAAATATTTATGTAAAACATGTAAAGATGTTTGGAGTACTTCCATGTATAGCAGTGTTTACACAGAATCACAGAACTGTAGGGGTTGGAAGGGACCCCCTGCTAAACCAGCTTCTGCAGTAGTTTGCAGTATACTTTTATACTATACTATTATACGTGGTTGAGTAACAAACAGGAACACAAGTTACAAGAAGAACCTTAAAAGCAGAGGAAGAACAAGGAGTGAAAGGGCTTCAGTGTTCCAGAACAGTTCACAGTCTATGAAATAGTGTTGTACTGTGCATGTATTGGTAAGATAGGAAGAGAGAGGTGAGTGTATACAGTTGAAGCTGGGAGGATCAAGTGGAAACTACAATGTCTTCTGACACTCTAGGAAATTTCTGCAGCATTGCCTAGGAAACACAAAGTTACAGTCAGCAGCCCACACGTCTCACTGCTCCCAGTAACTTCGCATCTCGGAGAAATCCCCAGGGACCATTCAGAGCTGGACCGTGTGTTTGATGTGTCAAACAGTCTCAGTCCTCTGAACAAGGCTTTTACACAGAAATGCTTTCTTAAGCACGGCAGGCCTGTGACATCCTTGTTTTGATGTTGTGCTGCTTCCTCAGCAGTCGAATTTAGGCTTCTGAACCTCGCATCCTGTTTCCTCTGTGCCAATTACACCGAGTGGATGCTGACCAGAATTAGGGTTTTGCTTCAGATTGCATCTGTTGATGCTCAGTGTGGGATGTTAAGATAACTACTTTGTTACTAATCCCAAGAATTACAGGCTGACTTTCATGGTTATACCTATGTGTGTTTTCTTGAAGAGCAGATGCAACAATTAATTCTCTAGATTTCTATATTGATCAGACATATCAGTTTCCTTGTAAAGGAGTCTACAGATGAAAATGACTTTTGGTAGTGCTGCTGTGCAGTGCAAGCCTGCTGACTGTTTCTCAGTATCATTCAGGATGACTTCCAACCAATATCATGTTTCCACAGCACTCATTTTTCATCAGTATAAGTGTCAGATGCCATGTGGTTTGAACTGTTTTATGGGTTAGCCTCTTCTGAAAGAGAAGAAATTTAGGATATAGCGTTACATTTCTCATCTACAAAGGATTAGGTAAGACTGAAGGGTAGACTGCTTTGATTACCCCTAGTTTTTAAATGTTGACTTAGAGTGATTGTAGATAGAGAGTCCTTTAATTACTGTTTGTAGAACACTTTCTACATCTTTTAGATTTCTTTGCCACTCTTCTCACTTAAAATGGAATAAACAACTCACTTTCCATGCAGATGCCATTAATCTTTCAGGCTGTCCTGATGGTCCCAGAGAGTCAGTCAGTCCCTAGTGCTGGAACCTGCTTTCTGAAGATCTGAGAGCTGCACTGCCGATGCATCTGTTGTGTCCTATTACATGTTATAAAAACTAGCAGTAAATACTACGTTGACATAGCCACTAAGTGTAACACCCTTGCTGTTGGCTTTAAATGCCAAACTGACAAAGCGTTTCCTGCATAAGTTAAGAAATTCGGAAGTCCAGGAGGCATTCCACAGTGCTCAGTCACTGGTGTGATTTTCTTCCCTAGGAAGCAGCAGGATGCTGTAGTTGCAAGGTATCAGCACTGTGCTGAACGCTGTGGAGTGAATGTGCTGTAACTGATGTTTTTGTGTTATCTTCTTGGGAGAAACATTTATAAAGAAGGTATCTGAGTATCCAGTGTTAACAAGAGAAATTAATTCTGCTTTTCTTCTTGTCTCCTTAGGTCTCCAAAAGGTGGCATCCATAGTGAAGGATATATTTTGGAGGTAGAGTGCTGCTCCTCTGTAAACCAGCTTTCAGACAAGAAGGAGATACCTGATTTTATTAAGAAAGTGAGTAAAAAAAAACCAAACAAACAAAAAAAAACCTTAAAAACCAAAACACAATATGCCTTGTACTATAGTTACTGCTACTCATTGTGTCAGTCTGACAATAGGAGTGTATTTACATTTTGTGCAGTTGAAGCACTTCAACAGAATTTGGTGGTGTTTTGTAATTTTAAGTACTTGAAGGGCAGTTATGCTTAAAGAATGCATTATTGATCACACTATTATTAAAAAATGGTTTGTAGTATCACAGAAATGTGACCTGTCACAGATGATACCAACTAAGTTACATTGTAGAAAACAGTCCTGTGATGGCATAAACATCTTAAATTGAAACAGTATCATCATTTTCATTTTAGTGTTAAAATATTTGGTAGTACTATAGCTAGAAGTCCTATTAACTCCTAGAATCCCCCAGATTACTTAAGGTTTTTTTAGTATCATAATGTTTGCAGCTAGAGATGGTACTTGTAAACTAAAGCCCTTTGTCACTCTCAATTGTACTGCTTTCAATGAATTTCCATATACTGGGAAATTGAAAATAATCCTTAAATTCCCAATTTGTTTCCTTCTTTTAAAATTACTTTTGATGATTAAATATTCTACTAGACTGGAAATTAGCAGGCTTTGTCCATTTTCATGAAGACAGATTTGCTATGCGTGGTTCAGATTTTGCAGCATCTGTTGTGTCCTATTACATGTTATAAAAACTAGCAGTAAATACTATGTTGACATAGCCACCTGGTATAAGAATAGAGTGAGTAGGCATCCTCCCTCTTAGCTTTAATCCATTTTGCAGTGATAATAGTGAAGGTTTTGTAAAATAGACTTCAGCACAGGCTGTGTGAGTTCAGAAAGGGGCTCAGCTTGACAGACTACAGTCATGTTCAGTCTCTCCTTTTTACTGTGAATGGTAAAAACTGGTTTTAAAATAATGCTTGTATGACTATCTGATCATCATCATACTTACAGATTTTGATGTTGGAGCAAACTGAAGTTTTCTGAACACTTCCTGCTTTTCAAAAGTTTGATTCCAAATCTTATTTTCAGAGTTTATTACGTTATTGCATCTATGCTTAGGTCAAACTGGTGTAATTCGTATGTATTGGTTTCAAAATGTTTGATTTTACTCTTCAGTTCTTTAAGTCAAAGTATCTATCGCAGCAGGTAGCAAAATTTTTTGTCGTTCCAATTGAAAAGTCTTTGCATTTGAGTCTTCAGAAAGAGCTTGGCTAATGTCAAAACAAGATGACAACCCAGGAGTCGGCTTATTTCCATAAATATTCAGTTCTGAGACTTTTAAAATGCTTTTCTAGACATGGAGATGTTTCTGTTGGTAGAAGTCATTTGATTATGGGGTTATAAAGATGCCTTTTTGAGATATAATCATTTAAATTTTAATAGCTGGAATGTATACTTACTGTTTCTCTGTAGGCTGAGCATGTCGCTCATCCTCAGATGTTATTTGATGTAGAGGAATTTGAAGTTCTTTGAAGTTGTTGCTGTCAGATGTGTGCTGTGTCCGTGTCTATATCTGATTAAACACATTATGAAGGTCTCAACGCTTTTTTGTAAATACGACTCGGGAAACAGGACTTGTTTGGGAGTAGGAATTAATTGTCTTATTAACTAATTTGTCTGAGCAACAAAAACATCCCTTGCTCTTAAGGGTAAATAAAACAGATGTTTACAAACAAAATAAGTGAAAAAATAAAGGAAGTTCTTCAAAGAAAGTAGGAGCAAAAAGCTATTAGAGCAATTGCTTGCTTTCAAAAAAGAACAACTCTATAATTATTCTCAAACTATGGAATAGAGTTGAAGTTAATAGTGTGTTATAATTGAGTAGTCAAACCTTGATCACAGACCTTTTGTAAGAGGAGCTTTTAGCACAGGTTTGCAATCATGTGCAGCATTGCAAATTACTATATTTTTTAAAAGATACCAAGTATAATACCCATATCTTCTAAAATTTCTCCAACTATGAATTTACTAGAAAAAGTTACTTGGAGAAAAATAATTTTATTATGCACTACTGAGCATGTATCATTTACATGGTAATATGGACAGGGATACAATTTTAATAACAACTTCTCTCAACTCACCTTTTGTTGCATTGAAAATGCTGTACTGAATAGTACCTGCTTGTTCCTAGCAAACACAAAATGATGCTGTATTCCATTGCAAAATAAGTAATAACTTTTTTTTTTCTTCTGTAACTCTTATAAATGTAGAAGAATAAAAAAGTTACTATAAAAAAGAAGAAACAATGAAGTTATTTAACCTGGAGAATGCTTTTAGCTCATTGAAACCATATGCCTCGGTACTGTTACATTTCAGAAATGCCAAAGACTCTCCAGTCAAGTCTGTGTGCTGCTGCTGAGAACTTTCTGCGCTTTGTCTCCAAATTCTCTACTCCTTTCCATGAATTTCTGTAGCGCTATGGCTTCTGACTGTGCTAAGAGCCATGAAAGAGAGAACACAGTTAAGTAGTGAGGACATAAAGTAGCATGGGATGCACTCTTCCTGTGTCTTAAAAACATGTTTCTAACACCACGTCTTATTTATTCCTTCTTACCAATGTGGATCTAGGTTAGGAAGTGCCATGCAGCTCACTGTATCCTGAAGAACTCAAAAAATCTTATGGTGTGTTTGTTATGTAATTCTGGACAATGGAAGAAATTGCTGTACTGCTGCATTGATACCAGCTCTTGTCTTTTACTCTCAGGAAAACTAGAGATTAAAATGCTCATCTGTGTTTTAATGAGCAAAGCTAAACTTCTGAACTTCAGGTCTCTGTGGCTCAGATCATTCAGAAGCTGTTGCAAGTCGGAAACGCTACTGAGATACCATATTTTGTAATACTTTGACTTGTCTCGTGAAATAGAAGTAGTCTATAGAAGTAGTAGTTAGTCTTCAATTGCCTCCTTAGTTGCTCTTTATTTCTGTGTATTCTGTTACAATTTTTTAAAATCTGCTGATGTTTCTCCTGCATCTGCTGAGACAAGTCAAGGAGAAAGAAGCCGGGTTGACATCCTAAGGAAAGAGTTATTTTGGGTATGTGGTCACATATGAATGCGAAATATGTTTCTCGTGACCTTTGTTTTTCACATCAATCTTGAGTTAGAAGAACTGTGACAAGCAGAGGACTTCTGCTCATACTGCCACATCCTTGCAGTGTTGAAGAAAGGTTAGGAAATGGAAGAGTTTCTCCACCGTTTCTTCTTGGTTTTGACTTCTTAAATTTTAGGAAGCACATCTTTGTATCCTCGGCTGCCTGGTTAATTATGTTCTGTGAAAAGGAAGTGTTGTTTGTTAAACTATTTTAGTTTGATCTCATTGGAGAGTTCACATTTCTTTTCCCTGTGGACTCAGAATCCTTTCTTAGGGAAGTATGATGAGCATGGAGGAGCATGGTTTAAGAATGCTGTATCTCAATTGAAATTCAAATGCAGGCGTCTTCCCTATGTGTTTTTGACTAGAGAACGACCTTTCTGTGCTGATCTGTCCTTACTTGACACAACTTAAAAACAAGGCCTATTTCTTCCAACAAACCTAAAACCACACAGATGAGTAGTTGGTTTTGTGTCTCTACGTAGTGGTAACACAGTTTAGCTTTGGGTCATTGAGACTCCCATGTAATACTTCTGAGTGTATTGTATGAGACTGTATTTTTCAGATCTGATCACTGCTGTTCACTGCATTCAGTCTCATTTAGTAACACAGAGCTGCCACTAACACCAGTTTCGTAAGTGGTCCTCTGAACATCTTCCATACTTCAAAGTACCCTGGAAATTATTGGTTACCCTGCAGCTGTAATGGCTTTTCCAGTAAGTTTGTTGACCTGTATTTTCTAGAGACATATATTTTCCAGTAGTAACTGGGCCAAGGAATCTGATGGTACGTCAGTTGTTAAGTGGGACTCTAGGAAGGAATATCCCAACAAAATGCATTGCAAAGAAGCATTTAATTTTTCTGAAATTTGACATCTGAAACAGTCATCACCGGTCCTCCTTGTACAAAAGCAGGTTGCTTCTAAATAATGGTGAGTAGAAGGTTGGATTGCATTGAAAGGATCTTCCACTTTACAAATTTTCGTAGGAAATTGCAGACCTTTGTACTCTCATTTTTCTTGCCATACTGTTACGAGCACACAAATACCTGTATTTATATGTATATACACACACATATCTGTCTACATACTGCTGGTCAAAGAGGGGTTCGTTCTTCAGCATCTTTTAAGTTGCTAGATAGAAACAGTTTTTGGTTATTTAAAAGACAGCTGTTTCTCCTATAATACAATACCAAGATGCCTGTGAATTCTCAAGAGCTTTTAAAATCTTTTCAGTAGATATTCCCAGTCATGGGAGTGATTGAACCCAGATTTGACTGTCCACTTATTTCCTGTGTTTACTCACATCAGAATGAACATTTGTCATATGTAGTCAAAACAGGGCACGTATCCATATAGTGTGTGTAAGTGATGGCAAATTATTTTGAACTCTTAACTTTGGAGTTTGAAAAATATCTTGATCGTCTAACTAGATTGAGGTATGGAAAATGGGAAGTGTCATAGAACAAAATTGTCCAGAATATTACATATTTGTATATTTACAGATATTTGTGTGCTTGTAACAGTATGGCAAGCAAATGAGAATACAGAAATTACAAACCTTAGAATTTTTTGGATTTATTCTTCTTCATAATTATAAGGACACTGGTTCCAGTGTTTCTCACATTTTTGTCTCTTTATTTCTGATTCTTCATCTCTTAATCTCTGCATTCTGAGAATGAACAAAGCTGGTGTGTTCTGAAGAGCACTGGACTGTTAGCAGACTTCTTGTCTGTGTTGCTGCAATCTTACAAGGATCTTTTCTCTGAAGGCTCCAATTGCTTTGTTAAGTCCAAGGTTTGTTAGATGGCTATCGTACTCCTCAGCATTACTCGTTACTGTAAATATGTATTAGCTGACCTGTTCAGAAATCTCCTGCAGGAGATACAGGCAGAACAGGTGGCAGTAGAAGATAGAAGGGGAAAAATACTGAATCTTTAATATTGCTCATTGATAGTTCTTCAGATGAACGAGCAGTTCAAATATACTTCTATGGCTAGAGAATAGCTCCTCTGGAGTGCTGTTTATTACCTAGGATTACTTACCTACATGTGATCTCAACCTCTTTTAAAATCAGTTCCATCCTTAAAACAAACCAAAAAATCCCTCCCCAAAACCTTCATTGTCAAAAAAGAGCAATACAGCAGTTATTTCTTTGGTACTGTGTAATGAAAACCATCTTGGAGCACTCTCTTCTTTTTTTTTCTTTTTTTTTTTTCAGTACAAACGGAGCCCCCATTTAATTTTTAAGTATTTGGATCTTCAGTACAGCTACGAAGCAGCTACTGTTCGTAGCTCAGTTATTTGTGATCTGCTGTGATAATATTTATTAAAGTGCATTTTGTTAGCATTTTGTAAGTGTATATATAAAAAGAGATGGTAAAAAATAGCACGTTCAGTATTTTTAACAGCCTGGTGTGAAGGGAAACATCTGTTCCTGGTTAAGCTTCTTTCAACTTCTGTTCTTTTGACGAAGCCATGTAAGAGTGTTGTTGATATGTATCTTCCATGAACATTGCAAAACTATTTTCAGGACTCTCCCAGGAGCGTGGTTGTGCTTTCATAATCCCTTGCCCCCAGCAGATTTTAGAGCTGTCCTCTTGACCAAGACAGAAATAGATGTTGCAAAGTATGTATATAGTTAATGTTTTTAATGATCCCACTTCTGTCTGGTGGGAAAATAACTTTAAAATAATAAACACGATAATATTTTATACTGTGCTAAAATAAAATATGGGCAAATTGTTCAAATGGTAATTTTGGCTACAAGTAACAGATGGTTTGATGAAACTATGTGGTTTAAAAGAAACACTTTAAAAGATAAAAGAAGGCGTTCCCTGCACATTAAATGTGAAGTCCATAAGTTTCAGAGTGAATTCTTCATATTTAAAACCTGGATGTTTAAAGTCTTGATTGAACCTTTTGATTTTTTTATTGCTTAGGGAAGAGATGCACTAAACCAGCATTGCTGCAAGTTGGTTACAGTTAAGTGAAAGGAATGTCTTCTGGTGTTCTACAAGCATTCATGTGGCTAAAATGATTGATAGATGCAAAGTCCAACCATCCATCACTGTAGATCTTTATTTTTTCCCTTGCTTATGTTCAAACACTAGTTTTTGAGTTTCTCTTGAAAGATTCAGGTGCAAGTCGTGGTCTCCATTTTGAAACTGTATTTGGAAAATGGCAGTTGTCTAGATTAAGGTTTTGAGACACTGTATTTAAAGGCACTTTTTTTGGTAGTATATATCAAGCATTTGGGCTGAATGAACTTAGATGGCTGTTCTATAGCAGCCTATCCCAGGTTTTTGGGATACCACAGTTCTTATCTCACAGTTTTTAGGGATCCCAGAGTTCTTTATGTTTCCACATTTTAAATACTGTGAATAAATTCATAATTTCCTTCCGGAGTTCTAGGGTAAGAAAGGGACAGTGAGTATGGTACAGTGGCTTTTAGGCAGGTACTGTAGTCACTGAACCTTTGTAGCCTGTGTCCAACAATGTCCTTTGCCAGCTCAGTGAAGGAGCAGATGCTAAAATAAGACAATAATTTGAGAGGAGACACTGCACACAAGGCCACAGAACTGATAGTATGGTTTCAGGAGTTGTCATCTCCTGAGATGGTTTGCACACTTGAACAATTGTGCTTGCGCTTCCCTACACTGTACATTTAGTACAGTTGTGTTGTTCTCAGAAAGGAACGTATAACTGACAGAAGCTGTAGAGGAATTGTAACTGGTTCCTCTAGTCTCTTTTTTGGCTCTGGTAGCAGGAGACATACAGCTTGCTGTAACTTAATGTCTCTTGGCAGTGCTGTCTTAAGAATGTAGATTCTGTTTTATTCAATGTAACAGTAGGTTGCAGTAGATTCTTGCTTAATTACGTTTTTCCCTGTTCTGTTTGTAGCTTTCAGTTCTCATTTGCAGAGTCTACTCCCAATGAGGTTGTTGTAAAACTGCAAAGCTTGCTTTCTTTTCCCTGTTCAGTGCTTTGTTCCGCTCTACAACAAATGAGAGACTGAGCAGTGAGAGCTCAGGGTCAAATCAGTGCTTCTGTTGAAGGGACTGTTTACTGCAAAAACAATTATTGCCTTTGGGTTTTGCTCTTGAAGTCTTAATTTTCTCTTGGATCTACGAAATTATTTCTAGTAGTCTTAACTAAAGGTCCTAAGTGGTAAAATTTTTGTCAAGGTTTTCATTGGAATTATTAATATAAATAGTGTCAGCAACATTGTTTGAAGGAAGACCCAGTGATGCGGGATTATGGTTACTCTTTTCAAAGCATCCCCCCAGTGTCTTGTTCTTGATGACCTATTTTGATGTAATTGATAGTGAAAATAATTGGTAATTTGAAGGCCTGAATACAGATACACTTTCTTTCTATAAGCTACATTTATATTTACTTGTACTTACATGAACAGGAACTGCCTTTATCAAATTCAGAATTGAGCAGGTGAGGTTAACTGGGAAAGGATAAAAATGCATAGGAAGTACAGGCTTAAGTGGCAGAGTATCCCCATCAGAAAGGTTATGTGGTTTGGAAACTTGCAAATACTGAAGCAGAATTTCAGAGCAAAAGAATAGAGAAATGATTGCCAGTTGCTGCTTTGCTATTTGATTAGCAGAGTTACCCTTTTTTTGTAACTGCAAAGTGCATCTCCAAAAAGTCATAGAAGTTTTGACTTGTTCAGTAATAAATAAAACTCTTTCAGAACATTAGTTAAGCCTAGTTGATTTTAAAATAAGCAGTGAACACTTGATGGGTGTTGCTGCATTCTCAGGAAAGAGCTTGTGAGATCCACAGTAAGTGTCAGAGATAAGCTAAAAGCCTGTCTTAAGTTTAAACATCTGTTTTCAGAAATGAACAAACTAGTATTTGTAATGAAACATGTACTACTAAGCAGTAATGAAGGACACCATTGGAGAACCGTAGTCTCAAACACCCTTTTCCAGTTCCAGCTCCTGTCATACAGTACGTAGTACTCTTCTCAAACAACAAAATAATTTTTGCTTGAAGATCCCTGGTGTGGTGTCAGTTGTCAAAGGGCTTTGTTTGAATCTTAAAAAGAAGGTAGAAGAACATGGTGATCTTGTTTCTGGAGTGCATTACAAAATCTGATGCCTCTAACGTTATTCTTTTAAAAACAACAAGCAAACAGGCAGGCAAGAATTTATTTTATTAGCTAAGATGGCTCGTGTTTGATTTAAAAAAGTTTTAGATAGCTTTGAGCTAAATTGTTTCAGAACTATTGTTTCAAAGGCCATATGTTTTCCCATCAGTGGGACTAATTAGCAATCTTTCTCTTAGCTCACTGCAGAGCCAGCTACATGCATCTGCCCATCAGAAAATCATTCATTGCCTGAATGTTGTCCTTTCTCCAAATGGAGTTTATTTCTGTTATTTTTGTAGCAGCAGCAGTCCCCTTTTAGCTGTAATTTTTTTCAGTACTTTGCCAATCATGAAATGTGTAGCAAATCTATTAATGAACTGTTTTCTTCAGATGACAGCGTTTTAAAGATAGCTTTCATCCAGATCACCAGGAGATGTAAGTCTTGGGACCATTTAGGACTGTTACCAACTGAATTGTCCTGATTACATTAGTGAAACTACTTTTACTCTGAATGCATGCTGACAACTTTCAGTTCCTGGCATACAAGAATTTAGAGAAGTTCCTGGCATTTGTCATATTAAATCAACAATTTGAAAATCCTTATCAAAGAGAGAGATTCTCATTGTTAAATGGTGTAGCATTATTCCGTATGGGTATTACTGTAGATGGAATATTAGACTGAGATTTCTGGAAGCACCTGATTTGCTGTGTGCCATCCCGTGGGACAAATGTACAGAATCTCACTGTGTGCAATTACAGAAGCTGACAAATGTGTATGATTCTCATCAGCCTGATATCTGCATCCTTGAGCTTCTGTATTTGTAAGTAACATCATCTGTCTCTCTATGAATAGATTATTTTGGAGCTGATTATGCTACAGGTAACACAGACAACATCTGAAATGTGTTACAGACCTCTGCATTAGACCATCAGCTGTTTTCTAACTAGGTAGGAAGCCTTCAAAAGAACCAGAAATATTTGGAAAAGTGGGACATAAATTTCCTGCTTCAACATAACATTATTCATGCTACTGATGGTTCCTTTTCTCCAAGTGCAGTATAAAATCAGTGGTCAGACAGTTATAAAATAGCAGTAATGCTTTGCAAACTTTAAGAAACATAAACACAAGTGCCCCAGCAAAAATTCAATTAAGGTAGTGACATCAGGATTTGACACTGCTTGTTTTTATCCTTGGAGGAGTTAGTGGGAGATTTGGTATTTATTTCACAGATAGCAAAGGATAAATCTGCCTTTTTTTTCCCATTAAGGAAAATGCCAGGTTTCTAATCAAGCAAATTATAGGGTTGATATTAAATTCTTTAGCTGCATTGGCCTTCAGTACACGTGAAATTTCACCTCTTCTTTAAACAGGTTCTATTTTTAAACTGGTATAAGAACAAATTGATAGAAGCCAGTTACAGGCTGATTTAGATGTACCCTCTTGGGGTTTTGCCCAAATTAAAATAAATGAGTGAAGTTCTGCTTCTGCGGTTAAACATCTTCTTGGTGTTGGAGACCTGCTTTTGTTTTTGTGGTTAATACCATTCAAGCCATACATTATGAGACGCTAAAAATGTTTCTGTTCCTATCTGGGGAAAGAACAAAAGAATTTTTAATTTTTTTTGTTTTGTTTTGTTGGAATTTCCCTTTTAGGGTTTTCCCTAAATATAAAGAACAAGTATGTGGCATCTGCAAAGCATGGAAAAAACTGTCAATAAAATAATTGAAATTAGTATGGATCCCTTAAGTGTAAGGGCATTTTTATCTTTCTCTTTTTTTTATGTGGCATGTGGTGGAGATGCATTTCTTCTGCTTTTTGCTCTTATTTATTAATATGCTGCAGAACAGTGAACACTTTTCCTGTTTGTTCTCCGAGGTGGCACATAAAAACAACTAATTGTAGTCTTTATCTGGTCTTGGAGGGTGTTCTGGGTGAGTATCAGAGCAGCACTGTGTTCTTTCCATCCATTTCAGTTTTACTCCTCCTTTCTCCTGCACTTTGCCCTCTTTCTGATTGCCAACACAGCCTTTGCTGGGTATTTTCCCCACGTGGCTGGTATGTGTGAGCAGACATTGTTGTCTCTATGTACCAGCATGGGACACTTGATAAGGCTGAAAGCCTGCAGAGCTGCAAAGAGCTTTGCAGGTGGCTGACAGAAACAGCCCTGCTGCACCAGTAATCATCATTCTTGGGCACAGCCAGTCAGGGTACGGAATCTGGGCTTCTTCTCTGCATCTGGGGATTTGGTTTTCCTAGTTAGAATATTTCTAATACAGGTAACAGGAGATAGGAATGTATAGTGAGTGGTGTAAATCATTCTGGATCTGAAGACAACTAAAATTCTCTGCTAATGAAACTCTTAAGTAGGATGCAAAAAATAGTGTTGTTAGCAGTTTGAAAATGTTAGGGCTTCATACTTTATGACGAGAGCTTGCTTCTTCATGGTCTTGTGGGAAGTTGGTAAGAAAGACTGTTTGCATCTGCTGATGCATCACTTTGCAGCTCACATTGCACTGTTGATGTAACGTTTCCTGTTAAACTGGCTTTACGGAAAACAGTGTTTGGTTCTCCCTTATGTAATGAGAAGAATCTGAAACATGGGTTTAGGTAAGGTGGTGTATTCTATATAGTGCAGACACATTCTCTTTTTGTAATCTTTCTGCTAAACTATTAGATTAATAAATTTTAGAATATCATAGAATCATAGAATAGCTTGGGTTGGAAGGGACTTCAAGGATCATCAAACTCCAACCCCCCTGCCACATGCAGGGCCTCCAACCTCCATATCTAATATTAGACGCCATCCAACCAGGCCTTGAACACCCCTAGGGACAGGGCATTCACAGCCTCCCTGGGCAGCCTGTTCCAGCTCCTCACTACTCTCTTGGTAAAGAACTTCTCCCTAATACCCAATCTAAATTGTCCCTCTCTCAGCTTAAAACCATTTCCCCTAGTACTGCTGTTATCTACCCTTGTAAAGAATTGGCTTGCCTCCTGTTTGTAGGCTGGAGGTTGCAATGAGATCACCCCTCAACTTTCTCTACTCCAGGCTGAACGAGCCGAGCTCCCTCAGCCTGTCTTTGTAGGAGAGGTGCTTCAGCCCCCTGACCATCTTTGTGGCCCTCCTCTGGACCCTTTTCAATTCTCATCCTCTCTCTTTGGAGAACAAGAGCCTCCAAAGGAAAACCTCAGTTTCAGGTATTCCTTAGAACACACACGTTTTCTTTATGTGTGCAAAGACTGTGTAACGTTGTTCCAATAGCTGTGAAAACTGTTCTCATCCAAATCACTGCGTGGGAGAACCTGCTGTGGGTTGACAAGCAGTGTTCCAGGACCAGTAATGTTACTACATATGTACTATCCTCACGCTCTTAAGAGTTGCGTGCAAGATAAATTTCTATAATTAGCTGCCCTGCAACCTACCAAACAAATGTAGTGATGTGTGTTTAGATTAGTGGTAACAGATGAACTGAATCTGTAATTCTTTCAATGGCCATATGAAAAATATTTGTGAAATTGTAATAGGGATTAGGGAACTTTAAGCATATGATGAATGCATCTATTGCTGACATTCACAGGAACCTTTCTGAGCAAGGCCATTATGTTCCAGCTTTCTTTGTAGCCACGCATCCATGTGATCAGGATACTGCTGGCAGTAGTCTTATATGGAGGCTCCTGTTCCGGTTTTAGCTATGAGCTTTTGTTAAGGCAGCAGCTCACATTAGTCAGGTCCAGCACCTTTGAAGGATGTTGCCTTTGCTTCCTGAACAGCTCTGTTAAATTCCTGCCATCACAAAATTGAGAGTTAATTTAACATGGAAAGTACAAATTTGGTTTGAAAGAGGAAGTTCTTGTTGTTGATCAGGTATCATCTGTACATTTGTATGTTTAGAACAGTACCACATTAGCAGGAAGTAGATGATTCATTTTAATAAAGGTAATTCTGGGTAGGGAAGATGCAGAAACAAACTTCCTCTTAAAAAAAAAAAAAATTCTTGTTTATTCTGTTCCATCTCTTGTGCTTTCAAACTGGAGGTGCATGTAACATGCAGTATTCCATTTGCTACTGGAAAAAAAAGCCTTAACTGCTTCATGTAAGTTCATATAGATTGAACCTCAGAGAACACTTAAGATAACTTAACACCCTGGAATGACACGGTATGCGCAGGAATTTAAATTATTTCTCCATTCCTAACCCATTTATTTTTGAAATATTTATGCATGTTTAGACTTTATATTATACAAAGTGTACACAGTACATGGAAACCTTTCCTTTTCTGGTAAAGATTTTGATAAATGAATCCTCACACATTTTCACACAGGTCTGGCCACTCTGTTCCAGGAGTGTGATACTAAAATCTCTTGGAAAGGACTCCATAGTGCTGAGTCTTTGCATTAGATTTCTCTTTCTGCTTCCTCTCAAGCTTTCCTTTGTGAATTCCTGCTTTATCTGTTTATCTGTTTATCACTACGACTCACCCTGTGTTTTTTTTTTTTCTCTGAATCTTTTGTGATCTGATTCCTTCATGTTCTTCCTCCACCTAAAACATAAAGGATTAATAATGCAGTCCCTTTGTTTTCATTCTTTGCTCTTCTCATAACGGTTCTTTGGAGTTCTGTGTCTCCCCAAGTACAGTGTATTAAAATAACTTTGCTTTTATGTACTCATTATGTGAAAGCCTGCCATTTGTGTCTGAATCCAAAATAGGAAAAACAACAACTGTTGTTATGATGGTGCATATTACAGAGAGAATTAATAACCTTTTCCTTGCATAAATGTCATAATCACGTGCCTAATACAGCAGAAGGTGTAATATTGAGTGACTGCATAAGATTGAAACTAAAACTTCATGTGAGTAATACCACCTCTGGTAATTCAGAATAAATGGTTCAGACAAAGGCTTTTTGAAGAAATATGTGGGCATTTTCTTTCCTCCCTGTGTGTGCACATGTGCATGCAATTTCACATTACTGCAGACAATTTAAGGGACTTTTCATCCTGCTTCACTAGAATTTAACTTTTTATGTAAATGTAGCATGGCAATTTCCTCTGGTAGTGGACAAATGTAGCAAAATGATATACTATAGCTCCCTTGAAGGGTGTTATTTCCTGTATTTCTATTTAGCTAAGACAGCTTGAAGGTTAAAATGTAATCTTCTTTGACTTGTAGATTCAAGATGCAGCAAGTCAAGGCTTGAAATTTGTTGGAATTATACCTCAGTACCATTCCCAAAAGAACTGCCTTGTCAGCTCCTCTCTGACACCTGCCAGTAACAACTCTGTGCAATCCAGAGATAATAAAAACGTTTCAAATTGCCCTGAGGATCACGCTTCACTGGATGGCGAGAAAATAGATGGCATTAATGGATGCAGTACTCCAGCACCAGGTGAGGGGAATGCTGACCAATGTGCCACATCCAGGGAAGGGAGGAAGGGTGAAGGACAAGCTGCTGAGGAGCCCAATTGCAAATCTGCAAAGGGCAGTGAAGAACAACACGAGCACCCAGGTGGGAGAGAAGCGCCAGACACACAGAATGGAATTGCAGAGAATGAAACGCCAGCACGATGCTCAAAACCACTTACTGACAGTAAGTATTGCTGTGACCTCTAATACATAAAAACCAATTATGTTTCCTGCTCCTTCAGGGGTACAGGCAAGGAGAGGGACTTTCCTCTGTGATAGCAAAGAATGGGTGCAGCAAATGCACCACGTAACCCAATTTCAGCATAGTTACACAGTTTACAGCGACTGAGTGTAAGTCAGGTGGCAGCTGAAGAGCTGATATAACTAGGTACAGCTGTGTTATGGCCTGTTCCTGTGCCTGAGTGTAAAGACTTATTTTCCCTGCTGTTCTGCTGAAATCGTTCATTTCTGTATTTGTTGTAATACTTGATATTTATATCAAGTATATCCAGAAATTGTTGTTTAAAATGGGACATAGGCCAGAGTAGCTTAGAAAATCAAAAGTCATCAGAAAAAAAGATTCTTGCCCCGTTTTCAGTTTTAAATCTTCAAATACCTTTATTTCCTCTGCTTGCCTACACCCTAGACGATGCGGTGTACACTTACTTCTCTCACTGCTTTGCTTACTTTCCTTACAAGTTATAAATCTGTGTAAGGAAATTCCATCCACATTCCTTTGAGCTGGTGCTGTCCTTGACTTTAATTTATCACCATTCTTTATATTTTACGTAGATGCAGTCACACACTCTTGGCCCTTTGGGGATTTTGTAATGTAAGACTGAGAATGACTTTGCATTCTTGGACTATTTGGACTTGGACTATTGTCTTGGTTTCCATTGCATTTCTGTGTAATTAGGTTTTTGTCATCAGATTTGTATCATTCTCAAATAACTTTTCATTATGCTTTTTCAGTTTTTGTTGGGCAAGGAGGCATCTGGATTAGGTCAAAGCATTTGTATTAGCTGAATCATTTCTTCCATGTTATTCTAGAATCTCATACATCATAGAAGCCCTCTAAATTTTATAGTTCTAAATTAGATATCTCTGTCTCAAACCAGACCAGTACTTTCTGTTTTCATGTGTGCTGTCCTTGAGAGAGTTAACATAGCTATTATCTTTTTGATGATGGAAATCTTCTGTTGCAAGTAACTATGTTCTTAGTATTTCTGCATAATATAAGGCTGATCACCTGAAATCTTCCTTAATATTTATCTAAAACAGCACAGGATTTTATTACAGCTGCAGTTTTGCCAGATAAGGGGTTTTATTTTAAAAAGTGTGTTTAGTTTCCATATTTATCTTTTATTTCTGAGTGTTTTTCTCCTCTATTTACTTCTAGTGCATTTTTCTTTCTTGGTGAATGAAGCCGATACTTTCTGAGATGGCACTTTTTTGTGACAGAAAATGAAGTAGCTCACTTACAGTAGGATTTCCCATATCTATTGCCTGTACAACATTGCTGATTTCTGTATTACTCTTGTATGGCTTTTTATTATTCGAGCACTCCCTTTTCCTCTCGTGGAAAATGTATTTCAGTCTTTGGCATCATTCTGCATCCTTCCTTGAGAGCATGAAGGTAGAAAGTACCAGGTGTTTTTGTTTCTTTTTTTCATGTTACACTACTTGTTCCATAGGAAGTGATCTTTCTTAAGCTCTTTCTTCCCTGCATTAAACTTTTTTCCATTTGTGGAATCTTAATTTTGTTCAATTTAGGTTTAACACTTTTCAGGTGTTATTTTTGTGATATTTTGTTGTTCAGTATTTTGTAACGCTCATCTACTTTGCCCTTTATTAAAGGGCTCTCAAAACACTGTTAAAAATGCTTTGCCTGTAAACAAGGCACATGTACTGCAAGTGTACTGTTATTTAGAAGTAAACTGAAGGTATCTTTGTCCAAGTTTGAGCAGACAGGCTGCCTGGTGAAAGCTGTTGGCTGTAATAATTGGAACAGTGGTTAGGACCGGTGTAATGACAATTACAAAACCAAGTCAGACACTGAAAGATTCCCACACATATTTAAATGAACATTTTTAGCAGCCCAATGTCAAATCCAAATCATCTTCCCCCTCTGGATTTCCACTTCCATGGTGTGCTGTTTTTAGTGTGATGTCTTCATACACACCAGAAAGATCTCCAACATGAGTCTGTTTTGGGAGTCAGGATCAAAATGGACGTAGAATTTTTCTGTGTATCCTCTTTTAAGTTAGGATAATTATCATTTTGTTTTTTCTAGTTAAGTGGTAAACTGCCAGAAGATTTGTGGTAATTACTCCCTTTTGGTCTGTTTTAACCATTGTTCACATCTGAGATCATTAAGTCTCTTTCGAATGTTTGGTTATATAGCAAGCTTCCTGGTCTCTTCTTCAAGTGCTGCCAGCCTGCTCCTGATCTGCTTTCTAACATCTTTTTCATTTTACACGCTTCGTGCTCAGGGACATTTCTGTTAGAGAGCAGTCTTAACATTTCCCGTGACATTACTTTCTTTAATACTTGAGATTACAATATAATAACTTGGAAACATGAGGAGCTCGCTGGGTGAATAGATTTAATCAAAGGTTTTTGCTTTTTATGTTTATTTGAAGAGATTTTTTTTGGCTCTTGGAAGTCAATAGTCAATCTGCACTTAAATTTACTTCCAGCTTCAGAGCTGTGAAACCCCAGCTTTGCTGTCAGCAGTGACTTTTTGTAATGACAAGAGGAGATACAGAACAGATTCTAGTCTCATTTTTGAGACCATGAACAGTGCTGCTTTCGTTATTCTTTTACTCTTGTGTCTGTCTCACCTTGGCTCAGACCCAGAGTAAATCAACTAACCAGCTAGCATTGTCTCTGTATTTATGATTCATTGCATTCTTTAGATGCATCTGCTGCTTGCTGGTTCCATGCCACTGCGTTATCAAACCAAGTTATTTAATACTTTTGTTTAATGGTCATGATCTATTGAATGCTGCTTCTTCTAAATTTGCAACAGCATTTGAACTGTCCTCAGTCATACCTCTTTTAAAATGCATTGAGTAGAAAAAATAAGTGTTCTGTGTTAATGGTTAGTGACTTCTGCAGTACTTAATGCAGTTTGTGGAGTTTAATTGCTTTTGTTACTTGTAGAAGGGTTGCAAGTATGAATATCTGTAATTTTTTTATCGTCAACAGTGAATCCATTATTAGTAACAAATACTGAAACAACAATCAAAATACTGTGATGGATTTCGAGACCTTACTCTGTTGTGCAGCACAGAAATGTCATAAAAAGAAAAGCATGTCCCAAGTATTGCATTTGTGTAGTGTGAAAGGCTGTGGGCAAACAGTATTGTCTTAGCTGAAGTGTCATAATATGGTTGTTGCATTACTTCATTTTTACTTTTTGGTAGAGACAGAGATCTTCACTCTCTTCAACAAGCCCAAAACTCCACAGAGATGCAGCCAGTACTATACGGTGACTATCCCTATGAGGATCTCCAGGAATGGGCAGACTGTCAACAGCTTGGAAGCAAATTGGCTGGAGCATATGACAGATCACTTCAGGAAAGGAGGCTCATTGGTGAACGCCATCTTCAGCCTTGGAATGGTAAATGGTATGGAAATTACAGAGAGCATATTATGTTGTGATTATTTTCCTTTCTCCGCTAATAGAGGTCATTATCTTTCAAGAGAAGACATTTGGGAGAAGACATTAAACAAGCTTTAATATGATCTTGGGAAATATTTGTTTTAGATCAGCCTTTTTCAGTGAAGTGGAATGAAAGTATACAGAAAATATTTTGGCATTTGTATAAAGCAAGCTGAGATCGTGAGTTGTATTTTATAAACATAATGGAGACATATCTGTAACTGCAGAAATACATAGACTTAATAAACAGTACCAAGTGAACTGAATTGAATTATTAAGATAGTAAAGCAGGATACTTAAATTAAAGGTATGACAGTGCGCCAGTTTTATCTGACTAGTGCCTACCCCCAGAGGACATTTGCATCTTGATGGCACAGTATTTTTATCAAATTGCCTTCTCTTTTTGCATGTTGTGAATAGCACTGAATTCAGCTTAATACTGTAGCCAATCTGTACTGCACTGCTCGCTCCCTTGGTGACTCTGAAGTGAAGCTTGTTGCACAAAAAGAATTATGGTGCATAATAGGGATTTCAGAGACATAACCAAGGGACCATGAGAACAAATCAAGGGAAATGCTTAAAAATAAAAATATTGAAGTTATAACCATATTAAGTTTATTGGAAAATTAGGTGACTAGTTGCTTTTTCAGCAGCCTGAAAGAGAGACTGAAAACCTGGTGGGAAGGCAGGGCCAACTCAGGGAAGCTCAGGGGCAAGCAGTGCACCTGAGTGAGTGGAAGGGCTGGAGCCAGGATCCACCTCTTCACACATCGTTTAAGAGTTGGCAGTGGAGGTGAGGGTATCTCACTGGAGATCCATGTGTACCTGAGGCCTTCCAAGGGTACGCAGATTCTTTCTGTGTCCGTGGCTGCTGCATTTGACCATATCCTTACTTGCTGCAGCACGGGGCTTTCATTGCTGTGCTTTCCATTGCGTTACAGTGCTACACTAGTATGCATCAAAATTCTCATTCCCAAATCCTGTGAGTGCTATGAGTCTTTCACCTAATTTTGGTTTGTTTCTCCAAAAGGATGTGGTAATCTGTAGGCTGGGATCTGCTACTAAATTTCATGGGTTTGTGCCACAGAACTGTAAAACTGCTTCCAGAGCATCTTCTTCCCATTTTGCTGTCAATCAGAGTTCCGTGGCCTGTGATAAAACTCAGTTGGTTGTGGTGAAAGTCAATTGGGATAACAATTCTGATTTTTCATTTTGCAGCAAGTAGCAAAAATTGAAGGTCTAAAGTTCAGTTGATTGAATGCTTTCATAATACAGCTTCCTGGAAAGCCTTGTAATTGCTAGTTAACTTATTTAAAAACATAGTCAATTACTTTATGTGTATAAATTGCAACTCGTAGAGCCAAATCTAATTGGCTATATAAGGCTTAGTGTTTTCTTTAATAAAAACTGCTTATCAGTGTACTCTAAAATGTTTTAAACACAGCATTTTTCTGTTATTTAAACTTCCAAAGTTCATTTATATAACAGAGGACTGAGGGAAGTTCATGTACTTGGATACCACAATGAGGAGTACCAGATAACTGCCTACAGACACAGATAAAATTCAAATGGGATGGCAATAAAGTTTCTACACAAACAGGACAGTTTTATATGAAAGTGTACAGATTCAGGATTAAGTTAAATTAGAGCTTGAAGATGAGCAGTTGATAATCATTTTTGTTATCATTTTGCTGTTACAGGAAATTTTAGTAGTCAGCAAAGCTCTAAATTAAAGTTTTTAAAAGGGCATCAGTACAGTTAAGGTAAACTGTCATGACTGAAACCACGCTGTTAGAAAAATATATAATAAGAACATCCATAAGGTGATCCCAGTTGTAATTAAATATTTATGATTTTAAATCCTAAATTTTTCCTATGCTGCAAAGCGATGGATATTTTTCAGTCTTATACCAGCCCATATGAAACAACCCAGGAAGGTGGGAAGAAGGAAGAGGCTCAGGGCTTCTTGTTGTTATAGTCTTTTAATGCAGCCTGTCCAGCTCTTTATAGCTGATCTCTGTATTCACTGATTAATCCTTTTCCAAATCAAGGTAATATTAGCATATTTTCTTTAATTGGTTATAATAAATTTCTTTGCACTGGGAACTGATTTTTCTCTTTGCCTTAAAATATGAATTCATTACTTTGCTTATTAGACTTAAAAGCAGGGTTATTATCTTCTTCTCTCTCTTGTCCTTGGAATGCCCAATCAAGTGAAAATTTCCAGATTGTTAGCATATATGAATTTTTCTTTCTTCTGCCAACAGTTTAATAATTTGTATGTAAAAGAATTTTAAAATTCACTGATAGCAGCTGTTTCTTTTTGCTCATCATACCAGAAAATAACAAGCAGAAATGTAATAAAATTGCAAATTACACTTCATAAACTGTTGAGAGATACACCATGTATCTTGTCATTACTAATACTCCTTGTAAACCCAGGTGTAACTGATACTGTCTAATGATCTGAAGTGATCATAGGACTTCACCCATTCGCTCTTCCAGTGAGAAGTAGAGCAAGGTACAAGTGAGTAACAGTGAAAATGGAAAAGATCTAACAGATGAGATCAGCTTCTTTCTTACAACAAGTCTTCAGTCAGCAATATGAGAGTAGTTGCAGATGGGAAGGGAGAAAGACTGAAAGCTAAGGTTGTACTTCCATGCCTTAACAGAGTAATTATAAGTTTGGTTGTCTTCAATCATTTTGAACTGCAGTTCTTTAAACATTTGATATTTGTTCTTCTACTGACTGAATTTCTGGGCTTTCAAACTTGCATAAAGCCAGCTAACCATCTATGAAACATTGACAAGACTTTAAGACAAAGCAAGCAAATGAAACAAAAGATGAGTTGCTTGTAAAAGGAAATTAGTTGGGTTTTTGAAGGGCCAAATGGATTACCTCTGTTATATTTGCACTGCTGCTGACAGAAATGAACCAGTGATGCATTTGGCCAATTTTATTCACCTTATCCACAGAGATGGCTGGTATTTTTATCATCCATATGGAATTATTTTCTCTGTGTGTACTCAAGGTGAAAAGGTTCAGAGGGAGAGAGGAATATAAATGTGAAGCAAAGGCCAACATTCAGATCACGTGACATAAAGCCTCAGATATCTTGTTTTCTTTTTGAGAACAACAGCAGCGTAAAGGTTACTTTTCTAGATGAGGGGAATTTGTAGTTCAGACAACACAGTGAAAGTAGTTGCGCACTAGAAGAGCTGTCATGGTAAGGGAAGAAATCTTTTCCCATTCTTGTAAATCAGAAGGAAGAACATCAAAATAGCTTTTTGTCAACAGAGCTACATCAAATATTTATACAACCAGTGAAAATAGCTTTTTTGTGCACAGTGGGATACCTTAATAAAAAAAATGCAGTGGTAATAGAACATTTTCAGAGGAGGGACAATGATTGTAACCTTTGTTTGGAGGCTTTTTTTTATTAAGAGTGAAGTTATGTTATTTCAAGAGTAAAGACTGCTAAGTCAGAATGGCTTGTTTTACTGCTTTAACTACTGCTTTCTTGCAGGTTAACTAATATTTGGAATTATTAAAGACCATTTAATAGGCTAAGCTAAGTTCTGGTAGATTAATCTTGTTAGACAAGAGATTGCCAAAAAGGAATACAACTGCATTAGAATCAGAGAAAAATACTTTATGTGAGAAGCAGTGAAAAATGGAAAGGCCAGTTCACCATCTAAGCTTTGGATGGCTGATCTTTGTAGGTAGGTTAGTTAAGATTCATCCAGATATACAGAGGAATCTGCCTTGCAGGTGTGTCTGCATGTATTGTTACCAAAAACTGCCATTATAATTGGTGGAGGTCTAGATCTAGACCAATATTGTTTGTGTTGTGATCCACCTTGTCTCACTTCAGACATATAAAAGAGGTAGGTGCAATGGAGTATGTGGTAGCAGACCTCGGAAGGGCAGAAATACTTAGTGACTCCTTTGACTCAGTCTTCATTAGCGTGTTCTCCCAGATATCTGAGTTCAGAGTTGAGATTCAAGAAGGCAGAGGACCAGCAGGAGTGGATGAAGATCAAGATGGGGATTGCTCCAGGGATGCTGGGGGAGCTGGCTGATGTGGTAATGAGGCTGCTGTTAATCATCTTTGAAAGGTCATGGAGATCAGAGGAGTTCTCCAATATCAGACAAAGACAAAGGTTGCACCCGTCTTCTAGAAGACCAAAGGGACAATCCAGGAAACAACAGGGTGATCAGCCACACCTCAGCCCCTGGAAAATTCACTGAGTGAATCCTATTGAAACATGTTTCTGGACACATGGAGGAAACCTGTTGTGAACAGTCAGCATGGATTTAACAAGTAAATCATACTTCACCAAACATATTACCTTCTGTGATAAAATGATTAGATTTGTGGATGAAGGGAAAGCATTGGATGTCGTGCTGGGTGTCTTCAGGAAGGAAGTTTGACACTGGATCCCACAATATTTTTCAGCCTATAATGAAGGGTGACTAGACAAGTAAAAAAAGCTGGTTACATGGCTGCACTTAGAGAATAGTAGTTAGTAGGTCATACTTTACCTGGACTAACAAAAAGAATACCACAGACTTCTGTCCTGGACTGGGTTGTGTTTTAACATCTTTATTGGTGGTGCACAAGAGGCGGGGAGAGGGCTATTATTAAGTTTGAAGATGATATCATATTCAAGGTGCAGTTAATGTGCATCAGGGTTGGGCTGCTGTTTGGACAGGCTGGAATAACAGGCCAGCAGGAGGCTTTTGAAATTCATTGAGGACAGATGTCCTGCCTCTGTGAAGGTGGTGATCCTTGCACACATGCGGGATAGAGACTGCCTGTCTAGTTAGCAGCTCTGTTGAAAAAACCGTGGCAGTGTTGGTGGGTGCCATGCTGACCATGAATCAACAATATGCCATAGCCATAGAGAAGGAAAACAGCCTATCAGCTGTATTGACGAGGGTATTGCCAGTAATTAAAAGAAAGCGATTATCGTCCCTTATTTGACACTCATTAAGGCTGCCTCTACACGACATACTGTGTCCAGTTTTGGACACTTCCCCACAAGGAGCAAGGAACATGCTTACAAACTGAGGTTGGTTTAGCAGAACATCACTGTCAGGAGCTGGAGCCCTTGTCCTATGGGACAGCTGGGACTGAAGGAGCTTACGAATAATACGGATATTACCCCTTGGCTGAGCTCTGGGCAGGAGGATGAGAAAGAATGTGTATAAACTGAAATGAGAGGTTGGATATAAGGGAAAATGTTTTCAGCGTAGAAACAGACAAGCTTTGTAAGAGGTTGCCTGTGAAGTTGTGCAGTCTTCATGCTTGGAAATTTTCAAGACACAACTGGATAAAGTCCTGAGCAATCTGCTCTACTTTGCGTTGAAACTGATTTGAGCAGGAAGCCGAACTGCAGATCCATGCAGCTTATTCCATGATTCTATGAAATTGGGTCCTGTACGAAGTAATGCTTTTATTTTTTTTCCCATCAGTTGTAAAAGAGAGCCTTGGATAACAAATTCAGCTGTAGGCATCTCTATCATAAATCTGTACTGTAAGATGATGTGAATCCTACATGACTATTGCCTAAGTTGCTGCAGACTTTACAACATCTGAGGGACAAAGGTGTTGCAGGTAGACTCAGTTTGTCTGTCCAACTCTTTGCCCTTCCACACCTGTGTGAGAGGTTCCCTAAAATTCCTGCTAATCCTGACACTGTAGCATGAGTTATATGTTCCTTCTCTCCAAATTAAGATGCCTTTAGCTCCCTTTCTGATATTCTGTCTCCTGTTTATTCTTAGCATACCAGATGCTTCACACGGGATTAAATTCATGATCTGATTATTCTTTTCTATTTCTTCCAGTTATTTCTTTCCTTTACCTCCCTTTTCCGCCTGTAAAAGGAAGAATGTGCTGCAAAGGTGTACGAATTGGCAGACATAGTTATGGCATGAAAGTTGAAGAGCTGGTAGAGCGGAGGCTCAGTTATGTTTAAGGGGTGATCTTAATGAATACCATTAAGCAGTTTATCTTATGGAGTTTTCCACTATTATCACTGTTTCGAACAGACACCAGTATGCAGCAGCTGTCTTTCTCTCATAAGTTTTCCCCTTCTGCTTTTCTCATTTTCTGTCAGGTTCTTTCCTTGCCAAAAAATTAACAGGTTTTAGGATGGACTAGATGTAGCCTTCGACAATAATCATTGTTTAATCATTGTACATTCAACAAAGAGGTGCAGTTAAGTTTATCTGCACCCTGTAGGGTCTCACAAGCTCATCTATTCGTTTCTAAAACATTACATATGTGCCATAATGTTCACATATGTGTAAGCTCTGAACTGTGCAAGTGGAATGCACAGCAGAATGAAACATAAAGGATAATTTATGAGAGAGTGTAAACACACGCATGCTGATTGTGTTTTGATCACTTACTAATTTGCTGGCAAATGTGTGGGCAGAGCTCAAGCTGCAGTTGTGCCAACAGTGTGACAGTGAAATTCATCAGCAGAATTCACGATGCACTAGCAGTAATCTGATTATGTATGAAGCTTGCCTTGGAAATTCAAGATGCCTCTGTATAGTTGTGATGCATGGGATTCTGCTTTCAGCCCTCAGTGCTGTTGTTCTATGAAACCTGCACGATTAAAGTAAAGGGCTATTTATATGCTGTGTATCCTAAAATGGATTTGGGTGGAGGTCTGTGTGTTGGAATATGATGTACTGTACAGAAGTTGAATTGGTTCTCACTTTGAAATGTAGGACCTAACAAGTACCACTTACGAATAAAATATAATAATGGAATCTTGTACCTATGTGTATGTGACAAGCATGTTCTCCCTATGTTTTCTAACTTGTAACCAGCTGCTTTAGTGATTTTCTCTATTATTTCACCTTACTCAGACCTCTATCTAGAAGACAGGGACTACTGCTTTGTAGTCTAGTTTTTCCTCCTTGGAGCAATGTATAATAATGGCTCACTGTAGTGATGAGTAATCTCCTTCCTTCTTTCTAGTCTAAATGGCAGGAAAGTAATCTGTGGAGACTGTCAGTAGGTAAACAGTGTTTTTCTACTTATTTGAGACTCCTAAAAGAATCTCAAAGAAAGTTGCTATTAAGTGGTTTGCTACTCAGCTGAACTGGAAAAAAAAATAATCCAGTTTTATATTAGCAGTGAGTTTTTTGCATCTGCTTATTTGTGACTTAGTAGAAACTTCAGCAGAAGAGTAGTGGACTATGCAGGTAACAAAGGAATGTGCAAATGCTCTGGAAATATCAGTCTTGCTGTATATATTTGTAGACAGGAGCCTTCAACTGTAGTAGCTTAGTTTGTTGTGAGCTTTGCATTTCTGAGCAATAAACAGAGTTTAGATCTTATCAAGTCTGTTTGGGATTGTGCATACAAGAGGTAAGAAACCTTGATCTTTACTCGGTCTTTGTGAAAATTGATTGTTTTCCTGTGGAGGCAGTGATGCCTTCCTGCCAGCGTTTCTTGGCCTCCCAACATCCACTGTGGAGGGTAGGAAGACCTGCTGAAATGGCTGAGCAGGCTTGCCTGCGAAGTCAGTCCAGGGATCTGTTGGTTCAGCCTATGTGGTGCAAGGAGTAGAATTTTCCTAAAAATACAAATAAACTGTTGTATAAAATACTATTGCATTTAGGCAGGTGAAGGAGCAAGGTTTTCATAGTTGGTTGTACAGTGCCAGTGTATTCTTTAAATCTGAGGGGTAGGATGAGAAGCATGCTTGTGACAGTGTGAGAGTTCTTGGTGTTCATAAAGAGTACAGAACTGTTATGTAGTATATTTTATGGACAGCTGTTTCATAATTTATTTTAGCAAGGAAGGGTATTTTTTCAATTAGTTGCACTCTTGTGTCGTGGAGCTGACAAAACTGAATGCTTGCCTCTGGGGGAGACTGCTGATAGTAAAATATACAGCTAAGTTCAAGGGGAAGGTGCTGCTGAAGTAACTTTAATAGTGTGTTTAATCTGAAAAAAGGCTGAACATGCTGGGAATATAAATGAGAACAGTTAGTAAACCAGATGGTCAGAAAGCCTTCATAAGTTAATGAAATAGTTATGAATGTATCTTTTCTTTTACATCATTTAGATATGCCAGAGCATCCTTAGCCCACACAGACCATCGTATCTGCAATACCTGTTCCATAAATAGGGTTCTGACTTGAATAGATGAATGCATAGGTACACATTCATTGTACTTACAGAAACCCTTCAAAAGTTGATGCAACATGATATGTGGTCTTCAGCCCATAAGGCATGTGCACAACTTCAGGTTGGTGAAAAGGACTGAACTTATTCTGACACCTCAAAATGCAAGAGCTGTGTTTTTTGAGGATAAACTCTGGCATAATGGTGGATGGAGAGGGTTGCTTTTAGAAACTGCTGAATATGTTTGTCTCAGACATTTGTTGCAGTTGGACTTTCAGAGGAAAATGTGTTTCCAAGCACATGGTATTAATATGCTTGAAAGAACTGGCTATTACTAAATTAAAATGCCTCGCTACACATGGGGTGTTTCTCACAGAGCTTATGCATAACACTGTGTTTCCACAGATTCCTTGCATGGAACAATGGATGGAGTATTTCTCTTTGAAGATGTTGCTGTGGAAGACAATAAAATCATGCAGGGCTATGATGCTATTGTTGTAGAGCAGTGGACTGTACTGAAGGTATGTTTTTCCTTTATTTATTTAATAAATCAAAACACACCGAGACTGCAGGCGTACTCCTGTACTTACTTCAGCAGTGCATGCAAGTAATGGAGGTAGAGAGGCCAGTGTTAGCAGTAATGCCAGGTTAACCATGCTCTGTGTTTGAACAGTGCTTTTTTGGTTTTGAATCATTCCTTACTTCAGTGGGGGAGAAGATGGGAGGAAGAGCAGCGTGGGTGTGTACCTATACACAAATAGGTATTTAAAAACCTGGGATTAAAATCTTTGCAATAAAAAGGAAAAAGATCACAAGGGGAAAAAAAAACATTGCTTAATGTTCAGAATATTTTTCTTTTCTTATAATTTGATTGCTCTAGTCTGCCAGAAATAGATGTTACATATCTATTAAAGGTTGGATGGGACCCTGGGCAGCCTGGTCTTGTATTGGATACAGAGATTGGCACCTGCCAGTGGCAGGGGGGTTGGAGCTTAACGATCCTTGAGGTCAGTCCTGACCTGAGCCATTCTACAATCTATAAAAAGCCATACCTCATCTTCATTTACAATGTATTGCAAACTGGGTGTGAAAATCCTAGGAAAGACTTAAGCAGGGCACAGCATTTGCCAGAAGCATGGATTAAGGAAAAATGAGACTGATACTAAACTAAATGTCTAAAATTCCAGGAGACTAGGATTAGGAGTTTGATCATTAGTTGATGACTTTAAAGTGTAGCAAGAAATGAGCATATAAGAGACTTCTTGAAGAACAACGTAGTTGTTAACAGCAGCTTTTCTTGTGCTCATGTGCATCTATAAAAATGATGCCTGTATTGCATTTGATATTATTCCAGTTATTACAGACTTAAAAAACAAACAAACAAAAAGAAAAACTTACAGCCACAGTTTATTTTTAGGGTGAAGTTGTGGTATTGCCAATCAGGAGCAAGGTTTTGGGGTAATGACAGAAGGTTTCATGAAAGCATTTAGGTTAGTGCTGAGTAAGAAGGCAAACGTCAAGAGGCATTAATGTTAACCGAATGTTAAAAACTGCTTGGAGAGGAATAGAGTGTGATACAGCAAGCATACACTGCTTTATACTACTATATAAGTCATGATTTGGCAGCACCTTTTTTCATAGGGTTATGTTAACACTGAAAATGTCCAGAGAATAGTAATGGGAATGATGAGCCATACAGACAGCTTCCATATTAGGAAGACTTTATGTGGTGTGTATTTCAGCCTGGGAAAAAGAAAAGTTGCAGGTAACAGAATAGGTAGAGGTCTCCTAAATCATAGGAGATATTTGAATGGGGGTTAACTTTTTGCCTTCTTTGGCAGTATAAGATTTGAGAGGCTTCAAATGTGACTGCTCAAGGGCCAGGTACAAAATGGAAAAAAAAAAAAAAAAAAAAAAAAAGTAATTCAGGTCATACATCACACAGCAGGAAGGAAATTGGTAGAATACATTTCTGAAGAATGCCGTGGTTTCAAAAAGGCTAGATGGGTTCAAGGAGAAACTGGAAAAAATACTGTGATTTTCTCTATCTTTTCTATATCTATGCAACTATAGAAGCATTTTATTCAGATTAGCCGTGTGTTTCTAAAGTGAGCCCTATGATCCTCCCCACATACTATATCTTACTTTGCATCACACATTGCTTTCAGTAGAAACTAAACCTGATGATGTGCTGAGGAAATACATAAAATATCGAGGGCAAGTATCCTGCATGCTTGCCCTGATATTACTGTGCTTGAGCTGTCCCATATAGCCACACTGGGGATAGCTTTCTGAGATTAAGTAGACTCTTGATCTGAATCAGTTTGGCTCAGACAGCCAGCGAGAAGCTCTCTGTGACTCAAGGATATTGTAATGCAGTCATGCATAATGCCCTCTGCACCTCTTAGTTTGCTCTTGGTGGACACAAGTTTGCCTCAAACTATGATGAGGACAGCATCTGATAATGAGAACCAGTGATGGCAATAACTGAACAGTGGGACACAGCAGAGGAGTGTCTTCTAGCATGGCCACTTGGAAGTGTTAGAGCCCTGGAAGGTAGTACATCGTTTGCCTGAATTCTAGCAGTGATGCCTTTCTCCCCCAAGCTGGAGGTACAGCTGGCCAATAGATTAAGGCATCAACCAGTGAAAGCCATCTGGTGAGTGGGGAGATGCTGTAATGCTGTGTACCGTGTCTGTGTGAGGGCTAACATGAAGAGTCTCTAGTTCCAGGTGCAAGATTTGGTAGGTCTATGTGCAACTTCAGAAACTAGCTGATAACATGTACACAACTTGTTGGTGTGATGAGATTGTTCTCTGCTGTAATCTGAAATGTGGGTGCTGGCTATTCCCTGGCAATTCTGTCCTCCTGAGGTCAGTAGCTTTGTTTAGTGACACAATGAATGTATTACTTACCAATGTGTAAATGGAGAAATAGAGTAGAGAAAAAAGCATGCTGAAGGATAATGAGGCATTGTAGAACTCTTGGACAGTTTGGAACCCAGATAGAGATAGAGCAGTGCTGGCCACTTTTTTGTTCCCCTGAGATTTAAGTAACTGGCTGGCTGCTTCCTGCCCCATGCTTTCTGAGAGATAATAGGAATTGGTAAGTAAGGTCATGAAATGATGAAGAAATACTAGAAGCCAAGGGAATCTGTAGGTGCTTGTCCTAAACAGAAAATCAGGTTGTCCCTCAGTTAAACTCCCTTGAAATCCACCTTTATTTACAGTGAGCATGGAATAAGAAAGGGGCAGAGGATGGGACTGTAAAATGGGAGATACAGAAAATGGGAAAGACTGTCCAGTACTGACAGGAGATGCCCTGATGCTTTTTAAATACTATTGGTAGATCAAAATGTTACCGCAGAGATAGTTTTGGAGCAATAGAATGCCTCATTAATGTAGAATTTCTTATTTTTTGATACAGGTTTATACTGTGGCCTAGACTAACCTTTTCCATTTGTCTTTTTTGTTTATACCAAGGCAGCAGTGGAAGCACTGATGGGCAGCGTGACATAAATGTGTATAATGGATCCTTACTTAAAGTTTGTATCAGATAGGATGTCTGGAAGAGCTATAGACTTGTTCAGGTGTGGTCTGAACTGTGCAAATGTATTGTGCTGTGTCCCAATTAGGAATAAGAAACAAACAAATGAAAAGAATCCCAGGTGCAACAAAAGAAAGCTGTTCAACGTAAAAAAGACATACAGCATGTACTGATGCTCTCAGTAATAAAATGAAATCTAGAGAACCTTTCTCAATGAAAAGATAAAGTTTTGCTGTTTAGTCATAAAGGCAAAAGAGAGGGGCTGGCACACCTCTTAGTGGGGAATGTGCTGCCTTTTTAATTGCTAAGGCTAAAAGAGAAAACAAGCTGAACAATGTGATGCACTGGTTATGTGTGTAAAATGTCAGTCTGTAGAGGATGTAAAGCTTGCAGCTGTCACAGTATGTGGTCCCGCCAAGCAGCAGACAGGATGTAATAGCTCTGAGTGATTTAACTCTTTCTCCTCGAGCAAAGTAGAGCTGTCGCATCCTCTGTGAATGACCAGAGGAGTTCTAATGACAAAATGCTCCTCTCATTCCTATCATTTTAACTCTAAAAATGTCAGGACACGTTATTTCCACAGCAGTCTCTGAGATCTGGCGCTACAACTTACATGATGGTTTTAATTCTGCTTGCCTAGGCAAATGTGGGTAGGCAGCTCTGATTAATCAAAGCCTGTGTGATTTCGCCCTCCCCACCTCTAATCTGTCTCCTTCTCTTAGCCATTAGCCAAGACAAAACAGCTAGTAGTGTCTTTCAAGTTGAGTGCCACAATGTTTATTTTAGATTTCTATATTGTTCATCTTTGGAAATCTTGTTCATTCTGAAAATACTGTCCTTAATTTACAATATTTTCTCATTGAAAATCCTCAGCTAGTGATTCATCGCTTTCTTCTTTTGTGCTATTACCGTATCATTGGTACACTAGCATGAATTAAAATCTCAAATGTATCACAGTGTTGCCATTTCCCTGGCAAAACTGAATGGGGTCAGTGTCGGCTGTAGACACGATAAACCGTTTACAGTGTGACATATCAAAAGATTTAAGAATGATCTCTGTTAAGCCTGTGTTGCAAGTTGCCTTAATGTAAGCCTTTGGAAAAATTCTCTGGAAATGAAGATTTGATTTGACTGTAGATTTGATTTAGGTCATGTCAGTTAAGCTACATTTTATTGTCTTTAGCCATAGGAGAAAGGCATGGCTGGGTCAGAAAAAAAGCTGATGGCGATTGGTATGAAATGCAGTTCTGAGAGTGACTCTTTACCGTCCAAATATTTTTGCCTGGATAGAGTATTTCAGGATTTTGCCCCTCGTTGCTGTATAAGCAAAGCTAAACAAAACCTTCAGGAGCCTGTTAACTTTAACAGGTTTTTGTAGCTGTTGTTTCTTTTATCTAAGATACAAAGGCAGCATAAATATCTCTGTATTTGCCTACTGAACTCAATAGATGTACCGTATATAGGATTAAAAAACACAGGCAAATCTTTCTTTGGTTTTGTTGATAAATTTAGCAATACTCTGTTGTAGTGCTGGAAGTACTGAAGTTTGGCAAAGCCAACATTTCTTCCCAGTGAGTAAAGAACACTTGAAGTAAGCAGGCAGAAAAGCACAGGATTTATAACGATCTCAATATTAAAAAAGTCACATACTGTCTGGCATGGTTTGCTTCGGTTTGTGGCGGATCATAGATAAGAATTAGTTCTCTACTCACCCATAGAAACAAACATAGGAAAAATAAAAAAAAAAAAAAAAAAAAAAAAAAAAAGAGAATACCAGATCTGAACTTTCAAGAACAAACTGAAAAGAAGCATTTCAGATGTGTGGTGTTTTTTTTTTTTTTTGTTTTTTTGTTTTTTACACTTTACAAAGAGTCACAAAGGGCACAAGCCTTTTTCACAGCGGGTCACCTTTGGCCAGGCAGTAAGGACTTGGCTTATGTACCTCTTTGACCCTGAGCAGCTGCTGGGTGGCCACAGGACAATGCCCTGGCATTTTGAGTATCACAGGAGACAGCAGCTGGGACGCCATCAATTGCGTGTGCTACCCTGCATGTTAGTGAAACCCTGCATGTTTTGAAGGTCTCCTTTCTTGTTGACTTGAACCTGTTGCCATAGAGCATCTGTTTTTCAGATGTGCTTCTTGTTTGGAAGTAGATTTTTCATTTCAGAATGGTAAAGTGGTACACAGAGCTTATTTGGAACAGGCTGAGAGTAACTTAGAACTGAAGGACATTACACTGGGGAAGCTGTGTGCAAAAGCTTCAGCTGTGTGTGGTAAGGCACCCTGGGTTATACCAGTTCTCAGACAGTGTTTAGCTGTTACTGTTGTTCCAAGAACAGTTTGTAGATAGATGGTTAAATTGGCACTCATCTGAAGGTACAGCATGGAAATGTTGCAGGAATTATAAGACTAAAAATGCCAGAGTTATGTAAGAAAATGTACTGATGGATTGCTAGATCATAGTTATTTCTTCTGCTCTATGGCCAATGTGGAATTGTGCTGTCATGTGCATGTCCCCTGTGCTGTATTAAGTTCAGCAGATTTTCTAAGACATTTCCACGCTTCCAATGAGGAGAACCCTTTCCACTCTAATGTAATACATTCACCTTGAGGAGCTTTTGCTACCTGTCCTCTGCTTCTATAAATGCAAAAATTCTGTTGCTATTCAGCTGTGCTTCTGTCTTACAGGTGCAGGCATTACTGGAAGTACTCAAACATTTTAACAGTGTATGCTTGCACCAGAAAGTAGGGTTTGCCTCACTGAAGTCACTGAGAGAAGTGGACTTAACAGGCAGAAGAAGCTTTTTAGTTGTTTATTATTTTGCTTTACACTGTATGTGGACATGGATGTGAATGCTACTCAGCAGCATATATGTGTATGGACATTGAGAATGGATACATTTGAATCTCAGGAAAAACTGTCTTCACAGGATTCCCCCAGTTTAGTGCTGCAGATTTGTATATTCTCAAAAATACTTCACAGTCCATTAATTCACATATAATAAGAAATTTTATTAAGAAATATAAGTTACATTTATCTGATATAATGAGCAAAAGGCTGTCTTGTTCTGTTTTTCTGTTTGCCCACACTGCTCTGCTGTAAAGCTTCTCATGCATGTCTGCTGACAAGGCTCTGTATTATATTACAGGCTGAGATTTAGGAGAAGCTCAATGCTGAAGGAGCGTGGTGCAATTTTTTTGCTGCAGCGCTTGTGTGAAACTTCTCTTTTGCTTACAGTAGATAGTTTTAATGGATCGATAGTGTTACATTATTAAGAGAAAGTGTTTTATGGAATAAGTTTAAAACAGGAATGGACAAATCATTTCAAACTTTGGAGCTTGGGCTTGGTCTCTTTTTCTTCTGTATTACTGCAGCCATCAAACATTTGCAGCATTCTTGTACCAGGTCATTCTCAGACAGCCCATATATTTGATTTCTCTCATTTTATTTTCTCTCTTTTTCACAAGGTGCCAGTGTTGCCTTCACCACGTCCTCTTTCTCCCTCCAGTGAAATAGAAAAGCTGCAACTTTGGCAGTGGTGGAGGCTGGTAGTCTGCTGCCCAGGGTGCATGCTGCCTTTTCTGTGGGTTCTCTCCAGTGTTTGTGTAGGGAGCTGAGCAGGAGCACACTGCATGTTTTCTCCCATAAACAATAGCTTGAGCCTACTTAAAAGCTGCTGTGTTTTTTACTTTCCATCCTCTTTGCCATCTGTCCATAGGCCTTAGCATGTGGTCTGTTAGGATTTGCTTGTAAAGGTTTTATTAAGATTTATTTAATGGGATTTTCAGTCTTCCACTCTTCAATCCACATTGGAAAAAAATATTAAACAGTGACAATCCATAGCTGCCCTGTGAGTAAATCACATTCACTTAACCCAGCAAAGAATGATTTCTTTCTGTCTCACAAGAGCTTAGTAGCTGCTGTGTTTATTCTCTTGCTGTGGTTAAAATTGCCACAGTAAAGGGGGAAAAGAAAAGAAAAACAGTTAATGCAGTTGTTTGTGTGGCTTGCCCTAGATATTATCTTTATCATTTTTTAATCATACTTTTTATTCCTTTCTAATGAGAAGAAGCTGCTGTGAAAGCAAGAAAAGACTGAAAACAAATAATACAGCTACAGAAAAAATGAATTCTTTTCATGTGGTGTAAGTCAAGGGAAAAGCCTCACTCACTGTGCTCTGGCTTCTTGACACTCCAGGTGTGATCAGAGATGACTTACCATCCATAGCAGGGTGGGAAACAAGTTAATTAAAATTTTCCACCTTCACACTGAATGAAACATCTCCCAGTTTGAGACACATTATGTGAACGCTCTTGTTCACCAGAGCTCTGGCATGTACTTTCTCTTCCTATTGGTTCTCAAATTCAGATCTGTTAGCTAGAAAGAGCATTGGAATTTTCTCTTGAGAAATTGAAATTATATTTCCATTGTTGCAAATAAAAGTAAATCTTAAAATAACGTTATTGCTCATAAAATATAAAATAAATATGAAATTCTGCTTTTTCTCTGTACCCAGCCACCAGTGTATTGTTTATTTGGATGCGTTTTTGTCTAGGGAAGGATTTTAGGTGACACTGATTCTTTGTGCTCTCTCCTAAAGACCTGTATGACTGTGGCTTCTGCTTGTGGCCAGTTTCCAGTCCTGGGATAGGACTGCAGGTGATGATTGAGGAGAGGGAGGATATTTCGTTTATGTGGTGTTAAGGCTGCTATTATCTGTATTTGCAAATGGGGAGCTAGCAGCCCATATGAATTCTGCATGTTGATTCAGGAGAGCGTCCTTTCTCTTGTCTGTTGCCTTTCAACAACCAGTTGCTGGCATTTATTCCCCTGAGGAGCTGTGTGGTGCCCAATGGTACCAAGGTCTTGCTCAGAGCAGTTGGAGCTGGGAGAGGTGTGCCTTGAGGTATGTTCCCTTCCTGGTCTGAAGAAGGAACTGAAGAAGCCCAGTCTGATTTCTGGGATTGTTTAGTCTGGAGAAGAGTAGGCTCAGGGAAGACCTTATTGCTCTTGACAATTACCTGAAAGGAGATTGTAGCAAGGTGGGGGTCAGCCTCTTCTCCTGGATAACCAGTGATAGGATGAGAGATGATGGCCTTAAGTTGTACCAGAGAAGGTTCAGATTGGATATTAGGAAGAATTTCTTCTCAGAAGGAGTGGTGCATTGGCACAGGCTGCCCAGGGAGGTGGTAGAGTCACTGTCCCTGGAGGTGTTCAAGAACCGTGGGGATGTGGCACTGAGGGACAAAGTTAGTGGGCATGGAGGGGCTGGGTTGGTGGTTGGACTCGATGGTCTTGGTGGTGTTTTCCAACCCTAATAGTTTGATGATTCTGTGATCTATGACATGCAGGTTCTGCTGTCAGCACCAGCCTGTGCAAGAATGAATAGATACCTTCTAACAATGACACAGTACTCTTTCAACAGATCTTTTAGGTTTTCCAGACTTTCTTTTTCTTTTCTTGAAGTTTAACTGACGTTAAACTTAAATCTAATTTCCGGTAATTTTACACTTTTGAGTGTGATTTATCCTCTCTTTCTGCTTCTGCTGCTTGGGGATTAAGGAGCACAGCATCTTCTCTGCAGGTGGTGCTTAACTCTGACAGGTCAGATGGGTCCCGGCCTCCTTTTGCCTTGTGGGGACAGGACTGTGACAGTGGGGGCAGTGCAGCCTCACACTCCAGGTTCTGCAGCAGCCAGGCAAGCTGTGCTCTGTGTGTTACCAATGTCCCTCCTCATTGCTGTCATCCTGTTGATTTTTGACATGTCTGTGTGTGTGTCCTTATGCAAGGAGAAAGGTCTCCTCAGTGTTCTCTGACCTTAGGCAATGAATTCAAAATAGGAATGCTGTTTGTAGCATGGGAGGTTGCTTGGGACTCAAACAAGGTCTGCTGCACCGGTGTTTCCTGACCCACTCACTGGTCTAATGCTTTCCACATGAGTGATCTCCCTCTGGTTTGTCATCTACAAATGCCTTGAGAGAGGGAATGTTTTGGCCAGATCTTGTGTCCCTCCTGGTGTCTGGAGGAGGGCTGGCAGTGATGATGTGCTGATCTCGTTCCTGGTGCTTGTGTTTTCATCATTTTTGGAAAACATTGTTGACCTGCCTGATGAAGCTCAGTGTGTGATTGATCTCTTTCCTTGAGAGGTTAGATGCTAAAGGCATCTGGACATGTCATCCTTTCTGTATTACTCTTGCAAACACTATTTTGAAAACTTGGAAGCGGCAGGAGGCGCTCATCTTGCAGTGGGGGCAGAGAGTGGGAAGGGCAAGGAGGAGAACGGGAGTGTAGGGAGGCACCAAACTGCCCTCAGTCGCAGCTGGGGATCAGTCCTGATTGCTTTGGGGGAAATCAGTAATTAGCAATTCTGTGTGTATTCCAGATACATGCTGGTGCTGCAAAGCAGCTGTGTGTGTAAAAAGGCCCTGAAAGTCTCTGTACAGAAATCAGAGCAGCATGAGCCAAGTGTTCTCTTACAGCTACTTTCTAGTGCAGAATTTTCAAATACTCTCTTTTTTAAGCAGGAGTGATAGAGCTTCTTGGGCTATTTGCAGTCAAGATGAGATTTGAATAGGCAGAGTCAGGCAGTCATTCAGTTATGAAGATATCAAGTGACCTTTATTACAGTCATTAGAAGAAAGGAGTAGTTGAAGTTGGAAATCACTAAGGTAATTTGAAGTACTGCAGGAGGATTTGGATTAGTTCTGACCAGATGACTATTATTACAGAATAAATGGACTTTTTGGAGCAGGCCTGAGGAAAATAGAGAAAATTATTTTGCTGAGAATTGGTGATTAAAACTACTAGCGTGCACATTAAACCAATCTAAGTGTCTGAGCTTTCTGGCAGATCTGATTGTTATTCCAATGGAATACAGCTATATTTGTAGAGGCTAGTAGTTATCATTTCTTGTTTTGTATTTATTAAGATGAAAAACAAGTAAATATGCTCTACCATCTATTCTTAAGTTAGTGGAAGTCTTGGCAGTGGGACACTGGGGCAGTCTTTGCTGAAATCACCAGTAGTTCTTTATGTGTGAATTACAGGTTTTGCCATCTATTGGAAAGAGCATTAGCAAGGCTGTCTTGTGTATATCTGAAAGGCGGCGTTTTTGGTCTTGCCCACAGATCTTCTGATTCAAAACAAGGAGGCAGTGTGTATTCATGAGTATCTCTGTGATTCTGTAATACAAGGAACAGACTTGTACTTAGGTTTTTTTTCTGTTGTTGCCCATTTTGCTCTTGATCCATCGCTGTAGAGCTGCTCAGTTGGTTTGGTGCAGCCTAAATAAGTGCAGAATCTGGGCAAAGCATTGTTGTCATGTTGTCAGTGTTTGTTTGGAAGAGGATACTTGATAAAATGCAATGAGTTTGTCCTGTTCAGATCTGGAATCGTTTGAAGCATGGGTGGTTTAGGCAGTATAAAAAAATCAACAACTACAAAATCTCAGGTGTTTATCATTCTAAGCAAAGTCATTTAACAGGTTAGGATGAACTGGTGGTCATTCCTGCACCTCATGTTTTCCTTGGCCAGCTGGACATACAGAATGATTCACTTCACCACAAAAACCCTCTCCTCCTTCCAGAAAAGCTGTAAGTCAAAATGAATGTCACGCTGCAAGAGCTGATGCTGACTGCTGATTTTTCTCTCCTAGGGAGTGGAAGTGCAGACAGATTATGTTCCACTGCTGAATTCCCTTGCCATGTACGGCTGGCAGCTGACGTGCGTCCTTCCTACTCCGATTGTGAAGACAAACAGGTAGGGAGGGTGAGCACTGCTTTTCAGCCACTGTCTGTGCACCACAAGCAATTCTCTGCACAGTTAGCATAGATTTTCTTGCCCATGTTCAGTGCGTTTGCAAACCCTCCTGCAGCTGTTCTCTGGGTTTTCTGAGTACCACAAGCCACGTTAGACAGGAAGCATGTGTCTGGTGGGCGAAAGAATGCGAAATGGCTCTGTGGTTTCTGCATGTATTTTCTGATTATCATCTCTGTCTTTGTGTTAAAAATAAATAAATAAATGCCTGCTCTGGTTCTCTCACTTAGTAGCTCCACTTGGAGCAAAAGCAAAACCCATGATAATATTTGGAGTGAGATGTTGCCCATTTGAAGCAAATTAACTTCATTCTTAATTACTGTCTGTCTGACGCTGATGGTACACACAGTCTAGCTGAGCAGAACCATATCCAATTATTGTGTCATTACTCTGGTAGCCTTGTTTGCATATGTAGTCATTGTGTGGGGTATGCTTTGCTATTATTAATGTTCAGAGATTTTAGACATAAATGCGTGTCACTTAAAAATGCTCTTTCTAATGGTGGTGAAAAAACAGTCATCCCACTTGCTTATCATGAAGGTGGAGCATTCTGAATTTATGCTTGTCAAGAATATATTTATATATAAAGCAGTGTAATTAGTCATGAATTTTAGTTTTAGCTGAAGAAAGGGAAAATATGCCCAGCTCCTTTAGAGAGCTAGATGAAGACTTCCTACACATAAAAGCCTAAAAAGTAAAGGCCATCTGTGTCAGTATATTAAAGCCTTTCATGTACATTTAAATATAGGAACAAATGGAAAATCGTAATTATGATATGTAAGCCTTGTTCTTTAAGGGTGTGTATATAGATATTGTTTTCTCTTCTGGTTTTCTGTATTCCTTTTATAACTCCAGTAACACAAGGCCAGGATGGCAGTGCAGAAAGGCACCCAATCCAACTGCTACTGGCATTTGCTTGTGCTTCCTGCCTCACTGCATACCTGTGGGGCACACACAGCCATCAGGGCTATGCACATGCACCATAGAATTCTTGCTTTTTGTTCAAAACAATTTCTTTTTACACTCTAATTCTAAAACATTCAGCTAAAGCATGTCACAGTAACAGTCTCTATCAGGGTAATCAGTTGATCATTTTTCCCCCAAAATGCCAGGATGCTTAGAGACACTGGGGTCAAGCAATGTTTAGGTCATTCTTCATTTTGTTCTTCTTTGACCTGCAGAAATAAATGACCAAGATGGATTTTTGCTTTGAGTGATGCTGCATGTGAATTTAATTCATTCTCAGGAGTGTGCATTTGTTTCTTTTCAGGGAAGGGAATTTATCTACAAAGCAAATTGTATTTCTTCAGAGACCTTCTTTGCCCCAGAAAGCAAAGAAAAAAGAATCTAAGGTAAATAAACCCATGTTCCTTTTTTTTTTTTTTTTTTTTTTTTTTTTTGTTTTTTTTTTTTGGCAAAATTTTAATATTGCAATTGATTTCCCAAAGAAGTAAACGTGGCTTATTGAATGTCTCTGTCATAAAGTGGCCTGGTAAATGAAACAAGACACAAGGAGTTGAACTGTTCGAACGAAAGAAGATGCTCAGATGTCAGAGCTCTTCTGCTGGACTCATGGCAGCAGAAGAAGTGTAGAATTATCTTTACAGCTTTGCCATAAACCTGCACATGCGACCTAAAAATCTCTGCCCACATTCACTGTCTGCAAAGAGAAACTGCTACTCATTGTTGTCTCTTACCTTGTTTCTATCTAGTGCTGGAATGCTAATAAATTCTGCTAGAATTTAAGCATAAAGCCCCCTGAATCCAGCTATATTATCTGAGAACACAGCTGACAGCTAATAATGCACGTATGTGGATACATGTTCCCATTTCCCTTTTTAAAAGCATAACAGTGGAAACCCCCATCCAGCTGTGTCATGCTGTACTGCTGAAGGGGAAATACTGGCACTGGGCAAGTGGCTGACCTTCCTCTTGTGTAGGAATTTGCCTTGCCCTTTCTGTGTGTAAGGGAAGCATCAGCAAGGGTGATGGGTGAAGTACTGAAAATCTCCCTGAGACCACGTGATGAGAAAGTTGCTCATACAGCCTCATTTTTATTCTGTTTTACTCTTTGCGATTGCTGGGTGCTGGCTGGCCTAATGTCATCAGCAGGACTGCTGTGCTCACAGCTGAGCTACAGTAGGATGTGGGAAATGCTAAGTAGAGCTGAGCACTGGGAACATTGTAGCTAGTGTTTAGGGAACTGCAGATCTAGAAAGCCCTCACTGGATTGGAGCCGGCTTTGTGAGAGTCACCTTTTAAATACAGCAGAGAACAGGAAGGAGTTTGAGCTGACCAAAGCAGGAGAAAGCTGCTGGGAGCACGTCTGTTGTTTAGGATTTACCCTTTCTTATTAGTGAAGCCAGAGCCTAGTTATTCTGTGATGGTGCTACAAAGCCCTTCTTTCTTATTCCTTCTCTTTGTTTTCAAGTGATTAAAGTCGGGGTGATGTGCCCACATTCAGTTATTTTTTTGGTGGGTGACTGTAAGCAATTGTATGTCTTCAAACAGAGAAGCAGTATGATACTGATTCCTTGTACTGTAATAACAAATGCATACCATGCAGATGACTCAATGATTTGTTTACATTTTTTTCATCTGGGGATAAAAAAACTTATTTAACAATGTCTGGTTGACAAAACAAAGGGTTTACTTGTTGGCAATGTTAAATATACAGACATACTCAGGGCAAAAATTACTAATGCATTTTCAGACCGAAGGCCAAGAAAAATGGGGTGCATTGGTTATGATCATATAGACATCTGTAAGACTCGCTCAGCCTCTCTGAACAGCTGTTGGGAGCCACTTCGAAGCTGCTGAACCTAGCATTTGGTGGAGCTGCTGAACGCTCTGCCACCCAACATCACAGACTTGCTGGGGGTTTTTAACTTAGGATATGGCATGTCTGAAGTGTTTGTAGGTGGCTGCTACTTGGAAGGATATCTGCTGATTAGGTAGAAGGACACTGCAGTGCTGGAAGCTGGTCCGTCCCATCTGTGCTCACCAGCTGGGTGATGCTCAGTTTAACTTGAACAGAAAAGGAAGCAGGCAAGAAGTGGTCAAACTTCAGTAAGACAGTGCAAAATTGAGTCAGTGACGATCAAGTTCATTCACTTCATACAAAAGTGGTGCTCATTTCAGCAGAAACTGGCTGTGTACCTTTTTCTGAAATATAATATATATATACCTGAGTAGACATGCATACATATGCACCTGTGCCTGTGCAGGTATGCAGAGTCTCCTGCAAATTCAGGACAAACTATATTGTGTTCAGGGCCCCGATCTTGCTTCTGTCCAAGAGAGCGCCGGGTTAGAAAGGAGCTGTGAGTGTGCAGCCCTGCTGCAAATCAAAGAGAAAATCGGGTGCCTGTGAGAACTGTGAACAGTTGAGCTCTAAAACTGAAATGTTATCTTTCATTTAAATACCATTACAGTTTAGACAAGGGAAGGAAAGCCTCCCCTGCAAAAAAAACAGTAAGTTTTGAATCAGTTTTTGCTTAAGGAATAAATAGCTAAATCAAAGATTTATGAATGTGACTCTGTGTCTTAACTGACTTTGACACAGCCATGGTCACAGTGGAAAAAATGGCTTTTGTATTTATGGCACACGAGAAGTAGTGAGCACTGCCTGCTAGCCCATCCCCAAGTCTGCACCATCCTGGATCCTTCTGTGGTACATCCATGCACTCAGGGAGCTGCTGTGGGTTGACTCAGCACTGCTGTGGGACCAGATCTGACGTTCCTTGGGACGCTCAGCTTATTTTTGATGAATGAAGACGTATATTAATGGTATAGTTGTCAGACCCTGTGTATGTGACACCTGTCCAGTCAGTATTTCAAGATATTGCCAGTTCTCTCTTTTTTTTTTTTTTAAATAGTGGTCAAAGCAGTTCTTTTGAAATGGTAGCTGTGGCAAGTCTTGTGGCGAGAGCTGTATTGAGGCAGCTTCATGTGCTCTCATCACAAAGCCTTCATACTGTTGTACAATTTAGGGTTTGGGGTATGGTGTTAGTTCTGCTGCTAGCCTGGTCGAAAAAAAAATTGGTAGTGCCACATGATTGCTTCCTCTGTCAGCGCTTGTGCAGCTCTCTGGTTGTGCTTTCCACACAGTGCATGCTGTCTGCCAGGCTGCTGTGTGCCTCAGTGGGGAAATGTTGTCTTGAAGGGAGCCCAGCAGGCACGTTACACAGCAGAAGCAGAGCACGTAACTCTCTCCTGTCTGTGTCTCACAGATACACCTGTGCAGGCTCCAGTGATCTTGAAGCCGTCTGATTTAGTCATGCAGTTTCTTCATCTCATGTCTTTTTGACCAAAACTAGCCTTGAATAAAAACCAAGTGAAAAATATTTCTTGTCAGGAAAGCAGATGTTGGCTTGAGACTGTTACAGGTGGGCTTTAATGTCTGGGTCTTTTATTTGTAGTTTCACTGGAGGTTCTCCAAAGAAGACGTGCACAACAAACCAATGAAGAAATCGAGGAAGACTAAATTAGGTTCTGGGGAGAAGCAGACGGCAGAGAAGCCGGAATTTGAAGTCACAGAGAACACGAGAAACTTAGCAGCACAGCTGTCGGCCGCATCAGGGCCTGGCCCTGAGCAGCAGCTGGACGGCGTCATAGACTTGGGGAATGAAACGGCTGGGGCTGACAGCAGAGGCACCCTCCGTGACGGGGTGTCAGAGGGCACGTGTCCTGCCAGTGCTGAGGCTGGTGACACCGGTGGCAGCAAGGCGCAGACCTGTCCCGACCAGAGCAAACCCGACTGCTGCGAGGAGCAGGAGGCAGCGGGGCAGGACTGCACACCCGGGCCTGATGGCTGCCAGGGGATTGGCGGTGCAGCAGTGGACGCGGAGCCTTCTTGTGAGTAAGGCCAATGGCTCAGGGGTTCTGTGAGTTGTTGTATTAGCCAAGAGAAAAGAACAGATCTCGCTCATCATCTTCACTAACTCCATTGCTCAGTTCAGCGTTTCTTTGGTATTGCACTTACTTTGCTCCTTAGCATGCCAGTATCTTGATGTTTTAGGTAAGTACAGGGCCTAGGCTTTCTAATGGCAAAATTCCGTTCACTCTGCAGAGTAGGAAAGGCCATCTTCTAGAGGTACAATTGAAATTAAAAATAGGGACAGAAAACAGGCTTGAGCTTTTCTGTGACTGACATGGCACAGTAGGTTTGTATCTAGTGCGGGGCAAACATTCCACTTGGTCAGAATTTATTGTCATGTTTTCTTGTCCATGTATCTTCGCTGGAGAAGTTCTCATGCCGTATGCTAGTTTGTCATTAAGCTTGTAGTGTCATGAAAATGGTTTTTGAGCTTAAGCAGGCAGAAATCTGAAAGCTTAGGTAAGACGGCCATATCTATATTTGTCTCCAACAGCAGAGTTACCAATGACATTTTCTCCTGAATTTTATTAACTCTTGCAGATCTTCAAGCAATAAGCAAATCATAAACCTGCTTTAGGCATACTGAGTAAACAAAAACTCATGATAAATTTGTGTAAGGCAGATGATCTCAATATAAAATGACATTTCCTATTCTGTTAAGCTTATGTTCTCTTTGCCAATTGATGGTTCACTGGGGTTTCAGAAGATAGGGAAAACAGAGGACAAATTAAGGCAGGTAAGATGTGCTTCTTTTGGTTGCTCTCTTCACTAAGATTGGAATTTGATGTCACCATCTGACCTGCTCACGTCGTTTTGCACCACTTCCTCATTGTTGTAAAATATGCTGTGGGAAAGAACTGATGCAAATAGCAGGGTAGCGGCCTTCGCGTGTTACTGAATGATATTACAGAGTACAAATACCTTAGAGAGCTTTTTAAAAGAAGTAGTGGTGTTTTGGGATTGATACCTCTCAGAATTCTGTTACGCTACCAACATTTTTTGTTTGGGGGAGCTACGTTAAAATATTTACAAGTGAATGTACATGTGTAATATATTCTTCAAGAACTTCAGTGTTCCTAAAAGGTAGGAAGTAGTTGTTACTCTCTTCTTTACCACCTTGGTCCCTGTTTAGAAGTGGTCAAGTAAGCTGGCAGAAGGGTGAGAAATACGTTTGGAACTTCCCTGGTTTTTTTTTGTTCTTTTTTTTTTAACAAGAGCTCAGTTGGCCATTTGTGAGCTTTGTCCCTCAACTAGTTTGTGCCCAATAATTTTCCTGTCTTTAAACCAAAATGCTGTAGAGTGAAAGAACTGTGTCCTGCATCAAATGCACACCTGGCATGGTTAAAAGCGTCTTCTGTGCCTGAAAATCACACAGCTTGCAGACCACTGCAGAGAAGGGAAAAATCATAGCATTTGGAGAATTCATTTATCGGACGATGGCACTCAAGTTGAAACCATTCCATTTCATACACACAAGGCACGGGAGGATTTTTTTTCGCTGACTGAAGAGTATTCATTTTGAATTTGGTGGGTTAACCACAGGACTGTAAGTAACTGGTGATATTTTTCAATTATTTCACTCTGTTTCTCCATAGTAGGCTGAAGTTCCAATAACCTCAAAAATGTGTTATTTCAGTTGTTCCACATACAGACAAGGTCTCTGCTCTGGACAGTTCTAAGTAGCTGTTTGCAACTTTTATTAGCATAAGATATTTCTACTGATGGTTTCTGTCTTAAGGACTAGCTTTATATTAATCTTGTTTAAAAATGTATGGTATTTAATGAACATTTTACTAGTAAAAATGTTGCAATAGATTGAACTTGCCAAATACTTTTGAATAGAAAGTGTCTATCGGATTGCAATTTGACCTTGTTTGCATCCCAACTGCTTACAAAACAAGAGAAATAAAGTTCATGAGGAGGTTTCCTATTTGTGGTAATTGCACAGCTGCTAATTATTTGTCCCCAAAAGGAGGAACTCAGGGTCTCTACGCGGTAAAGAAATGAAGCTGCTGATGACTGCCTTAGCACGTGTTGCTGAGTGCTGCAGAGCGGGCTGCTTGGTTGTCTGTCAGCAGTCTGGCAGAGCGTGAGGAAGCTCTGCTCTAAGTGAAAGCCTGGAACAGAAATTCATTCCTGTAGCTGCTCCAGCGGCTTGAGGTTGGGAAGACTTGACAAGAAATACATGTTTTTCAGTTTAAAAAGGGCAAACGGTTCAAATGGTCATGTAATTACTTCCAGCCTGGGACTCTGACTTGTTCTCAGTCAGTTCAGCAGTCTGGAGCTGTGTGCTCACCATCCCCACGCCCCTGTCTTGAGAAGCGTGAGCTTCCATCACTGTGCAGACACGACACAGATGTGAGGAGTGCTGGCAAAGGCAGCCTGTGGCCACAGCAGGAAGGCTTTGCATCTGCTGCATGTGTTTTCTACCTCATCTTACCAGCCACTTCAGGCTTGAAAAAGCAAGACCACAGTGGTCAAGGAAATGAAAGTAATCAGTCGTCACTGTATTTGAAGCCTGAATAGAGGAGGATGGCCAGGCCGAGGCTTAACTCCCTGAGCAGTGAGGGGCAGTATCCCAGCAGTGGGGAGAAACTGAAGGAGCTCAGAGCAGCCACAGCTCTGCAACAGTTTGTCACCCCCAGGTGAAGGAAGAGAATGAGGCCAGGTTCTTTCCTCTCTGTGGAGAGCTGCTGTGTTAAGCTCAACCTGGCAGAATCTCCCAGTGGAATGCAAACTGCTCTTGCTGTGTGCCTCTCTTGGAAGGGGACAGCAGCATGCATTGCTGCACACCTCAGCGAGGAGCTGTGTTAAGGGGTGTTGCAGGTGTTGACTGGTGACTGAAGCACTGCAGCACAGGCAGACAGCACTGCACTGAGCTTACCATAAGCACTGCCCTTCTTAGAGCAGCCCGACTCATGGTGTCAGCCAGGCACAAGAGCTGCCTCTGAAGGATGAGCACGTGTGTTACTGACAAGAGTTATGCAGCCTGCTGCTGAGGGCAAGTGGTCATCTGAAGGAGGCAATCATAAGATGGTATGAGTTTGAAGAAAGGAACCAGCTCAGCCAACTAGGGAATACAAAGGTTGAATGTGGATGAAGAAGAGGATGGAATGATGGAAAAGAGATTTCATATTGAAACCCTCAGCAGGAGGTGATGACAGGGAGGTTGAACCAAGGTGGGATGAAAGTCCAAAATGTTCGGGCATCCTCGTAGATTGTGAACTTGTAACACAGGCTAAATGCACCAAAGATGTGCCTGGCACTTCATCTTGCAGAGCTTCTTTAATTTGTGCTGTGCACTGCAAAACAAAACCACTGAAATAATAGTGCAGAGTTGCTTTAACATATGCATGGAAATGAAGCTGTGTAGAAAGTAACACTGTCATGAATTCTTCTTTTCCTAATTTGGCCCCTGTATCAGCCTCAGTTTCTGCAGTGAGCAGTTGGTACTGTGCTTTCTCTTTGTAGTTCCCGTGACTCTGTACATTTGCCTCAGGGAGCCAATTATAGGGCAGAAATAAAGCACTATCACATTTTCATGCAGGATTTTCATTATCCTGTAACTTAAAAGCATAAAAAGAGCCAGGTGCTAATTTCTTGCTGAAAAACATTCCACAAAGGTACGAGGAGTGCTGGTCACCACTACAGTTCGCCTGTGGAGCTGAGCCGTGTCCCACACTGGCAGCAGGGATGTGCTTCTGGAGTTAAAGGCTGTCCTGACACAGGACTCAGCAGAACGGGGCTGCAGAGCTGTGGGTGGTGGCTGCTGCTCACCATTCCCTCACCAAACGCTGGAGGGCTGCAGAAAAGGCTTTTCCCTCAAAGCACTTTCTTTCATTTGCTCTAAAAGCACTCTACGACCTAAAGCACTGTAATAACTGAATAGTCACTGTTTTCCAGTTAATGAATGCAGATCCTACAGGAATACCTCATATCCGTTGTACACAATGAGCAAACAGTAAACTGATAAAACATCACAGGAGGAGGAAAAACATGCAGTCTAGTGAGGCTGTAGCACAGGTGACTCCCAGGCCAGTGTTTCTTGGAAAATAAGTAAATATTGGTCTACTTTTTCATCTTTCCTTAGTTGGTGCCAAGCATATAAGATGAATAAATATTTCCTAAAATTAAATGCTATGCTTTGACAGTGTGAAGAGAATGTTTCTCCAGCTCAGCAGCTTCTGAGCAGCAGGGGTTGGTTTCTGTTTCCTTCAACAGCATCCCAGTCAGTTAATTATTTGTACAGCCTATGTTTATATAGGTTAATTTACTTTCCTGCTTTTTTTGCTTTCAGTTACAGTGGAGTGAGATCCAAGGAGAGACTTGAAGGTGAAACTGAAGTTTCACTACAAGACCATTAAATTCTAGAAAGAAGATGCTTCCAAAGTATTCTTGTATATCAACAAGAAAAGGCTGTGCAGTTAGGGGAAGTTAATATTTACAGCCACTCTGCATTATGGAATTCAGGTATTCTGTGCCTTGTGGCAGCATAACCACTCAAGGTAAGAAAGAACTCATTAACAGCAACCGAGGTGAATGGTGTGGGGTGACTTATTTTTCATTTTTCCATCTTTTGCTGCTGTGGTGAGCATGGGTGTGGGTGGACAGGGGAGTTCGTAATATCCTTGTACAAGTGGGTGAAACTGTGCAGTTAAAGAGATGTGTCCTTGCCCCATAGCTCTCAGTCTGAGTGTAACAAGGGATGACAGAAAGAGGTTAGAGGCAATGAAGATGATTACAGAAGCAAAGGGTTTAGAAATGCCTTTTGTTACATCTATATTTTGGTATAACTCTGAGGAGCGGTTTGTGAAAGAGATGCAATTTGTGCTAAAGAAAGCATGTGCATTAAGGAAAATAAATGGCAAACCACTTTATAATACACTTAGTAGTTTAAAAATCGTAAGGAAAACAACATGCAAAGGCTTACCACAATTTTCTTACCATTACATTGTAAAACACAGAGGAACACAGTCTGGTTTTTATTTTAGGGCACCAGCACTTACCCATAGCCCAATTTGTTGCACTTTTCCAAGAAAAGAACCCTGCTTCCTTCAAACATCAAGCTCTGACCCGTCAGTCACGATCTTCATGAAGACAAAACCCCCTGGTTTTATTGTTCATGACAAGCACACTGTCCTATTTACATTCTGGAGTGAATGAACAAGGAACTGTTCGTTGCAGTAGGGTATTCAGGCACTTTCCCCTCATTTCAGTCAGAGAGAATGTGATGCGACGTTCCCTCTGGGCCTGCAGTGACTGATGGGGGACAAGCAGTTGCACCACGTGGGCAGTGTTGTATAGTACAGGAGCACCAGACCCACTGTACAGGGCTGCCATTGCCAGGAGATGAAGACTTACAGGCAGACCCTCAATGTGGTGCCGTCCCCTGAAAGCCTGAGACAAATCTTTAAGATCCATAATTCACCAGTTACCTCTTTGGGACGGAACATAGAGCCTTGTTTTCTTAAGTTCTGTTTGTTCTGAGCTGCAGGAAGAACAGAGTTCCCCCTCTGACACTCAGTGTGCTGAAAACCTCCAGGACTATTTCAGCCAGTCATCTGCAACTTCTGCACCAACTGCCACGCATTCCGATCCTCTTCTTATGCTGCACTCAAAGCTGGGGCCAGGAGGTGCCTAGTTTGTCTCACTGTGCTTGTAGGCACAGGTGAATGCAGGTGTGGCATCAGAAACCTACAGGCTGTGTATCCTACAATCTCTGAAACTGATAGAAAAGGTTTGGAGTGGCAAGGTTCAGCACGAGCTAAAAGCAAAGTGGAGGGATGCTGAAGGGAGAAAAGTTGCCATGTTACCTGCTGGAGGGCCATCATTTAACTCAAGGAAAAAAGCCACCAACAAAGAAGAGACTATATCTAACATTCAAAAATAATATTATATTATTTAGTGTTTTCATTAATTTAGGCATTCCTTTTTTGAAGTCTTCAGGTATAAACTGGGAATCTACCCACTTACGGACCTGAACTATTTTGATGATTAACTAATTCTCTCACCATGCCTTTCTTTCTAATTATTTTGAACATTTTTATGATGAGTTCTTCTTCAAAGTGGGGCAATAAAATGTTGGCTTTGTACTCCGAAGTCCAGTCACACCTTCAAAGAGTGAGGTTTGGAGAGCCTTTTTTTTTTTTCCAAACACTTTGAAAGAAAATATGCTGCTACCCAGAAGTAGGCAAACCATCCACAAACCAGAACAGTTTTAGTTTTAAACAGACAGCTTTAATATAAAAATCTCTTTTCAAAAGCAGCAGCACTGTGTTACAGTTGTATTACTGTTAAATTAAAGAAACAGTGTCGTGATTGAGGACAGTTTAATAAAATCTTCGAAGTAATTCAAGTCCATCTTCTGTACATTTTATCTCATCAGAATTCACCAAGATCAGTTTATTTTCTGTTCATTACCACCATTTCTCAAAGAAAACACAGTTCCTATGAACACCGGAGTTGTACAGCAGTTGGGAAATGGATTCTATCATTGGAGGTGGACCACAAATGTACCACAAAGTATCCTTGGATACATGTTTTTCTAGATCCTTTTCAGATATTCTTCCCTCTGACAAAAAAAAAAGAAAAAAAAGAAAAAGGAAAAAAAGTAGGAAATGAGAACAGAAATACTTACTCATGTAATTTCAAAAAGAGTGAGCAGTTAGAGGTATTGCAAGTGCTCATTTCCTACAAGTGTCAGACCTAGTTAAGGATAACAGGTAAGTTTTGAGGCTTACAGAACAATTTGTTTTCCTGGGATTTAGAGCCCTACTTCCAGCTGGAATGCATAGGGTATTAGTCACTGACCATGGCTAACATACAACTAAAAATCCAGATGAAAACAACAGATAATTATCTCAAAGACAAGTACAACAGAAATGGAAATGTGATGAAGAGCCTCTTGCAAACAGTCATCTCATCCTTCATCAGTCTTACGCAAAGTAAATACCAGTTGCTGGAATAAGATTTCAGTGGGGAATACCAGAATGAAGTTTAGCAGAAGCACTTCATTAGAAGGGCAAAAAACCACACAAGTACAACTTTTCTCCAAAGCATAATAAACACACTGAAATTATTTATGTTTAGCTCACATCTCGTTTTGAATCTTTAAGAACACTAACTTATGTAGGTAAGTGTACACCAGCACTAATTGTATTCAGCTTCCTCCACAAGGAGGTAATCAGACGTAGCACTTGAGAAGTGAGCACAGTGCCATTGCGCGTACCTGTGACGTGGGGCTGAAGTTCTTCACAGATGGGTGAATTCTGCTGGGTAACGTGGAAACGACATGAGATCTTTCCAGGAAGTGCACTCATCAAACCAAGAATATTTTTCTGTAATGTTAAACATACTTTCTTATACCACAAGCCATTAAATCAAAGCAGATGTTTGCATACTGTCCCAGAACACCAGTGATCATGAGTGAGTACCACAGCTTTTGCATTTCAGCACTGAGTACTCTGTGGGTTTGACTTCAAAGGGCCGATCTGCACAAGTAAGCTGAATTTCTATACCTGGAATCTGAATATGCTACTAGCTCTGTTAGTGCTTTCCTCCTGTTTTACAATAGATTGCAATTTGTAAGATTTGGATCTAAGAATGAGTTACGTATGTCCTTTCCTGTTTGTTTTTTTTTCCCCATTAACTTTGTGTTCTTTTTCCTTTCATTTCCATATTTGTTTTCCATTTGGAAAACATGCAATATATGTTTACCATTTCTTACAAACTTTTTGAGTTCCAGCTCCTTTACCTTGTAAGAATATCAGATCCTTTCCCTCCTTCTCCAAGTAAAACCAACTATGGTGTAATTCACAACTGTGATAGTTACCACCACAAACCCAGTAGCATCAGTTCACATCATAATTAAAAAGAAAACAACCAAAAACCCTGTCAGTCAGATGCTGTAGGTCCTCTGAAATGAGGACTTGTTTACTGATTGGATTCTGTACCCATTGGGGTTTTCACTGCTGGCATGGGTACTGTGGAAATAATTTCTGTTCTGTGAACAGGTAAATTAGCTCATTTCACTATGTTGCTTACAGACTAGTTACTGCATTGAACAGACTGCTGTGGATTACTTAGCAAAAAAAGAAAAGTTCAATGGATTTTATTCAATAGACCTATTTCTGACTCCCTAAGAAGATGGGAAATAAAGAACAGCGGATAAGGCACTGCTGTACACTGTTCCACTAGTGAGTACCTCTAATATCAGCCCACTTTCACTGGTCCACATGGAACTGTAAACTCCTTTCTCCTACATGTGGAACCACGTATAATTTCATAGCACTTTCCAAACAACCCATGTCCCAAGACTTACCTGGAAAGTGTACCAAAGCGGGTTAAGGCAGGCCTTAACATGCTTAAATAATGCTACAGTCATTCTCAGCACCTATTATAACCTACCTCTCCGTGACTCAGAGACAAGGACAGAAAGTGGCAGGTATGATTCACGGGACATAAATTACCATGTAATGTCTTCTAGTATCCTAGAGCTACAGACAGGAGGAAGGACGAAGAAGAATGCGAACAGCTCAGCAGGATCTCTGCAGCCTAGTAAGCTGCTGTACAAACTAAAGCAAATGGCTGAGCAGTACAGACCTAAGGGAAAACATCTATCCCACTGCCCCAGCCACAATAAAGGACAACACTCAGTCCACGTGAAATGAGCTAAATGGCATCTTGAAGTAGTCAAGTTAATGTGGTAGACTTTGTAATCTTAAGATTGCGTACTTCTCCTATTTCAGAGAACAAGATTTTCAAAGCAGTGCATATACCTGTGAAACCAGAGCACATGCCAAATGAGTACCACGCTGAGTACAGCAGGCTGACAAGCCGAAGGACAGCACTATACTTAGGCTGCTGCTTCAGGGAATAAGTCCTCCAGAATGTCAGAAAAACCTAGGAGTTCCTCATGGTGATATTTGTGTGTCAGTGTCCCAACAGCACAAAGCCCAGCAATCCTGTTTCCTCAATCCTCTGGGCAGAACTCTGGGTAATGGATCCTTTATACTGTTTCTGGAATAATCATCAACTTGCACCTTGATCTTAGAAATTCTCAATTCTTCAGAGAAACCTGTATCATTAAGGATGCTTCTTTACAGAAGCTGTGCTAATGTGACCCTAAAACATCATCAGTAGCCCTTAATGGCTGAATGTGTGATAACTGATCTTAAACTTCTAAGCAAATGTTTACAAAGTCCTGTTTCAAGTGACTTGTAAGAACTGCTGATAAACTCCTTCCTTCATACCCTGGTGCCCAATAATGTATTATCAACAAAGCTTCCGTATAAGCTTGGAAAGTTTTTCCTTTGGATACAATTGCTCTTACTAGTCTTTAAATTCAGCATAATCTGTACTGAAGTTATGTGGTTATCCTCCTACAGTAAACAGCATTAGCATACTACTACTGTGTATACAGACAAATGAGTTACAGTGTATATGATGTCTGATATACCATGATGCTCTTATGAGATTACAGGAAAATGCTGCCATGCAGGGCTAGTCAGCCTACAGTGAAATCAGTGCAAGCAGGTATGTCCAACAACATCTGAAATTTGACATATGCACATTATTTGTGCATAAGTAAATAAGAAAACACAGATGGGATTTGAGGCAGAAAGTAACTTCTGCCTGTCTGAACAATATCTTACACAGAAGGGTTCTCTGTGACCCGGCAACAAAATGATGCATGTACTGATTGCTGAATATTAGAGTTCACTTTTTTTTTAGTTATTGTTTACCTTAAATAAGAGTTCATTTGTATTTTTTGCACTGTAGTACAACTTCACTGTTCCCATTTTGTATCCGTTTCCTTTACTCTCTTGGTATCCATGAAGATCTGCTACATGCAGCAGTATAGAAAACAAGGGGTTAATTCCAACACCCCCTGCTATTAGCACTAGCTTTACGGGAGTGTCACCAGGCTGAGGATCAAAGAAGAAATCACCTCCCACTCGCAGAGCCACTTCTGAGTCAAGAGTACACTAGGATGGAAAAGAAGATATTTAATTTCAAAACTCAAAACAAGTCTGAAATAGTCGTCTTCTTGCATCATAGAGTCACAAGATGTGCTGAACTGTGAGTTTTTATTCTTACTGACCAATGAGGGAAAAAGGGATTGTCAAATAAATGCAGTTATCTGAAGTCATCTGTTACAGTGTTCTCTAGAGATCTGTTGCTACTTTCAGAAGTTTCAGTCTTCTGATAAGGCAGGACAGCGCGTCCCCCTTTCCACCTCCAAAAGAGCTGAAAGCAGAATGACTCATGTTTTCCAACAGCAGTATTTGATGTGAAACTCCAAGGTTAACATGCAAGATCACAGTTTTACCCAAGAACAGACTCATGTCAGAAAAGGCCCTGCTGTGAGGACACAGAAGTCAGAATGAGTTGCACAGACAAGATTTTTCTGTCCCATTCCAAAATAATAAGAAACCACCCAGAAGTGAAGCAAGTATCCACATGAGTATTTCTTGCAGAGCCACTTCTGCATTTGCAGCTTGAGAATTGCAGAAGAAAAATAGAGTGAAAACCTCCCTCTCTCCTGGGACAGAAAAAAATGATTCTTCGGAGAAACTTGACAAAGCGTGGTGGGTTTGGAGGTTTTGGTTTTTTTTTGAGGGGGAAGGACATATGGAAAACTAAACTACAGTAAGTAAAACATCTGGGTCACTATCCTCTTGGTAACCAAGTACTGCTTGTTGGAGGCTGAAAATGTAATACAAAGGAGTCGGGTGAGTTCTCCCACATCACTGGAAGTTAACAAAATCAACAGGAGCAGAAAACACAGCTCATTTCAGACCATATCCAGAGCAGGTAAAGAAAAGGAGGAGGGGAAAAAAACAAAGTAAAACAGTAACTGAAACAAAAGGATTTCCATCATTGTCTGTATAGTAAGCAAAGGCCTGAACATGTGACAATTCTAGAAGGAAAGAGGCCCTCAGCAGGTACTGAGCAGAATCAAGGGGTTCCTAAAGTAGCAAGCACAACCTCTGAGAACAGGGTTTCTTGTCTTTCCTGATTATTGCATAGAAGTACGACCACTCAGCTGTAGTGTAAGGCGATCAGCATTTATAACCTGAAACTAATTTCTCTCTCCATTATCAATGTAAAGTGCAGGCTTTCTCACTAAATTTCACTGCTAGAAATAAGCATGAATCCAGAAGCGTTCCAGATTCATGCTGCAGAGGGAGGACATAGGATGTGGTATCTTTAGTGAAAATAAGCAGCTTTAGACCAAAACAATCTCGTCTAATCTGAAATGCCTTAGATAAATGAAGCATACAATCGTCACATTAAATATGAATACCTCTGAAAATAAGTTACACTAAGTCAATCTGCACTGTTCCCATGGCATCTTTTACTCTGAGATACCAACTTCCTTTATAAGTAACCTTTAAACAACTGAGATTTTGTTTCACCGTACAAACAACCTGCTTAAATTCTAGGTTGCCAGGTTTTAGTTCTTTTCTCAGTTAAAAGGATGCACTTTTGATTAGATAGATTAGTCCATACACACCTGACAGATCTTTCTACAGCATCATGTTTGAACTAGCTCAGCTCATAACTAAAGATGTTCCTGTAAATTCAACCAGAAAATTCATCAATGGCAAAATGAATGTGACATTAGCATTCCTAAGACAGCCTCCAGAGACTGGGAATTATGAAGTTAGTTCCTCATTCTCTCTGAAGAGCATCACCAAAAGACAGGGCATTGCATTTTAAGTATTGTGTGTTTCTGCTGGCATGCCTGCTACACTTTCTGCACATCTCAAAAAGGTTTAAGTCCCAGTGGAGGTAAGTCCATATCACCCTGAAATACTGTGGATGGCCTCAAGTGCTAGATACGTCAGATATTGTCAATTACTGTAAACCTGAAAGAATCTATCAATTTAGATTCTGCAGACGCGCATGAATGCCAGACAGGAAGGAGTAAGTGCACAGATCATAGAACAGGATGTGAAAGGAACAAAAGTTGACAGGAAAGATCGTCGATGAAGTACGATCAGCAGTGGATAGTACTCTTCTGACTAACGAGGCGTGCTAACCAAATGAACACTGCAAGAGGCCAAATTGTCAGACCTTACTTTTAACATAGCAAAAAATCAAATCTTAGGTTTTATCAGTATTACAAAAATACTGGAAACTTAAAAGAATACTACAGAAATTCTGGATTTCAGTGCATTCAGTTTGAAAGGTGTGAGAACCCTTAGAGACTGCAATATCACTAGGCCCACCACACACAAGTTGAGACTAAAGATCAGAATAACTAAATTACCATACCAGTATTCTATTTCAAGGTTTTAACATTTAAAAGTGATGGAACAAGTCAAGAGGAGCTTCGTAGTCAATACAAAAAGTAGACTGACACCACTACTCCCAAAAATGAAAAAATGTGCTGAATGCACAATCAGTAGTTTATCTCATTTACCTCAGTGTGAATCCAGCGAGCAGGAGGATGATCAGCGTACTTCACTGCAAGCTCTAACACTCCTTCTCGCTCCAACAGACCGGGGCTTGAACACATGGAGAATCCCCCAATCACAGATACTCCAGGAATAAAGAAATCAACCCTAAAAATTGGTCAGAAACAAAAATTGAAACATGGAATACAGTACTACTTGAAGGCTAAAACAAAACTGCTGGCTTTATTTCAGTTACATGTTCTGTATAAAAACATTTTCACTTCCAGAACACAACTTTTCCAAAAAATTGACCTAATCTTGAGTAGCATCATTGACTTACAGTCATCTAGAAACATCATCACCATTACTATACTGTCAGGATTTTAATCTCTTTGGCCTTCAGCATTAGGTGCAACATCTTGCAGCAGATTAGAGTTATAACTCTTTGAGTAAATAATTTACTTAGTAAAAACACAGCATAAAACATCATAAGGCCTAACAGAGTGGTTTAAATCCCACTCTTTTCAGTGCCTTTGTGGAGTGGAAATGTTGAGTCACAGCTTCAGTCAGTGACTGAGCACCTGGAAGGCAGGCAGGGCCAATCCAGGGGAGCTCAGCTGGAAGCAATGTACTTGAGTGACTGGAAGGGCCGGAGCCAGGATTCACCTCTTCCCAGACCTCACTGAAGGGTTGGTGGTGGAGGCAAGGGCACCTCTCTTGAGATCCCTGCCTATCTGGGGCCTTCCAAAGGTAAGCAGCTTCCTTTATTCCTGAGCTCGTGGCTGTTGTGTTTGAGCAAGCACTCACTTGCTGCAGCCTGGGGTCTTGCTACTCTGCTGTCATTGCTGTGCTTTCCATTGTGTTACGCTTTGTTATTTCCCTTTTTTCTCAAACAAAGAAAGGTTGGAAAACTAACATTGGGGAATATATTTTTGAATTAACACTTTATTTTCTTGGGAAGATGAAATATCTGAAGTAAAAAGAGTAAAAAAATTCCTTAGTGAAAAGTTACTAGAATAAGTAGAACTGTTTTACTTATTGAACTGCATTGCCCTCTGGTGGCAGATGTCTTTTTCCAGTTGGCAGTACAGGGGAATAAATTACTACAATCTCTTTTAAGCAAAAGAAAATAATTCCTCGGTTTCTGGCAGTGAGCAGTTAGACACACAGCTAACTTCCTGCAACACCAGCAACTGGAGAGTATGGAAGGCGAGTCATTACTATGCATGAACTGCAATGTATTTTCATGAAAGTAAGGCTTTGACACTCCAAGTAGTAGGAGAAGTTTGATGTTAGTATGTAATCTAACACTTAAATTCCTCAGAGTTGCCAAAACACTTAAAAGCATCAATTATCTATAGTAGATAACAAAATTGATGTACTTCAAAATAAATCTAATGTTTAAAATTAATTGTGCTGCTCCACTTAAGGAACAACTGCCCTGGTAAGCAATGCCAGGTACGTTGTAACGATTTCTCAATGCAAACTGTAGTTAAGCCAGCTCAGTATTAGTTAATTGAGATGTAACATGAAGTAGCTGGCCTCCACTGCATAAATATTCTCTTTAAGCACCCAGGCTGTATTCTGCACGGAGACCATATTTAAAAAAAAAAAAAAAAAAAAAAAAAAAAGAGATCAGCATTTTGACTGGCTTACTACTTGAAGAAAACAAATCTTTCCTGCTCACTTCCTGCAAAGCTTCACCCTTCAAAGAAAACTATCCTCTCTTTCCCTTGAAGTGAGTAGTGCACAGTGCTATGGTGATACGAGTGTCTAGGCTAATAAACTTGATGGCTTGTAGAAGTGCAATTGTCAGTTCACTGCAAGTGCAAAGACCTGAGAAGACCAACAGATCCAAAAAATCTGGCATTTCACTTTGTATTTTTGCTATCCTCATTTTCTGCAGCCCCTCTGACAATAAAGCTCAGCATCTCTAACAGTCGGAATCAAAGACGTGACAGGACCATTCTTGGGCTGCAGCAGTTACTGTACCAGACTCAAGAAGCTACTGCAGCTCTTTACCTCCCTCTGGTGGAAAATTACCCTATGCTCCAGACCAATGAAAAGAACAAGAAATTATGTTTATGCTGTAAAACACCACTTTACATTCAAGTTATGTTTTCCCTGACATATAAGGGTGAAATTCTTCATGCCTAGTGTACTTCTCTATTTATGTTAGCACTTCTTTCCCAATGACATCATGATGAGAGATATTTCAGAACATAGTATATTGTAACTTGTGGACTAGTTTGTATTTCTGATGGCACGTCTCAGCTGTGTGCAAGGAAGGTAAGGCCTCAGATGAAAGTAAAAAGAACTGCAGGGGAAAAAAATAAGCACATTGTAAAACTTCACAAAAAGAAAAGGCACAAAAAGAGGCAGAACAGTGAAGATGTTAGGGTTGCTTCTCATTTTCCTCTTTTTAGGGCTACCTAAGCCAAGTATTTCAGAAAAGAATAACTATCAGCAGTTGCTGAAGATAAGAAACAAAACTTTAAAGCTACTTCAAAGTTATTTATGACATACATATACCTCAGTGCTTGTTTTAAGAAATTAGATAACAGCAACAAGTCTTCATTATTACTTAAAGTCAGATAAGGGCCAACGTCTACCAGCATGCCTGCAAAACAAATTCACTTTTGATTCTGGAAAATCTGGCTAAACAAAACACTTTCACACGCATACACATGCATACGCGTGACAATCTCTGGCTGTAACATCCTGCTGCAGCAAATTCTAACAAATGAGCCTTTTCTACTCAGGAAACTGTGGCCTGGTATTTTGTACCACTCATCAAAAAATATGACCACAGTTTATAGCTGCAAATATAGAAAAGTTGTTGTATCCCTTACAATAGCATTAGAACACTTCAGAAGAAAAAGAAAATGAAAAAGAGTAATTATAATTAACGCTTTCAGTATGATAATTGCTAGAGCATTTTTGGAGGGTAAATGAACTTTCTGAGTATGGGCAAGCAAGAATTTTAATATGAGTCACAGCACATGTGCAAAAACTGCAGCAAATTACTCCACAAACACAAATTATTGCAATCAGCATCTTGTGTTCTGGTTCTAAATTTAAAAGCCAGCATGTTAACACTGTAAGAGTAATGTATGCTGTTAATACCCTCGCAGCTATAGTTTGATTCCAGTAAAACCGCTTTCAGGTGGCCTAAGCCAAGAAAAAGTTTAAGAATCTTTTAAATGACCAAGGCAAAAGCAACTACTCATATTTTTAAATTAATCTTTGAGGGGGGTAGGGGGGAAGTGACGGAGTGGGAGCATTTCCTAATAAGAAAAGAAAAACATGAAAATCCACTGTGTTCCTATGGGGGGTGGAGGGTGAGGTAGAGCTGTGCGTTTGCTTAAACAATTACTAATTCCTTCAGAGGCTCAGCAATTAGACTTTATTTTCAAGTTTGCAGATTGTATTTCTATATGAAGCTTGCTTACCAGCCCCCTTTCTTTCAGAGAGGAAACTTCCAAGGGAAAAAAAAAAAAAAAAAAAAAACAACAGGCAATTCTGCTTTAAGTACAAAATTAAACTGAAAATATTAAAAACTTCATCATCAGCAGTTCCTGCTCTGTTGTAAAAAGGAAAAAAACAACAACTGGTAAATAAAAACTGTAGAGAACTTGCAGAATAAAGTGCACTGTACTTCAAAGGCAGCTGGACTTGATGATCTTTATAGGCCCCTTCCAACTGAAATATTCTATTGTATTCCATCCTAAAATACTATTGAAGAAGTCTTGTAACACACAGTAACCAAAGAAAAATACTTTTGCTCTATAGAAATAAGTATTAGAATATTTAATAAAATTAGCCATATAACAGCACCTCCTCTGAGCCATGAATAATAAAATATCTTAGAGTCATAGATCTGTTTCAGTTGGAAGGTACCCTTAGAGGTCATCCAGTCCAAGTCCACTGCCATGAACTGGGACACCTACAGCTAGATCGGGTGCTCAGAGCTCTGTCCAGCCTGGCCTTGGATGTTTTCAGGTACACAGGGCTCCCACCACCTCTCTGGGCAACCTGTTCCAGTGTCTCACCCTCACTGCAAAAAACTTCTTCCTCATATCCAATCTAACTCTGTCCTCTTTTAGTTTGAAGCTATTTCCCGTTGTCCTGTAACAACATCCTATTATATAAATTACTACCATTTTTCAGTACCCAGTTATCAGAAGCCATTTACACTTTTTTACAGTGCACTGTTGCTAATGATTTTTCTCTTATATATCATAAGGTCTTACCACTGTCCTGCTTTGAAAGTAAAATCTTTATTTGTGACGGCCAAACGTAGTCTCTTAACTGTCTCTGATTCACTGGTGATTCCACACACTTTGGCTTGTGAAATTACCTAACAAAAGAAAAATAAGTACCTGCATGATGTGAACAGTATTTGCAGCAAAAGTACTCCAGAATCTGTAAGAGAGATACCTGGCACTTCACATTACCTGCACCATTTCACTACCTAAAGCACCAACGTTTTTTCACTGTGGTAGAGAAACAAGAATAGGTCCAGTTAGTGAATGCAGAAATGGTTTTGTACTTACAGACCACCACGTTTGCACAAAGCAAACGCTCCTTTATCTTCCCAGCAACAATAACAAATCTCTGATGTGAAAACTGACAAAGGAAACATGCAAAAGTCACTGGGAGAACTCTGGATTTGTATCTAGTTTCACGTCATTGAACGCCTTGTGGTACTGATTTACACACGTACCCATTTGACCATTTATATGATCTCTGAACACAGGAAACTGTGACACAAGCATTCATTTCTAGTTAATACAAGAGTTTTGTTTGGCAACCAGATGGGAGGAGATGGGAAAACTGTACTGGAAGGGTGGGAGGAAGGAAGGAAGGAAGGGTGGGAGGAAAGCAGGAAGGAAATAAAAAGCAAATCTAGCTACAGGATCACATGGGGAGGAGTTTCCCACTTTATTACATGCAATTTAAACACTTTGATGCTCATCAGTACAACATGGATGATAAGATAAAAATGCCTGATGATGGGAGATGATGGGAGAGGGGGTGATAATTATTATATTTTTACTTCTACAAATAATGCTGTATGTATTTTCCAAACAGGCCAATACAAATACTCTTAAAAATGCAAATGCCACTTATTACATTAGGAAATACGAGTAACTCGCCACAACTTCACCACTTCTCATTTGCGTAAGATCAAATAAATTAAAAAAGAAAACAACTTAAGAAGCTATGCTCTAATTTAAAACACATGGCAGGAAATTAATTTCTTCATAAAGCAGCATCTGAACACATCTACTGTCCCACAAAACAGCAGGACGTTTGCCAATTTAAAATAAAGTAGCAAACATTTCCTTTCCACTTTAGCAGATACTATTAAAAGGGAAAAGCAGTCTTTCTCCGTTAACAAGACAAATGTCAAATTAATTACTTAAATGGTTGGTTTAATGGAGAAACTTAAAGTGCAGGAAATTGACGTTAAGCTTGGATCTTTTTCCTTCCCTTCTTTACTCTTCTGAGCACTCCCCAATTTGTTGTTTGGCCAATACATCTGAGAGAGCTGGAAATGTAATCCTTAATCAGTATACTACAAAAGTTAGATTTGTCAGGGTGATCAAAGACCTTCAGACAGTATTTTTGGAAAATCACAAGTGTGATGGCCAAAACACAGCAAAACTGCAGTGAGACGGGAGGACACTATTTGGGACCTTGCCATTTTATTTCAAAGCATCAGGCACTTTTTCTTGTTCTTGCCCTTCATGTTACCAGTCTTCAACAGGAGATACAGTTTGGCATGCACACTAATGCAACACAGACCTATGATTCTTTCATCTTTCTAAAGGACTTCAGTGGCCAAATAAGGCAATATAGACTAGGAGAAGCCAACTGCTGATTATGTGGAATTTAAAACCAAGCAAAGGATTTAAAATAAACTGATTTTAAAGTGGTTGGGGAAAAAGTAACAAAGAATAAATCAAGCATTTAAAAAAAGAAACAACCCTCTGACATGTGGAGAATTTCTCACAGAACTGAATCACTGAAGGGCTTGGGGTGGAAGGGATCCCAAAGATCATCAAGTTCCAACCCCCCTGCCACAGGCAGAGACTCCAACCTCCAGATCTGGTACTAGACCAGGGCTCCATCCAACCTGGTCTGAACACCACATCCTGGATCCACACTGGGCTGTCTGTTCCAGCACCTCACCGCTCTCTCTATGAAGAACTTCCTGCTGACATCCACTCAGCCCAGTTCTTCCACCTCATTCATACGGCTTCCTTCAGATCTCAGACCTTACGCAGCTGTCTGTACCAGCTCAGAGCTCTCAACACCTTTCTTTTTATTTTCAAGCTGCCCCACATTTGTTCTGGGCAGAAAAAGTTAGCAAGCCAAGCTGTCAGAAGTATCAAAGATGAAAACATGGTTGCAAAACTGCAAGACTTTTGTCCATGTCAGAAGCAAAAATGGGCATCTACACCTGTTGCTACAGGCACTCTGTTCATGTACTGAGTTAATTTAGCATCAGTCAGACCCATGTGACAGGCTGCTGGCCCCTACCCAAGGAAGTGCTAATGCTGGACAGGAGTTACTGAAGCACAGCTCTGAGACAAATGGTTTCCAAAGTAGCTTTGCTAACAGGTACAATGAGCCTATATTTGTCTCATCCACCAACAACCTATGCCACAGGTGCTAAATCTCTTCTATATACATTGTTTTATAATATATACAACCATTAATGCTGCATAGTGTGAGGCACATACTGTTTGTTCTGTTCTGTGGCAAAGGCACAGAGGACTGGACTGGCCTGTCATCATCAACTTCTTAACACTGAGAAAAGCTATATAAAGAATGAAGAAAAACTAGGCACCACTGCCCAACGTTCTGGGAATTAAAGACAGGGTTTATCAATCAAAAAGTGCCCTAATTCTCTGAAAAAGCCTCTGTTTGCTTATCAAAGTCCACATAACCAGAGTTCTATTCAATTTCTTGTCTAACTTGAAGTAAACAGAATCACAATAATTTTTATACCTCACTACTTTCCCTCTATTGACCGCAAAATCCACCACTTTACAACAGTATCAAATACAAAAAACGGGGGGGGGAAAAAGTGAAAGAGATTCCATGTGAAGAGAAACTGAAGCCTGTGAATCAAATACAATTACCCAATTTCTTCACCAAAAAGAAAACTTAGTAACATCCTAAAGAACAGACCACTAACCTCCTGGCGAAAATTATTTGCTGTTCTCTCAAGGTGATCCATTTTCCTTTTTGATTGTGCCGTGCTGCAACAAGAAGCAAACAAATTGTCTTTTTGACATCTGTACTACTGTGTCTTACTGATATGAATTTCTATTAATCCAATTATTGGTCAATGTAATCCAGGAGACATTCCAGGCAGCACAGTTCTGAACCAGAATTATATGCAGCAATATAGATGGGAGATCACAAAGTATTTACAGGTATGTAATAACTTGTCATTTGTTATTTCAAAGTGTTATCATGACATTCTCTTCAAAAAATAGAAGTGTTCGTAGATGGATAACTTACCCATTCACTGTACAGTAACAAGAAGCAGAGTGCCTCAACACCACCAGCGCAGAATGAGCAGGACAAAGTCTGCAGGCACTTCTCAGTAGGAGAGGAATAGTAAAGCCCATGTAAGTGGTAACATGAGCCATGATAAGTAGGCTGTCTTTAGAATCACCAGCTCCTGAAAAAACCCATATTAATATTTATTAAATAAAATACCCACTGTTCGACATGGTTTGTTCTTATATACAACTAGGCAAGACTGCTGGCTAGTAATCAAGACTACCCTGAGTTTGATACTGAGGCTGGTATTGTTCATTAACCTTACCGATAGCTTGGGTGATTGTGACAGAATGTACCATCAGCAAAACTATGATACTTAGCTCTATCAGGTAGTGCACTGTGCTCTTTGAATCTGTTATCATTTGCATGGAAATTAATAGAATCATAGAATTGTTTCAGTTGGACTGTCACAAGTCCATGGGACCAGATGAGATTCACCCAAGGGTGCTGAGGGAGCTGGTGAAGGTGACTGCCAAGCTGCTTTCCACCATCTATCAGTGTTCCTGGTCAACTGGAGTCCTAGAGGATTGGAGGCTTGCCAGCGTGACTCCCATCTACAAGAAGGATTGTAAGGAGGATCTGGGGAACTACAGGCCTGTCAGCCTGACCTCGGTGCCAGGGAAGGTTATGGAACAAATCTCGAGGGAGATCACATGGCATGTGTGAGACAACTGGGGGATCCCCAGACAACATGGGGTCATGAAAAGCAGGTCCTACCTGACCAACCTGACCTTCTATGATCAAGTGATCCACCTGGTGGATGAGGGAAAGGCTACTCAGATTTCAGCACAGCTTTTCATGCAGCGTTCTTCTGGAGAAGCTGGCAGCCTGTGGCTCGGACAGGTACACTCCTGGCTGGGTAAAGAAGTGAGCGGAGGGCCAGGCAGAGAATGCTGGTGAATGGAGTTAAATCCAGCTGGCAACCAGTCATGAACAGTGTTCCCTGGGGATTGGTACTGGGGCCTATCCTGTTTAACATCTTTATTGATGACCTGGACAAGGGAATTGCGTGCACCCTCAGTAAATTTGCAGATGACGCCAAGCTGGAAGGAAGCGTCGATCTGCCTGGGGATAGGAAGGCCTTACAGAGGGATCTGCACAGGCTGAGGCCAGTGGGATGAAGTTCAGCAGCACCAAGCACCAGGTCCAGCAGTTTTGCCACAACTTCAGGCAATGCTACAGGCTTGGGGCAGAGCAGCGGGAAGACTATGTGGAAGAAACAGAGCTGGAGCTGCTGGCTGATTGCTCAGCTGAATATGAGTCAGCAGTGTACCCAGGTGGCAAAGAAGGCCAATGGCATCCTGGCTTGAATCAGAAGTAGTTGCCAGCAGGAACAGGGAGGTGATCATCCCTCTGTACTCAGTGCTGATGAGGCCACACCTCATCAGTGAGGGGCCCAAAACTGAACTTTTGTGTTCAGTTTTGGGCCCCTCACTACAAGACAGGGAGGCCCTGGAGCATATTCAGAGAAGGGCAATAAAGCTGTGAGGGGTCTGGAGCACAAGTGTTATGGAGAGTGGCTAAGGGAACTGGGATTGTTCAGTCTGGAGGAGGCTCATGGGAGACCTCATTGCTCCCTACAACTGCAGGAAAAGAGGTTGTGGTGAGGTGGGGATCAGCTTCTCCCACGTTATCTATTGACAAGGAGTAGAGGGAACGGCCTCAAGTTGCACCAGGGGAGCTTCTGGTTGGACATTAGGAAAAAATTCTTCTCTGAGTGATTAGGCACTGGAACATGCTGCCCAGCGATGTGGTTGAGTCACCATTTCTGGAGGTGTTCAATAAGTATTTAGATGTACTAAGGGACATGGTTTAGTGGGGAAATATTGGTGGTTGGTGTACAGTTGGACTGTAATCTCGGAGGTCCTTTCCAACATTGGTGATTCATGATTAAAGGTTATGCAGACCCACTCCCCTGCCATGAACAGCAACACCTACAGCTAGATGAGGTTGCTCAGAGCCCCATCCAGCCTAACTTTCAACGTCTGCAGAAATGGGACTTCTAACACCTCTCTGGGCAACCTGTTCCAGTGCTCCACCACCCTTATTGTAAAAAATTTCTTCCTTACATCCAACCTAAATCTCCTCTCCTTTATTTTGAAACAATTTCCCCTTGTCCTGCTAAAGACCCTGCTAAAGAGTCTGTCCACTTCTTATTGTCCCCTTCAGATAGCGAAAGGCTGCTCTCAGATTTCCCCAGTCCTCTCTTCTCCAGGCTGAACAGCCCCAGCTCTATCAGTCTGTCCTCATAGGAGAGGTGTTCATGGATCATTTCGGAGGTCCTCCTCTGGACAGGCTCCAACAAGTCCACATCTCTTCTGTACTGAAAACTCCACATCTGGACACAGTACTCCAGGTGAGGCCTCACTGATGCAGAGCAGAGAGGCAGGATCGCCTCCCTCACCCTGCTGACCACGCTGCTTTTGATGCAGCCAGGATATGGCTGGCTTTCTGAGCTGCGAGGGCACATTGCTGGCTCACGTCCAGCTTACCATCCACCAATACCCCCAGGTCCTTTTTGGCAGGACTCTACTCTATCCTTACAGCCCCAGCTTGTACTGAGGCATTACTTTCAGAGCAACCTACCAACAATTTTCAAAGCAAGTCAAAAGTATTCTTAATTTATCAAATTTGGGAAACTGTTTATAGTAAGCCAAAAGGTATTTCTTACTGCCTTTGTTTTTCCTATAATGGATCAGCATAACTGTCTGTCACACTATCCTCACCTATCTCACACTATTATGAGTTCTAAAAAGCAGTCCCTTGCTTCTCCAAAGCAGTCTTAATCATTTACTTTCATTTAAATCCCTTTCCCTGCATTCTCTTAAAGCACATAATTTATTTTCAAATCGTTTTTGTTTTTCATTCATTTTGAACCCTTTTAAATGGCAATGATCCAGCTTGCTTCACTAATCAGGTCTATACTGTCGAGGCTTTCACAACAGCTGCACTATCTGGTCACTCAGTGATTTGTTCCATTTGTAATCTTTATAAATGGGAAGCAGAGCTTTCATAAATTAGGCTGCTCAGAAATGGAATACATTTACTGTAAGTACTGAAAAGTGCCCACTTTCAAGCACAAGAAATATTTGCTGTCCATAATTTGTAATAGCTCTTAAGCATTTAATTACACAGCAGCTTGCAACTTTTCAAAATGGAATTATTCACAACTCTTCTGCTAATGGTGGGCAAAATTACTTCAAAAAGTTTTTGCTACAGCACACAAAGACTATTCTCTATTCAAACAAAATACCTTAGTACTTCCTTCATGTGAATGTATAGAAGGCACAATAACATTATTACTGTTCTTGCAGTATGTTAGCAAGACAAACTGTAATGAAGAAAATGTAATGAAGCAATCACGTTCAACAATATCAGCATAGACAGTCTGAAAACCCTGCATGCTCAAAAATCAGTGAGTTACTCAGATTTATCAGAACACTTCATAATCCAGAGTCTTTCAGACAATATATCTTGGTTACATGGACCTATATCTCCTGGTTTACACTTCCAAGTCTAAGCCAATTAAAAGTAAAAAAGTGTGGAAGGGGATGGTTTTATGCAAGCAGCTTGTTCTATTAGCTGTGACTATAACTAAACTATCGCAACAACAAAATGAATCACATAAAGTACAATGCTTCACTTCAGAAGCCAAGCACTGACAGCAAAGATTTTTTCTTTTTTAAAGTATTTTGCATGCTTCAAAACGCCGTCTGCAATGAACTGCTACCAACCATAGTGACATCTGCTGGGAAATACGTGGCCCAACTTTGAAATCTAATACAAAGATACTTGACTGTTTATTTTATGTACTTGGTTTAACTTAATTGTGCTCCTCAGGTTGACAGTCCTTTAAAGGTAATCACAGTTTGGTGGCTGTCATGTCAAGAAACAAATACTGCTGTCCTACGCATTCAAAGAAAGTGACACTGCCCTAACTCATTAATTCTTGCACAGCAGTGCTCCCAGTGCGGGCACCTGCTGGGCCTGGATTACAGCATCATCACTCACTTTCCAGTCCTGCAATCAGTACGCTGCAACTAAAGCATTCCAGAATCTCTTTAAGGAGCCCAGGTTCCGCTCCGCCACACGCAGCCCTGAGTCCCGGCTTTGCAATGGGAACAGCCTCTCCCCTCCACGCCATCTGCCCACCTCCCTGCTCTCCCGTCCTCTGAGCGCAAGCACTTCAGGCTCCCCTTCCGATGGGACGCTCTTTTATTTCCTATCCTCTTCCTATCCCACCTTACAGAAATACCCCCTCCAACATCCACCCTAAACCCTCCCTTTCTTCCATCGCTCTGCACAGAGAAATGCGCGCTTCTTTTGCTCCTCTCCCCTGCAGAGGAGCTCCTTCTCCTTACCCCGAGAGCCAGAAGCCCCGCGTTAACGCACCGTGACACCTACCGCTGCGGCCTCTCCGTTCCTCAGTCCTACCCGTGCATCTGAAGGGAGAGACGGACCTTTAGCCGCACCACACTGGAGAGCAAACTGCTGCAGACCGGAACGAGGGGGAAGCGGGGACGCTTAATGGAGCGGCACAGAGCCCTTTTTACAAACCAGGTGAGAGATACTCCCCGCCCACATCCCATAGATCGTCACCACGAAGCGCTTTCCCTCCGACCCAGAGCGAAGGAGCGCACGAACCACGCGGTCCCGCCCCTCAGCCGCCCGGGGTCGCACGCGGGAAATGGGTCAGAGGGCGCAGCGCCCGCTCCCTCCCCTCACGCCGCGACCCCTACCGGCACCGCGTCACGTGACGGAAAGCGCCTCTGTCACGTGGCAGGCGGGGCGCGCGCGAAGCCGTCGCGCGTGCGCCTCCCCGCCTCTTCCGGCGCGTTCCCCGCTGTGCGGCGGCGCCATGGCGGTGTTCCACGATGAGGTGGAGATTGAAGACTTCGAGTACGATGAGGAGACGGGGACGTACAGCTACCCGTGCCCCTGCGGGGACCGCTTCCTCATCACGCGGGTAACGGCGGGGGGCGATGAGGGGGAGGCAGCGTTAGGCGTCGGGCGTGCGGGTCGGTGCGTGACCGTGTTTGGCGGGCTCTTGCAGGAGGATCTGGAGAACGGAGAGGACGTGGCCACCTGCCCCAGCTGCTCCCTCATCCTGCGCGTCATCTATGACCAGGTGGGTGCGGGCCGAGGGTGGGCTTCTCATTTCCTGAGAAAGGTGCGATGGTGGCTTCTAAAAGCCTCTCGTAAAGATGAGACGTGGCTGGTAGGCAGCCGGTGGCCTTTCCTTTCGTGGCGCCGTCTCCCGTCCCAATTGTTTTTCTGGTCCCCCGAATCTCCTGTTGTTCCTGAGCTTTAGAACGTGCTGGCTTTGAGTCACTGTGGTATGAAATGCAGGCAAAACAGCCTCCGTGACTCCAGCAGCGGTCACCTGGCCAAACAGCTTTTGTTAGTTGTGAGGCATGCTGCAGCTTCCATCTGCAGTACTCCATCCAGGCCTGGGGGTCCCAGCATGCAAAGGGTGCGGAGCTGTTGGAGTGAGTCTGAAAGAGGGTCTTGAGGATGGTCAGAAGGCTGGAGCACCTCACTATGATGACGGGCTGAGGGAGCTGGGCCTGCTCAGCCTGGAGAAGAGAAAGCTGTGGGGAGGCCTTATTGTGGTCATCAAGTACCTAAAGGAACCTTATTTTAAAAAAAAATAATAACTGTTTACAGTCTGATAGCGATAGGATGAGGGGGAATGGCATTAAAATAAAAGTGGGATAGATGTCAAGGAGAAATTTGTTATTCGTGGGATGGTGAGGCAGTGGTGCAGAGTGCCCAGAGAAGCTGTGGATGCCCCATCTGTGAAGGTGGCATGGCCAGGTTGGGTGGGGCCCTGGGAGGCCTGATCTGGTGGTTGGCAACCCTGCCCAAGGCAAAGGGTTGGAACTAGGAGGGCTTTTAGGGTCCTTTCCAACTTAAGCCATTCTTTGATCTTTAGGGAGAGAATTTTGTGCCAGTTATACCCAGACTAGAAAACAAAATGGTTATTTGATGCTTTTCTGAGGAAGAGGAGATCCAAGAGAAAAACAAAACCCAAACAAACTAAAACTTTACTTGCTGTCTCTAGGAACAGTTCATGCGTGATGAAGTCATTGCAGAACCTTTGACAAACAAGGAACTGGTAAAGTGCTGATGAATCCATCATGAACTGTTGCTGCTTTATCATAAGGAAATTATGGGAATGACAATTTTGGGAAGAGACATTTTGCTCCGCCTGGAAGTTCTTGCTGCTGTGGGAAACACGTGCAATAATTGCCTGTCTTAATAACTTGCAAAAGAATTTTCTGGGACATCAACATAAGTTTTGTTTTGTTTTTTTTCAATAGGGTTAAGCATTTTATTAGTATTTTTTGGGATACATACTCTAGAAGACCTGCACTATGATCGTGATTGACTTCAAATCAATATGCAGAGGATGTGTACAGAGTTTTTTTACACTGAAATTAGAACAGTTATCTAGCAGTAATTTCTTAGACACTATGCAGAGAAGTTCAGTATGTTTAGTGTGTGTATACCAGCATGAAATGGCAGAGAGCTGAAATGTTGAGAGATGAATTTAGAAATCAGTAGGACTCCATGGTTCTGTATGGTGCTGTACAGAATTGAAGTTTTGATGAAACTTGTTATCTATCTCCTTGGTTTTGTGCCCTCATATTCCCAGCATATACTGAGTATGGGGAAAATAATGAGGTCCAGAACCAGTGCTGCTGGTAAATTGTTTTTACTCCTGAGAGTGTAAGGAAAGTGTCGTTGTATTCATAACTTGTGGGTGCAACATGCGAGCAGACAGCTTTGGTAGGTGTATCAAATGGGTATCTGACATAATGATTGACATTTGTGTGCATTGTGTGAAATTAAACAGAAGAAAACAACATTTTTTTTTACCCCTGTACAGTTAGTAATGTGTGAATGAACTTGAATTCAAAGTGGATTCTTATTTACCCGTATGTTCTCTCTCATGCTGTGGTTTGACTCTTGCAGCAAACATAAAATAGGCTGTGGTTGTCTGTTCTGTTTGTAATACCACAATTTCTGAATATTAAGTCTTGTTTTGTTGGGTTCTGTCATTTCCTGGATAAGAGATGCACACAGTTCACTTTATTCAAAAATAAAATGTTTTTAGGACAGAAGAAAGTTGCAAGAATATGCTCCAAAGTACCGTGGTTCCAAGACTACTTCTTGATTTACAGGCCACTGCACTGAAGAATTTATTTGAAATGGTGATAATTTGTATGTTTTAGTAGGCTGTGACATCTGTGAAGCTTTGGGAAAAGTATTTGTGCAGCATTTGTATCATGATTTCACTCCAGGCACAAGAGATAAGCAAGTCTCACTGATGTCTCGGATTTAAGTATTTTTGTACTTACAACATTCTGTGAATGTTGGAAATGAACCTTCTAATTACTTTTTAACACAAAAGGCAGAAGCTGACACCCGTCAGCCAGAAGTTTTGAAGGCAGTATGCACAACCCGAATTGTTTTTGTGCTTAACCACCAGGTGGCACTCCTGCCACTTAAATGTCCGTGCTTCAGAGAATGCTGTGGGAATTTGGCTAGCTGAAAATATTTATTTTGACTTATGCTTAAATAAAGATGTTTAAAACTGCACCAGTGTTTATAATGGGCCGTTGCTTATTCTGCTTGTGCACCAGTCACGATGGTGACTTCTGAAGGTGTTGAGTAGCTGCTGTGGTTGTAATACTGAAGTTTCTCCAAGCTGGCTGAAAATAAGTGGTTTGTAGTCTGTCAATAAATGCAGGAACTCCAGTTAAGCTCCCAATCAAACTACAGCTGTATAAATACCAGGGTTTGTTTTCCAAAAGTCTTCCAGATAAAACTGTTTAGAGTTAAGTTTAAAAAGGAACACTGGGGATTCTGTGCTCAGAAGTATCAGCTGTATTTTATTTGGCGAGTGCTAGTACAAATTCTGAAATGATTTTCTGTAGTGTTCACCACTGTTCTTAAATACAGATAAGAGCTTTTTGAACAGTAATTATAGGAAAACTATTAGTTCAGGACTGTCAGTGCTTAAGGTTTTGTGATGAGTATATTATGCACAAGTTGTATGATGCCGTGTCTGTATGCATTACTGTTATTTTAAATAGTATCCATGCTTTATTGAGGTTTTCATTTTATTTCCTTCTTCAGAGCTTTTTAGTAGCACGACAAAATAGTAAAATGTGGCTGACTTTGTTAGGAAAGGATGCGTCCACATTTGCCCACAGAAATTGCACTCAGCTCGGTGCTATTGCACTGCGTTACAGTTTGTGGGGGAATAATCACTGTCCCTGTATAATAAAAAGGAGAGACAAAGGGAAAGAAAAAACACGACGCAAAACCAAGGATGGATGATACGTGTCTCTTTAGTGGCCTGAGATAGGTGTTTAAAAAGTGTTGAGCTGTTGTTTGCTTTTCCATCTTCTGTTACACAGAGAGGGATGGAGTTCTACAGCAAAGGAGTTCATCCTTCTGAAAGCTTAGTGATGCTAAAGGGCTGCCCATTTTTGTTCTTTCTGAGCTGGTGGGTAGCTTTGGACTCCAGGGATGGCGCACAGCTTTTTAAAATTCTTCCGTGCTGCATAATTCCAAAACACGAGGCAGGGCAGTGTGAGTAACCCATCAGAAATGTTCCTTTCTAGGAATTCAGTCACAGGGTTTCTTCGTACCACCACAGGCACTTGCACACTGTGTAGGCCCTTGTTTGTTACTCGTGTAATTACATATTCTCGGAACCAATGGTTCACTTGTCTTCCAAGAAGACGGTTATATAGGACACAAAGAAGTCTTTTGCTTGTATCTGACAAGCAGATGGATTGATTAGCTAAAAGGTCGTGTAATTCTGAATCATTGTGCCTGTTTATCAGGCATACATGATTTGTTTTGAATAGGTGCTTTGGAAGTCTGTGACAGAGACCCTGGACCTCCAAGAGCTGAGGTCTGTAGGTCACCAACTTCAGCTCTTGCACTTGCTCCATTTGCCTGTATGTTAGGGAAGTTGTAATGACCTAAAGGTCAATGTACAAATGCCTTGTCGCTTCTTCCTTCCATCATAAATTTTTAATTTGGATTCTCAGCACCATTCAAAAACTGACCTCATTTGCAGAACATCGTGTTAATGGCAGTGAGTGTGCAGACTGTCTGCTCTGCCTACCAAGAAGCAGACGCTGGTCCGTTTTAGATGAACCTTCAACATACAAATTGAAGAATGTAAAGTGACAACTCTGTATCGTCACTGAGAAAAATAGCTTAGATGAACCCCATTTCCATCTTTCCTTAGTTTTAGTTTAAAGTTCAGGCCAACCTTGACTGCAGGGTTGAGTATTTGCTACCCTGAAAGCTTAATGAAATGTTACTACAAATCAGGTTTATGACGATAGTTACAGTACAGTAAAAGAAATTATGCCATTATTTCCTCTGCACGCAGTTCCTGGTGGGTTGCTCTCCTTATGCTTAGTTAGACTAGTAGCTTTGATTCTACTTTGTGGTAACTTAAAATGCTGCTTTCTTCATGTCTCTCTGTAGTAGCTATGGCTTAGAGGAGCCATGGAGGGCAGGGAGGATCCAAAGGGTCCTGTGTAACCCTGAGGATGCTGACTTGTCAGCCCTGGAACTGCTCAAACCTTTTGAATGACAAAGGCAACAACTGAGAGAAGCTGTGACCAGCTGGACAGCTGCTTTCACAGTGTCACCTGCTGTCATGCAGGAAGTGGGTCAAAAGGGACTCACCAGGAGGGTAAAAACTGAAGTGACCTGTCATCGCCTCTTCCTACCCCTCGTCATCCCTGTTTCCACCTGTTTGCCTATCAGGTCTCCTCTTCAAAATTCTTGGCAGCTCCCCAGCCCAGTGTGAGCTTCCTCCTGTGTCATGGAAAATCACTGCCATGCCATTAATGCTGCCACAGGGCAGTCAGCTGAGGGGATTGCCCTGAAGGTGCTGGACACTGTGAAGGTCAGCTGCCCATCCACCACTGCCATTATGCAGCCTGGCAGGAGTGACTGTAACCACTGTTAAGAATCGTCTCTCTTTAAAATCCTGCTAGCACATGGTGATCCAAGGGAATAATTCTAAATAGATGGCAGTCTTGGTGTTGGCAGCTGTGTAACTGAAGTAAAATTTTGGGACTCTCCAAGTCTGATAAAGGTCACTTGTGTGAAATGTTTCTGTAAAACAGCTGGGCTGGCTAAAATGATCATGTGTCCTCTTTCTTCCTTCCCTAGTAGTTTAATTTGGATTCCCAGAGCACTAATTCATTCGTGTTTACACTACATATATATAGTTAACTCAGCATCTTTCTACTTTCTTCTGTATTTTCAGTTGTGGTGTCATTAATACAGTGTAACTTTCAGTCTTCTCTGACTCAATTCCATAACAGATTTTCAGTCAGGTCATGGATGCTGCTGAAACCAAGCTTTCAAAATTGATGAGTAAGGTCCCTGGTAATCTTAAGTTAGACTTAGAATTTTAAAAAATGTTTTTAAGCTCCTTCTCTGATATTGAAGCTTTTAGGGATCATATTTTCATTTTGCTACCAAGATTTCTCTTTTTATTGTGTGGTGATGATTTTTCAATTCTAAATCAAAGTTAAGATTCTTACCAGGTTGTTTGAATGCTGAAACTGCTGCTTTAGGGAAAGATCCAGCCATCACAAGGCTTGGGGTAAAAGCAGCAGGAGCTGGCAGGATGCTGATCCACACGTCACTCCTGGGGTGCCCTTTTCAGGCTCTTTCTGTTCCACTGGCAAATGTTTTTACTTTGGCCTCTGTTGTAGTCCTGGAAAATAAGAAAACAAGTTGACACGTTCCTTATTTCAAGTCAAAGTGACTCCAGCCGGCTAGATGTCTAAATAGCTGCAGCATTTTCGAGCATTATCTTTTGTGTGTATCTTTTTTGTCCTGTGGTGTTTACACAGAGTGCAGGTTTTCTGGTGTAATCTGAGGAATAATAACTATTTCACATTCCCTAGGAAAAAAAAAACACATTTTTCAAGGGAGGATTTAAAAACAAAAACCAAACCAGCACGTTGGAATAGTTACCGCTTAACAGGTCTCAATTTTGCAGGTCTCTGACCATAAGCCTGGGGAAATTCTATAGCTGTGCAAAGCTGTTTCAAACATCTTCTGGTATTAATTGAATCCTTTAGATAGTATTGAGCTATGAACCTTTTCCTCTTTTATCATAATGGTAACATACAGTTGAGTTTGCTTTTGAATCATAGAGAGGCTTCTGTAAGCTCCAGAGCCTTGCTCTGGTGTCATCACAATGATGGATGCTGGTTTGCATCCCTTAGCCTGGAAAAGAGAATCTGACTCTTCATTTAGAATTTAGAAAATGTCTGGAGACAGAGGCACAGACAAATCACCCATTGGTTTGCTGTATCTGAGGCAATAAAGAATGTTTGTCCTGAGGGCTGAAATGAGTGGTGACATCAGCAGGAGAACTTGCTGTCCCAAGTCAGAGGGAGGGTCTGCTTAGCCCAGTATCCCATCCCCAGCACTGCTCTCCCTCATTTGATGGCGTCTTCCAGAATACTTGTTTTAAGTTGTGGACTTCTTGAGATCAATACACTAATAGATAATAGCATAAATAAATATATATTTCCGTAAGTTATCTTCATCACTTCTTGAATCTGTGTCACTATTAATTATCCACTGCATCTAATGAAAAGGAATTACGCAGTTTAGGGACACTTTGTGAGGAGGACCATTTCTTTTCATTTCTTTTTAACCCATTGCTCACTGGTTAATACGAAGACATCTATTTCCCCATAATCATTTCTGCATTGAGCCTGTAAGGTCTTTGTCTACTCAGCCACTCTCCACACAGGAGCTAGTCTGTGCTCTCTTGCCCTTCTCAGAACATTGCCCACCTCTGCCACGTTGTTTTTGAGAGGAAGGGAGGTCAGTGAATTGTGTGTACATTGGTGTGGTGCTGTTTGTTCTCTGCTCTGTTCTCCACTTTCCAAAAATACTTAATGTTAGAATTGCTTTTTGGATGCTTCCTGAGCACTAGACTGGTGTCTTAAAATTAACGTTTAACTAAAGCAAAAGCCTTTTAGAATCTAAGCTCAGAGAAACCATGATTTTCTCCTGTGCACTCTTGTTGATGGCCCAAGCTTGTTTCAGAAGAAGGCAGGGTGCCCTGCCTTCAAGTGTCAGCAGCTCAGACCTGAGGTGCCTTCTGCAGCAGTTTCCTGGTAGTGGCTGAAGAAGGTGTGCAAACTCCATGAGTTTTGGTAGGACTGTTTCAGGCTGGTTAATGCTGTTCTCCTCCAAACATTTAAATAGTCGCATTGCATTTTGTATGTGGTTTCTCCTCTTTCTTCAAAGCCCCGTCTGTGTACCTTTTAGATTTCCCTGTTTTTCCTGCAATGACTCTGCTGATGAGTATCTGAATTTTCCGCACAGTAAAGCTTTTGAATGGAGTTGATGGTGGGTTTTGATGTGACTTTACTTTTAATCTCACACTTTTATAAAAGGAATGTGGGTACTGCCCAAGATGCACATATAAAACCATTGTTTTTGAAAGGATGAAGATTTTTTTTTTCCATTTGAAGGCACTATTACCTTGTAACTTTATATTTTAATACCGTTCTGGAAAGGAATTGTCTTATTCATGAATGAGTAACGAAGGGTGAATGTCAAGGAGTGGATAATTCTTGCTCTTTCTTTTGAAGAAGGGGTTAATTGCAACTCACAGTGTCTCTCGGCTGGCAGAACTACTCAAGATAAAACTATTTCTTGGAAGAATGCCCTTAGGAAGTTAGTGACCTAGAATGAGCTTGGCATAGAATTGCCTTTTAGCCTTAAATGTGGTATTCGCTATTGCAGTCTCTATACACAGATCGTTTTTGACAGGCTTTGCAAGCAGCCAGGAGTCAGAGCCTGCAGGCTTTCCTTGGGCAAGTAAAAGCTGCAGTCAGGAACTCAATCCATTGCTGGTGAGACAAACAGCAAAATTCCCAAAGCTGGGATGGTACTCAGTGGGATGTGTGCAAGCAAATGCAAGCCTTCATTGTACGATGGTGGAAAGCATGTGGGAAGGAGGAGAGCATGCTCCCTGCCAGAGGGGGTTCATGAAGTTCAAGCCCTGCTGTTAACTGGAAACAAAACTGTGTTTTTAATGCCCCTTGACATAAGGCACAAGGGAAAGCAGATGACGGCACACAGAACTGGCATCCTGCCTTGGGCATCAGAGTATGTTTCTGTGGCTTTGCTTCTGCACCTGCACTGCAGGCTGCCTTGCCATCCGAACGGCGGGTTTTGTTGTGGAAGAAAGGGTGAGTGTGGGAGTCTGCTGGTATGTAACTCATTGCTATGCACACACTGGGCACATGGCAGTCTGGAGGGATATGCTGATACAGGGCCCATCCCTTCTTACACCAGAAGGGTTTTTCTCCCCACTCCAGCTGTTTGTACTAGGCACCAGTCTCTGAACTTGTTCCTTGCCCAGTAAACCAACCAGTAACCTCATGGTTTGAGCTGTGGTTATCCCTGCTGCATTGAGCAAATGGAGGGCAATGTATTATGCCCTAATGGAATAATTTAATCTGGCCCTTTCAAAACTCTCTGATCCTTGCAAATCCTTTTTTTCTTTCTTTTTTTTTTTTTTTTTTCTTTCCTCCTTCATAGATATTTCATTTCTGGGATTTTCGTCTGAAGGAGAATTCAAATAAATCAGCAACTGGAGAAAACATTAAACAACCACAGTCAAACTTACACAGTGTTTTAGACTAATGGACCCCTTCTCAAGATATTATACATAACAGGATTTGATTGTGCTTTCTCAGCCAGAGAATTTCTGTCAGTACCTCTGCCAAATGAAAGATCTTAGGAAGGGAGGATTTGATAGCATTCCAGGTTAAGCCAGCCTCTTCATTTGAAGACAATGACTGCCAGTCCCACACAGATTGCAGCAAGGCCACCCAAATGGAGAGTTTCCACTTAGGAAGGCCAAGTTCCCCATACTCCTTTTATTTTTGCAACCATAACAGGGCCAGGCCATGTCCTTGGTTTCTTTCCACGTCGAATAAAGCGTCTGCACATTTTGTCTAGTTCATTTTTGTACAGCAAAGGCATTTATACTAAAAACACTTGCAAAAATAAAGTTCTGAAGATAGAGATCCATTTCTGACACGTTAATTAACTTGGCAGATGAGAAATTATTGTAGTAGATCTGTAACCATAATGTGGATTGCCTTGCAAGAGCAGCTTTTGAGGATCAGAGTGGCTGGGAGGATCAGAATGGTATTGGGAGCTGCAGGCACACAGAGCCCTGAGAGATGCGGCTCATGTAAAATGCTTTCTGAAGAACACTCCGGGGCAGATCCTGCACAGCAGTGTAAGTGTGGAGTAACTCAGACTGCTTTGGTGGCGTTGACTTCAGTGAATGAAAGGGCAGGATTTAGATGAATTACACAATGAACAGGGAATAAAGGCCATGTACAGTAAATAGTTTTCTGGGTTTTCTGCCCTTCCCAGCTATATTGTTAATATTTCAGCCTGCATCAGATTGCTGCTTTACTCGGTCAGCCGAAAGCTGAGGCTGGGCAAGTGCATTGCAGCCTCATTCACGTGTGGGCTCAGGGTGGGCAAAAGCACAGACAGAGCTCTCATCTGTGAGTGCTGCTGGCCTGAGCAGCGCCCTGTTGGAAGTACTGCTCGTAATGAGATGCATCCATTTCATTTATTGTTTGTGTCTTGCTGAACTGAAAAATAGCGAGGAGAGAAGGGAAGGAACATTGAATTCATGAAACTCATTTTGGTGCAGAAGTGTCAGCTGAGCCACTTCAGCGTAAAGTGAATAATTTCATTCTCAAGATGTCAGTATAAAATATTTCTCATTCTGTGTCATCCTTCAGTGCAGGCTGGCACTTGATATCAATCTGCATAGTTCCAGTTCCTCCAAAACCTAATTTTTTAGTAGGCTTTATTCAGTAAGTACTGAGTCACTATTACAGTGAATGCAAGACATAGGATATTTGTCTGGAGTCAGCCTTCGCTGGGTCAGGATTGTGGCCCTTCTGTTCGGTGCCCCCAGCACACCACTGCTGTGTTAAGCATGCCTGGAGCTTCCAACCAGCTGCACACCACCAACTGGGGGCAGGATGCCTTCCCAAGATGTGCTGGAGCTGCAGCCATGCCCAGAGGCACAGTGGCTGCTAAGAGACGTCCTGCTCACAACGTCTGAAACCACTCCGTTTTAATATTCTCTTTTCTTACTGAGCTGACTACCGTACTTTAAACCTGTCAAGTGTGTTTTATCTCTGTGAAATTCTGTTTACTTTTGCACATTCTTGCACTATCCAGATCTTTATGGCGCAGACTCTTTCTGTCATTTCCCCCAGATGTAGTGTATTGCAGTCCGTTGCTTGTGACTGCCAGAAAATGACAATTCCAAGAGCGTCCGCAGTTCACAGAATAGATATTTTGCTGGTAGAAATTCTGTTGTTTTTTCATTATAGTGAGTTCAGTGGAAAGCAACCAGAGAGCTGTGAGAGATGAGCTTCTCAAATAGGGTAGGGAGGGAATCTTGATGAGGGATAGAAACCTTGAAGAGGGATTTTTGCATATTTTTGAAACGTCCAGTCATTTCCTGGAGTACAGAAAAAGAGAGTTCTTGTCTCAGAACAAATGGCCACCTGCACACTCTCATCCTGAGAAATAGCCCCCTCCATCTCGCCCCTTCTGCTTCTCCTCCCAGTTCTGTGTTCTCCATTAGGTTCATCTCTCTACTGCCAAAAATAAATTAGTAAAAAGGGATACGGCTCTCCTGTGTTCTTGCTGGATGTAGTCTTTGCATCTTTTCTTTCATTCCTTTTACCATTTATTTTGCAGATGTGTTTTAAACATCTTTAATAACATAATTGCACTGATGAGACCTAATATAGGTGCAGGCCTGGCAGAATGGGCTCCATGCAGGGGGCTTTTTTGGCACTGGCCCAGTTGGAGTGATCTGGCCAAAGGCTGCAGGCAGGGGAGCACAGGCTGTGTTGTCAGGGGCTGTCTGGAGGGGAAAGGTTTTGTGATCTGCACTGCACTTCCAGCATAATCATGCCAAGAGTATTCCTGTTGGAAAACAGAAAATTCAAAGCTGTCATCTACAACTCACCTTCAAAGCCCATATTGAAAGATCAATAATTGAGGATAGCTGTTTGCTAAAGGGATTACTGTCAGGTATGAAATAATGATTGCTGATAGCTATAAATGTGTTTTAGGTCTTGGACGTTTTCCTGGCAGACTTTAGTCTTTCTTTGAATTATGCAGTAGCAGCCCTGAATTCGGAGGACTTGTGCCCAGAAGAACAGTAGGATGTTTTTGGGGTGGCACAGGGGAGGAAGGAAGCCTTTTCTAAATCAGTGACAGTAGTTTTCCTTGGCTAACCAAAAAGCATCCTTCCACAAATGGGTTTGTTATTTTGCAGTACTCTGCATAAGAAAGAGGAAGATGAGATAATTTCCTGGAGAAAACCCAGAATGTTAATTAAAGAAATGGCATTTTGACATTCGTTCTTGGCTGGATGGAGTTCACAGCCATCCTGATATTTCATGTCTTGTTCTCATGTAAAAAGCTTTCCAATATGATTTTTTCTACAAACAGTTATTTCTGCCACTAGAGGTCCTGAAAATAATGATGACAGGCACAACACACACGTATTTGACACTAGAGTGTTCTCACAAAGTGACCCCACGTGCCAGCTCTCCAAACCTGCAGTGAGCCATAGAGTAGCACAGGGCAGACTGGAGGAGCAGCACCCGGCCTGTGGGGTGCAGGATCATCTCAGCTTCCAGTGAGTAGTTTTCATGCCTTCCTGCCACATCCAGAGGAGGTGAGGTGGGCTCTTCTCGCATCTCAGCAGAGCACTGACAATTTGTAGTGCCCCCTGTATGCATGACATAACACTCCATGTAGGAGCTGCAGAGGCAGGCTCTGGGGCTACCCTAGTTTTCCTGATAAGTGAAGTGATACGGAAAACAGGGAGGGAGTCAGATGCCAAGCTATTAAACAGCTGGGCTGCTGCCATCAGCTGAAACAGCTTTGAGGACTTGGTTCTGGGTCCTTTATCCCCCACCTCCTTCTTTGTCCTTTCCCTTCCAGAGCTTGCTTTTGCAAACAGGGAAAATGAAAATCACTCCAGGTGCCAGGGAGAACAAAGGAGAGTACGTATGGCCTGAACACATGAAAACGTAGAGAAAAGCTTTCCCTGCCAGGCACTGCAGCAGGAGCCAGCATTTGCAACACAAACCTAGGGTTGCTCTTATAGTTGAGGCCTTGTTAGGCTCTTCTGCTGTCCTCCAGTGCTGTAAAATCAATAGATGGATGTACTTGGAAACTGAAATTGAATTCAGCTTTTCTCATTTTCTATTTCCCTCAGTTATTTCTCCCTCTTATAAAATGAATATTGATTTTCCTCTTCCTGCTGAGCCTGCAGTCTTTGCTGGCATGCAATTGTTACTAACAATTTCAATTGAGATAGCTAAGAAAACTCAAGCAAACCAAGTTTTATCAAGATTTGCCTGCTTGTTGAAAGTAAAACATCCCAGAGGCAAATGTTCTTCACTGTGATGGGCCGAGGAGGAGACAGAGCCTGACAGCAGGCTGTAGGCAATGTGGCCACCTCTCATTGCACCTCCAATTAGAATCCCAGCTCTGCTCCTCTTTGCAAAGGAAGCTGGTTCTTGTTCCTTGTACTGAAACCAAACTGAACTCAGAGACCTTGGAAGCTCTGCAAAAGGAACTGCCATCCTCTGCCAAGCCTCAGCATTGTGTTACAATGTCTCATGTTGGATGAAAATGTTGAGAATGTCTTTCAGAAAAGATGCTATTTTCTTGTAATTAGTAAGTTATGCCCTCGTTGTACTCATTTTGCTTATCAAGTTATTTTTCAGGTTCAAGACCTATTTTATTTCACCCTTTCCTCTCATCACCAATATGAGAGTTGTTCTTGGCACCGGGAACCTTCAGAGTACAGTTCTGGCCGCACGCACGAGGCAGTTCCAGGAGCAGGAGCTGGCGCTCAGGCACTCCATTGTTTAAGTGAAACTCAGAAGTTATTTCCATAGCATCAGCACCAGCCTCTGTTCTTAAGGCTGTGTGTGCGCCTATCTACACAGGCGTTACTGACTGATCAAGGCTTGTTCCACTAAGAAATTGGTGCTTGCTTTGCTTCTGTGTGGAAAGGAATCAATGGAAAACTGCCTTGAAGAGGGACTTTTGCTACAGTCTGTGGGCTTGTTGAGGCAGTGTGTGATGAGCGAAGCTCTGTAGGCTCCGTAAGCACAAGCACTCATTGCTCAGTCAGATAAGTGATGTTTCAGATTCTGTTGACTGATTTGTAGATTAAAGGAGCTCTCAGCTCCTCAGATGAGAAGTTTTCCAGGGGTGTGACACACATGCCAATGAGAGAAGGAGATAAAAAGCTTGTGTATGAGATAGACAACTTGGTCAATGAGGCTTTATCTGTGAGCCTTATTTTTAATCGACATGATGCATTTGCCCACTTGAAATACTCTGATTATGAAACTGGCTCTCTGTGCTGCTTGGCTTTTCCATGCAATGTAGGCTAATAAAAAGGACAGAAAAAGAGGAAGGCATTAATGCAATATATCACGTTAAACATTTTGATTTATCTACAGCTTTTGGTTTGTTCAGTAATCCCAAATCATATGTGCAAAGAGTGATTGACAAGATAGATTGTGCTTGAAGCAGCTTCCCAGTGGTTGGTACATGGGTTTTTATATCTGATGTTCGGAATCTTTAGAACTGAACTGATGCATCAAAATACTGTTTGATTTTCTTTCATATCCATGGTGAAATTTTTCATGTCAATGTCAAATCAAAATGATGAGAAAAAGACTCTAAAAAACAGTTTAAACCATAATAGGATAGGATATTAAGTTAAGAAGCTGAGAAATAAATGCTTTGAAAAACTCAAAACCAAAGGATAGAATCCCTTAAAACTCATTTATGCCTATAACAACATAAAGGACATTATTAGATTAATTCTTATCAGTCTGTAAGACTGAGAAAGTCGTAAATAAATGGCAAAGAATGGAGATTATGTTAACGATCTTCTGAAAAAGTATACCAATTAGGTTACAGTAGTTTTATATAATACACATTTTAAAAGAATGATTATTTTCATCATCTGAATTTGTAACACAAACTTAGCTTCAGTGAAAATAAGCATCATGATGGTATTATCAAAGTTCACAGTGCAGCTCCTTAGAAACTGAATGATGCATTCAGCTTTTAGGTTGATCTGTGCATCATTTAGGTTCAAGCCAAAAGAGAGAACTTCACTAACAATCCTGACACCTGTGTCTGTTCTCTGTGTCATGGTTCCATGACATTCTGTCATCAGAATTCTGCTGTGTCTTGTGCATAATAATCTACAAGTGAGCTGCTGTTTTACAAAATCCACCATTTGTAGCTAGAAAGGTAGCAAAAGTACTGTGCCTCCTATCACATAAGCAGGTTGTTTCAGCAGTACTCTATTCCAAAGCACCTGGTGACAAAGCACCTGTAAGCTGTGCGGATGGTGTGCCAGAGATTGCGCTTTGCAGAGATTCTACTCCCCTGTAGTCCTATTCCAATTCTTCCCCTGCGACTGACAGAAATGAGGCAAAGGACTGTAAAATCGGCCCCCTCTAAGATGTTGGTGGGTTTCTTTTAGACCATTGAGTGGTGCCTAACTGAAAGCATTGTCGCTCGAGGCTTGTCTGCAGACCAGCCACTGTGCTGCAGAAGGAAGAAGAGGCATTCATCAATTATATCATAATGAAGAGGAATAGAAACAAAACATTTCACTGTGCACTGGTATGCTCTATTGAGGGCAGAAACAGTGTGGTATGCATAGATTAAAAGTGTAAGCTGAGAAGTTGAGAATACTTGCACATGCTCTTTTTTGACTCTCTTGTGTAAGAGTCTCTGATATCTTTATAGTCTGAATCAAACTGCTGGAGATAAAAAGAGATACAAGGTGCAAAAAAGGAAACTGAAAGCTCTCACTCACTTTGCTGTCCAGATGTCATGAAAAGAAATCTGGGCTGCTGCCTTGATTGCCTCAGCATAGCCCTGTTCCATCCTGGAGAAATCTGTAGTCACAAAGGACCTGGAGGCACTTGCACATGGACTGAGAGGTGCCCTGATCAGTTCTGTACTAATGGATTTGGTGTGGAGGCTGCTCTGTTCATCCCCTTGTTCAAACTTGAGGTTAATGTGCATATTAAAATGCTGCGGTTCCATTTCTCCATGCTAGTGGTGACACCTCAGCTACCAGGATGAACCCCAGGCTCCTGCTGGTACTGACTTCATCACTGGGTCTACATTTTAAAGTAAGTGAAGTAATACTTCAGACCTTTATATTCTATTTCCAATTAGCTGGAAGAGGCGGAAACCTGGTTACTTAGTAAGCATCACCAGACAGGTGACCTGTTCTTTAATCTGACCTTTTAACTCATCTTCATGGGTGGTTTTGGCTCAAAGCATTCATTATTCCTGGGCTGCCAAATTCAAAGAAAAGATGGGGTTAGAATACAAGGCGTTTGTTCCTGTTGTGCTGGAATTCCTTTGCTCTTGCCTGAGGCTCTGCTGCAGAGGTCTTGGGAGTTAACGCTTCTATGCCATTTTGCCTGAAACATTTTGTTATTACATTTCTCTCCTGTCAGTGGGAATTAGAGGAACCTGAAATGTTGTCCCTGTCTAAATAAAGAGCTAAAAGTAATTCCGTGTTTTGTGATGCTCAAAGCATCTCTTTCTGTCTGTGTGCTATGAAAAATGTGCCGTAGTGAAGAAAATAAACTGGCACCCAGAACAGAGACCTTTTATTGAACTCTCTGTGAAACCTACTTGAGGAGAAGGATCTAGTTCATAGATGTGACAAAAGAGGCAAAGTAAATGGCCACCATGGGAAAATGGTGTTGGTACAACCAACCAACCAATCTAAAAAGCATACAGGAAGGAAACAAGGCAAAACAGGAGATAGGTGTTTTCTCTTTGTTTTGTTGGTTTGTGTGTGGGGGGGTGTGTGTCATAACAGGTTATGTTTATATTAGAGGGAAGTGTTCTGTGTTATATGGCCCACAAGCCCTCTCCCTTTGCTGTCCCCATACGGAGACCTCTTGGACCATGCAGTAGCTCCTTTCTGTCATGTGCTCTGAAGTGCAGTCTCCTTGGAAACCAAACATACATGTACTATGTTACTGAACACAGAAAGTACAGTAGTAATTATTCATTAAATCATTTGGCACAATATGTTTTAATTTTACTGTTGGAAGAGATATGATGTAACATTATTCTATTGTACACATATCTACAGCAAACGTTATTTTCTAGGCTTTTATAATTCTGTTGAAAAGTAGTATTAGATGAGGATTTCCACAGCTTTTAAATTTTATGCCAAACTTTTCCTCTCTAAACAAAAGTATTTTCATTCTCATGATGATAAATTCCACTTGTGATCAGTTATATTTGTACAAACACTTTTGAAACACGAAGCAAAATGCTGAAGGAATGACATTCCCAGTGTAGAGTCCAAAATAGAATAAATTATACATAATTAAAAAATCTGTCATAATTAAAAAAAAAAAAAAAGGAATCACATTTCACTGAAACAGCATTTTGCTCAACTTTCCTGTGATTTTAGAGAGTGTCTTTTCTCACCATAGATCTGGCAGTGATCATATATCGCTTGTTCTGTTACCATCCTTTCAGTTAAAAACTGAAGCATCTTCAAGAGTGTCACGGGGAACTTTAAATGACATAGCAGCAAATGGCTTTGGGTTCTGATGCTAGCAAAGAAAGCATGAGTGGTAATTAGAGTGGTTGGAGTGGCGCCTGAACATGATGTGGCAACTGCAGCATTCAAACCAAGGAGGGACCTCAGTGGGGAATTTTTTGGACAGCGTAACACAGGATGCTGCTCATGTCTTCTGTTGTAGTCAGTTTTGTACGCTTGAAACAAATGTATTACGGTTAACCAAGAGCCGGGGACTGGAATACTCTAAGCTGAGTATTGTTCCTTCCTTTGTCTGAAGCTCACACAATATGCTGCACATTTTATAAGAAAGCGATTTTCTTTCCGTCTCTTGAAAAAAAAATCAACATCAGGTTTCATTAACAATGTCCTTTCCCCTTAATAAATATGTGTATAGATGATTGCTTTATGCAATAAATCAGGTGTGGAGCCGACATGGGAAAACTCCCAGATTTTCATTCTTCTGTCCTACAAGGCTCTTGGAAATTGTCGTCATTGCTTGTTTTAACTCCAAAATTGCAAATGCCCTGACAAAATATGGATAGAAGTTTGCTTTGCTAGTGCATACTGAGACCATTCTCATTACCTGAAATGAACTCTCAGCCACCTCTGTGAGGGACGAGGGGTCAGTGGGGATGCAGGCCCTACAGAAGAAGCTTCTTTAGAAAATTACACGTTGTTACCTTTTGCAGATCAGCTGGGAGACCCATGACAGCAACAATCTAAAAGATCTTCATGGCTAAAAGTCACAGTGTAGAAGACTTATTTAGTACAGTGGGCAGCAAGTGAGTAGAAGTATATCAGTATATTCTTTCTAGATAGCCAGTGTTGAAACCTGTCATTTCTTTTCTTTTGCTTTTTCCAACCAGCACTTTTGTCACTGCAGTAATAATGAGCTCATCCCAAAGCTTTATAAGAACAAATGAATGTCACCGATACTTTCAGTTTCACAATAAGCAGGGGAGCTGCCAGTCTACTCTCAAATCTACTTCAATTTTCTTCTGTATTCCACAAAAGTTTTTCTAAAAGTTGTTCTTAGTTTTCATGAAAACTGAAACAAAAAAGTTGTTAATAATTCAGTCTCATTATCCCATCCAGTTAGACTCTGGAAGAAGGATATGAGGAAGAGTGTGCCAAACTCTGCGGACTGTTGGTATTCCAAAGCAATTAAAGCAGTTAGTGCCTAATTAAGTACTAATTTATGAATTGTGCTGTCTTACGGGTGATAGAAATCTGGCTCAGGCTGGAAAACAACATTTTAGCTATTACACATGAAAGCATCTACTACTTTAATACATATAAAACTTACTTTGTTTCATATGAGTCGAGTGCACTGTACAACTGGATTAAATTCCCCTCCTGTTTGGCTGATGTCCTCTTACAGTTTCAAGTGTTTTCCTAACATTCATTTTCCTGTATCCTCAGATGTCACAGAACAGGCTGGAAGACAAGCTGTCTGGCAGCCAGTTTCACACATTTCCTTCAAATGGTAAACTGAACTGTTTTCTGCAGTAGCAGAGTTGAGAACCTATTGATGCTCACAGTGTCTTTATTCCTTTTATACAGAATAATGGAAATTTTAGCTAGAGCTGAAAAGCCAGGAACCAGCAGCAACTGTTTGAGCCAGGCTTTTGAGGGAGGGCCTTCCTAGCTTCCTTGTATACTACAGCAAACACAAACATCTTCCTTTTCCTTGTAGTAAACGCTCATATCTTGAATCCAAAGGAGAAATAATGCTAGATTTTGGAGACTTGATCTTCCCACAGACCTGGCAGTTATCTCTGATGTAGCCCTTGGGAATGTTCAAATTGCCACAGCTGATTTGTGTTCTTGTTACATAAGGACAAAAACAAGTCCTTCTCATCTTCACTCTTCACTGCTTCTATGCATTTGCCAGAAAGGACATGGACAATTACTCCATTCTAAAATATGAGAGGAGAAGGGGAAGAAAGAACAAATGAAAAAATAAGAGATTTCCAGTAAAAACTAGGCAATGTTTCTGAGTTTTTAATGTATAATAGGTAATCGGTAATGACATTGTTCAAAAATATGTTAGTATTGCTCTAAACATGATCACTAGGTTTAGCTTTGAGTCCAAGGCATTGTGAGAACACAGCTTCTTTGGAAGCTGACAGGATTCACAAATGCAGAACTCTCTAAATCTCTTTCCCACCACTGTTTTGTTTTTCTATGGGTAAATATCATCAGCATCAACTTCAGTATTAGAGACCACAAAATTTGAAAAGGACCAGTCCTTCTCTTAGGAATCAAAACAAATTACAGCAGGTATTACACCTGAGGATTGCAGCATCCCTACAGCTACACTGACTTCTGTTTTCTCAGGCTGTCCTCAAGCATGACATTTTTCAATCTTGTGAGGAGTTCTTATTCTGATGGATGAGGTCTAAGTAATACTGAGCTGTTTTTATAAGAGTTTTGTCCTCCGACAACACAGGAGGATTTTTGACATTTCCCTACTTCCACTGGGCTCTTATTTGGAATAACTTGGGATTCACAGTGCCTTCCCCTATCTAAAGAAGTGGGCAAAGATTTATCCTGCTCTTATGTTCACAACCTAGCTTCTGATTGTATTCCTATAAAGCCAGTAAGTTAAATAGTTAAAATAAGGGTATGTGAATGTAGGTAGGATTTCGGTAATTTGTGTTTTCAAACCAGATTTATTTAGCACAGGCAGTGTAAACAGATTAACAGCCTCCTAAATTTCCTGGATGAAAATAGTACAGCAGTGAAAATTGCCCTTCAGCTATATCATCCCTCCCTGCACACGAATCATGTCAGTTACCCAACGTTACACAGTTACAGTTACACAGTTGCCATGTGCAGTCATCCCCTTTCAGCAGTCAGTACCCACCTCCTGGACGTCCCAGTGCTGCTCACTGTTATCTGTTTCCTTTGTGCAGTTTTGAGGGATAACCTTCCCGTGTCTGACATCAAGGCAAAACAGTGGAACAGACCCAAGACGGATTTCCTTCATGCTGTTATATTCAAAGTGCTGGAAGAAAGGAGGGTTTATTTGAACAGTGATGGAATGGCAACCCAGTTCATTTTAAATGTTCACTCCAACATTAATTTTCCCACTCCTCTTAGATGCCACCCAAACATGAATGAAGGAGAATCAATGAGGCAATCTCCCCCAGAATAATTTTGGCATAGCTACTTGCCTGAGTCTATTTTTCTGAGGAAAGACTTTGTGGACTGTGATTACATACAAAGTAAACCCATTCTACAAGAAATCTTTCTACCTTAATAAATTTGAACAGAAGGGTGTTTCTAAAGTGTCTGTACACATTACAGTTAAAAATGTGCCTGCAGCTCACCCTGAGCTCACTGTGAGCAGTGAAACTTCATTGGGACTTGGAGTGAATATCTGCAGTCAGTCTGTACTGGTTTGGCTTCTCTCAGTGCAAGGACTTGCTAGTCTAATGCCACCTGGACAGTCTAAACAGATTTCCCTCCTGTTTTTTAGGCAGTGTTTTGGTCACTAGAATATGGGAAAACCCACCTCTATTCCAAAATTGATGCACAGCTTTTATGCCTAGGCATTCTTTTGTCCAGGTTCCACAAAATAACTACTACAACTACATGAAACAACGTGTGCTGGAACAAAGTGTGGGGATCTGGTCTCAGGCATGGAATACTGCCATTTCTGAAATGATGCTCAGCTACAGAAAGGTGTGGATCAGTGCCTTAGCACACACCTAATTTTGAACACATTATTTTCAAGCACGTCAACCCAAATGTTTACATGAATATCTTCTGAACAGTTCCCTAAGTCCAATGCAGTACTTCTTTATGTAAAATCTACAGTACCTGGGTGAGGCTGTTACTGCAAGGAGAGAGTTTGATAGAACCATCTGCCAAAGCCCTTCCAGGTCTGTAATCTGCACAGAAGCCAGCACCAGTATTGTAAAGCTGTAAAGAAAGATTTTTACTGAAATAAAGCACAGATATCAAGAAAATATCCTTCAGCTAGCTTTTTTTTATGATTACATTCCCTTATCATATATGATTTTGCATGTAATTCAGGCAGCATTTTTTTTCTTTCGGGCTAAATCTTACATGTTAATCTTGCAAAGTGATCTGATAACAAGGGAGAGTCTCACCAAAGGTTACCTAATAAGCTTTAAGTTAGAGATACCCACTTCTGGTTTTAACTATTATGATGCTTAAAAGAAGTCTGTCAAAACTACTTTTTTACTAATGGAAAATTGCCCTTCGACCTGCTGGTATTTGGCAAAAATACAGATATTCCAGAGGGAAAAAGCATTTCCTGTGATCCACAGTTAGTTATGCTTTTCTCAAGCAAGCCTTGATGATAAGGAACAGACGAAACAGTAGAAGGATGTAGTAAAATTTGTCTACAGATATCAGTGTGTGATTTAATAAGTAGACCCGTTGCCTTGTCGAGGGGAAATCCTGTCCATAGAGGTTCCTGGAATAAATCCATATTTTAATGATTTTTAAAAGATTAGCATCACATCCTGTGCACAATCTGCAAAGGAACTGCTATCGCTATCACCTCTGTCTATGGGGGAAATGCAGCACTGGGGAAATGCTTCTTTTCCTTCATACACGTGGATCAGCATAGATGAATCCCAGATACTGTTGCAGTTACCATCTGAATGGAGCAACACAGTTCTTTTCTGTTTTTTAATGATACCTAAAGAATCTAAGTTTAGGATCCTCTGATCTGTGACACCAAAGTATAAAGGGTGAGCTCATCTCTTGGCTGGTGTTCAAGGTTCATGTGAGAATTTGGACTGGCTGTTCTCTTCAGTCCTTTTGCTGCTTCTTCCATTCTTCTGCAAGCTTTTCAAAGTGGGAGTAGCCTCTCAACACAGATATTGAGTACCAAGTACTAACTGGTACATCCAAGTGACACTCAGGTCTTCAATGGAAAAATCCTTTTTCCTGTACATTTTCTCTTACCTTGCCAGATAATCTTGGTGTGTCTTCAGGCTGGGAGAGCTCAGGGTACACATTTGTTATAAACCACTGGAAACTTCTACAGCCCAGTCTCTTCTGTAGCTGAAGACGCTCACTGCAGTCCGGTTTCTCTGCCTTCATGGAGAAAGCACAGGGCAAAAAAGGATATTGCTCTGTTTGCTAGAAATGAAAATGACTGTGTAGCAGTTATTTCTGCCACTTCTTCTATCCTACATGATACATATCTCTCAAGATTAGGCAAAAGTGGAAAACCAGCTGTACTCTTTCTCCAGCTTTGTGTTTCAGAAGTAGCACATGCTGTGAAAACAGGTATTTCTTTTAAAATTGTTGTTATCCTGCAAGATACATCAGACTTCATCATCTTTTTAATTAGAAATCTCTGGGCCAAGTTTGATACTGTTTGCACTGAAATCAGGGATATTAAGATTGCATTCAGTACAGAATTTACCCCAAAATTAAAAAAAAAAAAAGTGTCAGTCCTCTGTTATCAGAGAATTTAAGGGTAGAATTTGGTGTAACATGAAACGAATCAAATAATTGTCTGGCGATTGCTAAATTGAGTTGGTAAATGTGTTTTGTGACTGTAAAGGCATAAAAACTTTCCAGATGTATGTATTTTCTTAAGTTGCATGCACACAATCCTAGTAGTAACTTTGTTCTGAAAAAAGACAGCTACTGTCAACCCTTGCTGCAGCTACGGGCATCGTCACTGCGAGGGACTGAGGGTCTGAGTATCTGAGGGTATTTAGACCTGAAGATGACAAACAGGATTACAAAAACCTCCTAAGCAGGTCAGTGTCTAAACTGTAGATATGAAAGCACACAAAACACTTTTCTAAATCTCTCGGCACCTGAATACTACAATAAGTCCTGCCACCTTTAAGAGTCTTTTCTCCTCTTTCTTGCCAGCAGTAGATTTCCCCTTTCACATTTTTACATTTGGGAAATGTAATTTGAGATTGCAGGACAGCAGTGGGATTCCTATGTCAAAATTAGAATTGTTAAGGTAAGAAAAGAATTACTTGTCATCCTTAGCTCAGCCATTTCTCAGCAACCTTAAGGAAGTAAAAATACCTTTGCCCACACGCTTGAAAATCAGCAACAAACAAAAGGCCTTGGAGATGAAGAGAGAAGCATCAGTTTTTACAGGTGTGTATCAATCATGCCAGCCCATGTAAGCTGCACCAGCAAATCTCAACAGTTGCAATATGCTAAGGAGAACCTCATCATTTAATGTCGGCCCTACATTCAATAAGCAAAACAACAAAGTTCAGCAATTCAGCACCTCACAAACCTGCCACCAAGAGGTTTCCTTGTAACAGGAACTAGAGGAATATAGAAGGAAATAGAGGAATAAAATGCTTCCTCTAAAAAGAGATGTTTCTCCAGAGGCTGCTTTAGCTGAAGAAAGTGGTGACAGATAATCTCATTTTGTTATGCTAGTTACAGTGTGCATTTGATGCTGAATAAGTGGTGTAAATAATCTAGAGAGACTCATTAGCCCTGTGAACCAATCTGAAAGGAAACTGTACTTGTAAATAAATGAAACACAGAAAAAAAAGAGAAAAAGAGACAGTGGCTGAAACCATGGAGAGCTGCAGAGAGCCTTATTCATCTGTATTAATGCTCACACCACAGGCAACCTGTGCAAGATGTGATTTTGACCATAAAATGGGAAGACTTATAAAGCTGTCTAAATGGGGCTCATTTTTTATTTCCAGTGTTGGGCAGTTCTGTTTTCAAGGCTCACAGTGGCCCATAGTTGGCTCCGCTCAGCCTTGCATCAGCTGTGCATCAGTCCCTCAGAGCTCTCTGCAGCCCTGGCAGCAGAGTAGCAGTAATGTCACTGCTTGCTTGTGTCTTAAACAGCATCTTGCTGAACTGACAGACTGATGGTATTGACTATGAAGGAAAGGAATGGAGAAAAAGGCCTTTTATGTTCTGGTATTCTGAACATCGAGATCATACCATTGGTCATTTGAAGGAGCATCTTACTTAGGAGTGCTGAAAGTACCCTGGCTAGAATAAACTCTCAGGCAAAAGGTTATGGTGTTCATAGGTAGTAAATGAAATAATTGGTGGCTGTAGTCTTTAGCTCAGAAAATTGCTTCTGAGTTGGCAAGAATGGCTTTCAGGAAATAATTAAATGATAAACATCATCTTAAAAGACCTGGCTTACCATCCTCCTTTCTATTACATGGCTTTAAGCCTTGTGGGTCAGATGATGAAACTCTGGACAGTGGAGTTAAAAACTAATGCACAGACACAGAGGGAGAAGCCTTTTTAAAAAGTGAAAACAGAATTAAAAATGGAATGTGTGTCTCGGGCTCAAGCATGAGCACAGGAGCCAGGCTGGAGGGCTAGACCCACTGGTGGAGCCTTAGGAAGTCACACTAGTTGGCAGGAGAAGAGTCCCACTGGCACGTGGCTTTTTTCCTCTCCCCACTGTGATGCGGCCACTGCTGGATCTGCAGCAAAGACATGAAGGGCTGCAGTGCAGAGTGAAACTGAATGGGAAACTTCCTGGGATACATTGCATGGCACTGACCCGTGCTGTGCCCAGGTGTTTTCAGGGGATCTTCTCCTGAAAAGCATGGCATTGCTCAATGAACTTGAGACACTTTTTAAAAATTATTATTCCGAACTGCTCACAAGTTTGTCCATTTCCTTGTAGACGAGGATACCAGTACCAGAAAAGGTTTGGGAGCCATTTTCCATTCCGGAAAACTGCTGCAACATTAACAGCTTTACTGCCATAGCTCCTAATACAGCATCCAGCAGTTTGTGATACAAGGCATATGCAGTCCCCTGATTGACCATGATCTGCAGTGGATCACACAGTGGCTTAAAAGCAAGCATGGCCTTTCTGTCGTTGTTAGGTGGTATGTAGTTGGTATGTGGTTCAAGTGTGGCTGCATGCCAGGCTATTGGGAACCCAAATCTCTGGAGGCTGCACTGCTGGCTCTGTGATGCTTCTAATGATAAAGTAACTTGAAAAAATACTAATGGTGAGATCTAACTTCCTCAGTTACAGACAATTGCTTCTGTCAGCTTGGGAAGAAATCAACTTTTCTCAGTCACTAGAGCACTCAGATGTATTATCTTAGAGTAGGACCACAGTTTGCTACATGCCAGTGAATATTACTTGAATCACATACTAGATGCCTTCAGCAATGAAGAATGAATCCTTCAAAAAGATCTTTCAAGCACACAGTGCAGCTAGGCTACACTTCCGATGACTGTTATCAAATATGCTGTCACTGGCGGAAAACCAAACCACAGCTTGCTGGGCAGCCTGAAGAAGGAGTCATTTGGAGACAGAATTATACTCTTAAGATATTTGACAACTTCAGCAAAAAAACTCAGGCTTCTCTTTTCCCTGATCTAAAGGCTCTTCCACCAGCAGGTTTTATAAAAATGAAAAATTCTACCTGGTGCCAAGCCTACTGAATGTTTGACTGTACACAGACACCCACACTACCATCCCACCGCCGTCACCTACTGCAACACACAGTCCTTCCCTCAGAAACAGACCACTGCAGATGTCTTTACCTTGCTGATTAGGAAAGCCACTGTGTCATTCTTGTAGAAGTTCTCTTTGAAAGAACCCAGCCAAGTCTCTGCTATTCGGATTTTGTTCCTCACAATGGCCTCTTCATAGGAGAAAGCATGGGGAATATGATTTCGATAGACGTGCCCAACACGGGAGCATGGAATGATTTCTACAGAGCCACCACAGAGCCAGGTCTGAAAAACAGGTGAAGGTGCAAAAAGAGATTATCTTCTATGTAGCTAGTAAAGCACAGGTGGCTTTACAGACCAGTAATAGTGAGAATGCAAAGCCAGAGTCACTCATTGAGTTAAAGCTTACTCTGGGCAGTGGCTGAATGTTAATTGTCAAAATTTCTAAAGCATCTGAATAGAAGAAGCTCCTTTACTATAGATTCCCCTCAGGACATCCTAGTCTGTGTATTCCTGGAAACAGAAAGAACATGATGTGCTTCTTCATACACTGCTCCCCACAGACATGGAGACACAGAGAAGATACTGTGCAAGACAGACCTTTGATTTGATGCTGTGTAACCATTTATATGCTTTTATGTTTTCCTGTACACAGACAGTGCAGTGTAATGAAGAGACTTGCGGGCATGCCTTCTTTTGCCTTGGACTTTAAAGACTCTATGCTTTGTGTCTGCAATTTTTTGTTGCTATTTAATATCAATTATATCTCTTCATATTCAGCAAAAGCTAATGCACATAATGTAACATAAACAATTTGATATTTAAAGTAGATGACAAAGAAATAAAAGCAATTTTTCATTTGGTGCATGCCAAAATAGAAGAGGCAGCTCTCAGAAGGTAGCTAAACCAGTGACTCTGACCTCTGGCAAACAGTGATAGTGAAACTTCCTTCTCCTGACATAATGCTCCTAACTCACAGCATCTGCATATTCTTGTACAGTCCTGACAGATCACAGAGCATGAGGTAGAATTCTGAAAGTATAGTGATATTTGCCATACGTCAAGGAGTTCTACACTTCATTGCTTTTATAAATCACTTCTTGCCTTTTCATTCAGATCCCTTCAAAACCCAGTAGTTTCCAGCACTTGGTGTTTTAATTAAGGTTCTTACCCTTATAGACAGCTCTAGATTTTCCGCTCCCCACATGGTCATGTCAGAATCATAAGCTCCAATGTTTTGGAAGTAATGTCGATCCATGGCAACTACTGCACCAGCTACTGCAGGACTCCTGTATAGACAGTAGTTTGGAAGTGAACAACTGTTTTGGACAGAGAATTATAGGAAGGATGAAAACCCCACCATTTCTGTGGAGGAGATAATATCAAAAATTATCAAATATTAGTCCTTATAATCTCATATTAACTTATTATCAAAGAACAACTGGAATTGAATTCTAGGATTTACCTAGGGAAGAGAGCCAAGCTCTGAACTGTTGAATCAGGCTCAGAACAGTAAGAAGTGTAAAGTATAAATACATTCAAAACTACAGATAGACATAATGATTAAGACTTTTAACTCTACATAGTCTATCATTTGCTTTCCCAACAAACCTCAATACCTTGTCTGGTCAAGCTGTAGAGAAGTTGCTTCTAGTTGTGTGTAAGATATTTGTCATGTTAAAAGCAGAACTGCAATCTACTTAGAATGAATGTTAAAGCCCAAACAATCTTAATCTAAGCCAAAAAGCCACCCCCTTCAAAAAACATCAACCAAGCAAATGCAAGTAACTATGTCTCTCTTTTATTAGCTGGAAGAGTGCCCAAATTGTTCTGTTGAGGTGAGTGGAGGCATATTGGCTTATGAACTGTTACCTGATAGGGCTGGTGGGAGACTGTCGTACCTTCTCTTCATGCTCTGGCACTGGTTCCCAGTGAAAATCTAGTTTCCAATCAAAAACACCTCGATGCAGGCTCACAGAGTGATAGTACTGAAAAGTCTTCCAGTCTATGACATCTATGACAGGGGAGACGACACTGTTTCTGAAAAAGACAATATAATTTCTTTTTAAAGCTGAATAATGATTTCACTACTGTGTTAGTGAACAGTGGACCTCCTTGATGACCCTGTAAAGCACCAAGCACTCCTCTGGATGTTGAGTGCCCTCATTTTCCCTCCTGATAGAGCTCAGATGCTCCATGCATGGTAATACTGAGCCTGAAGTAATGATTCTGAAGATCACTAATTTATGGATAACCTATACATTGCACTATCATTCTAAAACTACTCAGGATTTTGCTATGTGTTCACCATCGGAATTCTTATAAAGCCAGTTTCACAGAGGTTTCCACATTTGAAGTTATGGATGCAGAATTTATACTGAAAGATGATTTTGGTCTCATAGGCTTTACCATCCTTTCATTTTTCTCTAAATGTTCCACACACTTCATGAGTTTGTCACTTCAGGCCAATGAAATATGCGGTTTCACTTATTTTGTTCTGCTTGGTTTTTTTTGAATGAACTTCTATCACTGGTTTTGTGAAACATTTTCTTTTTGTGTAGTCTTCTACTACATCCTCAATGTGCTTTCACTGTCTCTGTGAGAAATTGACTTTTAAGAGGCACTGTGCTGTGAGCAGCAATCCTCCAATTGATTTCTACCTCAGGTTAAATTTGGGTTAGTTAGAGATGAGGTATTAGACATGTCCCCATAGTAGACTTGTCGTGACTTTTCACAGTGTGCATTATCCTGGAATGTACTGGCAATTTGGAAAAGCCATCAGTATGCCTTGTTTCCAGGTCAGTGATGTATCACATTTGGAAATTTTCAGAGTACAAATACAGTGGTGGTAGGGACTGCAGGAAAAAATATAGTGAAGAACAACAGTATCCACTTCTGCTCCTTTACACAGAAAGTATAGCTCCTGGTCTTAGTGTAAGGGCTTGCCTAGAAGGTGTTCTATAGGAAATGTAATTAACATTTAGAATCATAGAATCATAGAATCGTAGAATGGCCTGTGTTGAAAAGAACCACAATGATCATTGACTTTCAACCCCCCTGCCATGTGCAGGGTCACCAACCACCAGCCCAGGCTGCCCAAAGCCACATCCAGCCTGGCCTTGAATGCCTCCAGGGATGGGGCATCCACTGCTTCCTAGGGCAACCTGTTCCAGTGTGTCACCACCCTCTGTGTGATAAACTTCCTCCTAATATCCAACCTAAACATCCCCTGTCTCAGTTTAAAACCATTCCCCTCGTCCTACCACTATCCACCCTTGTAAACAGATTTACTAGGGATTAAGATATAAAAAAAAACATACTGTAGTCAATGGAGGAAAGTCACCTCAGACATCTTCAGTGCAGTGAGCCATTCTTTTTATTTCTTTCCAATGGCAGAGACCAGAAAGCTGAGGAAGATGGCAGCTCTTGGTGATGGTCATGTAGTCCTAACAATCTGCCCTGCCTTTACAATCTCTATTGTAATGTTGTTTTCTGTGACAGGATTGGGGAAGCTCAATATTCTCTTTTATCACAGTTGCCATTTACTGTAGATAATTTTAGAACCCCACAGAGAAAAAGAGATTACTGATCTTCAGTGAATTGTGTGAAAATGTACTATGCAGACAATAGCATCAAAATGATTCAGTTATTTCATTGTTTCCTAATAAGAGCAAACTGCCCTATGATGAGCTAAAGGCAGAAGGCTTTAAAACAGAGAAATATCATATCTCTCCATTCAGGTATAAAACCAGCCTTTGTAATATATTATAATAGGTGCTCTTGGAAACAGGCACTGTGTTTATAAATAAAACAATTTTATGGTCACCTTTAGGCAACATTTGTAGGCAGTGATTTGCTGCCTTTCTTCTGCAGGACTCAAATAAATGATCCTAAAAATAATAAAGCTGCTATCCTCCCTCGATTCTCTTGATGAAAGCATGGTGGTACAGTTTTGTAGCCAGGACATGAGCAACATCCTCAAACTCAAGCTGACAGGAGTTAGCTTTATAATGGAAAACGGTATTTAACCTTTACTCACTAACAGTACAAGAAGGAAACTGACTTCTTCTAAAAGTTACTGAAAGGTAGTGCTCTGGTGGACTTACACAAGCAGGTGTTTTTTAATTTGACATGCTGGGAAAAATCCAGCCAGCAGATTAAATGGGTGTTATAAGACTAAGCTTCAAAAAATGAAAAATCACTATAATTGTAATTTCTACATCCTGCTGCATTCTTCACTGTAGACATCACTGACAACTGTCAGGTTAGCAGAGCACCTGGAGGTGGATACTTCCCACCTGTTCAGTGCTACCTGCTGAAATGCATGCTATCGCTGCTTGTGTCTCCATTCTCATCTAGAAAGGAACTGATGATTCTGGGTTCTTTTATTTCAAAGTTTCAGGGTCAGAAGGGGAAGACCAGGGGGGCATGCCTGGGTGGAAGCCAGGGGAGGCAGAGTAGGCTGAACCATTCAAAAAACCCCGGTCATGAAGGTTAGACCGTATGTGTATATGCAGCATAGCTCAGATGCAAACAGCGTGGATACTCAAAGTTATGCTTAGATATATTCTGGATCAGACAATCCAGACATTTCAAATGAGTTGCCATTTTCATATCCAACCAATTTAAACCTGTTCTTCTTTGTGGATCTGCCTTAAATTTGTTACCGCTATAAAACTCCAGATTCCAAAGACACTCCTAGCACCAGTGCAGTTGCTCATATAAATAGCCACTGCAGTACTAGTTCCTGCTGAAATAACCTTTGTTTTTTAATGCATTTTACTTTGCTTGTTATTGAGCATGACAATTCCATGTTATTTAAGAAAAATACCTGCCCTGATGTCATGGTTCTGATGGTTAGGAGAACAGGCAATAACCCAAACTAAATACAAATTATGATACAGAAAATTACAATTTTTAAGTCAGCTGAGAAAAAAAAAAAAACTCACTGGATGAGCCATATTCTAACCTGGCTAAATTAAAAAATGAAACAGAACAAAATGAAATCAAATATCCTTTACCACAAAATTACACATGTAAATTGATTACTGTGTTTTAAAGCTATTACTCCAGTAATTTGTTCAGCATGCCATGATAAAGCTTTCTCAAGAGAGTGTTTCTAAGTGTAATGCTAAATCCTTACCTAGTATAAACTACTGTAGCTCTGCTGAAACCAATAAAGCCACACCTCCTTAGAACTTAAATATTGAGGGTGTCTTTGTAATCTGAAATAGCGGAATCCAGTAACTTTTGTGAAAACCGGACACTGTTCAGTGTAATCTTAATCAAGCAGTGCTTTACATAACATTTGGTAACAAGGCTTTGTATAGAAAAGCCTTTTTAATATGTTTTCTGCATATTCAGTGATGGTTCAATCTTTGTGTGGGTCTAAATGCAAATTTGCAGCAGAAGGTAATTGAAAGCTGGGAGATGTTCTTAGCTATTCTTCTTGTTTTTAACTGAATAATTGGCAGACAGTCAGCAGCTTTTCGGTGCTTTGAAGCGAAAAACATACTGGCAAATTCCAGCTAATTTCACTCGTTGGAATTCAAGGAAAGGAAAAAAAACAGGAAACTCAAATATAACCAGCAGCAAGGCAAGAACCATTTGACTGTGGTGGTACTGATTTGCGAATATTTCAAATGCTTGGAACACACAGGATCTACAAAAGGTCACAATTCCATCAAAAGAGCAACCCGAGCAACAACTATTTCCTAGTTTGGGATTTCTCAACAGAATACAATTGTGAATGAAATATCTTCTCATGACCCTTGCAGTCAGCATGGACAGTGTGTTCTTTTCTATTTTTAGAGTAACACGTGAAGAGGAAGAGTTAATTAACATTTTTGTTTTGAAGTTGTAGACATGATATTTTGAAAGTACTTTTTAGTGATTTATCTTTTCTTAATTTTTGTTAGGAAAGGAAAGATTTTAATCTGATTGAATCATACCTAAATCCTCCTTTCTTCTACTTTTGGCAAAACTGATTGCTTTTGGCTTTAGATTCAAGTTTCTTTACCTCATCTTTAAAATAGGTCGCCTGCTGATACTGATCAGCACTGTGAAAGATTGTAAGGAGATAGCACATCTTCAGATAACACGCCATGTAAGTGAAATTAGTGTTATTGACGAATAGAAGCTATAAAAAGATCAGGCCTAAAGCAAATTGATGGTTGGACTAAATGATCTTAGAGGTCTTTACCAGCCTCGGTGATTCTACGATTCTATGAATTCCCAGGGACCAGGCTGCTGTACGTGATGTTGGTTTTCAAAACCAAGAAAAATAGCATGGAAATGCATGCTGAAATTCATGATGGGGTTGTGTGTCCTCTGGCTGGACAAATTCATACTTCTCTGAGCCGGTGAGATGGTTGAAAACAGATGACTTATGTGTTTGATAGCTTGAAAAGCTGAGAGATGGTCCACAGAAAAAACAGAGGGCTGGATGAAAAAAGATGAAGGAACTGTTCATTGCAAAATATTTTCCATCTCCCTAGTGTAGTGCCATAAAACCAGCTCCACTCAGTAATTTTTTGAGCAATACAACTCTATCTATTTCTGTATCTACAAACAGAGGCTCTGCTTGAGTCCAAGGCTAATGAAGTATCTCTCCATTGCTGTGTTCATTTCTTATTCTGTTTAACATAATTTCATTAAAAATTAGTGACCTAGAATCAGGAGCCAAGTAGAGACACTTTGAATTTTAGAAACCAGAAAGGCTTCTTTTGATATTGCAGGCTTCAGTTTCCTAGCAGTATTTGAGCTGTGCTGTAGTCAGTGCACCAGCACAGAGGCAAATAGCTATTGCAGTGAGGAGCAGGGGAAAGGTCCTGAGGACAAGCCAACCCTCTGCAAGCCATCGCCCTCTGACAATGTTATGGCACTTACGCTTTTTCTAGAGGTGGAATTCCTTTTTGAGAATGTAATCAAGGCTTATTTTGTTTCCGTGCAATATTGCCAGGAACCACAATTTGAACTTGTATTTTTTTTTTTTTTGTATCACCCTTCTGCAAGAAAGGAGCCATGTGCTTTGGCACGATGGTCACTGTTTTTAGGTTAAAGCAGCAACCTTTTCAAGGCTTCAGGCACAAATGAGCATATGCTCCCCTCTGCCTTTCAGTGCCTCTGGACTAAATACAATATAGCAGTTGTATCCTGCAGTCTTCTGGAAAAGGCACAACCCAAAAAGATGATTGTAATAATTGCACAGCTGCACTACTATGCACCATGCTACTCACCTGGAATTAGGCTGGAATATAAACAGTTGTCAAGTGAAATGATCTGTGGGGTGTCTCATCTAGTTTTTTAATGCTGTTCAGGTGGCTTTGGTATTCATCCTTGAATAATCAAATGTCAAGGAATGCTTTGCAAATCACTGAACCGTTCTTGAGGTGGTGCACTAAGCTGATGCACAGCATCCCAGTCAATTTGTTTGGTATGGTTCAAAGAACTGGTCCCAGTCAAGGTGCCCATAAATGCACATGTACTGACTTTGGAAAGGCTTAATACATTTGGGGTTAATGAATAAAAACACCACGCTGGGAAATGAAATGCGATCACACAGAGCAGTCAAATATTTGAGAAATCTGTCTGTTCCTGTAAAATTGGGTAACATTTCTCATGTTTGTCTTGTCTGTCACAGGTTAATCAGAACTGGGGATATCTCCCTTTCCGTGAATATGTTCAACTCAGAGTGAGTTCTCTGTTCATGTAAAGATCTCTGCATTGCTAAGGTCATAATGACAGTGGTAGATCTGCTCAGGAGTGTAGAAAATTGGGCTTGATCAGTTTTCAAAGTTAAAATCTCTCTCTCAGCTCCTTTAAACTTCTGCAGAGGACTGATTTTGGAAAGGCTGCATTTTTCCTTGCCAGCTGAAAATTCACTTGCTTTACGTGATTGAGTGTTTTCCCATCCATGCAAAAGCACGTGGATAGCAGCTTGACTGGTGCAGCCAGAGGAAGAATGAGGGGTATTTCACTAGTTACTCTAAGCTATTTTGTCACTGTGTTTTCCTCATTTGGGCTGTCTTAGGCAGTGGATATTATTGAATTTAACAGCTCCTCAACTGCTCAATGAAGCCAATTTGATGAATGATCTCCATGCAAGCATTACAAGCAATTTAGGAAAAATAATGAATTGACTTCCTTAATGTCCTTGAGGAACTCAAGGACTGCAAAAAAGAGCTCTGCTGTAATTAAAGGTTAGGCGCAAGCACCAACCTAGACTTATAACACTCTGAAAATACAAATCTGTATCTTCCTGCGTGAGTTTAGCTAGAACTGTCTAAGCTGTGTGGAAAATCTGTTTTTCTGTGGAACAGAGATGGTACAGCTGACATTGGTTTGTAACCCAGCAGCTCAGGAAACCAAAGTGGTTAAGGTAATCATCCCTTTTTATCTTCAGCTTCATAACTAAGACATCTAAAAAGTAAAAATAATGGATTGCAATCTTTTTAATTCAGACCACTGGGAAGCCTTGTCATAGCTCTAACGAGGGCTGGATGAAAAATGCCAGTTTAGTGATATCGGGTATGAAGCGAGGTTATCAGCTGCATGCCCTATCTTGTTTCCCACATACCATGGTAACGCATATGGTGTGAGAGCAGAACATTAAAGCAATGTGACCTGCACAAAGGAAACAACCAAGCAAGGATTAAAATAAATAAATAAATAAACCAAAATCTTTCCACGGGCATCTCTTCCAGCAGGAATTAGCACATTCAGGGAGCTGAGAAGTCATGAAGATATTGGGGTTGGACACGATGATCTTTAAGGCTCCCTTCCAACACAAACCATTCTATGATTCTGTGGTTCTGTATTTACCGGTTGCTGGACAGCCTTGCCAGGAGTGGCTCCAGCCAGCCCTTCTGACACTCGCAGTGTGAATCCATGAAGACGAGCACATCTCCAGTTGCCCGTGCAGCTCCTAGCATCCGACCTCGGATGACTCCAAGCCTCTTGTTGCTCCGGATCAGCTTCACGCCATCCAGCTTCGAGATGTATTCACTCAGGGCTGACTTCAGGGGCCCTGTCATAAACAGAACGGTCATTTTAGCTTTGATTCAGGTTCTTACTAGAAAGCAACAGGTAGCAGGAGATGTTGCTTGCTTGCCAGTAAAATGTTCTGGGAGCGTTTGTTCTACATGGCTGTGCAGACCAAGTTCCAAATATTCCCACAGCAGTGTAATGTCAAAGAGCAGTAGAGACTAATGGAAACTGAGATTCACTAGGTGTGAAGCTGTTCCTATGAGAAACTTAATATCCCCCTCTCCTGTTTTCACCAAAAGGTAGATGTTCTCATCCTCTCATAAAAGACACAGATCAGCATGAGATACAGGTGTTTGGCTTTCCCAAGGACTTGGGATTACTTTAGCAATGTGGAGTTTTCCACTCCTCACTTCATCCAAAGTCCACGTCTGGAAATTATTATACCAGATCTGGTCCAGTGGGAAGATTTGCATACTGTGATCTTATTTTAAAGCAAGAAAGCTCAGAGTGATTGAAAGTGATGGGGAAGAAAAGAAACATATTTCAAAGTTGAAAGGCTAAGTTGAATTCTAGAGATGGAAGATTGAAACCTGGCAGCCAGCTCAAGGCTCTCTCCCTGAGGGTCCCATTTGCCTTTCATTCTCTTTATACAATACTTGGAGGTGGACAGTTTCCTCTTTGCAGCTTTGGAAAGCAGAGATCATACAGAGAAATGGGATTACCTTGCTGGCTCAGGTCATCTACTAGGATGATATCCTTGAGGGAGGTCTTTGGGGCTGTGTTAATAATGCTGTGCACTGTTCTCAGCAGAGTAGACCAGGCTTCATCATGGAAACAGATGATGACACTAGCAGTAGGCAGGCTGGGGTCATATTCTTGCTGTAGGCACCTGTATGGGATCAAATGAGGGAGACACTAGAAACACTGGTACAGCTGGCTGCTTTTCTCAGACCAGAGTTGCAGGCTACACCTAAATTTTCAAGGATGGAAAGCAGTTTAAGATCTCAGCTCAGGAAGCCAAGGAAATATTAAGGTGTCTAAGACTGAAACATGACGTGAAAATTTGAGAATGACATTACAAAAATTAAAGTTAAAAATATGAATATGAATTTTTGCTGTATTCTGTTGGTTGGTTGTTTTTCTTTCCCTTCTGTTCTGGCTGCAGCAGAAACAAAGAGCTCAAATACAGAAGACAAAGAAAGAGGAATTGAAAAGACAAGTAAAGCAAAGGAGAAAGGGTGATACAACAGATCAAAGCCAACCTCCGCCCCTTCCATATTTTCTCATGTAACACAAAAAAGAGCAAACTGAAATGCAATACCTTTAAGACTAACAAGAAAAAATAACTCATCAATGTAACTGCGGACTGCCTGACCCAGATTACAGAGAATGAAGCCATCCCTGTACAGCAAAGAAACAGACCCTGACTTAGGTAAACTAATACAGATGCATTTTAAAAAGTTAATGCCTATTCCCTACAAAGTCTGCACACTTTGCTTTTTCTGATGAAAATGCATCACTGATGAAAGAGGCTCCCAAATAGGCAGATTATCCCCACGACCATTTCTGCTGTTTCCTTTACAACTCCAAGTACCCCTACAATCTACTGCAAGAAACCTGGCTGTGTGGACATGGTGTGACATTTCCGGAGAGGTTACAGAGTGCCAGAGTGGTCCCATGGCTCCCCAGATTGCCATGGGACCAAGATGTCTCCCATGACATTAAAACAACAATCATCAAAATGGCAGTGAATGGAATGGTTCTTTGACATCTCAAGCATTTAAATATCAAAAACATTTCTGTTCATCGTTGTAGAAACTCCATATATAAAAACCCTGTAGATCCTTATCAAACTATTTCATAAACGTAAGTAAAGAAACTAAAAATCTGTATTCACCACAAAAGCTGTTTTTCAATCTGCCCATCTTAGTTCAAAAGGCAAAGGACACACCGTGCAGGCAGCAGGGTATTCATTTTCCAGAAAAAGCTCTCAAATGCCGGTATATCTGTTTTGCTTACATTCAAAAATGCATTTAAAAGCTTTTTAATTCCCGAGTAGCACTCATATATTTTTCCAGTTTGTTTAGCAGCAAGAACTTCTTGAAGGAATGACAGAATTATGTAAAAATATTTACACCTAACTTGGTATGTCATCTTGGTTCCAAGGCCGCTTAGAGATCCAGCTCTGTATCTGCTGTCAGTTCATGAAAGCCATTTATTTGGTTTTTATCTGCTCCACTGCTCTTTTAGCATTTTCATACTGCCTAGCAAATCACAGATTTTACAGTGGTTATTAAGCAATTAGTTGCTCAGCTAACTCAACTGTAGCAGATGCTCGTGTCAGGGATATGATTTGAATATTGCTGTTTATTACTGTTTTACTTAATGCTTCAGTTCATGTACTGGACCCTATCGTGTTAGACAATACCTGATACAAACCTGCTTATCATTCATTGGAATCCACAGTCTGAATGATTTAATAGCAAGTAAAAATACATGAATATTATAGTTATGCTTCTGTAATAACAGTGTTTCTCAGAATTGTATGTGGGAGATTTTTGGTATTCTTCACTAGTACGGAGAAAAGGATGCTCTTGTGACTGGATGGTATCTGTATTTTTAGGCAGAGTAATCTATTGATAATGAAGGAAAGTGAAGATCTAATGCAGTCCTTTTACTACCAGGCAGCTTCTAACCAGGAATACTCAGTACAGTTATACCTACCTATACTTTCCACCATAACACTGCAAGGCTTCGTTGCTAGTATTGTGATTATAGCGAGAAAATAAAATAAGACTCTTGCGGAATCTCAATTGGAAGAGAATTGAAAATGACTGTACTTGAATATGTGGCTTAGGTGGTGAGTATTTAGTTGCCATGGAGATTGGAAAAGGCTTGCTATGTAGATATCTAGTCTTCAGAAAAATGAGAAAGGGTGCTGGTGTGCAGAATTGCCTTCCCTGTAATTTGGAGCAGTTTCAGGCTGTCTATCATAAATCAGCATTTCAAAAAGTCAGGGCTGTGACTGATACAAGGCACAGTGATTTAATCCAATTTGTGAAAAATAAGGAATTGTCACATGCAGATAGGAACTGGGGAGCAGTTCTGAGGGGGCAAAGGCTCTGCTCTGCCAGCAGCAATTCCCACTCACCTGCAGGAAAACATCTCATTGAGATTCAGTTCCCAGCAGCACTCAAGTGGAACTGTGCTTTTGTAATGAAACTTAAATTTCATTTAGATACTTGTGTGTCTGCATTTGCCTGGATAAATACAGCTTGATGCTCAAGCTCAGGAGAGGAAAACTGACATTTTTCACACAGAATATGATTACTCACAGTAAATTGGGAAAACAAGGCGTCTGATTCATCTATTGGATAATCGATTTATCCATTGGATATCCATTGGATAAATCAGTAGCATCAGTTGGAGTGCTGGAACAGATACAGATTTATGCATCTACTTTCTGAGAAGTAGCACAAAACATTCACCTGGAAAGGCATGCAAAGAGATGTAGGGTATGTTAGAAACTGGGGTCTGGGCAGAGAGGTCTAAAGTATCACATTCCAGGTGAAGAATTGGGTCCAGGGCTATCAAAGTAAAGCACAGGCAGCAGGCTCTGCTTTGCTTCCACTGGAGCTCTGTCATTTCTTATAAAAAGAAACTGCAGTTCTGCAGCTCCAATGCAAAACATAACAGGAACAGCAGCTACGTGTATCTTACAGCATTTACCTTACATCTCACACTCTGTTTTAAATGTGAAAAGGAAGTATGTAAATATGAAGTCTGGTCAGCCTTATTTTACAGCAGTTCTTCACAATTGGCAGGCATAGCTTTGGGTCTGAAGAATTTGTCATTTGAAGTGAAATGAGAGAGACTGAGTCCATGCAGGTGACTTACTGAAATTTCTGTAACTGGTTGGTTTCTCTCTAATAAACAACAATAGACATTATTACAAGCAACAGGCTTCAACAGAACAACATAATAGACGTTCTGATTCATTACTGCTTCACTCTCATGTTACATCAGTATAAAATGTGACTGACACAGCTGTGAGCTAGGCCCACAGAGTGAATCATGTTTAAAAAATATCATTTTGGTTGCATGTTGGTCCATAAAGGACAGGGCTGGCTTAGAGATAGACCCCCTCTGCAGGTTTATGATCTGGTTTTAGACCTGAACTACTGAGAAGCTTCAGATGTTCAGATCTGTGGTTTCAATCCGGGCTTCTATGAGCTGTGTTGTTGATAGGTCCATACGTTTTCACTAGACAGACAGGAAAACCCATCCAAGAACTCTGAGACCATGGCCTAAATCCCATGTGAGATTAGTATTAGCTAAAACCACCTCTTGTCGGATGGCCCTTCAGCAGCCAAAACTGTTTTTTGGCTCACATCACCAGCAGTAAAAGAAAGTCATCATTCCTCCTTTGAATACTACATAGTTCAAAGAACTGCCACTGAAGCGTGGCAAAAAATAACTTACATGGTACTAGTGTATCATTATTCAATGGAAATACCCACATTAACATTGAATCTAGTCAGCAAATGTAGAAAACACACCATCTTTCATTTTTCTTCCTTTAAGATTGTTCCCTGAAATTGGAGCCACCAGCTGCCTTTATACATGGGAAATGACCACTAGAAAAAAATAAACTTAAAATGTTTTCTGGCATATCTTAAAATGTTTTTGGCATATCTTCTACTGTATCCTATGGGAAAGCTGCAGTAGCTTTTGTTACAGGAGGCAAGAAATGAAGATAGCCACCTGCACCCTATTCCTTCTCTAGTAGGCAGGGGAGCAGAGACGGTTCTCTGTTTTAAGCAAGTGAGATGAACTGTTTCTCATGGGCTGTAGAAATAAATGGCACTCAAGTCTCTAGGCTTCAGCCACATTACATTGGGCTTCAAATGAAACACATTGGGCTTCAAATGCAACGTGTTGAATTTCAAATGCAACAGATAGGATTTCAGATGTAATACGTCTATGGTGTGGCTTCACAGTGCTGTTGTCAAGCGTGGTCATACACACTGGCCTGCAGTTCCCTTTTTCCCAGAAGCTGGACCCCTGGGTCCATGTTCCAACCCCTACTCCAGCAGAGACATCCAGAGCGGGGTGCCCAGGCCCGTGTCCAGATTGCTTTTGGAGATGTCCAAGGAGGAGACCTACAGCCTCTAGGTAGCCTGTGCCAGTGCTCAGTCAGGTGATGTCCACATGGAGCCTCCTCTGTTCCAGTTTGTGCCCTTTGCCTCATCTTGTCAATGGGCAACACTGAGAAGAGCTCAGTTCTGTTCTCTTTGCACCCCCCCTTCAGGCATTTGTACACACAGAGAAGATCCCTGTGAGCCTTCTCTTCCCCAGTCCCAGGTGTCTTGGCCTCCCCTAATAGGAGAGCTGCTTTCATCACCTTATTGGCCCTGTGTTGGACTCTTTCCAGTATGTCCACAACACTCTTGTTCTGAGGGGCGCAGATCTGGAGCGACCCCATCAGCGGCCTCAGCAGCGCTGAGCGCAGGGAAAGGACCGCCTCTCCCTCCGGGACGGCCGGAACTCAGCCGCCCCCGACACCTGCAGCGGCGGCAGTCCCCGCGGCCGCCAGCAGGGGGCGCTGCAGCCCGCATTCCGCCGGGCGGTGCTGCCACCACCGCTGCGCGGGGGTGCGGGGACCGGAACGACGGGGACACGAATAACGGGCACCCAAATAACGGCGAACATCGGCCGCCATGAGGGCTGGGTCGCTATGCCTTCCCCTATAGAGAGGGAAACCCGCGGGGATCTCTCCCGGCCCCTGCAGCACCTGCCTGCAGCTCGGGGTCCGCGGCCGGGCCGGGGGGCGCGGAGCGGTGCGGAGGGGTGCGGCGGTGCCGGCGCTGCAGAAGGGAGGCAGGGATCGCAGCTAGCCCTGAGGAGATGGGCTTGTGTTTCCAGTGGGAAACCAACGTGAACAAAAGCGTTACCCCATACCGAAGGAGGTGGTTTGATGAGGAAGATGAGGGCGATAGGGAAGGACGGAAGTTTTCTCCCGGGGTGAAATAGGCTGCGTTACTTACAACGGGTGTCGTACCTCAGGCAGCTCCCTGCGCAGAGAGATCCGCTCGCTGAGCGCTTCGTTAAAGCCATGGGTTTCCAAGCCGAGCGGCCGCTCGCCCGTTGCAGCCCCGTTGCCGTCCCCCAGAGGCAGGGACAGGAGCTGGGACTCGGGGTCTCCCTCCTTTGCCTCCGGCCGCCTGCTTTGCTGCTTCACCATTCGATAGCCTTTCCTGGCCTTGCTGTGGTTCCTTCGACCCGTGGGGGACACGATGGCCGCGATCAACTCATCCTCCCGCAGGGAGATGAATGGTGACAGCCCGTCCATGGGGTAGTACTGCTGGCTCTCCTCCTGGGTCTCCAGCATCTCCTGGGTCTCGGCAAAGTCCACCTGGTGCCCTTCCCGAGGGTTGAACTCCACAGGCTGGAAAGTCCCGTCCTTGCTCCGGTTGCTGGCTGGTGGATTCAGCATTGTAACCATCAGCAGCAAAAAGCCCAGCATCAGCAACAGCAACAGAAACTGCAGCTTGCGTGATCCATATCTACATTTCTTCCTCAAGAACATACTGTTGGTGACAAAATGATACAGATTGTCATGTTAAACATCACTTGGATCTCGCTCAGATTCCAGTCCTCGGGTTGCAGCAATGCGCTGGTTTTCACTATCTGCCAAGAGGATTTCTTGTTCCCCTCACATTTCACTGATGCCGTTTCATGCTTTCCTCTCTATTTACAGACAAAATAGAAAACGCCTATTAATATTGCACTTACTGTGGTAAAATGCAGCATGGATCCAGTGAGACGGAGTAGGTCCGTTGTTATGGAGTCCCGGCTCAGTCAGCAAAGCAAATGAAAGGAATAGCTTAAGTTTTGGGTTTTTCCTTTTTAAATTCTAGGTAGAAAGAAATCGCATTTCTAACAGTTTCCTTCCAGAGTATTTCCTGCTTCTTCAAAGTTTCCCACAGCTGTCTGGTTTCATGTGCCTTATCTCCGAGAGCAGATCTGACAGCTTTCCCCCGTCTGAGGCTTCAAGTTCACTGTGATCAACAGATGAGAACTAGTCGATCCCTGCCTTTGCTTCACACATAGCTCCAGCACTCAGTCAGGAAGCACTTTGCCAGACATAATACAAAGCAATGTGTGCGTCTTTCTCCTGGTCCTAATGCCCTCTCTGTTCTTATCCTATCAAATCAAAACTTTGCAAAAGCTGTCAGAGGTGAAATATAAGAAGCAAAACGCTGTGTTATAAAACAAGTCAGGGCACACCACGAATCACTCTGCTTCTGAATAACCTTATTAAGTTACGAATGCTCAGAGTGAGAAGCAAGAATTTTATAAACTGAATAAAAGATGAAGTGCAGATGATTTATTTAGTGTTAGATTTATTCACATGGTAATGTGCTAGCTGGAGCATATGAGTATATTTCATCTGCAATAAATATTTACAGCTGCTAGGATTTTAACACTGACATAAGGATGCCAAATTATCACCTGGCAGACTGAAGTTTCCTCATCCATAAATTTGGTGTTGCACAGGGAGCAGCACTTCAAGTTTTCAATAGTCCAGGAATAACACGTAGAAAGCTTGGGCTGGAACAGCTCCTGACACTGAAAGAGAACAACTTCTGTGATTAAATGGGGAGCTCAGCCTCTGAAGTCTGTTTGCTAATATTGCTGGCAAGTGTGTTAGTGGGCACTGACTGTGGTGTTTTTTGCTGCAAGATGGGTGATTGTCCAATGGGAAAAGGAGGGAGACAGTGCACATGCTTCAACATCACGTGCCTCTTGGTCTGGCAGAGATCAAATATGGAAGTCACTCAGGTGTTACCAACCCTTTTGACACTGGAGATGTGGGATGTGATTTTTTTTGCCTATCTTGTAGTATTTGTTTATCAAAAAGCTCCAGCTCTGGGAGGCTTCTGACATCTGGGGAATTTTCACATTCACCTTTTGTTAAAAAAGGAAATCTCTAGATGTTATAGGTAAAAGAAAAACTTGAAGACATGAATGCAGTATATTCAAAGGAAGCCAGGAATTCATTTTCTTTCCTTCTTCTGCATTACCTCCTTACAACCTCCTTGCTTCTGTAAGTTCAATCTATGGTTTCCTGGTAAATGGCTTTCAAAAAACTGAATAGGAGAGGACACCAATTTTTGAGCTAAAATGATTCACTGCCTTCATAAGGAAGGACTAGAGAAAAAATTGCTGGAGGCATGTAGTGTCTGGCACTTGTGTACTCCCTTAACTGTCACATAGAGAATGCCTTGAGCAAGTGAGACCAGTCTGCTGTGCCTTGGCACCTTCCCTACCTCAGCTGTTCTTGAAAAAATATAACAGTGCTATGATCAGATCCCGGAAGAAGAATTTAGCCAATATTTTCATACTTCACCATTGTGTGTGTCTTCCCTTTTGAGCTAAATTCACAGAACAAAATCACATTCCAACCACCTTCTGTCTAGAGAATATTTCTCCTTATCCTTCTTTTCACAGGAAAACAAATGTGTTGATGAGGGAAGCAGCTCATATTTGCATAAAAGAAAATCTGAGCTCAAAAGCGTTCATTTAAATAACAATACGTGTCAGCCATAGAAAGGCAAAGGGAAATGGAAATGAAGAGACCTGTCCGAGGCACTCTGCAAAATGTTCAGTTTCACAGTCTTCTATTATCGGGTATATGGAGAAAAGAAAAGAAAAAACTGTAAGATGAGTGTGTGTGGGATAAATGGGAGAAAGTATTGGCTTTCTTTTTCTATTCTGATCTACTCGAGTATTTTCATTTCATTTGGTTGTAGTTTTGCCCTGGCCAAAATATTGAAACAAAATTCTGAAACAATTGATCAAGATAATTCTGCCCCACATTGGTAACTGCTGTATAAACTCTGTCCTGGCAGGTTCCCTGTTGTTGAACAAATCCACCTGGATCTCTCATGCAACTGTGTTTCAGCTTTAGATGAAAAGAGGCCCATTTAACAAATTTACATAAATCTTTGCTACTTTTGAGACAGAGCTGATAGGTCATTTTATCACTGAACTTTGTGCATATATAACGTGACTTAGGAATATAACCTAACCATTTTAATGAAGAAGAAATGAACAATTACAGAGAGAATGTATGTGAGGATTAGTAAATCAAATGTATCTAAGTATAAAATACTGCACGTCACTATTCCAGCAGCCTCTATTCCTTGTCCAGCGTGGACCTCTCTACGGAAGCTTGTCTTGTTTCTGAAATGCACTTGAAGAACAGCATTATGTTCTTATTTGCTTCCTGTCTAATAGTAAAGAAGGCCATGCCAAGAAAGCAGTGTCTCAAAGAGTGGCTATAGCAGTCTCCTCCACTTCCACTCTCCTAGTTAGGTGTGTCCAACCTGAAACCAGTGGGCTGTGTGTGGCCTTTGGCAGCCAGTAATGTGGCCCCATCAAATCATAAACTTTCAGCATTATTATGTGTGTTTTAGCCATATTTTTTTGAGTCAATTGCATGTAGCTCAAACACAGACTGCATAGGTGACAACAGAACACTGGAGCAGAGGGCACAGTGCAGCGCTGACTCTGCCTCTTGTGCCCAACACACAGTTGCATCAGAACCCATGTGTGTTTCACATTACCAACACTTGTGCCACTTGTAGTATGTCGTGATTGCCAATAATAATAATATTCCAACCTATGTACACACGTATGTGCCTTTAAAAAAAAAGGAATATGTGTTACTTATATACATAAACTATATTATACATTTTGTATTGTATATATAAATGCAAGCCAGGACAACTCCTCTTCACACAGTATGGCCCAGGCAAGATACAAGGTTGGACACCCATGCTTTAAGTGCTGCTTCTCACAGGTATCCCACAGAACAGACTGTCTACAAAAGATGTTGCTGTCCTCCAGCTGCTGTTCTTGCAGCAGACCCTAGAGTCAATGGGAGAGAAGCATGTTAAAAGCTGTGCCAAATAGATGAGCAATTTCTCCAGAAAGGGCCAGCCTCTAGGAAAGGCGTTGACCAGTGCCAATATCATATTGTCTTTCCTGCTGGGCAACCCATGTGAGTGGTAAAATACAGGATTCTAAGCAGTCTTGCTCAGGCAGACCCTGTTGTACAAGGTGTATAAACCTTCAGTAAACAGAAAGTTGAGTCACAATGATTCCTCCATTCTTTAATCACAGAATCACAGAATATCCTGTTAAAAGAGGCACAAAAGGATCACGGAGCCCAACTCCTGGCTCTACCTGAATTTCAGGACTACCTGAAATTCAAACCACGTTTCTGAGAGCCTTGTCTAAATGCTTGTTGAGCTCCGGCAGCTTGGTGCTGTGACCACTGCCCTGGGGAGCCTGTTCCAGTGCCTGATCACCCCCTGGTAAAGAATCTTTTCCTAGTACCTAACCTGACCATCTGATGCGTCTCCATGAATACTCTCCTCAGTTTGCTCTTCTCTGGGCTGAACAATCCAAGTAGCCCAGTCACTCCTCAAATGTCTTTCGCTCTAGACCCTTCACTGTCCTTGTTGCTCTCCTTTGGACTGTCTCTAATAGCTTCACGTCCTTATTGCAACACCCAGATCTACATACACATAGTGCTCATGGTAAGGCCACACCAGTGCAGCATGGAGCGAGACAATCCCGTCCCTCAACTGGCTGGCAGTGCTGGGCCTAATGCAAGCCAGCGTACAGTTGGCCCTTTTGGCTTATTTGTGCCTCTGGTTGATAAGGAAGAAAAAATATGCCATCCTTCACTGTTGCAAATTTTGCACACTAATTGCCAAGAGCTAGAACATGGAATCAAATGTTGGCCTTGTTATTCATTTCAAAAGTATTAGGGGTATCCTGAGTAATAAAACTCTCAGTCACTGTGGTGTAGCTGTTTGTACTTATCTTTTTCTCTTCACCTCACTCTTGGCTTGTATTTTGGTCCAAATTATTTCCCAGCACGTACTTCTTATATGTTACATGACATGTTATGTTAACCATACTTGAAGAAACAATGCATAATTTCAATATGCAGAGCCTGCATTTGACTGCCAGGAAAATAACAAATAAAGAACAAAATCAAAGCTGGATGTAACAAAGAGCAAGTGGACAAGTTACTTACTCTTCAGTATGCATCTTGGATTGATTTACACTCCAATGCAACACCATGCCAAAAGCAGATGTGCCACCTTCCATTTAAAGACTCAGCACATAACAACACCCATAGTTTCATAGCTGAATGTGTTATATGCCACAGGTCCTCATACATTTGTACAATGGCTTGATTTGCACAGATGTGAAGAAAGTCAGTGCATAAAGTGTGACTGATTACTTGGTACACAGGATTTGTGGGGGTTTTAAAATAAAATTACTTTCCCCGTTCTTCCCAGATTAAAATAATAAATATATATTTCTAGACTACAAAAAGATATGATTTATTTGCAGGTGTTGCAGGTGCTTTGAGTCCTGGACGTTGTAACAAATACTGTTAACAGTTCAATAACATTTTCCTATAGCAAGCTAATAATAAACTTGAGCACGTTACAGTGGAACTTAGTATTGGAGGCTATCAAAGCTTGATAAAATCTGTTGAGCAGAGGCCCAAGAATTTGGCACTAGTGCTATGATTTGTAGGATGTTTGTGAAACTGTCAGTGAAGGAAAAGCAGCTGAAATTCCATTTTTACAAGATTTCTGGTCATAAATCTTTTGACCAATGTAAAAGGGAGCATGGAAGCCATTGGCCTCTGCAGTGCTTTGCAAAAGCAGTTTTGGGGACATGAAGGTCAGCAGCCCTTGGTAGAAAGTTGAGGGAACATATCACAGGAGTGACAGCTTCTGGATTTACTGCACCATGGCCTCTGATTATCTCAGAAATGGTAGCTTTCAGGCCTTCAAGGGTCAGCTGTATTGTTCCCTGCATGAAGTCTCCACCCTAACGCAGAGACGACTAACTTTCTTTGAGCAGTGAGACTTCTGATCAGTATTTATCACCAAGAAATGATATATTCCAAGTGCTGTCAGCAATGCCATCGCAACCTCCTGCCTGTTGTACTCAACTGCTATTTATATCCTTAAGCTAGAGAGGGTTCCACAAACTTTCTGCCTCCAATAACCTAGAGGTCAGCTGAGAGTATCACAGTTACAAAAACCCAGAGGAAAAACAAACAGTATTCAATAATAGCAAATGCTTTCATTGTTTCTGGGTGAGTTAAAAGCTGAACAAAGCCCAAGTTAAGTCATTGCAGGTGTGTGCCTTAATGAGCTGCAGTTAGACAGCAGGTGAACATCAACCATGAGTGCAGGCACGTGTGATTGAGTGCTGCTAGGAAGAAAGAAAGGGAGGGAGTGTGGAGTGGAGGCTTGAGGTAAGGCTGCCTTGAAGTTGTTTTTCTGTGCTTTAATTTTTAATGTAGGGGAAAGAAGAGTCAAAATGAAAGTAAGTTGTGTTGGTACCAGTGATGTGTGAGTTGGATCTGTGGTTTCCCTCCCTATCTTCTTGTTAAGACTGATGTTCTTCAAATATTTGATATGCAGAACATGAAAAAGATTTATTTATTTATTTATATACTTAAACATGCTACGTCTGTCACAATTCATACTGGAGTTATGATACAATCAGCTTTGTTTATGTAAAAGCTAACATGCAGGAGTAAAGGCCTCCTTTCTGTTTTCTTTATTTTTTTCTTCATTTGTTTCATTCTCTACCTGTCCTACCCTATGGTGAAATGTACTTGAATAATCTGTAAAATATAAAGCATTGCATATATAGCAATGTAGACTTTGAAGTATTTGTTCAATAATCCAAAGCAAGCCCTGTACTTTTCTTTACGTTTCATTGGGCTCATCATTGTTCTTGTGGAGTGGATAGACTTTACATTTAAAGCGTTATTTAAAAAAGACAAATCTAGGCTGTATTGCCTAAGGTGTTCTAAATAAGCTGTGTTTGTCCCAAAGATACACAAAGCAAATGGTATCCTGGGCTCTATTGGAGGACGGGTGGCCAGCGGGGACAGGGAGGTGATTGTCCTTCTTTCCTCTGCACTCATGAGGCCCCATCTGCATCCAGCACTGGGGTCCTTCATACAGGACAGACAGGGAGCTCTTGGCCAGAGGAGGGCCACAAAGGTGATCTAAGGGCTGGAGCACATCCCCTATGAAAACAGGTTGAGGGAGCTGGGCTTGTTCAGCCTGGAGAAGAGAAGACTGCAGCATGGCCTCACTGCAGCCTTTCAGTGCCTAAAGGGAGCCTATAAACAGGAGGGGAATCAACTCTTTACAAGGGTAGATAATGACAGGATAAGGAGAAAAGTTCATAAGTTGAAGAAGGGAAGATTTAGGTTGGATGTTGGGGGAAGGTTCTTTACCAAGAGAGTGGTGAGATGCTGGAACAGGCTGCCCAGAGAGGTTGTGGATGCCCCATCCCTGGAGGTGTTCAAGGCCAGGTTGGATGGGGCCCTGGGCAGAAAATTAGATAGGGGGTTTGGATCATCATCCCTGAGGTCGTTTCCAACCATTCTGTGATACACATGCACACTGCCACTGGTGTCTGTAGGAGCTTTGTGTCTGGCCTCTAAGAGCAGAATAGAATTTGAGGAAGAGGCCAGGAGGAAAACATGCATGTGTATGTGGAACTCCAGCCTGTGCATATAGATATATAATAATTAAAGTGACCATGTTCATAGACATTAAAAATATCGAAAGCAGCTGCCCAGACAGACTGTGCTGTCTCTGTCCTTGGAGGATTTCAAGACGTGGTTAAGTGAAGCACTGAACCAACCTGGTCTGCTCTCACAGCTCACTGTGCTTGCAGCAGGGAGTTGGGCTGGATCTCTCCTGCATCCTTTCCCATCTGTATTCTTTTACTAACCTATCTGTTGTGCTCAGTTCAGCAGGTGGCAAGGGGCTGAAGAAAGCAGTCAGCCAGCCACTGCTGGTGTTACCCCATCACTTTTTTTTTTTTTTTTTTTTTTAATGGAAGAGAAAAGCTCTTTATTTAGTCATCCCTCTAGCAAGCAGATCTAGTCTTCTGAAAAGTTGAGTTTATTATTAAAGGTTTAATATGTAGATGTTCCTAGAATTTGCTATCTGTATATGTTTTTGGTAAAAAGTTAATGCTGACACTTTGGGGAGTTACTCAGCCACAACTGAAACTTGGAGAACAATTCAAAGCAAATTCTCTGGCAGAAGCAGCCCTACTTTCATGCTGTGGCAGTCTCTGTAAATCCTAGTTTGCTTCAGATCAGTTATTTTTTTCCTGCCTTAAAATAGGACCCAGCAGCCTTGTTTTTGGAAATCTATCTGTTGAGGGACATGAGATCCCTTTGTTTACTGTGTCACGAAAATATCTTCATGTTGGCAAGCCTCTAAAGTGAATAACAGAGGGGAAGGAAGTGGCATGACAAACTAGCATGTGTGTTCATTTACCACATTTCCTATACAAGTCTTTCTCCAAAGGAGTCCCTCTGGGTGAAGGGAAAACAGCATCCTTTCTAAGCATAGCTTTTGAAGGAAGTGATGCCTGGAGCTGCAAGGGACACTTGCTAAAGGACTGAAGTTCTAGGTCCCTATAGTTCTGAAAAGTGTTTCTTTATTTTCTCTTTATCCTTAACAGAAACTCTTAGGCAAGCTTAAGGATTTGGGGAATTAATTTATAAGAAATGGGCATTTCAGAAATACAACCTTTTGTGGTGATGATTCTGACTTCTTAGCAGCTTAGGGCAAGTACAAGTACAATGACAGGTGAAGGCTGTGGTCAGTTCTGATTGCCAGACAAGAACCAAAGAAATAGACCCCAACACCTGTATTGCTCTCATCACAAGAGAGACACTTCAGTAATAAACACTGAACGACCTTTTAAGTATATGCTTATGAATATCACTCAGGTTGCAAGATCATTGAGGTGGGGAATTTGGTTGTCAAATGCCAAGAAAAAAAGACATTCTTAATCGCTCTGCATTACTGTGCTGCTCGAAGCACTTTCAAACACAGGCATATGGCAGAATATTCCAGTTCATTTTCTGTGTTTGTGGATGAAGTAAAAGTTGGTTTCTCTTATTTAGCTGATTGATTCAGTATTTTTCACCTACTTCTTTCCTTTTCATGTTAAGTCTTGGTTTTACATATATAATGTCTATATGAGAGCTGCTCCAAAAGTAATGCCTCTTCTTTTATTACGTTGGCCCATGACATCAGAGGCAGTGGAGGTTGAACCTTCCCACCAATATTCTATTACATGTTGTTGCTATGCAACACGTGGCAGCAGAGAGGCAGTCTGACAGTATGGTGTCTGGCATGGGGAGTGCAACAGTGTGGTACTGAATTCCACTATGAAGAAAAAATGGTACCCTTCATTGATGTTCACTGTTGTTTGCCAAAAACTTGTGGAGATCAAACAGTGGATGTCAGTGCAGTGAGGTGATGGTGGTGTGTTTCAGCTCTGGTGTCAGTGATGTGAAAGATAAGTCAGGCTCCTGACAACTCTGCGGAATTTTATGAGCATGTGTTTGGGAGCTGTTGATCACGGCCTGAGCCTCTGATTGACCACCTGAGGTGAGCACTGAGTCAGCCATGGAGCACAGGTGAAGGCGATTCAGCTGTGTGATCAGAAGGGGTGGAGCCTGGCTGCATCTCTCTTAGACCCCATTTAAGGGCTGACTGCCACTGGGAAGGGTCTCTCTCTGGAGATTGCTCCTTGTGGAGTTTACTGTGAGCCTACAACACTAGTGAGTATTTTCACTTATTTTGATTATCTTTCTACCATGATAGTCTTACTAAGCCTAACCTCTGTATACTTACTGATTGTATAGCATAGCATGTAATGTTGCTTATTGCTGGCAAAAATACATAGCTAATAGTGGTGCCTACATTGAAAAATAGTGTTTTGTAGCTGAGAATTTCCTCTACCAAACAGTGATATTTTGCTCTTTGTACCTGTTTAGTTTCCATGGAAATAAATAGGTGGCATTACTTTCAGTGTGATTTGGGTATGTTTTATATTTGGGAGAAGATGCTTTTTAGGTACAAACAGAACACTTGGTTTGTGAAGATGATTAGCTGCTGTAGTTGAAGAAGCCAGTTGGCTGGTTAGTGCTAACAGAAATTAAAACAAATGATAGGGCTGTTGAGTGGGCTGGGGGGACTTGCAGTCAACAATCTGAACGAAGCCTGTTGGTGTTGTTCTTAAGTACTGCTCAAAAATTAGACTCTTAAAATCATAGAATAACCAAGGAAGGAGAAGTCCTCTCAGATCATCCAGTCCAACTGTCCACCTGTCAACCAATATTTCCCACTAAACCATGTCTGTATGGGAGCTGCTGAGTCACGGCCTGAACCTCTGATTGATCACCTGAGGCGAGCCATGAGTCAGCCAGAGGAGCACAGGTGAAGGCAATTCACTGTGCTGCCAGAAGGGGTGGAGCCAGGCTCCAGCCCTCCTAGACCTATTTAAGAGCTGGCTACCAGTGGGGAAGGATCTCTTCTAGAGATTGCCTCTTCTGGTGTTTTGTAGGTGAGCCCAGCATAAGGGCAAGCCTTTCATTTATTCTCTCTTGTTATCATGGTCCACTTTGCCTAACTCTCTTGATTATATTGCGATTGTAACATCTTGATATCCATTGATTATACACATGTCCCTCAGTACATCTAAATGCTTCTTGAACACCTCCCATGATAGTGACTCCTCCACCTCCCTGAGCAGCCTGTTTCAGCACTTGATTGCTCTTTCAAGGAAGGTTTTTCTTAATGTCCGACCTGAATCTCCCCTGGTGCAGTGTCAGGCCATTCCCTCTACTCCTATTGCTAGTTGCAGGGGAGAAGAGGCCAACCCCCACCTCACCACAACTTCCCTTCAGATAGTTGTACGTAGCAATATGAGCCTCCTCTTCTCCAGTTCAAACAATCCCAGTTTCCTCAACTGTTCCTCATAAGACTTGTGTTCCAGATCCCTCACAGCTTCATTGCCCTTTTCTGGACATACATCAGGGCCTCAGTGTCTTTCTGGTAGTGAGAGGCCCAAAACCAAACACAGTCATCAAGGTGTGGGCTCACCAGTCCTTTTGAAACAATGGAGCTTGGAAATGCTAAGCATTCTTCTTTGGTAGCAGGACTATTGCTTTTAAAGGTGCATTTCTGAATATCGTATCCTTCTTTTGTAGAGGCTGGTGTCTGTAGACTTATACTGTACTATGCTTGTGACTAGCTAATAGGAGCTGGGGATACTCTTCTGCTAGCATTAGCATTTCTGTGCAAAGCCAAGCCCATGAGCTTACTGTCTAGGCATAATCAGAATCAGCATTTTTCTCTGGGTTTGATCTCCTGAATCATCTCCACTCATTAAAATGCTTTATAATTTCTAAGTTACAGTAAAGGTGGGGTTCATCACAACTGTCTAGGCTATAGAAAGGCTGACCTATAATCCTGAAGCATACGAGAAGCTGTACATCAAGGACTAGAGAAACATTCTGCAATTTTAAGAGAAATTCTCTAAGCTAGAAAGTAAAGTGAGTGTGCATATTTGGGAGGTGCTGGTAGACTTCTGGAAATCATCATTCAGCAGGTATATGAGCAAAAATAACAAGTCTTTACAGCAGTTTTAATAAAATGCACATGATAGCACCTTTCATCTTCAAAGAAAGAAACAAATTTATTGTTGGCATAAACCCACTGGGACCAATAAAGTTAAAGAGAGAGGTGCAGCTACTCCAATACTAATCAGGGTCATGATTTCAAAGGACGATTTTTTTAATACCTTGTCAGAAACTATTATGAAATCTGGGAGGATGCAGTGCAAATTTAGCAGCAAAAGGCAAACTGAAACTTGGGACTTCAGGCTTAATGGCCATCATTAAGTATAATATATATGCATAGCTGCAGTACACTTTTGCCAAGCTTCTGGAAAGATCAGTTAAGCGACTGACTGCAGGGGTGTAAAATTCATACTTCATCTCTTTAATGGCTATTCTTGTTCCTACTGCATGCAGTGCGGAAGTCTGTGGATCATGTGAAGTATGAAACTGCACTTTATTCTCCTTCTTGCACAGCATCACTTTCTGTACATTCCTTGACAATATGGAAGTCGTCAAACATTCTAATTATGAGAGGCAAAACAGTGGACATCATGCAGGCACCCAGAAAGAAGCACTGTGTTTTTGCTTGTTATTAAAGGCTTGGGACATGAGGATACAAGCAAGCTGGCCTGTACAATGCAACAGGGCACAGAGAACACTTCTTCCATGTTGCCTCAGTCATTTTATAGTGTGGAAAGGGCATGGGGCCAATAAGTGAGTCTAGCTTTCTGTTTGTTTTCCCCTCCACCCAACGTACTGTGAGTGGAAGCTAATGCATTTTGCTTGGCTCCTGCGAAGGAGTTCAAGGATCCTCTCTTTATCTGAGCAAGTTTTGGCAAATGTGTTATGCTTTTGTAATGGGGGCTTCACAACCCCACTACCATTCAGGTTGCTAGTGACTGGCAAGCTAAAGTGCTGGAGTTTCTCAGATGTGACCAATGTAATACACCTCTGATATTTGTTGTGCCACCAGCAGCATTGGAAAGGAATGAATTTGTTATATTCTTAAAAGTGATATGCAGAACAAAAACTGTTCGGGGTAGATGTGATGTCCCATTTCTTAATTTACAGGTGAGATTCTTTAAGAAAAATATTGGTTTTGTTTCACATGATTGGCATGAATTCTTGGTGGTAGAACTGTTGCCTGTGAAAGTAGCTGGTCAGTGTGGGACTTCCTGCAGATACTTCGCAGTTCCATCTTAGCAACAGAAACATGCAGTAAGGACAGATTCCAGCCTTTATCTTTCATATTCTCTTTCAGATAGTCTAACTTACAAAAGTATGGGTGGCTGCATTCCAGTATGGAAAAAAGATATTCCTAAAAAAATAAAAATCAGCTTGCATGTATCTCTCAAAAAGCTTTGAGTTAACCTACTCTGTAAGTATAGCATGCCAAGTTTTCTCTATACTGTAGTTTGTCTCTGCAGTTGGGCTCTTTGGTTTCTCTGAAATGATCATCTGTTCTTGGCATGTAAGCGCTGCAAAGAGAAGTAACCAGGAAACGCGTATCAGTGTTATGATAACCACAGAGTAAGCAACCAGGAATTCCTTTGGAAATCATACAGACTATGCTGTAGAATTGTAAATAACACTGAAGCGTATGCCTTGTGCTTCTGTCTGTGCACTGGGGAATGAGAGGGAATGGGCAAACTCCTTCAGAGTTGCCTCAAAACACGTATCTAACGGTGTCAATGCCCTGGAAACTGCATGAAGTGGACAGGAGAAGTGGTGCATTCCTCCTAGTTTTGCTTTGCTGGCAAATTGCTTACCTTTGTTTATTGCCAGTGTTTGTTTAAATTACTACCTTCTCCAGATGGGAGCTGTGCTGTATCAACTGTTCGTTTGACATCTCTGCAATGCCAGCTTAGCCTTAATGGTAGCGACATAAGCCCTGGTGTTGGAATGGGCAGCAAGTTGAGGAAATGCTGAAGTTTAGTGAAAGCTGTTCTTAGCTTGGGTCAGGATATCATGCCTTGAGTCCTCAGACGCGATAGTGTGGTACTGGTTATATGATACAGCACATGAGGATATTTTACAGGACTGGAAAAAGGAAATATCCTAATAGCCAGGAGTAACTGGAACTGAATGACATAAGCACCTTGTAGCTCTGAGAGACAGACCCCTCTTGTGAGAAAGCTTACCAGTGGAGTGGGATTGCAGCCAGAGCATCCCTTCTACAAAGAAGCTCAGAATGTCTGGGACAACTCCATGCAATAGGATAAAAATCTGCTTGTGCTGGTCCTCTGTTGTTTTTCAAAATGTGGGCTTGTTAACTAGAGCTTTCACAGTACTGCAGATAAAGCTACAGTGTACTGTTATCCATAGCTCACTACAACAGTTAACATCTACAGGAAATGATTTGTCCTTCTGCAATATTTATCTACTTGCTGTCATTTTTTTTAAGCTTTTGTATTGATGAAAGTGATATTCATAAGGAATCTGTAAACCCTTAGACTCTGATAGTCTTACAATAGGATGGTCAATGCTATTGCTGAAAAACATCCTTCCAGCAATACAGTTCTAGATAACATGAAGTGAAATGACATTATTTAAACAGAGCTTCTGATAAAAACTCATAGGTTTTCTCTATGCCATCACAGGTATTATTCCTGTAAGTGATCAAAAGATTGTACAGTTCGCTCTTCTACAGACAGCAGTCACCACCACAGCAGTCTTATCTCCCCTGTTTCCTAACAGATTTGTCTGTCAGTTTGCTAAAATACTGTCCCACACTGTCTTCTTGCCTCACCAATCTCAAAACAAATCTGCAGGTTTCCATGCTCCCTCAGCTGCTCCACTCTTCTGTTAAGGTGCGAAGATATGAGACCTGTGGTATGTCTCTCAGTATTGAATTTTTGGCATAGGAAAAAATGTCTGACATGATGAAGATGCCAGTTATCAAACCAGGAGATCAGTTTGAGTGGTGGTAATAAATTACAATGGATATTTTGTAGTTCTTGATGCCTGGGCTGCCCGCTCGTCAGTGAGGCATCTATTCATAGACTGAGGAATCACTGCCTGTGCTTGCGGAGGTGTGCATCCATCACACATCCATCTCTGTGACTTGTGCTCTGTGTTGAACCTGTAATAGTGGAAATAGGAGATGCATGCACTATTGCTCAATTACAGCTTAGTGCCAAGGAAGGACTGAGGCAGAAGAATGAGTCAGAAGCAAAGAAATAAACAGCAGTAAATTTAGTTGTCTGGACAGGAACCTGACATGAGGGGTGCGGCCAGTGGCAGTGTGCCAGGCCAAGCATCTGAGAGCTATGTTTGTGATGTGGCAAATGGGAAATGTGGTTTCTGTTTGCGGTGGCAACTCTAGGTTTAGTGTTGGGTGGGGACAGTGTTCAAAAAGAGAGGCAAATTTGGAATCCTGGTGAGTACTGTCACTGCTGATGCCCTATCAGTGCACTCAGGTCATTGAAATTAGGTTGCTGAGGAGATGATGGATATCCTGTCCTCAGAGACAGGCTGTACCAGGCTCTGAGCAACCTGGTCTGGCTATAGATGTCCCTCTTCATCACGGGGAGTTGGAAGGGACATCTAGTCCAAATCAGATGATTTATGAAATGCTCTGCACTCATACTGCCTTGTGTTCCTATATGCCCTCACTATCCCCTGTCATCCTTCATTTTTCTCTGTTTCCTTGGCTTGTCTCAAGCCAGCAGTCTTCAACTGTGTATGTGGCTGTACAATTTTCCTGGTACCTGCAATTGTTTCGTCTTTGCAGGGCAGCAGTGAGGCAGTAGCCAGTGTGCATCAGCAGCATATGCATAGCAGTTGAGCTGGCTTATCAGTCAGGGAACTGATGAGGTGGTTCCTGGCTGGCTCACTGTGGGATGTGGCTGGATGTAGCAGGAATCCGAGAGTTGCAGAGTTAAGTGCTGCCTGCTCAGCTGAACTTCACCTGCCTTGCAGGACTACTCTTTCCTAGCTTGGTGAATATGGAAAGGGGATAGGGAGCTGTTGGGGAGGCCTCTGCTAGCATGGTCAGCAGTAGGGATGGCTGGGCTGGAAGGAATTAGTGTTTTTTTTTTTTCCCCGTCTGCCCTAGCAGTGCCCTACTTTCCTGGTGCTCAGTGCAAGTATGTGTGTAAGTAAGTGGTTGTAGCAGTGGGGGAAGAGGGTGGCTTGTAAGGGAAGGAATTAATTTTCCAAAACCTGGATGGGGCTGCATAACTGTCAAATGTGGACTTCCCTGAATACTGATAAATCATAGCTGGTACTTTGCTAGGTGCTTGTGTCTGGCCCTTATGTTATACTGAAGAGTTTCTGTTGTGGCTATAGTGCTGAGATCTTGGGGACCTAACATGTGTCTCTAGACAGATGTTCTGTACATCAGGGTTGATGGAGAGCCATGGATTGAGTGCTTTTTATTTTTTAACACGAGTAACAGCCTTTCATGTTTCTGCCCAGAAAGACCATGTTGCTTCTTGCATAATGATGTTGTTGAAGGTATTTATTTCTTGCAGATTGCTAGCACTTTCATCTCATGTCAATTATGTTACAGTGCAGAGTCATTGAAGTAAATGCTTTTTGGAACTGGTACTTATAGCCTTAAGGGTTGCTGTAGTGGAAATAGCATTTCACAGCTTGAACTAGTGATTGAGCACCTGGTGGAAGGCAGCGCCAACCCAGGGGAGCTCAGCTGCATCCAATGCTTCTGAGTGACCGGAACAGGTAGAGCCAGGATCCATCTCTTCCCAGACTTCATTTGAGAGTTGGCAGTGAAAGTATCTCACTGGAGATCTCTGCCTGTTTGAAGACTTCCAAAGGTAAGCAGGTTTTCTTCTTTTGTTTCTGTTTCCACAGCTGCTGCATTGAGGCTTGTTCTCATTTGCTGCAACCTAGGACTGTGCCAGCCCACTATTATTGCTGTAGCTTCCATCACATTATAGCATTAGTGTTACACTTGAACTACTGCACTTACTGCTACACTTGAACAAGCCTAAGGGCTTGTAATGCTCAATTAGCCTCTGAGGTGTGCTCTGCTATTTGTTATGTGATATTCTGGTTTACCCAGGGACGTCTGCAGTGTTGTTCTGGAGAAAATAGGAATGTTTGTGCCTGGATGGATGGATAGTTGTGGCCAGCCACATTATTGCCCCTCTTGAAGAGTAAATGATGTTATGCCAATTACCTTGCACCATTTCCGGAACAGGATGACAATGTCTTAATTCTTCCACCCACTAAGTTCACTTGCAGCAATGAGTTTGTATAATTACTGTTACGTCCTTTGGGGAGGGGTGAAAAAAAAGAGACAACTTCTTGGGTCTTGTCATTGATACATATGGGATTGTTCCCAGAATGCTGAGAGGTCTTGCCTCTCCAGATTAAGAAAACAAAACAAAAATGCCCCCTAATATGAATTGGTAGCTGTGCAGGTATCCTAGTTTTCAACCTTTTAGCAAGTAGAGAGTAATTGGGCAATAATCCATTTTCCACTCGTCTTTTAATACTCTTAAAATATGGATCACATCCTATTTCTATAGCTTTTATAGCTGGCATATTATCCTGACAGTTTTCTACCGACCTCTAATTGGGGATAATGGAAACTTCTTGCTAAATTTCTGGATTCAGATTTTATTGAAAATAATTTAAACCCACAATATGTAGCCAACTGTGAGACATGATCTCGGTTATGCCATGTCTATTGGAAGTGGATTTCATGCTCTGGTGTAGCATGCTGTACTCTGAATGCAAGAAACTTATCTTTGGTCACTCTATTGTCTGCTCCCTAAAGTACTTCATCAGGAAGTTCTTTCGCTTAACAACCAAAGCCTCTGACTTAGGAGTGCAAACAATCTTGATGTAGAGCTTATAACAGTGATTTTATGCAGGGCTATTAGCCTATGTTGCATATTAACATTCAGTTTTGGTTTGTTTTATTTTTCTGTTGGATTTTTAAATCTTGGTGAAAATTTCTTGCATTTCAGTGCCTTGGAGAATGGGGCAGTGATGCCTATCTTGTTTTAGAGATCTTTAAATACATGAATTTGACTCAGGGGATGCAATTTGTAAAAATTATCCTGCAGTGGAACTTCAGATCTTTGTGGTTTTATTTTTGTTATTTTTTAAAGGCAGCAAAGGAAAATGTTTCCTCTGTCTAGAGGGTTTCCTAATACATCACAGGGGTTACAGATCCTCTGGAAGAGGGAAGGGTGTTGAAATGCTAGGGCATAACCTGCCTGATGCTGTTTATATGAAACATCATCATTAGCTGCATCTAATCTCTGTTGCTGCTGGTCTAAATGGCTCAGTGCTTCATCCTACTGCAAGAGTCTGCTTTTCCTCAAAGGTGGTATGCCAACATCTTTGTTATTTCAGGAGCAATTCTGCATGAGTTGAGAGTGCTGTGCCTCAGCCTGTTTGGATATATTCCAGTTCTTAAAATCATTCCAAGTTCAGAGCCTTAGTAACACTGTGAGGTCATGGGACCCCACATCTATTCTCCTGGATGTAATTGCCATAGCCGAAGGAACTAGATTTAACTTCTGTTCAGGAACTTTAAATCGTGATTTTCGTTTGTTCCATTTTAACGTAGCCACCTATCAGATCTGACTCCTGTGCATACAGCCATTCCAGCTTTTGCTACTTAGCATTATCGATTCATCTAGAAAGAAACTGTTGATTTGGAGACATACAACTGGGTATTTATCCTGTTAGCTGAGATGCTTGATTTTTTTCAAGTATTGAAGTTGCGTAAACTCACTGTAGTTTGCACAGCTATCAGAAGGCATGATATGAAATGACAGTCTATAGAACTACTGTGAAAGGTATAATTTGATGTGATGCTTGAAGAGCTACAAGCTATGGTAAGTTTATTTTTGTATTTCAAAGGATGTTTATGGAGATCAAGAAAAGAAAGCTTAAAGTAAAATGATTGGCATGGAAATAACAAAGCAAAGGAACTTTGCTGTGCTGCAATAACAGATTTGGCAATTGCAGTTTGTGTGGAATAGCCCATTTCAGACTTTAATCTACTGTATAAATGAAGAATAGAAAAATAACACTTTTGCTGATGGTAGAGCAAGGCCCACCAGCTGGGCCAGTGTCGCTTTAGTCTTCAAATTGAATGTCGTTAACATTCAGAATAGCTGTTTACTGAGATCTTTAAGGATATTTAGTATCTCTATTTGACAACTGAGAGATACTTGGCATATCTGCTTGCGTTTTTCATCTGTGCTTTTTTAATATGTATTGATATTTTTGTTCTATTTAAGACAAGATCACTTAATCCAAATCCATCATAAATAGATGCTGTTACTGTAGTCATGATCATCTAGGATATAAGAAGCAAGCCTCACCTCCTCCTGTAAATTGGAGCTTTCTCATACATCTGTTAAATGCCTCGCTTTGCTCCCATCAAACTCTTTATTATTTTGACAGCTGAAATAATTTGAGATTGTACTTTTCAGAATAATATATCTCTGATTATTTTAAGAGGATGTTTTCTTGCGCATAAATAAAATCTCATTACAGCAGCTGTAGTTCCCCTTAAAATGCCAGCCATGTAACAACTTATTCAATGTCTAATTAGCCTTGCTATGTTATTAACATCTCTTTAACATTCATTCTGCAATACTTCACTGTTCAAATGTGGAATAACTAATGTGTATGTACAGCTTACATACATAAATGAGTAGAAACATGAGAAATGTAGGCTGAATACCCAGATAATCATCTGTTTTATCAGACCTTGGAGGCAAGCCCCCTTGTAGGCAGTCTAGATCATGAGAAGGTACCCTTTAGGGGCAGAGATCTGCATTTGCTAAGCTTTGAGCTGAATGACAAGGTGTTCTTTGGCTGCTGTTGCAGTGATCTCCCAGCTGACAGCAGTATATGACTGTTTGGTTTATGAAAGGGCAATATTTGCTGCCTAGAGGTAACATAGTGATTTATGCTTTGCCTGACCATCTGCCTTCTGGGTTCAGAGCCGAGAATGGTATCTAGTAAAGGATAGCTAGCAGTCAACAGAGTAAAGAGTAGATTTTAGTGACTGTGATAGTAAGCAAAACTAGGAGCAGTAGTTGTGGGAAGTCTCCTGTTGCTAGCATGCTGTTCAGTGTAGTGTTATCAGGAGTCATGCCAGGGGTACTGTTTTGGGTATACACTTCCAGAGGAGGTGGTGTTCTGATTTTTAAAACTGAAACCATTAATAACAAAATGGATGTGGAAGCATCCTTTAGGGGTAGAAGGACTTAAAGGACAGATCATTTGCGATGTCTGACCTCTGACTTGTATCAGAACAGATAAGACCCCTGATTTCATATCAGAAATTGTAGTTCATAACTAGACGTAGATCTGTTGACTTTGTAGCTCTGACTTTTTCACCCTAATTTATTTCTGAAGTCTGTGAACCATTTTAAAGTAGCCCACAGAAGGCAACTAACAAAGCCCAACAAACAACAAATGTTTTGCCTGTTGGTTTAAGGTTATTATAAAAATCTATGTGTCCCTGGATATTTTTAGTAGTCTGGGGGGAGAGGAAGGGAACAATCATGATATCAATATCCTCTTCTTGCAATAAGCTTTTCAATTGCCAGCATCGTTGTTTTGAAAACAGCATGGAGAAGAAATGGCTAGACACCCTTTACCTCAGGTATGGTGCATGTGGCCACCTTGTCTGTGAAGCCCACTACCTGATTGGTCTGGTCCAAGCGTAACTTGAGTTTTAGTTCAGAAATGACAATATGATGTCTGGTATGGTGCTAACTAGTTAAACCCTGTAAGGTAGATATACCTGTATGTAAGACCTGGCACATGACGGAGCGTAAGCCTTGCTTATTAGTATAGATTAAATTACTGTTAAGGCTAGTTATTTAAAAATGCATTTTCATGACGTTCTTCTGAATGTCTGTAAAATAATTTCTTACAGAGATTCTGCCCCACCAAATTTGTGTTCAGTTTCAGTTTGCCAAAGCTCTTGTCAATCAGTGAAAAACTGCTGTTTGTGATGTCATTCACTTTTGTTGGGTCAAGAGAAGGGAGAATGGCTAACGCTGGTGGGAAATGAATTACACGAAAGGTATTTGAATATTGACATAAATGGACACTTCTGGAGAATTAGCTGGGGAAGAGAACTTCCTCCTCTGTTCATAACTGCTTACCTGTAAGAACACCAAATGCTAATGTTTGGTCATTACCTTTTACTCTCCTGCTGTGGCTCATGCATAATTTTTGTATTTGTTGAGGGATTGTATTACTTAATGTAAGAGGTGCACAAAGAACCTATTCTGTGCAGAATGGAAAAGTTTTGTCAGCAAATTGCAAAGCTAATTGGTGTCCACTCAGAAACAAGAACAAACGCTATTAAGATGCGAGTTTATTAATATAACCTTGGAATGATTCTGAAGGAAGCAAATAATAACATAAAGGCGTCACTCTGGAGGCAAAATACTGCAGATGTTCCCATTACTGTACTGTTTGACAAGAAATAAATATGGCACCCACAAGGCAGAGATACAAACTGTTATCCTTGCAGGCTCAAATTGTACTAAAGCCAAGGCTTCCTGCCATGTCATTGATGTATTAAATGCCAAACAGTTGAGAAGAAGAAACTGTTACTTCATCCATCTTGTGACTGGATGCCCTTGCTTTCTTTATTTCTTGTTTATTCGTGAGTGTTTGGACGCATTCCTCAGTGTGGGCTTTGCAGCAGCAATTTTCCTTGGAGTTTGCCTCCCGTCCACTTAGTTTTCTGAATATTGCCTTTGTGTTTAAGACAGTGCTTTTTTTTTTTAAAACTTATTTCATGGAAGTCTACTCCAGGAGAAGTGCAGGAACTAATTATAAAGAGGAGAACAAGTGCAGAGAGGTAGGTGTGCAAAGAGAAAAGAATTGAAAAATCCTCAGTTGAAATTGGTTCAAGGAACAGGAAAGGGAAAGAACAGGATACGTGTTGCTCTGAAGGAGCAAGAGGGTGGCCAAACCCAAGCTTCTAAAATAGGAAACTTGAGATGGTGAAAAAATGTGAATTCCTTTCTTAGTGTGTAACCTGTTTGTTGGGCAGTTTCACTTTTGAGTGGTGAGGCATGACTGGTGACTGGTTAGAGAGAACGAAAGGGAGAATGGGCTGTAATGGCTGGAGTTAAGGAGTAAAGGAGTTTGGCTCCCTTGCTGTTTGGACCCTGTGATAATGTTGGGAGCACTCTGGCTTTTCCATCCTTTCTCATCCCTCAGTATAATCAGTGGCCTCAGTTGTTCATGTATGGAGAGGGCGAATAAGCTTTGTTTCAATGTAAGCTGTTGCTGCTCTCTCAGAAATTTCTAGCAGAACTAGTAGTCCATGAGATTATTTATTCATTCTTTCATCTGAAATTCATTTAATTCTCATTTTTGACTGTTTCAGGAAACTTAAATAACCTAAATAGATGAGTCAAATTACTACCCACAACTTCCAGCATAGTTAGTGGAGGCCCAAGGGCTTAGTACTGGAAAAATGATAAGACCAAGGGTGTCAGCCAGGCAAGGAATTAAAACAGCCAGATTGATTGCAACACCAAGTTATTTGCCTCTAAAGCTTAAAATCAGCTTACAAGTATGCAGAGTTATTTGGCCCTGGTATCTGATGCAAGACAGTGAAATAAGTTGGCCTCCTGGTTATAGTGAAGGACAGCAATTGTCCTGCTTTCTCTGGTGCTCTATAAGCATGTGCTAGGTACTTAGAGAATAGTAGGGTAAAGAATGCAGAATAAAGGGTACCCATTAGAATACAGAGCAGTTTTCTCCCATTATCCACCTTAGCACGCTGTGCTGCAGTGGGGAAGCTGCACTCCTGAAGAGCAGAAGTGTTAGCCCTGGACCTGGGGACAAGCTGGCCCTGCTCAAGCGTGAGCCGTGTCAAAGACAGTGAGCTGTGTTTCAGAGGCAGCATCAGGCTATGCTCAGGGACAAGGGAGGACTTGGGTACCTGTAGCATGTGTATGTTGGCACAACAAGGAGCAGATGTTACCTTCAGTTTTGAAACATTTTGGGCAAGAGCTGGAAATGCAAGTGGCAGGTGAGTTTTCCTGCAAGCTATGACAAGAGCTCGTGGGCAATGTGTGAGCATAAGGGCTGCACAAGTGAGTGAAACGGCTCCAGTTCATGTTGCTGTATACAAACTGGCATCCTCTGTGGTGCAGGTTGTGGGCAGAGCCATTTCCAATAGGACACAACCCTTTGGTGTCTCTTTTGCTACCATTTTTCACACTGATCCATAAGACGGGGTAGCAGGATTGCCCACGTAGGGCCAAGATGTGAAACTGAGCTTTACGGGTTAGGCCTGACCCTGTGTTGTGTTGGCACTTGAGTACGGAGGTGCAGGCCTGGGTCAGGTAGGCCTGTGTGGGCTGCCCTGAGCTGCGTGCTGCTGCCTGGAACGGGCGTAGAGGAGGGCTGTGGGACAGCTGAGCTGTAAGTCTCTCTTTGCATAGGTGTTCTGGGCTCTGCTCTTGTGAAGGGCCCAGCAACATGCTGGGTCTGGCCTTCAGCCTTGTGAATCCATCGCTTGCATGTGCTGTGTTGCATTAAAGCAGCACGAAGTGGGAAGTCTTGGTTTACTTACAGATCCTCTGTCGCTGCATCTGGCATGTTAGTATGTTACAACAGTGCTGTCTTTCACAGAGGAGTGCTGTCACAGCCTATTTTTTCCCTTGAATTAACTATCTGGGCTGAATTCTGAGTGCGGTTACATGTGTAGTTGCTTGAGATTTAAGTGGTAGATATGACCAGCTGAGAGACAGGATTAATATTAAATCTGAACTGAAAAGTGTAAGCTTAAGTGTACCAAAGAGAAGCCATAACTCGTCAGCAATGGAGCCACGATAAATTGAGCTGCTTAGCGCAGGGAAAATGGTGGGTTTTCTGTTGCTAACAAAAATATGAAAATAAATCTTGCCACAGAAATAGCAAGCACTGTTATTCTGATGCAAACAAAAATGATGCCAAATCAATATCAAACAGGAAAAGAATGAAATGCATTTTGGGAAAGCAGTTGAATAGAAATGAAAGTTTATGCAACCAATAAAAAGTGCAAATCATCTGTACTTCCACCGCAACTGCAGACTGATGTTCCAAAATCCAGAATTAGCGTGTGGAGAGTGTTTAAAAGTTGAACTTTGTTTATAACTATAAAATTCAAGAGAAGACAGCTAGTGCATGAAGGGGTTTATTATTTCATCCCATTAGATGTGTTATCCAAGAAGAGGATGAACATTCAGATCAAATGGTCTATAGCAGGTCCCTGAGGACTTTTGGCACATGATCTGACTGAAGTCATTCTCTTTCCAGATGATATAGGATTTTCTAGTGTGTATAGAAAGTGATGACAGTATAGCATATTCACTGACTGATTGCACCCTACAGCCCTGCCCACTACCAGAACAAACCCCACTGCCTGCCTGGCAGGAGAGGGTTGTGCATTGCTGAGCTGCAAATTGCTCATCAGCATTTTATTCTGCTTCCTGACGATTGTGGAGTTGATGCACTTGTTACCATGAGCGACCATTGATAGGGGACATTGATAATTTGAAGCTGGTCTTTGTCTCTTTGTAGTCAATCTCTTAAGACAAAAGGTTAATGTGTCTAATTCCCCATTTCCTCATAAATTACGGACAGCTCAGTAATGTCTTATTGTCTGTTCCAAAAACAGTTAATGCTTTATTTTTACTTAATTACATAGTAAGGTAAATAATATTAATTTGTTAGTCATTGAATATTATATTTTGGAATGGTTAAGCCACCAAATATTACAACATGGAAGAAAATGATTCCACGGATAGTACTGTGCTTCCAGGATGCTCGTTATTGTAATGCAGAGGTTAATATAAGTTTTCTTTGTTGGAGATGTGAAATATCAGAGGCTAAAATGTTCATTTTGCTGATTTGGAAAATATTGAAAACATACTGATGTAATTGGTCTGAACAGATAAGTTCATCAAGAAGTAGCAGAAAGCCCTTGGTTCATGCAAGTTCTTCATTCTGATACGAACCGGAGAAACCAATCAAACCAATGATCACTTTCTTATGAATAAACCTGTTTTCAGTTGATGAAGCTTCTAGTTTTTCACTCTCCAGAAGGCGCCAAAGCAGTGCATCAGCGCAATGGAACAATAACTGTGCAGTTATTCCCCTTTTGGGAACACTGATCCAGGGAGATGAAACTTGGATTTGGCAAAGCTCATTCACTGTGTATGTCACGGTGTCAGGATATGCTTAATATGCGCTCTGTGATGGAGTTTGTTTACTTACTTTTGGCATTTTTAAAAAGAAAAGACACAAATTTTCAAATTTTGAGTGCTTTTGAAGTGCAGGTTTTTTTGGTTGGCTTTTTTTTTTTTTTTTTTTTTTTTTTTTTTTTTTTTTTTTAGTGCAAACAAGATAGACTCTTTACCTTGGTGCATGTTCGTTACTGTGTGAGTAATGACTTCCAAAGCCATGATTAAATTAGATTATGCATACTCATAACATCTGGCTCTGGCCAGATCTGGAATGCTGACCTACGAGTATCTGCAGGTGTAAAATCTTTAAAAGTAACAGTTTTGAACAGATTTTATTGACGTTAGTTTCTAAAATTCTTTAGTTAGAAGATTGTGTGGCTTTGAAGAGTAGGAAAGATTGGGTAACTTAATGAAAACAGAGCCAAAATAAATACAGAGTTCAACAGTGATAGGACTTGGTAGGTAATGTATCCACACAGCAGGTGCATTTTAGTCTAAACCACATCCATGTTTTATGTGATTCTTTGTAGAATTACTGCAGACTCTTAAAAACAAAAAAAAGCCAACTAATGAATCATTTATATGAAGCAGATAATGCAGAATGGGAGAAGAACTGGCTTAGTTTCACATGCAGAAAACAACAGGCCAACTACTGATGAATCGAAGTGATTTTTCTGCTAGTGGAGAATACTACTTTTCCCATAGGATTCATCCTGTACTCAGCAAGGAGAAAAACAATGGTACTAGAATGGGTTCAAATGGGAGTCAAAGTGCAGCTGAGGGAGCTATACTGAGTATTGCCTTTAAAGATGTGGAGCAATGTTTTTGAACAGAATAGAACTAGCATCTCAGCACCCGGTCTGTTACAGTGGTGTATCAGAGGTGAATAATTTTGTGAAGAACCTACATAAACAGCTGTCTTTTCTTGCCTGTACTGGCTTGAAACTTCCTGGTAAGTGTGTATTTTGGTAATTAATAACAAACTGATGAAATTGTGGTTGTGTGGATTTGTGTGTGTGCTTTCCTGTTTGCTTTTGGTGGTGGTTGGTTTGTTGTTTTTTCTTCATTTTTTTGAGAGGTGGATGGAGGACTCCAAAAACCTATCATTTCTCATCTAAGTTATTTCATTTTCCATCATCCTAGATAGTGGAAATTCATGACATGAATATTGAATTTTTAGGGTTTTTTTTGCCAATTTTTTAATGTGGCTTTTGGCATTAGTTAAAGTGGTTGTGATTCTGAAATTGTGCCAGATTAGCTATGTCTTGAAAATCTTTAAGTAGTTGAGTAGGCAGGCTGTTGGGGAGTACTTTCTGCTGAGAGCTCTATGTGGCATGAAGAACTTTTTTACTCTCCTTCACCTCTACAAAGAAGGCCCTAGATCTGAGAGTAGTGATGTGTGTAATATTAGGGAAATTAGGTGATGTGATGACTCAACACATACAATTGTTGTTTTACTACTAAGTTTGCTGTTACCTGATATTCCAACTATGCCTTGACCCAAAACAGAACTTGATGCAGCAGAACAGGCTGATCCATCCCAAACAGCGATATGGAGAATGCTCCTTAAGTCTGTGTGTCCTAAGTGTAGGATCTGAAAAGATCTTGAACTCCAATGTAATGCTAGTGCTACGTAAAGCAGTGTGAGCATGTCTGGACTGCCAAAACAAGGGGGATTCCTGTAATGGTTAGAAACTGGAATAGATACCTGAAAATTCTAGGAGCTCTCTAACTAGACCTCCTTGTTTCCTCACTGCAGGAGCCAGCTCACAGAGACTGTATATATATCATATGTGTGTCTGAGAGCCATTTTTGTGTAATACATAGTTTTTTGGGAGGATCTCAATTTGGAATATTGAAGTTGACTAAGGCAGGAAGGGGTGGAAAAAAAAAGCCGTAATCCTAATCTGCATGCTTTGGATCCTTCAGAAGCTAGGCTGCTTGTGCTGAGGAAAGAGCAGTAGGGTATCTGAGGTGCAACTGAGTTAAGGACTATCAGTTTTTCTTCTCTCCTTATGAAAGAAGGTAAGACCTGTGAACCTTTAAAATTGAGCTTTCTTCTGGCTATGCATCCCTGGGCCCCCTGTCCTTTCATCCCTCTCACATTATGGACGGCTTAACCTCTAGTTCAAGCTCTTCATTCCAAGAGGTGAAACACAATTTTGCCTACCTTTCTGAGAGGTCTCGAGATGGCTGTGTTGATAGGCAGGCTCTGCATGATTCTACAGAGGCAGAGAATGTCTTATGGTCTTTACTGTGGATTCCAACATCTCCAATACATATCTTACAGGAAAAATCTCATTGTTTCCTCTCATCAGAAGTAAAATCTGAAGCTTTTCGCTGAATGTTTTTAATAGGCGCGGCTAATCACATCTCAAAACTTTTCCATATAGGGGCTCATTTGGAGTTATTTCTTAGCTATGAACCGAGTTTTCAGAAGACATTGCATTTGGAATCATATTAAGTCTGATTCTTTTCCCTTCAGACCTTAAAATAGCAGAGTTTTTGGACTGTAAATCAATTATTTGAAATACCATCCTTAGGAAGACAAAGAAGTAAACACAGTTACACAAGTAGGAATAGAAATGTAAGTGGTGACTGCACCACTTATGTGGTGCACTCATGTGACAGACACTGATGTGACTGCACTCACAGTTAGAGCCTGGACTTGTTCTAAACTTACTTGCTGCTTTGTTTTATCGAGGCAGTGCTGTTCCAACTCTTTAGCACTGCTCATCCCTGGAAGTGTAACCCAATAGCATCTGGTCCTTTGCTGTGTACAGTTCGTGATAACTTTATATAATAATTTCCTTGAGCAAATATCCAACTGTAGACCACAGACTCTTCAAATCAAAATAATGGAAGCCTTTCAGATAACCACACAAATATCTAACTGCCTTTGTTTAGCCTGTCTTAATGGAGCATCTGCTGCCTATGAGTTGTGTTCTCGTTTCGTGTTCCTGAGAAAGTTTCCTCTTGATAAGAGCAGAAATAGTCTAAGCTTCCTGGGAAAGTGAGCTGATCCTTAGGGAATCAAACAGCAACACTGAAGCTGTGGTACAATCTGGGGATTGTAACCAAGATATTTTCTTTGGCTGTTTCTTTTCTTACCTCATTGCCATAGTATCTTACCTGAAGCACTGCATAGGGCTTGCGCTCGTAGGTAGTGCTGTCGCTATAGTGCTTTAACCATCATTCCTTTTTCTACTTCCCTTTCTGTGTTGTTCATTTGAATTGGAGCTCGTTTGATGCAAGTACTGCGCTAATGTGAGACCTAAAGAACAAGTCTCAGTAGGAGACTCTACAAGGTGTACATAATAGTAATTCTCATTTTCTATGTTAATTCACTTTCTTAAAAACTATTTCATTTAAAAGTCTCTGGAGAAGTAAAACAAAAAAGCTGGACTGTGGCCTTTTCCTGGTACAGCTTGCTTTGGCTGAATTTGTTTTGGCCACTACCACTCCTTGTTGTAGCAAGTAGCCAGTAGAGGGGTGTTCACCCCTTCAGTAACCCTTAACCCAGTTTAACCCGTTTTAACCCAGTTAAAATTCATAAAATAACAGCCTAGATATTTAGAGATACAGACAATGCTGATGCTCAACAGACACCTATCTGAGGATGCTGGCATTAGCTATGTTGCTCTGGCAGCAACTTCCCCTGGAGAAGATCGGAGCATGAGGTCTGAGGATGGTGTGTGTGCATTGCCATGGCTCCACATGCTGAGAGAACTCTGTCCATAGTCTGTTGGCCCTGTATTTTCCAGATACATCAACACTAACACTCCTTGTTGTAGTTTCGAAAGCAATACTTTGCAAAGGCTTTCATTGTTGTCAGGCCCATGGAAGAAGTAATCTCATTATTCTCCTTTAGCTTGTACCTATCATTCCAAGCACTTCTGATGGGGACTCAGCAATTGTAGCTTAACTGAAATCAGAGATGACACCCTTGCTTTCATACCTTACTGTAAACAGGTTTCTTTAAAAGTTGTTTGCAAGCATCTGGAGTCCACTAAACTTAAGCTGAAAGCAACTGATGCTATAAAGCACAATTATGGAAGCTATAGAAAATACATTATAATACATTCAGATATTCTCCATGTGCCTGTTAAAACACTTTATCTAGTTAAGATCAGTATGCTTATTAATGTAAGAAGTTTTTAAAATGTGAAGTCTTTATATAAATATGATAGTGCTGTATGTTTTAGTTCTGTCACTTGTCAGCTTTGTCTGGATTGATTTGCAAACAGTAGCTTTGAGCTGGGGGCCTATTTCCTGCTGAATTAAACATTCAGAAAATGTAAAATCTTCAGTCTTTGCTGTTGTGAACTCTGATAAAAGAAGCTGACTTTTGAACTCCAACTGGAACGCTTGATGAAGTTCCACATTAAATTTCCATCCAGGGAAACATTAATGGAAGCTCCAGCAAGCATAAATTTCAATGCAGGTTATAAATCTTTGGATTTGAAATTAATTGATGTTTCAGTTCAGATTGAAGGAATTCTTCCTTTGACACTCATAAAGCACATTTTGTGGTGAGCTGGAAACATGAGCAAGCAGCAAAGGCTTCAGGATGACAAAAAGCTAGGAAATGTTGAGTTGGAAAAAGTGGTGCCATTGAAAAAGTGACTAATATGTTTATTAACATCTGAGTGCTGTTTGTGAGGAGATGGTTGATGGGAGTCTGGAGGAGAAAGAAACGAGAAAGTCATTGACTTTCTTGTGTCTGTCTTCACGGAGTCTGAGGCAGCACTCAACCAAACTGGTGCATTTTACAGTACCTGAAGCAGCAACAGAATAACTGTAAAATGCATGCAGGTGCATAAAAAAGATGAAGGGGCTTTAGTCTACTTTTCTTTTAAAGTGGGCTGAAACATATTAGCACATAATATGCTTAGCACTATGCCCTATGTCTTGTGTGATGAAAGCATCCCTTTCTTTCAGTGGTTTATCTGGTCTTGGAGATCTACTTCAACCTGTGAGATAACATCTTGCTTTGTTGATGGAAAACAAAGAAATTATTTTAGGTAAATAAAAATAGTAATAAGAAGTGATGTCATTACAAGTGGAATTAGTGCTGACATTTCTTATAGCAAAAGATCAGGAGCAAGATGAGGAACTACTAGGTAAATGCCCATCAACAGAGGAGAAGAAAGCTTGACAAGAGTCAAAAAGTGTCTCATTCTTTTATTGTCCATTTCTCTACAAATTAAAGTCATAAAGCAGTTGACATCTCTGGAATTGGACACTTTGCTGATTAGGAAGTCAGCCATAATACTGATTTTTATTTGTTTATTTTTTTTAATGGGAGAAGAGGAGACCATAATGTGCTGTAGTTAAGAATGTCTATTTCTGCGTATTCGCATAGTAACAAATAGGCAGTTAATGGAGTCTGACTTGGGAAATGCATTTAATGTGTTTTCACTGGAAGTCTCTCAAAAAGCAAAGTGGCATGACCATAAGATTCTTCTGTCAGACTACAGTTCAGTGTCATCTGATGTGGTTTTGTGCTGGTTGCCTCATCTTACAATGCAGAAGTACCTTCTGTAGAAGGATGGAATCCTGGCCTTACTGAAATCAGTGAAACTCTTGTGTATTTCAGAAGAGCCAGGATTTCAGTTCATATATTTCTGCAATGCAGATTATACTGTGTTCTTACTCTACTAATATGTTTTTGTATCTCAAATTAGCCATACTTTTTTTTTTGGCCTACAGATCATCACCAGTTCAGAATAAAACTATGGTATGCATAAAGAAAACAAGCAAATATGTAAATTCTAAAATGAAAACCTAAAAGGTTTCCTATATGCCAGTTATTCACAAAGGTTGTCTTTTCTTTATGGCTGTAATTAATATTAGTGTTTATTTCTTTTTCCAAACTACTTCCACCACTGTTATTCGTGGAGTAAATTCCTTTTAGTAGCTACCTCAGTGCAAAGGGTGTAATAGAAGTCATCTTGATGCACTGGTTGACAGTATCATGGTTGTAAAGCTCCATTCTGAGTTTTCCCAGACAAAGTAGTCTTTCCAGACTGGGACACTGTGTTTTTCTTCTGTGTAACATAATGTGGTTCTCCTAAAAAATAAAATGCAGATTAGTGGTAAAAATGACAGTGGAAAGTCACCACTGAAAAGAGTTGTCACTTCTAGGTAAGTATGTGCCTACAAGCAGTGGTTTTGTTTACAAGACACAGAACCAGGAATCACTCCAAGTGGAGAAGACTTTCAAGATCGGGTCCAACCACAATCTAACCGTACTGCCCTGAGAACCCTCTGCTGAACATGGCTGCAGACTTTGGTTTCTATTATGAGCAGGTCTAGATTGCACTATGGCATATTGCTGAGAGAATAATTTCATCTAGCAGGGTTGTACTTGATAAAAATGCATGGTGTTGTGCAGGCAAAAAGGGAATGCTCCTCCTCCAAAGTTAAAGTATCTCACTTTTGTGTTTGTTTAAAGTGAAGCAGTTTTGTCCTCTCTTCTTTGTTTCTTCTTCACAGATTTAAGACTGCTGATCTCATGTGAATAAGCTTTGCAACCATCTCTTATGGGCTTTTTTTCTGTACCTTGTAAGCAGTCCTTGCAGAATTGTGGCAGAATGCATGACAGGCAAGAGCTACCACAGAGTCAAAATCAGCAACCCCATTGCACAAGATGTGGTATGCAATGCTTACCTTCTATCACTTATCTCTTCTTTTTGGATTAAAAAAGTACTACTTATGTAGGAAACATATTTAGCATTTCACTGTACAGTGGGTGCAGTTTGTTTTTATTCAGAGCATGATTCATTTGGTGCTTGATGAGGCTTTGGTGCGTGACTTTTGTGTATACAGCCCCATGAGCATGACCCTGCAGGAATGTTGTCTATTATTAGCTCTGTATAGAAGCAGAGCCTCTCTGGGAGGACGCTGTACCAAAGAACCTTATCACAGAAAGGTCATGTGCTATTTCTATTAACTCTATTGATGTAATTGAGAAAAGGCTATAACCTAATAAACTGAGGATGAGAGTGGAGCTGAGACTTAATCTTATCCCTGAGGGTAATTCTTCCAGTGGCCTTACAAAGATTCATAAGGCCAGATCGTGTAAAACGTGTTGGTGCTGAAAACCTACCAGACTTCGACTAAATTAAACCAAGAAGTGTTTGGATATCTGAATCCTTTCGTGTATCTGATCTTCAAAGCCTATTCAGTGGCACATGTAGCATTCAGAGGAATATTGTTTGGATCAACCTACAAATATAGCTTGGTAGGATTTTTTTTTAAAGATGCATTAACAATAAAGTCACTTTCAGTGACTGATATTGATTATGAAATTAATTCTCCTCTCATATTTACTGAAATTTCCTAAAAGTCTAAATTGTTATTTATCATTTATTGTTATTGTAATTATCAATTGTTATTGTAATTATCAAATTCAATTATTTGATCTGTATGGAGATAATGAAGTGCAAGCATAAGTCATCCAGAAATACATAGGAAAAAATGTGGGCCTCTAGACTCCAGGGTGGTTTATCTGGCCCAGGCTAATGTATTCCAAGTTTACTTTAGATCTTTTGTTTAAATGTGTATTTGCATCTCTAGTTGCATGGAATTCTGCGTGTTGGTTTAGGAAATCTGCAATTGAAATGTTACAGAATACACATCACTTCCACAGCAGTTTGTGGCAAGAATCCCTTGAGAAATGGTTGAGAGAGGAGAAGTTTGTTGCCAAATAGTAATGTTTAGTGACTCAAACTGCCATCTGTTAGATAAAATCTTAACTCAAGCTCTGCATATTGAAATAGGCCCTGAAATATCTGCAGTAATCCTCTTCATGTTTGGGTTAAAGCATCTACTTATCTGGGATCTCCCATTCTGTGCTCAACCCTTCCTTCCCCCAAAGATATTTTCTTATCACGGTTGTTTTCTTATTTTAAGTATCATAATGCAGTGACAACCATATCTGCACCCACAGTTCTCTGATTCTGTGCTCTTATTGCCTCATTCCAGCCACTATCACGCCATGCTTCCATTGTGTTTCAAGGTGACGAATGATGATCTTAATCTAAAAACTCTGATGGGGGATGAGAATTGTGCCACCTGTGTGGATAATACCTGAAATACCAGATGCTCTTTTGCTTTCTCCTTTGGAGTCGGACTCCAAAATCTTCCCATTCTTTGTAGTCAGTATTAAGTCTGCTCTTCCTTAACTGTCTCATCCTCTCTGCTGTTTACCATTTTGTGCACCACTGTGGTAACCCTAATTTCAGAATATGAGAAAACTCTGAAGGAGAAAAATAAGGCTTTGCAACAACCTGCAGTGTTTGGTAGCACTGTACACCAGGGCAGCACAGGACAAGAGACAAAGGATCCACATTCTGTGCACACATTCTGCCCTCCCAAGGGTCAACATGGTCTGACTTTCAGCTTGATTTTTTTCCTGGTAGGCAAGAGACAAAGGCTGGAAGCTAGAAATAGCATTAGACCTCATGGAGACCTATGCAAGAATGGATGTGAGTGGAGGATGTACTAATGCATAAATGTATTACATACACACCGTGATCTTTTTGGATTAGTAGCCATTCACAAACATTGAAGGAAGTGATAATTGTCATTTTGGTTCTTGGGCTTATTTTTATGCTGAAAAAAAGGATTTCAAGGGATGGAGAGAGCTCCAAATCGTAGGTCAGCCACAGGGAATGCCTTTCCATTTGTTTGTTCTGTAGTTGTTCCAGTCAGTGTAAAGACATCATAGTCCAGGAGAATGTCCTAATGCATTTCTGTGATGTGATACTGGCTAAGGATAGGAATAATCTAGAGCAACACATCAGTTTTAGCTGTGAATTGACCTTGTCTGAATATTACCATGAGATTCAAGTAACTTACCAGAATAATGGCTGTGAATAAATCTTCTGAAGCAAAGAATAAGGAAATTTTTTGTCTAATGGAGAAATAGGATACCTGGAAAGGAGTAAATCCACCTGGAGATGGATTCCCTTGTGAGCAGGATTAATGATTTCTTTAGAACAGCTTTACGTGACAGTATGCTCATACACATTTAACTTTTATTTGTGACTGTTCAGTAACACAACAGGTATTAATTCAGTCAACTCTTCACATTTTGAAATCCCAGGAAGCTTTCAATTTGTAAAGATGATTATGATGACTCATGGATTAAAAATACCTCAGCTTTCAACTCTGTATTAGCAGTGAAAATCCAGATATATAGTCTTTATCTTGCTGCTTTTTGCCTACTTGCTGGCAATGTGTATTCAGCGTGGGCACAGTGGTAGACATGTTTAAGCAATTGAGGCCATTTCACTTGAGAAATGTAGGTAAGGGGAAAGGTGCAGGAAGACTACTGAAACTTTGAGCAGTGCCACAGGGCTGTGGAGAGCTTGGGGTGGCTGTGGGAAAGTATGAAGACGTGGTCCCAGCCTACACTTTAAAACTTCACTGGTGTAGAAATGGCAGCAAGGAGCGAGAGTCTTCTGCTGATGTGGCAATAGCAGTATAACCCCAGTGCAAATGCTGGCCAAGAAATCCATTTGCTACTGTAGCATGTTTTGTTTAAGGACTAGACACAAACCACATGGAGAGAGATTTTTTTTGCCCAGCTCCTAATTGTGTTTACTGTAGGAGGAGCTGCTTTTATGGGTATAGCTTTTAAACACAGGAAGGCCATAGATCAAGACTTGGATATGCAACTAGTTTCATTTATGCCAAGGGCTGATAAAGGCGTGTGGATTACAGATTAATTCACGAATTTATGCTGCTGAGCCAGCCCTTGGGTTAGTCTTTGCATTAGCACTTAGTGTGGAGAAGTGGAACTGTTTCAGTCTGTAATATATCACCTAAAACTGCCTTGGTAATGGAATGATTAAAAAGTGATAAATGTGGTTTCACTATACAAAACAAACTTTTGGGTGACTGTGAGATTTAAAGACCAGTAACTCTGTATCAGGAGAAATACAGGAAGTATAATAAAAAGGAGACATAAGGTATAATAGGAAAGATTTGTCATTGCTTTTGTAGGAGGATATAATCTCTTACAAATTTATTAAATGTTTTTTTAGAGGATTTACTAGCATGTGTGAAAAGTTAGTAGTCTGTCCAGATTTCCAGAATAGCTTTTGCTAAACACTTGAAAAGAAACAAATCAACAGAGCAGTATGATTGCTCTTATGAGTCTGTAACTTGTTAAGAAACAGGAAACAAAGAGTTGGATTCAATTGCCTAAAAATAGGCACTTCGTCCCATCTGGGATGCTCAGTGGTATCCAAGACATCTGCACAAAGCTAGCAGCCGTGACCTGGGATTTAAGGCAAGCATGCACTCATCTACACCATACAGGCCTATGCCATGAGTGAAACTGCATGAGATGTTTTCCTTTGTATTCTACATCTTGCAAGGTAGGAATATGTAATGGAGATTATTGAAATATCCTGGAGATTGCTGCTAGAGCCAGTGCAGTCCAAATTATTTGAGTGAGGTGGAGAAGCTGGTGGAGAAGGGTGGAAGTTTCACTGGAAGAACAGCTCGTTTCCAAGTGGTGAAGGAAGGTCTAGTTTATAATTAGTTGATAAAATGTCATCTGTCACTGCTGATAAAGGCAACTAATATGGTTTGGAGAACAACCTCATTTCTCATAAAGAGAGATGGGTTGTGAAATAACTATTAGTAATTACAAGGGATTTTGAAACATTTTTGGACAAGAATATATGTAAAAATATCAGTTTGAGTGCTCAATGAGGGTGAAAGAGACAAACCAATATTCAGTGTTCTTAGAAAAGGAAAAGAGCTGAGAAAACAGGGAACATTTATGCTTCTGTAAGAGCTGATGATGTGCCTGTCTTATTGATCCTCCATTCTCAGAAAGGATGAGTAACTAAAAAATATGCAAAGAAGGAGGACAGTGATGATGCAGAATACCTTCTTTTCAAGCCATGACTAAATGGATTAGAGCTTTTAAGCATGGAGAAAAAAAGACTTGGAAGGAACAATATGATCTCTGCTACTCATATATAGAAATTCAAGGAGCAGTCTTTCACTCTTTCATCTACTTCTTTTATGTGAAGTACAGTGAAACAAAAAGCTTGAAAATTCATAACAGGCAGAGGAGTTTTGCTCCATAATCTGATTCGTAGTTAATCTCTGGCAGCCCTTGACATAGAATGCTGTGAGGACCAAAACTCTGCAGATGTTCAAGAAAGCAACTAAAAATGTTCATAGAAGAAAATGTCATTTTCTTATTAATGTGTTATATTTTTCTTATTAATGTATCTTATTAATTATGTACCAGCTGGTACATAAACATATGCTTCTGGTGTGAGAAATCACAAAGCCACTGGTTGCTGGGAATGTGTTCTGGCAGGGCAGCACTATGAATTTAGCCTGTTTTTATGGCCTGACATACCCCACTAGTCACTATCCAAGGAGTACTGAGCTGCATTATATGGTGCTCTGACACTGTGTCTCTGTTTTTACCCATCCAACCCATTGATTTCTTCCCTCTGAAAGAAGTGCTTACTCGGTCAAATGGTTCCCCTGAGACATAGCTGATAAAAGCAATAACTTGCTGCATTTGTGCATGAAGTAAGCTGAAATCAGAAGTATCCCAGTTTCCCATTAAAAAAAATGTTCCCATGTTGCAAAATGCTGTGAGACTGTGAGCAAATAATACAAGCAATACCAAATATCATTGCTAATTCTTATGTTTTTGACTGCATCATTTCTAATAAGAAGTTTCAGCCTTCACGTCATCAGTCATCCTCAGACAACACTTGAGCTACTTTATGTTGGTGTGCAACTGAGCTCAGTAACCTTAAGTGAAAGAAAGTGACTGGTAACTTTCAGAGGTAAGCAGAGCAAGCTTTCTTTGAACCTCTACTCGCCTAGTTGAGAAAAATGCTCCCTTACTATACTCAAAAAGGAAAAATAGTGGAGGGAGTCTCATTTCCTTTTTTCCCAATGTGAGCTTTATAGTATAGTTAATTGTATGGGGATTATTGGCTACAAACTTCAGATGTTATCAAACTTGCTGTAAAGCAAAATGGTAATTATTAAACCACATCAGAATGAGGTTCTGGCTTTTGTAGGTTTGGATAATTACCGTGGCTTCAATTCCTATTTTCTAAGCTGGAAACCTATTGTGGAGTTTAAATGCTGAAGGAAGGTGTGACTACAAAGATGTAGATAAGAAATTATCAAGAGACAAATGGATTCTTCATGCCAGCATGGCTTGGAATAGCTGACTGTTCTCTTTGAACATCGTTTACAAAATTCTCACTGTTATGGTTGGCTTCCTTTTCTCTGCCATAAGCAGGTGATATGAAAAAGAAATATTTAGAGAGGGCTTGACCTCTGCCATGTTTCCACAGACAAAATTAACAACTTCGCTTTTTCCCTCCTGACTTTTATTTTTTGGTGTGTGTGGATAACTTCGAATTTAATATTTCTTATGAGAGGAAGTTAAAATCCAGATTAAAGTCAGTGTCTCAGAGGCCATAAACCAGTACAAAACCAAGTTAATTTTTTTTTTCACTGTTGTACAGTATTTTTCTTGATCCTGGACAGTGATGTGGTAGACTGATGTGGTAGAGTGGGCTCAGTGATCCTCAGTTCTCTGAGTTGACAGCCACATTAAAGTAAATCTACTCCCTAGGGCTGTTTGAGGGTGAAAGCTTGTTAAAGTGTGTTTGTATTATCTGTGCATTTTTGGGAGAAGGTTCTGCCTTTTTTCTATTCCTAAAAGTATAAGGGAGGAGAAACTTCGCAAGTTTTACTTGTTTCAAAAGTTTGCTTGTGCTTAAATATATCGAGTAGCTTTATAGTTTCTTCACACACTATCATGTGATACACGATTTCCCTTTGGCCAGTTGAGGTCTGCCTTCGTGGTTCTGTCCCTTCCCAGCTCCTCGTGCTGCAGGCCCCCTCACTGGCAAGATGGTACAAGAAACTGAGAAACTGAACTATTCTTGGCTCTGTACAGCACTGCTCAGCAACAACTAAAACATCAGTGTGTTATCAATGTTATTTTTCGTTTGTTTGCTTACTTTCAAAAACTAAAGAATAACAACTGTCCCAGCTCAAACCAGGACAGGATGGAAAAATTTGAGCATGGACAATCAAACTGCTATTTTTCACTCCTGTGGTTGTATCAGGACTGTTAGCTAGGGAAGGCATATATAGAATGGTTTTGCTGTGATAAGAGACTAATAACGTGGGAGGTGATTTGAAGCAGAACAAAATGCTGTAAGCATCTTTGCTCTGCCATCACCCCCAAACAACAGAGAAGATGAAAATTCTGCCTGATTTTCAATGTCATTTCCTCTTTTAATTAAAAGTTACTGTACTGTACTGTTTAATTAAAAGTTACTGCCAGTATCCATCTAAGCCCACCTGTATTTTCCTATGCCTTGCCTTCACTTCAGGCAGGTAAATGTCAGTTCAGGTGGTCTTATTAAGGCCAGGTTTCAAGTTAATTTCTCTTCTGTGTGCTTTAGAAATGTCAGGCAGTGCATCTTCCCTGAGTTTTGCTTTAGCGCTGACAAGTTAAAAATCCCATGGGAGTGAACTTGAGCAGCAAGTCCACAAGTTCATCTCTGGTATCATCAGGACACATCTAATAAGGTCTTGGAATGCTGGGATTTAATGTATTTCAGCCTGAACATGGATAAAATGTCTTTGACAGAGGAAGCCCAAGTATTTGTTGTTGTGGGGAACTAGAAAATTAATAGATCACACTGTGCTGCACAAGCCATCAGTAAATCTCTATACTGAGTCTGGATATAAGTTTTTCATTAACTTTATTATTTCCCAGAAACTTAGCACAGGAAGGCTCAATTTACTTTTCTTTCGTCCCAAAGGTTCCTACTGCTTATGGTTCTGGCCTTTACCCCATGTTGGTTCTATTTGCATTTTCACCTTTTCCCAGTTTGGACACTGGAGAAGTTACTGGTTTGTAGTGCCATTATAGCACAACTCTATTTTTGTCATTCTATAGCTACTAAAATCCTTGTGGAGAATGTAGGAAACTTGTCTCTTTTTTTTTTTCCTCTTTTTTGATAAATATCTGTCATTTGATTTGCCTACTTTTTTTTTTTTTTTTTTTTTTTTTTTTTTGGTATTGCCTACAGAGCCTTTAGTTCTGCCCTGAAAAGAAATGGAGGGCTCGGAGGGAGAAGAAAACCTGCTCATTAGCATTGACATTCAGAAGTTGAGGGTGTGTTACATGACTTGTCAGCTTTGGAGAGAGCAGCTTATGACACCTCTGCTTGTTCCTGTCTCCACGCTGTGCTTTGTCATTGCTCTTCAGTTTTAAATAAATGTTTTTCCTTCATGCTTCCATTCTGAAAGGATGGTAAAGAGTTTATATTTGTGCTCAGGTGCCAAACGGAAAGAGTGCCAGGCCAGACAAGCTGAAGTGTGTGGACCCAGTGGTGCAACACGAGATAAACAGCTTTATCTGCTCAGAACTGAGCAGGATGAACAACTGAGGGCTTTTTGTGCCAAGCTGTGTCCATACATACACATTCCTGTTGAGCCTTCACCAAGATGCATGCATCAACTACATGTAACCAGAGATAACATACTACAAAATGAGAAGGTGGTGGTTGAAATGGCTGGTTGGACAGTGTGCTGCTTACCTATCCCCCAGCAGCTGGATGTCTGCATAATGATGTTGGCTTTGTTGTCGTATTGGTAGGCACTAACTCATGGCAGAAGTTATATTTGTAGGATGTAACAAGGGAGACACATATGGTGAGTATGGGAAGACACTGTGGGAACAGATGTGTGTTACTCTGTGTTCACTTGCTAAGGATATCATTGGGAACTGGATAGCACCAGTGACTGAGATACTTATTTTTGCCTACATCTGACTAACTCTGATGAAGACCTCTCTGGTGACATAACATATGATTATTTGGATGATTGCAGGGATTTGGGGCAGATAAACATAAAATCTGCTTATCACCAAGGCAAGGGTAGAGAGCATTGGACTGCTTGTCTAGCCTTACATGCAGAACTGCCTTTTCATGTCTATGAGGCCATCTCCTTGTATGCTCCCGGGCAAGGTTGTGTGGGTTGCTTTTGGGAAACCTAATTTACCTTCAGGTGGGTGTTAGGCAGCCATCAGCTGTGACTGCTGCATAAGCCATCAGCACTATGACAGCTGCACAAGCAGCTCTCTGCTTTGCTTGTGTTCCCTGGCCCAGATCCAGGGGTCTCTCTAGATGTTTTTTTTTTCCTCTACTGCGAGAGGCTGAGTAGCTTTTTCACAATTTTCTACTTAACTGTGTGACATTATGCTTAACTTGTTAACCTGTGTCAATTTATACCAACTGCGCAGAGGAGGATGGATACGGCCATGGTACAGCAGAGTATGGCTGCAGGGCTGCCTTTGGGTTGCCTTGAAAATAGAATTCATGGAGATGGCCTGGGCAGTTACTGCTACTAGTTTGTACCACAAACCTTTTTTCTAAGGACCTTTATCACTGCTGGAGGTACAGCCAAGCAGAAATAAATGTGACCATGAGCTACAGCTTGTAATGAGTGCATAAATTTGAAGTCAGTCATTTTCATTCAAGTGAATGTGTCAGGCCATAAACTGTGGCAGGTAGATACTGTACTTAGCATGCTCATCTGCATAAATGACAATGTTTGAAACAGAGTGAAAAAGGACATTGGAAGTCAGCCCAATCTACTCCATGCTATGAATTAGAAGCTTTTGTTCTGTAGGCAAACAGATGTGATTCTGTCTTGGGTTTTAAGCTCACAAGACAGGAGTCCTCTTTTCCTCAACAAGTCGATGTTGAACTTGATGTTATTTTCTGGCAAAATATGGAAAGCTAGGGCCTCTGACCTGTCAAACTAGTAGCTTCTAGGAATATTTCATGGGAGCCAGAGTTCAAGGAAATAGGGGTTTGCAAGGTCAGACACCAGTTGTTAATCTTACGTTTAGTGACACTGACTTTGAGTGATGCATTGTATGTAAGTAACTCCAGTCTTGGATAAGTTATGCAGTCTCATATCTTTGTATCTATTGCTATTATGAAAACACCCTTTACTCTGTGATGGGTTACATCCTCAGAGCGCTTACAGATTCTCATATGGGGCAGTGCTGCCTCAGGCTACAAACATCAAAGCAGGATCTGTGTACATGCATTTGGCACAACGTGGTTGGCTATAGGGAGGTTGCACATTCACATACAAGACTCTTCTAGGCACTTTTGGAAAGGCCTTCACAGAATATTTCCAGCCAGGTTTTGCTTTAAAATTTGCTGCAAACATCAGCTTTCATGAATTTATTCTGCTTTGAGTTGTTTGCTTGTCTAACTATCGCATTCAGAGAAATGCTGTAAACAAGTGAGCAAATAGCCACATAGCTATGATTCCCAAGAGAGAATGATCTGTTAGAAGGGAGAAGTGCTTGTTTGGTCACAGCTGAATTACTAAAGTTCCTATAAATTGCTTCTTAGGGGTTGTGTAACATGTTTGGGAATGTGGCAATGAGAGATGTTGAAATGGGGAACAGACTTAGAGGAGTAGAAATGGAAGGAAGCCAAGCCAAAATACACAGTGAGCCTTTTCCAGAAACAGGTCAGCAATGATCCAAGTGTATTCCCACAAAATGGAAGTTCAGAAGGGAACCGTAAGCAGTGGAAAATATTACACACTCAACTTTTGTTATGAAGCTCTGTCACTTCGAGTTCACTACAGAAAAAACATTCCTAGAGTTTAAAGACCCTTTTTACTCTTTTCTCTCTTTCCTTCTTTTTCCCTTCTATGTTTAAACATCTTAGGTAGGCTAGAACTAGGAGAAAATATTAACTGTTTTTCCTAGCATAGGAAACTTCAACAGTAGAAATACTTCAGCAGTTTTCTTTCACGGTATTTTTCAGGGTAGGACTTGTGCTTAGGAGGAAGGGATATCCAAGGAGAAAAGTTTTGTGGAGCATGCTTCCACTTGGCTTTTGTTTTTGCTTTAGACTTGAGAACAACTGCCTGACTTTTCTACTATCCTAGCAATTATAGACGCTTCTTCCTCTGCACATGTAGCTGCCTAGTGAGAGGCAGGTAGCACCACTGTGTGTGGTGGCAAGAAAATCTCCTGACCCGAATTCCCAGTTTATTCTCAGCTGGATGTATTCACTGGGGAGCTTCATGCAAGCAGTAAGACCTTGTATGTATGGCCATTAGACTCATGGCTGTTCCCAGGAGCACTTGGTATGGTAGGTGCTGTTTCTCTTTTAGATGAGAAGGTCTTGTGTAATTGAACAAGCTTGGCTAGTGCATCAGATGTGCCTACTGGCTCACTGGAGGCTATTACATCCTTGATTTCCCTTGTTGTATGTTGTTAGAGGTTGGGGTTTGTTTTGGTTGTTTGTTTTGGTAGGTTGTTCCTTTTTCTTTTTTCTTTTTTTGAGATGAGCTCCCTCTTATCAGCTAGCCAACCATCTGGTGCAATGTGATAAGCTTTTAGCAGAAGCTTTCTGGGGAATGTATGTATTTCCAGTATCAACGTGATTCATTGTGCTTGCCTAGAAGCTGTTTTCTGTGAGCAGGCTGCTCTGAAGAAGACTATAATGTATACTGATATTTAGCTTCTCTTTCATTTTAAACCAACTGTTCTCTGTGTGCATCTGGAGCTAAAGTATTGATATCTCATCACAAACTAGCTATGCCATACTTGCTTTTGTTTGGATGCAGGCAGGAACTGTTTGTAAAGGTCAGAGAACAGTCTGCTCTACAACTCTCATGCTACAAAGAGAAAAGAAAACTTGGTAGTAATAATAGTACTAAACGTCTGGTACTAATTTGATGCTCTTACGTCATGAAATAAACTCTTTAATGTAGTTCATGGGGAGAGACAGAAATGCTTTCTCTACTGAAAAGATAATTTATAGCAGGAGTGAAATTTAGATGTGCTGACTGGCCATCTGTTACCTAGAGATAACCTCGAAGACGTGCAGTAGGCAGCCATAGTTGGGACGTATGATTTATCCACCCGTGTCAGGGTGATAAGGAAATCCTGTATCACACCTATTTATTGCTGGGGTAATCAAATTATTTCCCTAGCCAGGTCATTGAATATTATAAACTTTTTATTGTGGTTCCAGGCAGGAATCTTCCAAGCTTACTATATGTTGGAAACAGAGCTAATGAAGGAAAGGAACATCCCCGTAAGACCAATCCTACTGATCACTGAAATTCAACTGATATGAAACTTGAGACACAGAAATTCCATTTTATCTTGATATGACTAACCAGAAAGTCAACTTAATTAGTGTTCTGTACTTTGTTCAGCTTCCCCTCCACAATTATTGTATGTCCTTTCCCAGAGAGCCTTTTTCCAGAGGAAATAGGAGCAATGCCACCCAGTTACTTGAGTGGTTCATCATCAGTGCTGAGAATGGAAGAACTGTGACTCCTGGCAGAACCTTCATTTTTTCAGCTTCCTCAAGTAACTTGCTTTAGCCTTAGTTGAAATCTTCCCTTCTCTCAGCATTGGGAATGTTGCTTTGCTGATGTAACTGGTTTACAGTTACAGCTTTCTGTACCTCTTGGATGTGCTTTTGTTCATAATTGCTTAAAATTTGATCTATTCCTTCTTTTAAAGGCCATATTTCTAGAGTTCTGCGTGTGATGTCTCTGCAGGGATTAGAGGCATGCTTTCCTGAAAGATCCATACTAAGAAGGGCTCGTTATTCGCCTGAATTACGCACACCAATGTGTCCAGCTGCTCTGGAAAGCAGCCTCAACTGCATATTGAGTCTGTCATCCTGCTCCCAAGCAGGAAGAGGTGAGCTGCCCCTAGTGCAGCTCAGGGAGAAGTGGATTCTATCTGTTGGAGAACTCAGTTTATTTTGAACCTGAAAATGTCCAATTAGGCCCAAAAGCCTTAGATTTTATTTCACAGAATGGAAAGTGAAGGAAAGCATTAATTCAGATATGTGTTTATGGTGATGGTTGAAATCTTGGACTAGCATGCTGTGCAGAGCTGGAGTACTTTGTTCTAGCTCAGCCCAGAATGAGCTTATGTCCCCTCTCTGCTGCAGCACCTCACGGATTTGGGAGGCTGGAAGGTGCAGCTTCACTTCTGTATATGCATTGCTGTCCGACTGACCTCTGCTTCTTGTGCAGACTGATGATCACAATTCCATGAGTCATAGCACTGGTCTGACCACAGAAGAAACCTCCACTGTTTTCTGGGAAGTACAACTAATATAAGTAAACGTATTCAACACAAACATACTGAAGTAAAATGGGAACGAATGCCTCAAAGTAAGGAAAAGACCAGTTTGATTTAAAAAAAAAAAATTCAACTCATCTGTTAGATTTTTTCCTACTAATAAAAGAAGGGTTAAAAATATAGAGGAAGGTATTTTTCATATGATGGCAATGATTTGAGTTGAAAACTGATGATGAAACAATGCTTTCTCAATCTGTACAACCACTCATCAAGTGTATTGTGTCTGAAATGCCTTCAGTTTGCATTTCAGACTTTCTTCAGTCTCCCAATTGTGGAATTTTTTTTGTTTCCTGGACAATTCAGAGCCTTCCAAAACTCCTCCTCATTATGGAGGGCATGAAAATGGCTGCTTGTGGCAGAAGATATTGCCAAAAGAAATTGCTACAGCTGCTTTTTTTTTTTTTTTTTTTTTCTCATTTCTGTGAGCGGAGGAACAACTTTGAAAACTTACAGCATCTTGAATTCTCTCTTGTAGACCTTAAAGCAAGAATAACAAAGCAGATTTTGTGAATGTAA